>NC_133329.1:36753194-37353194 GCF_042186555.1 Aquarana catesbeiana | reverse complement strand
CTCTAGGCACCATTTCCTTTTAAGTGAATTCTATTTTTGTACTTTTTTACATACTTTTCAAGGAAGCTATTGTGTCTTCTGTATTGAATATTCCTTTTGAGTGAAACCTCTACTTTGCACTGAATTTCAATGGATAACAAGACTAGCTTTAACTGTGAGTTTTTGTCCTTTTAGCGGTGTGTATGTTTAATTTTTATTTGTTTTGTGTTTTTGTGTCTTTAGCTGAGGGTTGTATTGTATAGCCTGCAGTATATGAAGCTAGGCTTACCCTCCCCTCCCTTTTCCTGTACATTGATATGTACATAAACCAGTTTGAGGGGTTTTTAGAGCTGGGCATGCAACAGGAAGTTCTCAGCATTTTATGTATCCACAGGAAGTTGGTGGGGGGAGCTTGGGGTCCTTTGACACAAGCAAATGAGATTTGTGCTCGGAAGGACAATGGGAAAATACTGGCGTTTGAAAGTGTTTTAAATTTAATTCCAGTTGTCTTTTTAGTTTTATACTGTAATACAGTTTTGGGTGGAGAGCAAACAGGAGGCATCCAAGTTATTGTTGTAATATCGAAGTACAGAGAGAAGCCACAGTGTTTTGTAAAAGAAAGTGGGCATAAGTGCTCTGTTTATATTCGTCTGGTGACGCAGTGTACGGTCGTACAGCGCAATGAGCTTGTGTATGCATACACTGTGAGGGGTAGAGACATAATTCGGGGGTTGATCTGTGGTTGTTGATGAATCATTTGGCATAGTTAATAGTTGGTTGTTAAGAGTGGTACTCTGTAGTTCTGTGCCAAAAGTGTTGGGACAGCAAGCCATAGTGTTGATGCCTTGTTTGAGGGCTTCTAGTTGGGGGACTAATAGTGGTATAGTCCTTCAATCCACCGTGTAAGAAGACACCGGGCGGTGCTCCCCGAAATTGGTGCAAGGCTTTCCCTGGACGCAGGGGTAAGATGATAAGCCGATTCGAATCGCCATGGGCAATGGCAGTCCGTGCGAGGAAAGGAAAGCGAGGCTTCCCACAGTCAGACGGATGCACAGAGCATGGAGTCTAGTTCTAAGGAAAAGGCCATTAAACCCCAGAAAGATTGACATAGGTGGTCCAAGGATACTATTTTGGGTATCCCTCTGGAGTTGCTTCAGAAATCTGTAATGTTGAGTGAGTTGATGGATGCGTAGTACACGTTTGTGTGATTAAAAATATACAGGCCTGTTTTTGAACTTTGTGTGGCTGGTCCATGCAAAGATTTCGAGATGCTCTCGTGCTTTTCAAATTGTATTCTTTTTCTATCGCTAAAAGAGTGAAGGCAGCATTCCATCTGGTTGTTTTTATTTTTTTCATTTTCGTTTTTGGGAACTATGAAATATCTCCCCCACATTTGTATCTAAATGTTTGTCTCATGTTTGTATGTGTTAACAAGAATATGTTTGAACCTACCACGACAGCCCTCTTACATGTCGTGGCTGTTGTATTTTAGTAAAAACGTGAAAGTAAGAGACACAGAGGGTTTAGTTATTATCGGTTTTGTGGAATGTCGGTGACAATTTACCAATGTACACGAATGTTGTATTGTTTAACATTCTTTGAAGGATATAGTAATAACCTTTGTTTATAAGTATCTTTTCAGGTCCAAGGAGTTTATGTACATAGAAAGCAAGTGTATAAGAAGGTAAAAGTGTCATAGGCTGTTTCACAGTTTTTTTTCTGCACCCTTCTAAACCCTGCATGTCTTCCTCCAGTTTCTAATGAGGAGGGAAGAAAAAGGGGGATGAGAGTGGTGAGAATGACACATTTTCAAACCAATAATACTAACTGCTCTAATTCTAACCAAGTTTGTGCCAAGATTGACTTTCTTTGATGGAATTTGAATCAGCAAGCAGCAGTCTGGTGAAAGAGGCTCCCATCCCAGGTGCTAAGAACCATTTTGTCAATGGTTCCAGGTATTACACCCCAGATGGTAAGCCACGCACAGGTTATGTAACATGGTATTCTAAATGAATAAAATAGTGGTGCTATGGACAAGATACACTAAGCTATTATTGAATCATATAAATAATGATGATACCTGCTAGTATAAAACAGTGACCAGAGGTGCTAATACTATACCAAAAGGTTGTATATATAATATATATATATAAATATCCGTGATAATTCAAATAATTGTGCTATTCCTTTAGTGATAACAAAAATGTGAATAAAATCATTTATAAATGTCAGTGAACAGTTCATGCAATGTTAAAATAAACTGTTGAAACAAAGTCCATGCCAAATAGGTGTATCAAACAAGTGAGTCTAAAGCTGTATTCTTCCTATGCCGTAAACAATCTCCTCCACCACACCGATTGTGATTGTGATCCACTCTTATGGAGCAGCACTCACCAGAAAAACATGCCTTGCACTCTCATGCGTGGCGTATAAGCACTGTAAACACCCCCCAGGGGGTTACTCGAGCTCGGTAGAGTTGGGTCCACAGCAGATGGAACTCTTTATTTAGCAGCGCTTCTCAACAGGCAGAGGTATATCACCATGCAAGAGAAATAATGCCTCCAATAGTGTAATGACGTTTAAAAGCATTTATTGAATTAAATGAATAAGGTCTTCTAACATTGTACTCACATTCTAAACGAGTTAAAACAGCATAAACAAGACACTCCTTGTGACTGGTAATAGCAATGTACTAGTGGTCACAGCGGACCCGGGATGCAGCATGAGACTCTCGCCCCTCCCCTCCTTTGATCCTCAGCACTACGAGGTAGTGTCAGCTGGCCAAAGCAGAGCACAGTGCGTCATACGTTATGAACAGATGCTGGGTTGCTGTACAGCCACACCTCCGACATGTTTCGTCATATCGACTTCTTCATAGGATTGGCTGTACGGCACAGCAACCCCTCCCTTATACTCCCCGCATAGGTGACTGGCGGAAGGAAGGAGGAAAGATGTGACATTATAATTCGACCAGCGGACAAGGGGGGAGGAGTTGTGGTTATGGATAAGTCCTTTTACCACAACCAATTGCTTGAACTTTTGGGGGATCAGACCACATATAAAAAACTACGATCGGACCCCACCGACTCATATAAAGAACAATTGGACCTACTGATTGAATGGGGCTTTAGACACAATGCCCTAAACCATAAAGAAAGAAAATACTTGCAGAATACCGGTAATATACACATTACCTAAGGTCCATAAAAGTATTGAAAATCCACGGTGAATATTTGGACAAATTCCTGCAACCTAGTGTTGTTGCAACTGAAGCATATCTTAAAGATACTACTGATGTCCTACGGTTGTTGGATGGGATCACACTCAACCCGTCTGCAGAAACGTATTTAGTTACTGCAGATGTTTGGTCACTATACACCATCATACAGCACGACGATGCCCTCTTGGCCTTGAATTGGGCCCTGAGTAATCGGGATGATATCCCACATATGCAAAAGTGCTTCCTGGGCAAGGCCCTAGATTTCTGCATGGCACATAATTACTTTTGGTATCAGGGTCGCTTTTATTCCCAACAGGTTGTCGTGGCTATGGGAGCGAAATATGCCCCTAGCCTAGCCAACCTATTCATGGCTGAATGGGAAGATCGACAGATTTTCAATCACAACAGACCACAATTAAAACTTTATCGGAGATTCATAGATGATCTCTTATTCATCTGGGAGGGATCTATGGACTCATTAACTCAATTTCTACAACATCTTAACAATAACATGAACAATATAGCGTTAGACCATGAATTAGCGATATGCAGGTGAACTCTCTTGATTTAACGATAACTAAGACGGGCACTAGATTAAGCACTAAGGTATACCTAAAACCTACCGACAGAAACAGTTACTTGTCTATCAAGAGCGGCCATCATCCCGCCTGGATTAGGAATATCCCTAAAGGCCAGTTCTTAAGGGTAAGGCGTAACTGCACGGGTCTCGAAGATTACCTAGAACAGGCGGACACGCTTAAAGAAAAATTCTTACAAAAAGGTTACAGTGAGACAGTACAGGATAAAATAATATCTGAAATGGCAAATACATCCAGAGAACTATGTCTAACCAAGAGGGTAAATGGGCCAGCTAATGACTTACACCAATCGGGATTCATCTCCAATTTTTACTATCAATATAGAGAGATTGAAGACATCTTTAGGAAGCATTGGCACATTCTTTGCAGAGATAGGCATCTGGGTGAGATTTTACCCAATAACCCAAGGTTTATTTACAGAAGGGCACCACATTTTGGTGATCAGATAGTGAAGAAGATCTTGGATCCACCAAATAGATCAGGTTCACTAATAAGCTATGATGGTTTTTTCTCCTGCAGAAAATGAATCTGTTGTAGGACTTTGGATGTACTAAACAGGGGGGTGACCAGCGTGACAAATGTAGATCACAAAACATTTCAAATCGACAAGTTTATCACCTGCAACTCGTCGTTTGTTGTTTATCTACTCTGGTGCCCATGCGGTTTATACTATGTTGGAAGAACGAAGCGGCAACTAAAAGTCTGCATAGCTGAACATTAGTGATGAGCTTCGCGTTCGAGTCGAACCCATGTTCGACTCGAACATCGGCTGTTCGATCGTTCGCCAAATTACAAACGTTATAGGCCGTTCGCGCCAAATTCGTGTGGCGCGTCACGGCCCATAATTCACTGCGGCATCGCAGTGCATTGCTGGCTGATGATTGGCCAAGCATGCACTATGACCCGCATGCTTGGCCAATCACAGCGCCGTCGGTAGAGAGAGCTGTAATTGGCCAAAGCCAGGGTGGCTTTGGCCAATTATGGCTCAGAGGGTTTAGAACACGCCCCACACTATATAAGGCCGCCTGCACGGCGGCCCTGTGTAGTGTGTTCCGGCGTGCTGAGAGATAGAGAGAGAGAGACAGTGTCATTTCATTTGAGTTAGCTAGACTATGCAGGACAGTCAGTGAGTTAGCTGCACTTACAGTGTATTGTGTGTATATATATATATATATATATACACTGTATTCAGTTTAGCTAGATCCGTTCCTGTTATCTTCCTACTGACAGGCAGGCTTGTCTTGTTACAGTATTTACAGCTACCTGAAGAAAATTGCTGGTGTTCTTTTGATCCTATTAGTACCACAGTCAGGCAGCTAGACTATTTACAGTTAGTGTAGTGCGTCCTCCTCACAGTGTTCAGTTAAAGCTACAAGTTAGTTTAGTGTGACCTCTGCACAGTGTTCAGCTAAAACTACAAGTTAGTGTAGTGCACAGTGTTCAGCTAAAGCTACAAGTTAGGGTAGTGCGTCCTCCTCACAGTGTTCAGCTAAAGCTACAAATTAGTTTAGTGTGACCTCTGCACAGTGTTCAGCTAAAGCTACAAGTTAGGGTAGTGTTTCCTCCTCACAATGTTCAGCTAAAACTACAAGTTAGTGTATTGTGTCCTCTGCACACTGTTCAGCTAAAGCTACAAGTTAGGGTAGTGCGTCCTCCTCACAGTGTTCAGCTAAAGCTACAAGTTAGTGAAGTGCGTCCTCCTCACAGTGTTCACCTAAAGTTACAAGTTAGTTTAGTGTGACCTCTGCACAGTGTTCAGCTAAAGCTACAAGTTAGTGTAGTGAGACCTCTGCACAGTGTTCAGCTAAAGTTATAGTGTAGTGTGTCTTGCTCACAGTGTTTAGCTAAAACTATAAGTTAGTGTAGTGCAACCTCTGAACAGTGTTCAGCTAAAGCTACAAGTTAATGTAGTGCGTCCTCTGAACAGTGTTCAGCTAAAACTACAAGTTAGTGTAGTGAGACCTCTGCACAGTGTTCAGCTAAAGCTACAAGTTAGGGTAGTGCGTCCTCCTCACAGTGTTCAGCTAAAGCTACAAATTAGTTTAGTGTGACCTCTGCACAGTGTTCAGCTAAAGCTACAAGTTAGGGTAGTGTTTCCACCTCACAATGTTCAGCCAAAACTACAAGTTAGTGTAGTGCGACCTCTGCACACTGTTAAGCTAAAGCTACAAGTTAGGGTAGTGCGTCCTCCTCACAGTGTTCAGCTAAAGCTACAAGTTAGTGAAGTGCGTCCTCCTCACAGTGTTCACCTAAAGCTACAAGTTAGTTTAGTGTGACCTCTGCACAGTGTTCAGCTAAAGCTACAAGTTAGTGTAGTGAGACCTCTGCACAGTGTCCAGCTAAAGTTACAGTGTAGTGTGTCTTGCTCACGGTGTTTAGCTAAAACTACAAGTTAGTGTAGTGCGACCTCTGCACAGTGTTCAGCTAAAGCTACAAGTTAGTGTAGTGCGTCCTCTGAACAGTGTTCAGCTAAAACTACAAGTTAGTGTAGTGAGACCTCTGCACAGTGTTCAGCTAAATCTACAAGTTAGTGTAGTGCGTCCTCTTCACAGTGTTCAGCTAAAGCTACAAGTTAGTGTAGTGCATCCTCCTCACAGTGTTCAGCTAAAGCTACAAGTTGGTGTAGTGTGTCATCCTCATAGCGTTCAGCATAAACTACAAGTTAGTGTAGTGCGACCTCTGCACAGTGTTCAGCTAAAGCTACAAGTTAGTGTAGTGCGTCCTCCTCACAGTGTTCAGCTAAAGCTACAAGTTAGTTTAGTGTGACCTCTGCACAGTGTTCAGCTAAAGCTACAAGTTAGGGTAGTGTTCTCTTCTCACAGTGTTCAGCTAAAATTACAGGTTAGTGTAGTGCGTCCTCTGAACAGTGTTCAGCTAAAACTACAAGTTAGTGTAGTGAGACCTCTGCACAGTGTTCAGCTAAAGCTACAAGTTAGTGTAGTGCATCCTCCTCACAGTGTTCAGCTAAAGCTACAAGTTAGTTTAGTGTGACCTCTGCACAGTGTTCGGCTAAAGCTACAAGTTAGGGTAGTGCATCCTCCTCACAGTGTTCAGCTAAAGCTACAAGTTGGTGTAGTGTGTCCTCCTCATAGTGTTCAGCGAAAACTACAAGTTAGTGTAGTGCGACCTCTGCACAGTGTTCAGCTAAAGCTACAAGTTAGTGTAGTGCGTCCTCCTCTAAAGCTACAAGTTTGGGTAGTGCGTCCTCCTCACAGTGCTCAGCTAAAACTACAAGTTAGTGTAGTGAGACCTCTGCACAGTGTTCAGCTAAAGCTACAAGTTAGTGTAGTGCGTCCTCCTCACAGTGTTCAGCTAAAGCTACAAGTTAGTTTAGTGTGACCTCTGCACAGTGTTCAGCTAAAGCTACAAGTTAGGGTACTGCGTTCTCCTCACAGTGTTCAGCTAAAACTACAAGTTAGTGTAGTGCAACCTCTGCACAGTGTTCAGCTAAAGCTACAAGTTAGTGTAGTGTGTCCTCCTCACAGTGTTCAGCTAAACCTACAATTAGTTTAGTGAGACCTCTGCACAGTGTTCAGCTAAAGCTACAAGTTAGGGTACTGCGTCCTCCTCACAGTGTTCAGCTAAAACTACAAGTTAGTGTAGTGCGACCTCTGCACAGTGTTCAGCTAAAGCTACAAGTTAGTGTAGTGTGTCCTCCTCACAGTGTTCAGCTAAACCTACAAGTTAGTTTAGTGTGACCTCTGCACAGTGTTCAGCTAAAGCTACAAGTTAGGGTAGTGCGTCCTCCTCATAGTGTTCAGCTAAAACTACAAGTTAGTGTAGTGCGACCTCTGCACAGTGTTCAGCTAAAGCTACAAGTTAGTGTAGTGCGTCCTCCTCACAGTGTTCAGCTAAACCTACAAGTTATTTTTTTGCGAGCTCTGCACAGTGTTCAGCTAAAGCTACCTGCAGAAGGTTGGTGGTGTTTTCCTGATCCTATCACTACCGCAGGCAGCTAAATAAGCTACAAGTTATTTTTTGGCAAGCTCTGCATGGTGTTCATCTAAAGCTACCTGTAGAAGGTTGGTGGTGTTTTCCTGATCCTATTACTACCGCAGGCAGCTAAATAAGCTACAAGTTAGTGTAGTGTGAGCTCTGCACAGTGTTCATCTAAAGCTACCTGTAGAAGGTTGGTGGTGTTTTCCTGATCCTATCACCACCGCAGGCAGCTAAATAACCTACAAGTTATTTTTTGGCGAGCTCTGCACAGTGTTCACTTAAAGCTACCTGTAGAAGGTTGGTGGTGTTTTCCTGATCTTATCACTAACGCAGGCAGCTAAATAAGCTGCAAGTTATTTTTTGGCGAGCTCTGCACAGTGTTCACCTAAAGCTACCTGTATAAGGTTGGTGGTGTTTTCCTGATCCTTTCACTACCGCAGGCAGCTAAATAAGCTACAAGTTAGTTTTTTGTGAGCTCTGCACAGTGTTCAGCTAAAGCTACCTGTAGAAGGTTGGTGGTGTTCTCCTACTACAGGCAGGCAGTTGATTTTGCTAGCTGCAGTATCAGTACATATATATATATCCCAGCTTAGTGCAGCTACAGGCCATTAGTGTGTCTGGAAGGCCAACAAGGAGAGGCAGACAGTCACAAGCCAATAAAAGAGGGCAAGCAGGCTCTGTGTCTAGAGGCAACAGTGCTGGTCGTGGAGACAGTGCATCCTCATCAGCATGTGGCCGTGGGACATGCTTGGCCTTTTTTTAGGCAGCTGGCCGCGTTGAGCCGCAACATGTGGAAGACTTGGTCGAGTGGATGACCAAGCCGTCCTCATCCTCCTCATCCTCTCTCACCCAAGCTCAGGGTACTTTGTCTGGCAAAGCAGCGGCCTCTTCCCTCGGCTCAATGTCATCAGTGACTCCTTCCCTAGCCCCACCATGTCCTCCTGAGGAGTCCCTCGAAATGTATGACCACAGTGTTGGGTATATGCTTCAGGAGGAGAGGATGCCCAGTGTTTGGAAGGCTCTGATGATGATACTGAGCTAGATGAAGGCAGTAATGTGAGCACGGACAGAGGGGGTGCCCAAGAAGGATAGCAATCTGGAAGTCATGCTCCCCCTGCTGCAGCATACTGCCAGGTTTGCTCCAGTGATGAGGAGGGAGGGGATGATGAGGTCACTGACTCAACGTGGGTGCCTGATAGGAGAGAGGAGGAGGAGGCGGAACATCACCAATGAGGCAGGATGCCCTCCAGGGGCCAGTCTAAGGGCAGCACACTGACAGCATCACACCCCAAAGCTCTGCATGTGCAGGGCGCTGCAGTCTATGTGCGTTGTTCAAAAAGTTCTTTGGTGTGGGCCTTTTTTGAGATGAGTGCATCAGATTGCACCGCTGCTATTTGCAACATATGTCTCAAGCATATCTCGCGTGGCCAAAACATCTTCCGCTTGGGCACCACATGCTTGACCAGACATATGTTGACCTGCCATGCAGTTCGTTTGCAAGCGTATCTAAAGGACCCACACCAAAGAACAAAGAGGACCTCTCCTTGCTCCTCATCAGCTGAGATCTCCAACCCCACTATACCTTCAGTCCTCTCTGAGACCTGCACTGAGAGGAATGAAGGTGTAGAATTAGGTGTGTCACAGCCAAGTACTTGTGGTCAATCTGCTTCTGGTACACCGATGTCAGATTGTACCAGGCAAATTTCCCTGCCCCAGCTGCTGCACCGCCGAAAGAAGTTCGCTCCCAGCCATCCACATGCCCAGCAGTTGAATGCTAGCTTGGCAAAATTGCTAGCACTTCAACTGCTGCTTTTTCAGTTGGTAGACTCTGCCCCCTTCCGTGAGTTTGTGGAATGTGCGGTTCCTCAGTGGCAGGTACTCAAACGCCACTTTTTCTCACGGAAGGCGATTCCGGCTCTCTACCGGCATGTGGAAGGCAATGTCTTGGCCTCGCTGGACAGGGCAGTCAGCGGTAAGGTGCATATTACCGCTGACTGATGGTCCAGCGGGCATGGACAGGGACGTTACCTAAGTTTCACTGCGCATTGGGTGACTGCTGGCAGCTGGGAAGGATGCAGGACAAGGTGCAGTAGTGTTGGAGGTTGTTCTGCCACCACGCCTCCAAAATGCCACTACTGATTGTGACACACCTCTCTCCTCCACCCCCTCCTCTTCTTCTTCCTCCATGGCCACTTCCTGTGCTTTGTCCTCGGAACCAGCGGTGCTCCGTAGCCGTTCAAGGGGCTACGCAAGTCGGTGAGATGAAATCTACCTCCTTTACACTGATGCTTTATCACCAATCCTTGTTTCACAAAAAAAAACAAATTTTCAAAAAACATTTGTCATTGGGACAAAAAATTAGGTGAAATCTTCTGAAGAGGAGCACAGACAGCAAAACAAATGTCACAGGGGTGATAACCCTTCCCTATGTTTTCCAAAAAGCTTAAAATAGATTTTTTGGCTGGAGCTAAACACGTTAAAAATATACCAGTTCAAAATTACAAACAGATTCTACTTAACAACAAACCTACAGTCCCTGTCTTGTTTGCACCGCCTGTATATTGCTGTTCAGAGTATATAGGGCCTCGTGGCCCCACGCCTTTCCTTTTTTTAATTTAGGTGCGGGGTTCCCCTTAATTTCCATACAAGACCCAAAGGGCCTGGTAATGGACTGGGGGGGTACCCATGCTGTTTGTCTCACTGATTTTCATCTATATTGCCAGGACCCGACATTACATTAAAGCCGCAAGCAGTTGTAAATTACTTTTTTTCCTTTAAAAATGTCATTTTGTGCAGGAACTGTTCTAAGCATGGGAAACATGCGCCACTTTACAGGCATACATTAGACACCCCCCAGGTACGATATTTAAAAGTTTTTTTTGCATTGATACATGTCCCCTGGGGCAGGACCCGGGTCCCCAAACCCTTTTTAGGACAATACCATGCAAATTAGCCTTTAATATGAGCACTTTTGATTTCGAACGTTCGAGTCCCATAGACGTCAATGGGGTTCTAACGTTTGTGCGAATTTTCGGTCCGTTCGTAGGTTCTGGTGCGAACCGAACCGGGGGGGGGTTCGGCTCATCCCTACCGAACATATAGCCAACATAAAGAACAGCTTTAAATTTCATAGTGTATCACTACACTTCAGAGAGAGACATGGTCAGGACCCTACTGGGCTGCAATTTTGTGGAATTGACCAGGTCTTCCCAGCATGGAGGGGGTCTAATCAGGTTAGGAACCTGTCGCAAAGAGAGACTAAGTGGATCTTTCTTTTAAAAAGTCTTCACCCGAGAGGGTTTAATATAGAGCTGGACCTGTTTTATCAGTAACTTTTAGTTTTTAACTAATTTGGTTAGATGAATTTGATCGATTTAATTAAATTGGATAAAATGGATATTTATGTATATATTATATATACAACTTTTTGGTATAGTATTAGCACCTCTGGTCACTGTTTTATACTAGCAGGTATCATCATTATTTATATGATTCACTAATAGCTTAGTGTATAGCGCCACTATTTTATTCATTTAGAATACCATGTTACATTTTCTTTTATAAGTTGGCAGCTATAGTCACTGTTTATTTTACACCATAGCGCAGTGGTAGGTCATCAAGTTTTTTTGCGTGACACTTGATCACGTTCTTTCAACACGCACAGGTTATGCAGTGACCACAGTCCCGATGTCTGGGTTATTGTCATATGAGGTTTGTTTGGAGGTCAACCAAAAAAAGAGATGTATTTTCCTCATTAGCTGTCACCTACATTCTCAGCTGATGGGGTGGGTGCAATCACTGTAACATGAACGTCAAAAGGTCCACCACAGGGTTCACGAGTCCCTCCTGGACCCTGACACAATAACCAGTTTACATTCTTTCCAACCAGGTGACCGGGTCATTGTAAAGAAGCTTGAGGGACAAGACCAGGCCAGCCACTGCAAGAAGTTGCTCAACTACACCAAAAGGATGAGGAGTATCTTTGTTTATTTATATTTTTAAAGTGTATTTTCCAACTAGCTAAGAAAGTGAACAGGACACATGGTTGGGTCTACTAGTGCCCCAGCGATAACAGCGGTACATGATACCCTGTTTCCCCGAAAATAAGACCTAGCGTGATTGTCAGTGATGGCTACAATATAAGCCCTACCGCCCAACTAAGCCCTACCCTGTTTCCCCCGAAAATAAGCCCTACCCTGAAAATAAGACCTACAAGGACTTTAACTAGGGCTTATTGGGGGTAGGGCTTATATTGCAGCCATCACCGACAATCATGCTAGGTCTTATTTTCGGGGAAACAGGGTATATAGGATGTTCATATTAGTGTGAGGAGAAACTAGTAAAATCCAAATAGACACTTGTCAATAGAACTTAAAACATTTCTAGAGGGTAAAATTAGTTATAATTTTAACAATAGCTCTGGTTCTTGCCAGCTTTGGTATCGGGATAACTAGGTAGCCCACAAGTGTGCTTCAACTGTAGTTTGGCATTAATGTGGATCTACAGCTTATAAGGTAATTCCCCTCAGGCAAGAGGTTCATGTGTGCTGGTGAAACTTGTCCCAGCATCTTATGTCGCGGCCGATCGTGAGGATCTGATGGCGCGAGATAAGGTAAGAATGGCTGGGACAGCTGGAAGGGAATTGCTTGTACACGGTGGGGGCTTGAGCTTATGAAACGCTTGAACAATTTCTCATCCCATGAGGATGGGATGTTTTCATGTAATTGTTGAAGCTACAAGGAAGTTCCCACAGTCCAAGGGTGGCGTCGCTGTGCTACCACGAGACCAGGAAGTAGGACGAGCTTCGCTTCCATGTTTGTATGCCGGCCGGCAGCTTATACTCTACGCGATACAAGTGTTTTTATCCTGTAAGTGCAATACTTTATTTATTAAACTTGATTTAACGTACTTCACCATGGAAAGCTTATCATTTGTATTCTGGGTTGTGTACTGATGATGTGGACTTCGGGCTAATGTGGACGAATCTAAGTGTTCCTACCTACTTTTGATCCGCTTCCAACTCATTAAAGCCTGCTTATCACCGTGAGTCGGTAAGCACAATCTACAGCCACGGTGGTGGGGTTTTTTCACTTCTCTCCCCTCCTTTTTTTGGGTGTTGTTATGTGCACACCAGGGTGTTTGGTATGTCTGTCTGTCCATGCCTAACATTTTGATATACTACACTATGGCCAGTTTTCTTTTGTTTGTTCTTTCTCCTGCATCCATTGAGGGGTTTTTAATTTGAAGACGGACGCTGCTGACTGGTCCACCACTCTAAAGGCCCTGGCAGGGTTTTTTGCCATCCGCTCATATTACTAATATTTCTGGTAAGAGCAATCATAGCTCATTTGGATTATTACTCACATTCAAACTGAACATCCTACCATTTTGAAGATTTGGACTTTATATCATTACTTCTAAATATTTTTAAATATTTGCTGATGTTAGGTTATACTACCATCTTACTTTATATTTAGGATTTTTTTAGCGCAGTTTATAATTTCTTTGTTCTGATTGGTGTTGTCGCACTGTTTACTGCTGCTTATCACTATATGCTTCTAGCGCGGAATTTTTTGTTACTTATTACATTTTGCAGAGGATAGTTGAAGGAAGTAGGAGTATATTTACTCATGTTTTTGTTTCTATTCCTTCTATATGCCGTGATGAGGTGTTGCCTGATTGGACGCATGACCAGAGCCTGAGCAGATGACTACATCTTTCTTAATGAGATGCCCCGAAGCCCAACCCACGTACAAGACACAGAGGATCCCAGACCAACCGGCGATTACTACAGCTCACCATGTCATCTCTCCTGAAGAACAGAGTCTCCGTGTTTTTCTTTTTTATGGACTTATATGGACTGTAAGGAAGAAGATCAAGATTCATCGAGGGACACATGGGAGCATATGACAAAGAGAAGGGACTGTTGTGGAAATTTTAATAAATGTATGTTGTCAAATGTCCCCCAGTGTCGGTTTTGCTGTAATACGCTCATGTGAGCATATTCGCACATACAGACATTGGTGGAAGACCATTGGCTGTGAACACCTTCCTGCGGACATGGCAGATCTGTTGCTCTTTTAGGGATGTTAGTTTATGCCTCACCAAGAGATTGGCCACCTCATGGCGACTGCATTAATGACTCCGAGCATACATGTCTGTGTACATGGGAACTATAGCATAACTATATGAAAAACATGGCTCACTGAGCCATGGTTTTGTATGGTTAGCATCACTGGTGAAAGTGGGAGTGTGCACACGGTCATGTTCAAAGCCATGTGCTTGCCGCATGGTTTTGCACACCACCGTTTGCACACGTCACTACTGTATTTCTATTTGAATGTATACATGTCTTTGGTTCTGTATTTAACCCTGTTGGAAGGGCTTCTGGATTGTCACATCCTGTTACATCCTTATATGGTCATTTCCTCTTTGTTGTTTATTTTCTGTGAGGTCACAAACTTTGTAGGAGGTGTTTGGCTGTTGGAGGCACAACCCACAAGTTTGGACTTCCTATTGATATGTAAATAAAGCAGACTCACGGCTGAGGGAGGCAGTCATGCTGAGCTGAGAATGTAAGTAGGTGCTGATGTCTGTTTACTGGGGAATGGGGAACCAGAGAGGAGGCATACGATCAAAAGGTACGTTATATCATTAAGACGGAAATGGGTGCTTATTATCACAGGAGATATGGCTGTGTGCATAGCTTACAGCCATCTTTCTACGACAATGCTGCTGCTGGACAAGGTGTCAGTGGGCTATTGTTGATGCACTGCATCAGTGGGCAGTGGGGACAGTTATAATGGGCACAGCAGGTGTACTTGCTGTGCCTGACCAGAAACTCAGCACAGGGATGTTGGTGGCAAGTGAACCCCTCATAATGGGTACAATGAGGATACATTTGATGACACAGTGGCTGCATATGATGGGCACAGAGGCTGTATTTGATGGGAGCAGTGGCTGCATTTGATGGGAACAGTGGCCGCAATTGATGGCACAGTGGCCGCAATTGATGGCACAGTGGCCTGCCTTTACACACACACATGAACTTTAATCGCATCCCAGTCTTAGTCCGTAGGGTTTAATACTGAGGTGGTCCACCCTTTGCAGCTACAACAGCTTCAACTCTTATGGGAAGGCTGTCCACAAGGTTTATTATCAAATAAAAAAAGTGTACAATCACTTTAAGAAGGAATAACAGGGGAAAAAAATTGATTTTTGTTTTCTTGTGATTAAAACAAATTTAGTTTCACCATATTCATTAACCTATTGCAGACGTAGTAGACACGCCCCCCAAAAAAATCATCATTGTACACAGGGCGTGTCTAGTCCTTCTGGTCTGCTTTCGGGAACCCTCTGTTCTCATTCATGGCAATTCAGCTCTTATGAATCACAGCTGCATAGCTGAGGACACAGACAAGGTCCAGGCAGCAGGAGCTTTTTTTTAAAAAAAAAAAAGCAGTCTGGCAATGTTTATCAATGGCATTGTTCAGCCAGGAATACAATAAGCCACAGTGAAACATTGTATCATTTTGTAACTTTGTTTTTTCATCTACAGATCAAAGGGATGAACTTCGATCTGCAGATGTTAGGTAAAGCAACCTGACAAAAAAAAAAAAAGTTGTTTTCTTTAATTAAATGTTCCCCTTTTGAACCACTTATTAACCCTTAATTTACTCTTAATAGCTCTTATTAACTCTTTATTCTCCTTCATTCAATCATAATTATCCTGGTGATCTTTTTTCTATTTTAGTAACTAATTAATTATTTTTTTCCTGTTTTTGTTTGCTTTGTTCATTAGTATTTTTACACCTTTCTCATAGATTTACATGTATCACACTGAAAACTGCTCAAAATTAAAACAAAACAAAAAAATTTTACTTCGGTTGTAAATAACTGCAATGCTTTGTACCTAAATTATAATTTCAATGTTGTTTTAAACAGGACAAATTACAGAATAAAATGCACACTTTTTATGTGCAGTAACACTAAATATTTTTAAACTAACACTGCTCAAAAAAGAAAAAAGTGCCTTTTGTTTAGTTTTATCATGTTTTATTGTCTAAGAATTGCAAAAAATAAAATAAAAAATCATTGTTGCAGGCCAATATTCACAAAATGAAAACCTTGTTTGACCTTAAAAAAACAATATACATTATGTATTACATTGTTATCTTAAGTAATGACAAAATAATCGCTGAATAAACAGGCCCATTTGAAATGTGAAAATTGCTCTGGTCCATAAGGAGTGAATAGGTGTGAGAACCTAACTGAACATCTTACATTCCTTTAGTAAACCATCCTCACTGAATTTCCTCCCTACAGTTTCTCTTTGCAGTTTGTCTTTAGGCAGCTGTCAGGGGTGTCACGTATATTTACAATACTAACACAGAAGGCTTTTCCTGCAAATGAGCCATTTCGAGAAACAGGAGCTTTGACTTTCATTTTCTGGTTTGTTACATTCTTAATTCCTGATATAATAATTCTTGGAGTGTACATTTATTATTCACACATTGCTTGTTGTGCAGAATAGACACATATTTAAATCCATTTAAATATGTACACACACATATATACACTATATTACCAAAAGTCAGTGGCAGTCCGTCCATAGGGGGTGCAGGGTCGCCTCCTCCCAAAGCTAGTCACAAAAAAAGGGCCCTTTAAAAAAAAAAAAATAAAAAAATAAGGTCCTGGATCATGTGGTAAGGGGCTGGGATCGGACTTCTGTTGCTGTCCGTACAGGAGCCGCGGCTCCATGTGTGAATGGTAGGGATGAGCCGAACACCCCCCTGTTCGGTTCGCACCAGAACATGTGAACAGGAAAAAAGTTCGTTCGAACACGCGAAGACCGTTAAAGTCTATGGGACACGAACGTGAATAATCAAAAGTGCTAATTTTAAAGGCTAATATGCAAGTTATTGTCATAAAAAGTGTTTGGGGACCTGGGTCCTGCCCCAGGGGACATGGATCAATGCAAAAAAAAGTTTTAAAAACGTCCGTTTTTTCAGGAGCAGTGATTTTAATAATGCTTAAAGTCAAACAATAAAAGTGTAATATCCCTTTAAATTTTGTACCTGGGGGGTATCTATAGTATGCCTGTAAAGGGGCGCATGTTTCCCGTGTTTAGAACAGTCTGACAGCAAAATGACATTTTGAAGGAAAAAACTCATTTAAAACTACCCGCGGCTATTGCATTGCCGACAATACACATAGAAGTTCATTGATAAAAACGGCATGGGAATTCCCCAAAGGGGAACCCCGAACCAAAATTAAAAAAAAAAAAATGACGTGGGAGTCCTCCTAAATTCCATACCAAGCCCTTAAGGTCTGGTATGGATATTAAGGGGAACCCCGACCAAAATTAAAAAAAAAAAATGACGTGGGGTTCCCCCTAAATTCCATACCAGACCCTTCAGGTCTGGTATGGATTTTAAGGGGAACCCCGCGCCAAAAAAAAAAAAAAAAAACGCGTGGGGTCCCCCCAAAAATCCATACCAGACCCTTATCCGAGCACGCAACCTGGCAGGCCGCAGGAAAAGAGGGGGGGACGAGAGTGCGGCCCCCCCTCCCTCCTGAACCGTACCAGGCCACATGCCCTCAACATTGGGAGGGTGCTTTGGGGTAGCCCCCCAAAACACCTTGTCCCCATGTTGATGAGGACAAGGGCCTCATCCCCACAACCCTGGCCGGTGGTTGTGGGGGTCTGCGGGCGGGGGGCTTATCGGAATCTGGAAGCCCCCTTTAACAAGGTGACCCCCAGATCCCGGCCCCCCCCCCGTGTGAAATGGTAAGGGGGTACATAAGTACCCCTACCATTTCACGAAAAAAGTGTCAAAAATGTTAAAAATGACAAGAGACAGTTTTTGACAATTCCTTTATTTAAATACTTCTTCTTTCTTCTATCTTCCTTCATCTTCTGGTTCTTCTGGTTCTTCTGGCTCTTCTGGTTCTTCCTCCGGCGTTCTCGTCCAGCATCTCGTCCGCGGCGTCTTCTATCTTCTTCTCCTCGGGCCGCTCCGCACCCATGGCATGGGGGGGAGGCTCCCGCTCTTCTCTTCATCTTCTTCATCTTCTTCTCTTCTTCATTTTCTTCTCCGTGGCCCCGCCCCCCGTTATTTAAGAACTGTCAGACGAGGAGCGCCGTCACACAGCGGGAGCCTCCCTCCATGCCAGCATGGGTTGCGTAGCGGCCCGGAGAAGAAAATGAAGAAGAGAAGAAGATGAAGAGAAGAGCGGGAGCCTCCCCCCCATGCCATGGGTGCGGAGCGGCCCGAGGAGAAGAAGATAGAAGACGCCGCGGATGAGATGCTGGACGAGAACGCCGGAGGAAGAACCAGAAGAGCCAGAAGAACCAGAAGAACCAGAAGATGAAGGAAGATAGAAGAAAGAAGAAGCATTTAAATAAAGGAATTGTCAAAAACTGTCTCTTGTCATTTTTAACATTTTTGACAGTTTTTTAGTGAAATGGTAGGGGTAAGAACCCCCTTACCATTTCACACAGGGGGGGGGCCGGGATCTGGGGGTCCCCTTGTTAAAGGGGGCTTCCAGATTCCGATAAGCCCCCCGCCCGCAGACCCCCACAACCACCGGCCAGGGTTGTGGGGATGAGGCCCTTGTCCTCATCAACATGGGGACAAGGTGTTTTGGGGGGCTACCCCAAAGCACCCTCCCAATGTTGAGGGCATGTGGCCTGGTATGGTTCAGGAGGGGGGGGGCCGCACTCTCGTCCCCCCCTCTTTTCCTGCGGCCTGCCAGGTTGCGTACTCGGATAAGGGTCTGGTATGGAATTTAGGGGGAACCCCACGTCATTTTTTTTTTTTTAACTTTGGCCGGGGTTCCCCTTAATATCCATATCAGACCTGAAGGGCCTGGTATGGAATTTAAGGGGACTCCCACGTCATTTTTTTTTTTTTAATTTTGGTTCGGGGTTCCCCTTTGGGGAATTCCCATGCCGTTTTTATCAATGAACTTCTATGTGTATTGTCGGCAATGCAATAGCCGCGGTAGTTTTAAATGAGTTTTTTCCTTCAAAATGTCATTTTGCTGTCAGACTGTTCTAAACACAGGAAACATGCGCCCCTTTACAGGCATACTATAGAAACCCCCCAGGTACGAAATTTAAAGGGATATTACACTTTTATTGATTGACTTTAAGCATTATTAAAATCACTGCTCCTGAAAAAACGGCCGTTTTTAAAACTTTTTTTTGCATTGATCCATGTCCCCTGGGGCAGGACCCAGGTCCCCAAACACTTTTTATGACAATAAATTGCATATTAGCCTTTAAAATTAGCACTTTTGATTTCTCCCATAGACTTTTAAAGGGTCTTCCGCGGCATTCGAATTTGCCGCGAACACCCCAAATTGTTCGCTGTTCGGCGAACTTGCGAACAGCCAATGTTCGAGTCGAACATGAGTTCGACTCGAACTCAAAGCTCATCCCTAGTGAATGGATACACAAAGCCACAGCTAGAAAAGCTCCTGCTTGGGTGCCCCCACAGCAAGCTGCTTGCTGTGGGGGCACCTGGAAGGAGAGAGGGGCCAGGAGCACCAGCATGGGACCTGATAAGAGTAGGATTCAGGCTGCTAAGTAAGTATAATAGGTTTGTTATTTTTAAAAAAAGGCTTTAATACCTCTTTAATCACTGTAATATGTTTAGAGGAGACAATGCAGTATTCCCACTAAAATTGTTTATTTAAAATGTTTTCACTTACATAAAAAAAATTCAGTTTAGCAAAAACACTCAAGAATAATGTACATTCTAAACGTAAATTCTATCGACACTTCACTTCCAGTTTGCGCCATGACGTCACCTGGCTCCATTTAAAGCATTGCGTCATCAATCCCATGACTTCATCAGGGATGGAGCTGGGTGACTCATGCCAAGTATATATCATGCTGCTCTCTTTTACAGGCACAATCATGTTATGATGAAAATGCAGTATTAATGTGTAGCAACTATAGAGAGATACAGTAATTCCCAAAGTTGGTAACTTAAAAATAGTTGACATACACATAAAGGAGTCCTAATGCCTGTGTGTATGTCCCTCAAAGATCTAAATGGGATGCTGATATACTAATGTAATAAATCTAACCTCATAAAATATAGCATGAGTAAAAGCCTAAAAACAAGTCTAAAACTATAAAACTATGAATATGAAATATATGAATATGTATTAAAATTATACAGTACTGTGCAAAAGTTTAAGGCAGGTAAAGAAATGCTGTAAAGTAAGAATGTTTTCAAAGATATATTTTCTATTTTTTTATTTTCAGTAATTTACAAAATGCAAAATGAGTGAACAGAAGGAAGAAAATCAAAATCAAATATTCATTATTTGACTACCCTTTGGCTTCAAACCAGCCTCAATTCTTACACTTGTACAAAGTCAAGGATTTTGTAGGGTTAGAGTCAGGCGTGCGATTAACCAATTATATCAAGCAGGTGCTAATGATCATCAATTTCATATGTAGATTTAATCACAAGAGCTAACTGAAAGAGAAACAGCTGTGTAGGAGGCTTAAAACTGGGTGAAGAACAGCCAAACTCTGCTACTAAGGTGGTGCTGTGGAAGACAATTTCATATCACAAGTTATACACCATGGCAAGACTGAGTACAGCAACAAGACACAAAGTAGTTCTACTTCATCAGCAAGGTCTCTCCCAGGCAAAGATTTTAAAGCAGACTGGGGTTTCAAGATCTGCTGTTCAAGCTCTGTTGAAGAAGCAGAAATAAACGGCATTGTTGAGGACTGTATACGCATTGGTGGGCCAAGGAAACTTACTACAGCAGATGAAAGACATCATGCTTACTTGCCTTCAACATCGGAAGATGTCCAGCAGTGCCATCAGCACAGAACTGGCAGAAACTAGTGGGACCCAGGTACACCCATCTACTGTCTAAAGAAGTCTGGCTAGAAGTTGTCTTCTTGGAAGAATTGCAGCCAAAAAGCCATACCTCCGACATGAAAACAAGTGACTAAACTATGCATGAAAATATAGGAACTAGGGTGCAGAACAATGGCAGCAGGTGCTCTGGACTCATAAGTTAAAATGTGAAATATTTGGCTGTAGCAGGAGACAGTGGAGATTGGTACAATGAGTGTCTGCAGGCAACTGTGAAGCATGGTGGAGGTGATTGACCCTATATTTATTCTGCAGCAGGACAGTGACCCCAAACATACAGCCAATGTCATTAAAGGATAAGTCCAGCCTGAGATTCTCCTCTGGGTCACAGGAGTGCAATTAGTTTTGCACTCCTGTGACCCATTTTCAGCGGAGAGAGATCTGAAGTCCGCTCTCCGCTGACGTCACTGCCATTAGTCGAGGCAGCGCAAAGTTGCATTTACATTAATCTTCCAATCCTGTGCTAGGAATTGTTTTTTTCTATCTACTTACTTTTTTTCCATTGCATTTGATTGAATACTCAATGTTAACTTCCCTGTATGCACTAAGTTAAGTGAATGTTCACAACTCTCCTAATAAATCGACCCCAAAGTGTTCGGCTTCTAGAAGCCCCATTGTGACCATACATGTTTAGCAACAGCCTGACCACACAAAGGCTAGGCAGCGGCTGGAGCGTGCTCAGAGTGGCATGTTGTGTGGGGATTTCACCGTCGATCTCTGACATAGGAGAGATGAGGTTATCTTACACTTTAGGACTCATGGACAGAGTCATTTAAGAGTCTCTAAGTTCCGCCTTCATAGCATTCCACAGAGTGAACCCATTTAATGCTCCAGACAGCAGACATACAGTGTGCATACAGTATGTGCTCATCTATTTTCTCTAACTGTAGTGCAAAACATCCCTAAAAGGAAACAGGTAAAATTGGAGGGCGCACAGCCCCTTGCAGCGAGGGTGATGTTGTTGGCAATCTTTTGGCCGTGATCAGCCTCCCACAGCAATGGGAGCATATCTGCACCACTGAGGTCCTCAACCTTTACGCAGGTACAGAAGAGTAAGAGAAAGAGTTGAGTGCATGCATGGAGTCAACATGGATGTGAGCATAGTGAGTGAGACAGAGTGAGGTAACAGTGATAGGCTGGACAGGTGGAGAGGGCAAGGGTTCTGCGTGTCCCTCCTAAATGCACAAGTGATCTTGGTGATGAAGAATACATCAAGAGAGTTTATTAGAGTTCAGTCGGTTGTTCAAGTAAAGGTACCCCATGTGTAAGATGGTGACCTTAACCAAAGTGCCCAGCGTAGCCCAGAAGAACCCACCCCGGTGGTAGACCTCTCATGTGAGCCCTGCTTGGCGCGCAACAAGAAGGGAAACATGGAGGGCATGATGACCACCCCATCACCCTGCCCCTTACATGCAGATCGGTGTTCTCCACATCCTAACATTTAAGTATAATCAGCAGATGGTCTTTGAGACCTCTTTCACAGGGTGGCTGGGGGGGTGGGGTGTTAAAAAAATGCAGTTGAGCCATGGTTTTACCACCTCTAACCACCTACCTAAAATCTATAATACAACTGGACAGCTTGAGTAAGTCATGTGGTCTGTGACAAAATGCGTCGGAGCATAGTTTGTGAAGTAATCAGGAAGTTTATCCCGATCTCCCTGAGCTGAGCCACTGCTAATATTTATATGAGTTTATATGAGTTTTAAATGGGGCCATGCACCTCTAAACTGTCAAGCCTACGATCCATGTGCACATGAGTGGGGGCACTAATAAATGTGAGTGCATTTTAATGTTTATAACTAATATACTGGTTTTATGCAGTTTAGCACTATGTTTGCTTTTTTTAAACCTTTGAGCACATACCTGCCACTAGATTAACACTCCAAGGAGGAAGGCATATTTAGACCTCCTGTAGGTCTTAAGGCAAGGTGAGCGTATGCATTGGTTGGTGGCGGGACTAAAGGTGTTTTTCACAAAAGCACAGAGGAACGATTGAGTAATATTACACAGCTAAAAAAAATTAAAGGAACACTTTTTAATCAGAGTATAGCATCAAGTAAATTAAACTCCTGGGATGTTGATCTGGTCAGTTATGTAGCAGAGAGGTTTGTTAATTAGTTTCAGCTGCTTTGGTGTTAATGAAATTAACAACAGGTGCACTAGATGGGCAACAATGAGACAACATCCAAAACAGGAATGTATTTCCAGGTGGAGGCCACTGACATTTTTTTCCCTACTCATCTTTTCTGATCATTTTTCAGTAGTTCTGCATTTGGCTAGGGTCAGTGTCACTACTGGTAGCATTAAGCTATACCTGGACCATATGGAGGTTGCACAGGAAGTCCAAATCTTCCAGGATGGCACATCAATATGTACCATTGCAAGAAGGTTTGCTGTGTCTCCCTTCACAGTCTCAAGGGCATGAAGGTGATTCCAGAAGTCAGGTAGTTACTCTGCACCTAAAGCTACCTGAAGAAAATTGGTGGTGTTCTTCTGATCCTATTAGTACCACAGGCAGGCAGCTGTAGTATTTACAGTTAGTGTAGTGCGTCCTCTGCACAGTGTGCACCTAAAGCTACCTGAAGACAATTGCTGTTGTTCTGATCCTATCAGTGGCGTAGCGTGGGTTGTCAGCACCCGGGGCAAGGCAAGTAATTTGCGTCCCCCCCCCAACCTGCGGACTTTTAGCTATCCCTGAGTCCCTTCAAATACAATAGTACTGACCTACCTGATTCCTATACTGACCACTACACTGAGAACTACACTGTCCACTACACTACATTGTCCACTACACTGACCACTATACTATACTGACCACTATACTATACTGACCACTATATTACACTGACCACTATATTACACTGACCACCATACTACACTGTCCACTATACTACACTACACTACACTACACTGTCCACTATACTACACTGTCCACTATACTACATTACGCTGTCCACTATACTACACTACACTTGACCACCATACTACACTGACCACTATACTACACTATACTGACCACCATACTACACTGTCCACTATACTGACCACCATACTACACTGACCACTATACTACACTGTCCACTATACTACACTATACTGACCACCATACTACACTGACCACTATACTACACTGACCACCATACTACACTGACCACCATACTACACTGACCACTATACTACACTGACCACTATACTACACTGACCACCATACTACACTGACCACCATACTACACTGACCACTATACTACACTATACTGACCACCATACTACACTGACCACTATACTACACTGACCACTATACTACACTGACCACTATACTACACTGACCACCATACTACACTGACCACCATACTACACTGACCACTATACTACACTATACTGACCACCATACTACACTGACCACTATACTACACTGACCACCATACTACACTGCCCACTATACTGACCACTATACTACACTACACTGTCCACTATACTACACTGTCCACAATACTACATTACACTGTCCACTATACTACACTACACTTGACCACCATACTACACTGACCACTATACTACACTATACTGACCACCATACTACACTGTCCACTATACTGACCACCATACTACACTAACCACTATACTACACTGTCCACTATACTACATTATACTGACCACCATACTACACTGACCACTATACAACACTGACCACCATACTACACTGACCACCATACTACACTGACCACTATACTACATTATACTGACCACCATACTACACTGACCACTATACTACACTGACCACCATACTACACTGACCACTATACTACACTGACCACCATACTACACTGTCCACCATACTACACTATACTGACCACCATACTACACTGACCACTATACTACACTGTCCTCCATACTACACTGTCCACCATACTACACTGACCACTACACTACACTGACCACTATACTACACTATACTGACCACCATACTACATTGTCCACTATACTACACTATACTGACCACCATACTACACTGACCACTATACTACACTGTCCACTATATTACACTATACTGACCACCATACTACACTGTCCACCATACTACACTGACCACCATACTACACTGTCCACTACACTAACCACTACACTACACTGTCCACTATACTACACTATACTGACCACCATACTACACTGTCCACTATACTACACTGACCACCATACTACACTGACCACCATACTACACTGTCCACCATACTACACTGACCACCATACTACACTGACCACCATACTACACTGATCACCATACTACATTGACCACCATACTACACTGACCACTATACTACACTGACCACTACACTAACCACTACACTGACCACTATACTACACTACACTGTCCACTACACTAACCACTACACTGACCACTATACTACACTACACTGACCACTACAATAACCACTACACTGACCACTATACTACACTACACTGACCACCATACTACACTGTCCACCATACTACACTGTCCACCATACTACACTGACCACTATACTACACTGTCCACTATACTACACTGTCCACTACACTAACCACTACACTGACCACTATACTACACTACACTGACCACCATACTACACTGTCCACTATACTACACTGACCACCATACTACACTGTCCACTATACTACACTGACCACCACACTACACTGTCCACTATACTACACTACACTGACCACTATACTACACTGACCACTATACTACACTGACCACCATACTACACTGTCCACTACACTAACCACTACACTGTCCACTATACTACACTATACTGACCACCATACTACACTGTCCACTATACTACACTATACTGACCACCATACTACACTGACCACTACACTGACCACTATACTACACTACACTACACTGACCACTACACTGACCACTACACTAACCACTATACTACACTACACTGACCACCATACTACACTGTCCACTATACTACACTGTCCACTACACTATACTGTCCACTATACTACACTATACTGACCACCATACTACACTGTCCACTATACTACACTGTCCACTACACTATACTGTCCACTATACTACACTGTCCACTACACTGACCTCCATACTAAACTACACTATACTGACCACTATGCTAACCACTATACTATACTACACTAACCACTATACTATACTACACTAACCACTATACTGACCACTATACTATACTACACTAACCACTATACTGACCACTATACTACACTATACTGTCCACTACACTGCCCCCCATAGTGACACTACACTGACCTCCATACTATACTACACTACATTGTCCTGCCTACAGTCTCTCTCTCTCGCCCCCCTCCCTCCCTCCCCCTCCCAGTAACAAGACTCTCACTTACCTTCTTATCCTGGCTGCATCGATCCGGATGAGGAGGAGAAGACAGCGGCAGCTCACTTTCTTCTCTCCCCTGCTCTCTGCTTGCTGCCATGTTCAGTATCCAGCGCCCTGTGATTGGGTGTATGGGGGTCATGTGCGGAGGCGGGGCACCTCACATGACCCCCATACACCCAATCACAGGGCGCCGGACAGTTAACATGGCGGCTGCAGCCTGGGGACACAAAATTAGAAATTAGGAGGAGGCAGCCAGTGACACACACTGGCGCCCCCCTAAATATCGCGCCCGGGGCCACGGCACCCCCTGCACCCCCCACGCTACGCCACTGGATCCTTTTAATACCACAGGCAGGCAGCTGCAGTATTTACAGTTAATGTACTGTGTCCTCTGCACAGTGTGCACCTAAAGCTACCTGAAGAAAATTGCTGGTGTTCTCATACTAATAATACTACAGGCAGGCAGTTGATTCTGATAGCTGCAGCATCAGTATATATATACATCACAGCTTTGTGCAGCTACATCTCACTGCAGGCCATTAGTATGTCTGGAAGGCCAATAAGGAGAGGCAGACAGTCACAAGCCAATAAAAGAGGGCAAGCAGGCTGTGTCTAGAGGCAACAGTGCTGGTTGTGGAGATGGTGCATCCTCATCAGCACGTGGCTGTGGGACACGCTTGTCCTTTTTTTCGGCAGCTGGCCGTGTTGAGCCGCAACATGCTGAAGACTTGGTAGAGTGGATAACCAAGTCGTCCTCATCCTCGTCATCCTCTCTCACCCAGGCTCATGGTACTTTGTCTGGCAAAGCAGCTGCCAACATGTCCTCTTCCCACGGCTTAATGGCATCAGTCACTCCTTCCCTAGCCCCACCATGTCCTCCTGAGGAGTCCCCCCGAACTGTTTGACCATAGTGTTGGGTACATGCTCCAGGAGGATGCCCAGCATTTTGAAGGCGCCGATGATGGTACCAAGCTAGAGGAAGTCAGTAACGTGAGCCCAGAGAGAGGGGGTGCCTAAGAAGTACAGCAATCTGGCAGTCATGTTCCCCTAGCTGCAGCATACTGCCAGGTTTGCTCCAGTGATGAGGAGGGATGGGATTATGAGGTCACTGACTCCACGTGGGTGCCTGATAGGAGAGAGGGGGAGGAGGCACACCTCCAACGAGGCAGGATGCCCTCCAGGGGCCAGCTTAAGGGCAGCACACCAACTGCATCACACCGAGAAATCCGCATGTGCAGGGCGCTGCTGTCTCTGCGCGTTATTCCAAAAGTTCTTTGGTGTGGGCCTTTTTTGAGACTAGTGCATCAGATCCCACCACTGCTATTTGCAACATATGTCTCAAGCTTTTCTCGCCAAAACATCAACCGCTTGGACACCACATGCTTAACCAGACATATGTCGAACTGCCATGCAGTTCATTGGCAAGCGTACCTAAAAGACCCACACCAAAGAACAAAGCGGACCTCTCCTTGCTCATCATCAGCTGGGATCTCCAACCCCACTATACCTTCAGTCCTCTCTGAGACCTGCACTGAGAGGAATGAAGGTGTAGAATTAGGTGTGTCACAGCCAAGTACTTGCGGGCAATCTGCTATGTACACCAACGTCAGATTGTACCAGGCAAATTTCCCTGCCCCAGCTGCTGCACCGCCGAAAGAAGTTTGCTCCCAGCCATCCACAGGCCCAGTGGTTGACTGCTAGCTTGGCTAAATTGCTAGCACTTCAACTGCTGCCTTTTCAGTTGGTAGACTCTGCCCCCTCCTGTGAGTTTGTGGAATGTGCGGTTCCTCAGTGGCAGGTTCCCAAACGCCACTTTTTCTCACGGAAGGCGATTCCAGCTCTCTACCGGCATGTGGAAGGCAATGTCTTGGCCTCGCTGGACAGGGCGGTCAGTGGTAAGGTGCATATTACCGCTGACTCATGGTCTAGCAGGCATGGACAGGAACGTTACATATTTTTCACCGCGTACTGGGTGACTCTTCTGGCAGCTGGGAAGGATGCAGGACAGGGTTCAGTAGTGTTGGAGGTTGTTCCGCCACCACGCCTCCAAAATTCTACTAGTGGTGATACTTCCACACCTCTCTCCTCCACCCCCTCCTCTTCTTCTTCCTCCATGGCCTCTTCCTGTGCTGATTTTTTCTCGGAACCAGCGGTGCTCCGTAGGCATTCAAGGGGCTACGCAAGCACGCAGGCAAAAATATGCCATGTGGTGCTTGAGCTGGTGTGCTTGGGGGACAGGAGCCACACTGGGGCAGAGATTCTGTCAGCTCTGCAGGGGCAGGTTCAGAGGTGGTTGACGCCACGCCAGCTTAAGCCAGGTATGGTGGTTTGGGACAATGGCACCAACCTTCTCTCCGCCCTCTGAAAGGGACAACTGACCCGTGTGCCCTATTTGGCTCACGTCCTTAACTTGGTGGTGCAGCAGTTCTTGGGCAGGTACCCGGGCTTACAGGATGTCCTGAGGCAGGCCAGGAAAGTCTGTAGGCATTTCCGCAGGTCATATAATGCCAGTGATCGGCTGGCTGACCTCCAAAAGGAATTTAACCTGCCCAAGAACCGCCTAATCTGTGACATGCTCACCAGGTGGAACTCAACTATGGCACCAGGACAGGGTCAGGGGACCTTGTTTTTTTTTCCCACGCCAGTGGGCTATGATTAAGGATGCATGCACTGTCCTGTCACCATTTGAGGAGGCCACAAGGATGGTGACAGTGCATGCATCAGTGACACTGTCCCTCTTGTCCACCTGTTGGAGCACACGCTGCATGGAATAATGGACAGGGCACTTGAGGCAGAACAGAGGGAGGAAGAGGAGGACTTCCTTACCTCTCAAGGCCCCCTTTATCCAGTGTTCCTGCGTGCCCGCCGATCACACAATAAGAGAACGAGGAGGAGGGGACATAAACTTTTCCTTTTCTTGCGGTATAATAACCCTGGCCATCTTCTTCCCCCGGTAAAGCCACCTCTCTCAAGGGCATTTGTCCAAACGGTTCTAATTTGGATTTAAAATACTCTTTTGTCCTTTGTCTATCTTCTGGGGTACGCTGAGGTAGTAATCCCAACCGTTTTACCTGTTGCCTAGTTAATACAGGTGAGGCATGATCCCTAGAACTCCCTGCTGAAGGAGTACTAGTATCAGATTTACTTAATTTATTAAATCTTGCTAAGGCATCTGCTCTTGCTGGAGTATACTGCCACAGTTCCCCATCTTTTTTCAAATGTCATTGTACCATTTACATCATAGAATGTTTCCTCTCTACGGTAATGTGGGGAATGCTGTTTATTAACAAGTTTACCTATGTGTCTACGCTGTAGGGTTTCTGTGATAATGCTTGGAGTGGCCTGCTGATAACCAGATGCCTCTCCTATATCACCACTAGCTGACTCCTCTCCTGTAGTCTGCACTTGCTGTACAATTGGTGCAGATGCTCCTGATAATTCCCTTCTTATTGAGTCATAAGGGGAAGCCCAAGCATTGGGCATTTCATCCTCATCTTCTACATGTAAAGCAGCTTTCTCTGAGCACATTTTATAGGGGGGTGGTTTTATATCCTTCCTGGATACTTCTTCCCAGGCTGCTAAACATTCAATCCTCCCACAATCAGACCTTTTAAAAAGCAGATTAAACAATGCATCAATTGTAGGTGTATTAAGGGACCCTCTGGCGGCCACCATTTAGATGGGTCCTCCTTATACTTCTTTTTTGCTAGTTTACACCATTTCACATGATGTTTCAGGGCATCTGGGTCTCCACTCACCATCATTCTGATGATAGGAGCACTTGGTTGTAATTTAGCAATACTTAGCCCTGTTGCTCTTGCTATTTTCAATAACTTTTTTGCCCTATCTTTTGTTAACCCAAATGTATTCATGACAGGCAAAACATTTTTTTTCAAGCAAATTTCCCATATTTATCACAATTTCTCATTAATCTCTTCAGAAATGACAATAATTTGGAACTCCGGGACTAAGAGCTCCACCGTTTACCTTTATGGCTGTGTAAAAGCAGCCCAGTACATAGGTTGAGATATCTCGCTCGTTCTACTCTCAGAAGGACGTCTCCTTCTGAGTGGCAATAGTCTAGTCCCTATCTAGACTCCCTGTTCCAGAGAACATACAGCAGGTCATTCACCCATTGTGGATATCCGCTGAAGGCAATACCTATCTGCCTTAGGACCACAAACGTTCAAAAAATATCATTCACCCATTTGTGGATATCCGCTGAAGGCAATACCTATCCGCCTTAGGACCACAAACGTTTATACAAAAAAAATTCAACACCACCACCAACTTCTATTCACTCTTCAGAAATTGTGGTACCTGCACTTATACATCCCTTCACAAAATATATATACATTGTCATTTCTGGAGACAAGGAGAAAAAGGCAAGCGCTTAAAATGATCATTCTTTAGCATGCTTTAAATTATAACAGGTACCTTTAACATTCTCAGTAATCATGCAGAGACAAAATGCAGACAAAATCAAATAGGAAACGTGTCTTCTGTGGCTGCACTCCCCCAACCGGCCCCACAACACCGCACAGAAAAGACAGTATATATCATGAGAAAATAAAAGTTTTCTCACCTGAGGCCTCTTTGCTGCTGTCCGTCCTGGAGAGGGTGGGGAGCCGGTGGTGGAGATGCAGACAAGAAGACAAGCCTCGGGGGTCACCACTGTAAAGTATAGCCTTGAAATAAAAGACATCAAAGCCAGAAGAGCTGCATTCGTCTCATGTATGTTTACTTCAGAATATGCTCCGTACATACAGAGGACCCCTCTCCTTAAGTCAGGAGAGTGATCCAGATTACAATGCGAGTAAAATATTTATAGGGACTTGTTACATTACATTCTATGAGGGGCAAAAGCCTAAAATTATACGTCACAAGTACGCATTTTACTTAGTATTTCAACACAGGTTTTGGCTAACTTTCTGGGTCACTTTAACCCAAAATATTTTAATATGACAAGTTGTTTTGACAGAAGGGAAGAATAATTGTAAGAATAATTACTTGGAAGAAGTTAATTTGACATTTAGACAGGGACTTTCTATGTCAACATCTTTCCATATCACACCTTCCGAGAATTGTGTCAGGTCATTGGCAGAACATTTTAATGTCAACTGGTCAGCCACATGTGTTGCAATACCAAAAGAATTCAGAAACATTTTACAGAAAAACAAGTATAATAAGAATTATCAGAAATACAAATTCATGTTGAAGAGGAACTCTGGATACATAGAAAGATATGGTTCATATATTTCATATCTTCACACAGTGCATGCATCAGTGACACTGTCCCTCTTGTCCCCCTGTTGGAGCACACGCTGCATGGAATAATGGACAGGGCACTTGAGGCAGAACAGAGGGAGGAAGCGGAAGACTTCCTTACCTCTCAAGGCCCCCTTTATCCAGACAGTGTTCCTGCGTGCCCGCCGATCACACAGGAAGAGGATGAGGAGGAGGAGGAGAATCATTTACAGTCCCAAGAAACCCATGGACTTGTACGTGGCTGGGAGGAGGTGGCTACAGATCATGTCATCCTTAGTGACCCAGAGGACTCTGGACCCAATGCCTCAGCAAACCTACGCTGCATGGCCTCCCTGATCCTGCAAAGCCTGCGAAAGGATCCTCGTATTCGTGGTATCAAGGGGAGGGATGATTACTGGCTGGCAATCCTCCTTGATCCACGTTAAGAAGGGTAAGGTTGCGGACCTTATCTTGCTGACCACGTCCACTAGTGACGAAACAACGTAGGGAGGAGGAGCTACATTCTGACATCACCGCTGCACGTTCAGTCCCGGAAGTTACGGGCTGTTTGGGAGCCGACCGGCCAATCATTTTATGCATATCTTGCTCATTAACGTCCATCCTTTTGTAAGTGTTCAATTGTTTTTTAAATTCCAATAAATGGAAAGGATTTATGCTCTGTGAAGCTTTTTCGTTTTTATGGTGAACCCACTGCCCACCTTATCGATTCTTCTGCTGACCGTTCCCACTGATGCTGAGGTGTCCAGTCTATGCCAGTGAGATCCCGGGCTGTGGTTACAGCCACTCGCCCAGTGTGGTCCCCTGTAATAAGGGACCACCAATTTCTGGTAAGCGGCAGTCCTTTCTGTGGCGGAGTAAACTTTTCACTTGTCACTCCAGTGTGGATTTTTATGGCACATCACTTTTTGATTACCAACACTTCTTATGGACTCATTTTTATGTTTTGTTTTTTTTCACTTATCTCTTCAATATGGATTGATTTTTACTATATTGATTTTTTTTCTAGTCACTGGACAATTCCCAAACACTTTCTCCTTTTTTATTTTTCATTTTTTGCCAGTAATGTATTTACATTCATGTGTTTATGCACTATTTAGTTTGTATATTATGCAGTAGGATGCACTCACTTTTTGCATTTCCGTTTTGAGTTTGTTCAATTCTATGTATACCCGGTGTGGTCTCTTTTGGGAGCATATATCAATTTGCTTCACTGTTTATATTTTTTAGCACGACTCTTTGCTTTTTATTTCCTGTTTAGTGTCGTATAACACTTTTAGTCACAGCTTATCACATCCTACACTCCATAGCGCAGTATCTCTTCTTTTATATTTAGGATTACCTAGGGGCAAGATTAGACTTGGACACCTTCCCGACCGAAAACCCTTTTGGTTTACTGGCCTGTCCTGCATTCAGCGTTCTTTCAGAACGCACATTCAGTGCTATTGGAGACTTTGTAACCCATCACTAGGGATGAGCCGAACACCCCCCGGTTCGGTTCGCACCAGAACCTGCGAACGGACCGAAAGTTCGCACGAACGTTAGAACCCCATTGACGTCTATGGGACTCGAACGTTCGAAATCAAAAGTGCTCATTTTAAAGGCTAATTTGCATGGTATTGTCCTAAAAAGGGTTTGGGGACCCGGGTCCTACCCCAGGGGACATGTATCAATGCAAAAAAAACTTTTAAAAACGGCCGTTTTTTCGGGAGCAGTGATTTTAATGATGCTTAAAGTAAAAAAAAAAAAGTGAAATATTCCTTTAAATATCGTACCTGGGGTGTGTCTATAGTAGGCCTGTAAAGTGGCTCGTGTTTCCCGTGTTTACAACAGTCCCTGCACCAAATGTCATTTTTAAAGGAAAAAATCTCATTTAAAACTGCTTGCGGGTTTAATGTCATGTCGGGTCATGGCAATATGGATGAAAATCAGTGAGACAAACGGCATGGGTACCCCCCAGTCCATTACCAGGCCCTTTGGGTCTTGTATGGATATTAAGGGGAACCCCGCACCCAAATTAAAATAAGGAAAGGCCCTATATACTCTGAACAGCAGTATACAGGCGGTGCAAACAAGACAGGGACTGTAGGTTTGTTGTTAAGTAGAATCTCTTTGTAATTTTGAACGGGTAAATTTTTAAAGCGTTTAGCTCCAGCCAAAAAATCTTTTTTAAGCTTTTTGGAAAACATAGGGAAGGGTTATCACCCCTGTGACATTTGTTTTGCTGTCTTTCCTCCTCTTCAGAAGATTTCACCTCACTTTTTGTCCCAATGAAAAATGTTTTTTGAAAATTTGGGTTTTTTGTGGAACAAGGATTGGAAAGCATCAGTGGAAAGGAGAAATTGTTTTCCCATATTAACTCTTACAGGAGAGAATTTCCCTTCCTAGGGGTAGATTTCATCTCACTTCCTGTTGTCTCCTTCCGTTTGCAAGTAGGAGTCGTTTGTAAGTTAGATGTTTGAAAGTAGGGTCCTGCCCTATATACTCAGCAGAAATTTGGGCCTTAGGTGTTGCTGTGGCCACAACACTGTAAGCCCTCACAGGGCCCTGCTGTGAAATATTAGATCAAGAATTGTAATTACATGCCCCTGTTGAACAGGAGCTGAAAAATTAGGCCTTAGGCACTGGTGCTGGTGCCACAACACTGCAACCCCTTACAGACACTCTAGTTGGAACGCAGGAACGAGCCCTGCTGCAAAGTATTGCATCAAAAATTGTAATTACATGCCCCTGTTAGACAGGGGCAGAAAAATTGGGCCTTAGGCACTGGTGCTGGTGCCACAACACTGCAACCCCTCACAGACACTCTAGTTGGAACGCAGGAACGAGCCCTGCTGCAAAGTATTGCATCAAAAATTGTAATTACAAGCCCCTTTTAGACAGGGGCAGAAAAATTGGGCCTTAGGCACTGGTGCTGGTGCCACAACACTGCAACCCCTCACAGACACTCTAGTTGGAACGCAGGAACGAGCCCTGCTGCAAAGTATTGCATCAAAAATTGTAATTACACGCCCCTGTTAGACAGGGGCAGAAAAATTGGGCCTTAGGCACTGGTGCTGGTGCCACAACACTGCAACCCCTCACAGACACTCTAGTTGGAACGCAGGAACGAGCCCTGCTGCAAAGTATTGCATCAAAAATTGTAATTACACGCCCCTGTTAGACAGGGGCAGAAAAATTGGGCCTTAGGCACTGGTGCTGGTGCCACAACACTGCAACCCCTCACAGACACTCTAGTTGGAACGCAGGAACGAGCCCTGCTGCAAAGTATTGCATCAAAAATTGTAATTACACGCCCCTGTTAGACAGGGGCAGAAAAATTGGGCCTTAGGCACTGGTGCTGGTGCCACAACACTGCAACCCCTCACAGACACTCTAGTTGGAATGCAGGAACGAGCCCTGCTGCAAAGTATTACATCAAAAATTGTAATTAACACGCCCCTGTTAAACAGGGGCAGAAAAATTGTGCCTTAGGCACTGGTGGTGGCGCCCAGAACCAAAAATGTTCTTACAAGCTATCAGCGTGATGATTGAGGAGGAAGAGGATAATTACTCAGGGATAGTCACTCAGCATCAGCATAGGCAGTCTTTGAAGGGATCTGAGATTTCAAAAAAAATTATTCGGTTACATCAGCATCAGGTGCTTGGTAGCTGGTGGTGATCCAAGACTCATTAATTTTTATGAAGGTCAGCCGATCGACCGAGTCGGTGGACAGACGCACCCTGTGATCGGTTACCACGCCTCCAGCAGCACTGAATGTGCGTTCCGAAAGAACGCTGGATGCAGGACAGGCCAGTAGCTCAATTGCATACTGTGCAAGCTCTGGCCAGTGATCCATCCTCAAGACCCAGTAACCCAGAGGATTTTCGGTGGGAAAGGTGTCCAAGTCTGATCTTGCCCCTAGGTATTCCTGCACCATGTAAAACAGACGCTGGCGATGGTTGCTGGAACCGATCATACCTTGGGGCTGCGGACCAAAAAATTGTCTGAACGCATCGGTCAGACGGCCACCTTCTCCACCGCTCCTTCTTTGACTGACCGAAGCCTCAGCAACACGTTGTCCAGAAACAGGAGTTTGTAACCTCCCAGTCTCAGGGAACGCATTGCACAGACCTTTCTGCAAGGCCTCCCGAAGATGTTTCATCCTCTGCTCCCTCTGCGATGGCAAGATAAGGTCCGCAACCTTACCCTTGTAACGTAGATCAAGGAGGGTTGCCAGCCAGTATTGGTCCTTCTCCTTGATACCACGAATACGAGGATCCTTACGCAGGCTTTGCAGGATCAGGGAGGCCATGCAGCGTAGGTTTGCTGAGGCATTCGGTCCGGAGTCCTCTGGGTCACTAAGGACGACAACGTCCGCAGCCACCTCCTCCCAGCCACGTACAAGTCCATGTGTTTCTTGGGACTGATCCCTTAAAGACTGCTGCTGATGCTGAGTGCCAGGCTCCACCTCCATACTGACACAATCTTCCTCCTCCTCCTCCTCCTCCTCGTCCTCTTCCTGTATGATCGGCGGGCACGCAGGAACACTGTCTGGATAAAGGGGGCCTTGAGAGCTAAGGAAGTCCTCCTCTTCCTGCCTCTGTTCTGCCTCAAGTGCCCTGTCCATTATTCCACGCAGCGTGTGCTCCAACAGGTGGACAAGGGGGACAGTGTCACTGATGCATGCACTGTCACTGCTCACCATCCTCGTGGCCTCCTCGAATGGTGACAGGACAGTGCATGCATCCCTGATCATGGCCCACTGGCGTGGGGAAAAAAAAACAAGCTCCCCTGACCCTGTCCTGGTGCCATAGTCGCACAGGTACTCATTGATGGCCCTCTGCTGCGTGTGCAGCCGCTGCAGCATGGCCAACGTTGAGTTCCACCTGGTGGGCATGTCACAGATTAGGCGGTTCTTGGGCAGGTTAAACTCCTTTTGGAGGTCCGTCAGCCGAGCACTGGCATTATATGACCGGCGGAAATGCACACAGACTTTCCTGGCCTGCCTCAGGACATCCTGTAAGCCCGGGTACCTGCCCAAGAACCGCTGCACCACCAAGTTAAGGACGTGAGCCAAACAGGGCACATGGGTCATTTGTCCCTGTCGGAGGGCAGAGAGGAGGTTGGTGCCATTGTCGCAAACCACCATTCCTGCCTTAAGTTGGCGTGGCGTCAACCACCTCTGAACCTGCCCCTGCAGAGCTGACAGAACCTCTGCCCCAGTGTGGCTCCTGTCCCCCAAGCACACCAGCTCAAGCACCGCATGGCATCTTTTGGCCTGCGCACTTGCGTAGCCCCTTGAATGACTACGGAGCACCGCTGGTTCCGAGGAAGAGGCCATGGAGGAAGAAGAAGAGGAGGGGGTGGAGGAGAGAGGTGTGTCACAATCAGCATTTTGGAGGCGTGGTGGCGGAACAACCTCCAACACTACTGCACCTTGTCCTGCATCCTTCCCAGCTGCCAGCAGAGTCACCCAATGTGCCGTGAAACTTAGGTAACGTCCCTGTCCATGCCTGCTGGACCATGAGTCAGCGGTAATATGCACCTTACCACTGACCGCCCTGTCCAGCGAGGCATGGACATTGCCTTCCACATGCCGGTAGAGAGCCGGAATCGCCTTCCGTGAGAAAAAGTGGCGTTTGGGTACCTGCCACTGAGGAACCGCACATTCCACAAACTCACGGAAGGGGGCAGAGTCTACCAACTGAAAAGGCAGCAGTTGAAGTGCTAGCAATTTTGCCAAGCTAGCATTCAACCGCTGGGCATGTGGATGGCTGGGAGCAAACTTCTTTCGGCGGTGCAGCAGCTGGGGCAGGGAAATTTGCCTGGTACAATCTGACGTCGGTGTACCAAAAGCAGATTGCCCACAAGTACTTGGCTGTGACACACCTAATTCTACACCTTCATTCCTCTCACTGCAGGTCTCAGAGAGGACTGGAGGTCTAGTGGGGTTGGAAATCTCAGCTGATGAGGAGTAAGGAGAGATCCTCTTTGTTCTTTGGTGTGGGTCTTTTAGATACGCTTGCCAACGAACTGCATGGCAGGTCAACATATGTCTGGTCAAGCATGTGGTACCCAAGCGGGAGATGTTTTGGCCACGTGAGATACGCTTGAGACATATGTTGCAAATAGCAGCGGTGCGATCTGATGCACTCGTCTCAAAAAAGGCCCACACCAAAGAACTTTTTGAATAACGCGCAGAGACTGCAGCGCCCTGCACATGTGGAGCTTTGGGGTGTGATGCAGTCAATGTGCTGCCCTTAGGCTGGCCCCTGGAGGGCATCCTGCCTCGTTGGTGATGTGCCGCCTCCTCCTCCTCCTCCTCCTCTCTCCTATCAGGCACCCACGTTGAGTCAGTGACCTCATCATCCCCTCCCTCCTCATCACTGGAGCAAACCTGGCAGTATGCTGCAGCAGGGGGAGCATGACTGCCAGATTGCTGTCCTTCTTGGGCACCCCCTCTGTCCGTGCTCATGTTACTGCCTTCATCGAGCTCAGTATCATCATCAGAGCCTTCCAAATGCTGGGCATCCTCCTGGAGCATGTACCCAACACTGTGGTCAAACAGTTCGAGGGAATCCTCATGAGGACATGGTGGAGCTAGGGAAGGAGTCACTGATGACATTGAGCTGAGGGAAGAGGCCGCTGCTTTGCCACACAAAGCACCCTGGGCATGGGTGAGAGAGGATGAGGAGGATGAGGACGGCTTGGTCATCCACTCGACCAAGTCTTCCGCATGTTGTGGCTCAACACGGCCAGCTGCCGAAAAAAAGGCCCAGCGTGTCCCATGGCCACGTGCTGATGAGGATGCACCGTCTTCACGACCAGCACTAGACACAGAGCCTGCTTGCCCTCTCTTATTGGCTTGTGACTGTCTGCCTCTCCTTCTTGGCCTTCCAGACATACTAATGGCCTGTAGCTGCACTAAGCTGGGATAGAACACCAGTAATTTTCTTCAGGTAGCTTTATATACTGTAACCAGACAAGCCTGCCTGTCAGTAGGAAGATAACAGGAACGGATCTAGCTGAACACTGTGAGCAGGACGCACTGTACTAAATGTAAATAGTCTAGCTGCCTGACCGTGGTACTAATAGGATCAAATAGAACCCCAGTAATTTTCTTCAGGTAGCTTTATATACTGTAACCAGACAAGCCTGCCTGTCAGTAGGAAGATAACAGGAACGGATCTAGCTGAACACTGTGAGCAGAACGCACTGTACTAAATGTAAATAGTCTAGCTGCCTGACCATGGTACTAATAGGATCAAATAGAACCCCAGTAATTTTCTTCAGGTAGCTTTATATACTGTAACCAGACAAGCCTGCCTATCAGTAGGAAGATAACAGGAACGGATCTAGCTGAACACTGTGAGCAGGACGCACTGTACTAAATGTAAATAGTCTAGCTGCCTGACCGTGGTACTAATAGGATCAAATAGAACCCCAGTAATTTTCTTCAGGTAGCTTTATATACTGTAACCAGACAAGCCTGCCTGTCAGTAGGAAGATAACAGGAACGGATCTAGCTGAACACTGTGAGCAGGACGCACTGTACTAAATGTAAATAGTCTAGCTGCCTGACCGTGGTACTAATAGGATCAAATAGAACCCCAGTAATTTTCTTCAGGTAGCTTTATATACTGTAACCAGACAAGCCTGCCTGTCAGTAGGAAGATAACAGGAACGGATCTAGCTGAACACTGTGAGCAGGACGCACTGTACTAAATGTAAATAGTCTAGCTGCCTGACCGTGGTACAAATAGGATCAAATAGAACCCCAGTAATTTTCTTCAGGTAGCTTTATATACTGTAACCAGACAAGCCTGCCTGTCAGTAGGAAGATAACAGGAACGGATCTAGCTGAACACTGTGAGCAGGACGCACTGTACTAAATGTAAATAGTCTAGCTGCCTGACCGTGGTACTAATAGGATCAAATAGAACCCCAGTAATTTTCTTCAGGTAGCTTTATATACTGTAACCAGACAAGCCTGCCTGTCAGTAGGAAGATAACAGGAACGGATCTAGCTGAACACTGTGAGCAGGACGCACTGTACTAAATGTAAATAGTCTAGCTGCCTGACCGTGGTACTAATAGGATCAAATAGAACCCCAGTAATTTTCTTCAGGTAGCTTTATATACTGTAACCAGACAAGCCTGCCTGTCAGTAGGAAGATAACAGGAACGGATCTAGCTGAACACTGTGAGCAGGACGCACTGTACTAAATGTAAATAGTCTAGCTGCCTGACCGTGGTACTAATAGGATCAAATAGAACCCCAGTAATTTTCTTCAGGTAGCTTTATATACAGTAACCAGACAAGCCTGCCTGTCAGTAGGAAGATAACAGGAACGGATCTAGCTGAACACTGTGAGCAGGACGCACTGCACTAAATGTAAATAGTCTAGAAGATAACAGGAACGGATCTAGCTAAACTGAATACAGTGTATATATATATATGCAACACCTGGGATGCATATATATACACAATACACTGTAAGTGCAGCTAACTGACTGACTGTTCTGCCTAATCTATCTAACTCAAATCAAATGACACTGTCTGTCTCTCTCTCTCTCTCTCAATGAACGCCGGAACACACACTACACAGGGCCGCCGTGCAGGCGGCATTATATAGTGTGGGGCGTGTACTAAATCCCCTGAGCCGTAATTGGCCAAAGCCTCCTTGGCTTTGGCCAATTATGGCTCTCTGTTCAGGCGGCGCTGTGATTGGCCAAGCATGCGGGTCATAGTGCATGCTTGGCCAATCATCAGCAAGCAATGCACTGCCATGCCGCAGTGAATTATGGGCCGTGACGCGCCACACGAATTTGGCGCGAACGGCCCATATCGTTCGCAATTCGGCGAACGATCGAACAGCCGATGTTCGAGTCGAACATGGGTTCGACTCGAACACGAAGCTCATCCCTACCCATCACAGGGTGCGCCTGTCCACTGAATCGGTCGATCGGCTGACCTTCATAAAAATCAATCAGTCTTTGATCACCAGCTACCAAGCACCTGATGCTGATGTAACCGACTGATTTTTTTTTTTAATGTGAGATCCCTTCAAGACTGCCTATGCTGATGCTGAGTGACGATCCTGTTATGCTGAGTCACAATCCTCTTCCTCCTTTAATTTTCATGCTGATAGCTTGTAAGAACATTTTTGGTTCTGGGCACCACCACCGGTGGCCAAGGCCCAATTTTTCTGCCCCTGTTTAACAGGCGCGTGTAATTACAATTTTTGATGCAATACTTTGCAGCGGGGCTCATTCCTGCACTCCAACTATAGCATCTGTGAAGGGTTGCAGTGTTGTGGCACCAGTGCCTAAGGCCCAATTTTTTCTGCCCCTGTTCAACAGGGACGTGTAATTATAATTCTTGATCTAATATTTCACAGCAGGGCCCATTCCTGCGCTCACCAAGAGTAACAGTGAGGGCTTACAGTGTTGTGGCAACACCACCACCACCAAAGTCCCAATTTTTCTACCACTGTTCAACAATGGCATGTAATTACAATTCTTGATCTAATATTTCACAGCACGGCGCGTTCCTGCGCCCACCAAGAGTAACTGTGAGGGCTTACAGTGTTGTGGCAACACCAACACCTAAGGCCCCAATTTCTGCAGAGTATATAGGGCAGGCCCCTACTTTCAAACATCCAACTTACAAACGACTGCTACTTGCAAACGGAAGGAGACAACAGGAAGTGAGATGAAATCTACTCCTAGGAAGGGAAATTCTCTCCTGTTAAGCCGCGTCCACACGGGCGGAGTTTTCGACCAGACTGGTTCGACTGACTTTCCGACGGACTTCCGACAGACTTTTTAACGAACGGACTTGCCTACACACAATCACACCAAAGTCCAACGGATTCGTAGGTGATGACGTACACCGGACTAAAACCATCGTTTTTTGTCCTTCGGACTAGCATACAGACGACCGGATTTCTGGGTCCGGCGGAATTACGACGTAAAGATTTAAAGCATGTTCCAAATCTAAAGTCCGTCAGATTTTTGACTGGAAAAGTCCGCTGAAGGTCTGATGAAGCCCACACACGATCAGATTGTCCGCCGGACTCGGTCTGTCGGACCAGTCCGATAGAAAAGTCTGACCGTGTGTACGCTGCATAAGAGTTAATATGGGAAAAACGTGTCTCCTCTTCACTGATGCTTTATCACCAATCCTTGTTTCACTAAAACCCCCAAATTTTCAAAAAACATTTCTCATTGGGACAGAAAGTGAGGTGAAATCTTCTGAAGAGGAGGACAGACAGCAAAACAAATGTTACAGGGGTGATAACCCTTCCCTATGTTTTCCAAAAAGATTGCAAAATTGATTTTTTGGCTGGAGCTACACTTAAAAAATGTACCAGTTCAAAATTACAAACAGATTCCACTTAACAACAAACCTACAGTCCCTGTCTTGTTTGCACCGCCTGTATACTGCTGTTCAGAGGACCTGGGGCCCCACGCCTTTCATTTTTTTAATTTGGGTGCAGGGTTCCCCTTAATATCCATACAAGACCCAAAGGGCCTGGTAATGGACTGGGGGGGGGGGGGTACCCATGCCGTTTGTCTCACTGATTTTCATCCATATTGCCAGGACCCAGCATTACATTAAAGCCGCAAGCAGTTTTAAATTACTTTTATTCCTTTACAAATGTCATTTTGTGCAGGGACTGTTCTAAGCACGGGAAACACGCGCCACTTTACAGGCATACTATAGACACCCATCAGGTACGATATTTAAAGGAATATTTCACTTTTTTTTTTTCACTTTAAGCATCATTAAAATCACTGCTCCCGAAAAAACGGCCATTTTTAAAACTATTTTTGCATTGATAAATGTCCCCTGGGGCAGGACCCGGGTTCCCAAACCCTTTTTAGGACAATAACTTGCATGTTAGCCTTTAAAATTAGCACTTTTGATTTTGAATGTTCGAGTCCCATAGACTTTAATGGGGTTCTAAAGTTTGCGCAAACTTTCGGTCCGTTCGCTGGTTCTGGTGCGAACTGAACTGGGGGGTGTTTGGCTCATCCCTATTCAGAATGACTGGTTTGGTGGTGGGTCAGTGATGGTCTGGGGAGGCATATGCATGGAGGGATGCACAGGCCTCTACAGGCTAGACAATGGCACCCTGACTGCCATTCGGTATTGGAATGAAATCCTTGGACCCATTGTCAGACCCTACGCTGGTGCATTTGGTCCTGGGTTCCTCTTGGTGTACGACAATGCCCTGTCTCATGTGGCAAGAGTATGCAGACAGTTCCTGGAGAATGAAGGAACTGGATACCATTGAATGGCCCCCACGCTCGCCTGACCTAAATCCAATAGAAAACCCCTGGGACATTATGTTTCAGTCCATCCAACACCACCAGGTTGCACCTCAGTCTGTTCAGGTGCTCAGTGATGCCCTGGTCCAGATCTGGGAAGAAATACTCCAGGACACCATCCCTCGTCTCATTAGGAGCATGCCCTGACATTGTCAGGTATGCATACAAGGAAATAGGGGCCGTACAAACTACTGAGGACCATTTTGAGTTGCTGCAATGAAATTTCATCAATTTTTCACTTTGATTTTCGGGGTGTCTTTGAGTTCAGCCCTCTGTAGGTTGATAATTTTACATTTACATCAAACGATGTGGCATCCTTTCCTTCCAAACGCATTATCCAGTCCATATCAGTAAAGATATCCAGCATGATATTTTTCCCTATTGAGATCTAATGTGTTTTAAAAGTGTTCCTTAATTTTTTTTTGAGCAGTGTATATTGTATTTTATCACTTATTCTTTTGATATACATGGAAATACTCTAGTAGTTAAGCATGTATTTTGTATTATGTATGTTTAGTATGACTTTGGGGGGTTATTGTAATTTTTTTTTTTTTAATGCAGCGCTATTAGCTATTGGAAGCTTGTACTGTGTACTCAGCACTATCACCTACACTCCATTATTATCTGTTATGCCACGTACACATGATCAGAAATTCCACCAGCAAAAGACCGATGTGAGCTTTTGGACGGAAAATGCGGCCGTGTGTATGCTCCATCGGACTTTTGATTGCGGAATTTCTGCCAGCAAAAGATTGAAAGCATGTTCTCAATTTTTCCAATGGAAAAAGTCCTGATCGGAAATTCCGATCGTCCGTGGCAATTTCGACGCGCAAAATTCCAACGCATGCTCGGAAACAGTTTGACGCATGCTCGGAAGCATTGAACTTAATTTTCTTGACTTGTCGTAGTGTTGTACGTCACCGCGTTCTTTGCGGTCGAAATTTGGTGTAACCGCGTGTAGGCAAGACAAGCTTGAGCGGAATTCCATCAGAAAAACCATCCAAGGCTTTTCCGACGAGAATTCCGATTGTGTGTACGTGGCATTAGAGGGCTAGTGCTTCACTTATTCTATCTTTAATACAGCCAGAGGGGGCTGCTCACATGCCATACCAAATTTAATGTGGTGCATCAGACTCGGTCATTCAAATCAATGGGCCGCAAACCATGAGCCAAATGTAAATTGTAAATTGTCATTTGAAAAAAAAACCCCTCAAACATTGAAAAGCAATCCACCATGGGCTAGTGTGAACCTAAACTTTTTTTTTATAATTTATTTATTTTTCTTTTATATAACAGGAGAAAAATGAACAATCCTTCTGTATATTACATTCCATTTCTGCACATACAGCCAGACAAGAAAAAGAAAAAAAACAAAAAACATGATAATAACTCGTTACATTCCATTCCATCTACTCCTGTCTGTTTCTAATATATTATCCAATAAAGATGGATAAAAGAATGAACCCAAATAAACATAAAGAAGTCACAAAAGAGGCAAAGAAGACAAACAAATAAGAAGAGTAATCTTCCTCTCTCATTTCCGCCCTCCATGTTGTTACTCCTTGCCGCGTCAGGAAGGGGGCGCTTCCCCCAGACCCGGCCATAATACTCCAACTACCTCTCAGTATTCCGACTGCAGTTCCTATTTGTAGTCCATTTCCCCCTCCTTTCCTTACCCCCCTCCCAAAACAAAAAAAAACATTTAACTTTCCTCCCCCCCCCTCTTTAATTTGTATCAATTAGTTTTTTTCCTTCCTCTAAAGAAGTAAAACAGTTCCATGGCGACCACGTTTTTAAATAAATTTCCCTTTTTCTTCTAGTTGTCCAGACTGGATTTTCCATCCTGTTTACTTCCTCTACTTCCTTTGCATGCTTTAGCTGCATTCGCCAAATGACACAAAATAGAGTTCCTATATATTTTCCCCGGAATCTCTGACAGATGCAAAAGGAAAAAAGCTGGGTCTTCCTGTATTTCCACATCGCTAAATTTTTTAATTATCTCCCGGACCTCCCGCCAAAATGTCCTCACTCTGGGACTAGACCAAAAAACATGTAACAAAGTCCCCTGTTCTATCTGGCATTGCCAGCATCTATCTGCCGGCGGTGCTGGTGAGCCTAAACTTAAGCATTGGTCTACACCTACCCTAAGGTAAAAATAATTGTATGCTTTTCATGCACACTCTCCAGCTAAAAAAATGTTTTTAACATCTCAGGTAAAAAGAGAGTTTTTTTTTTTGGCATACATTTGCAAGTTAGGTTGAATCGGAACAATAACACTGGAAATATATTTAAATGTAGGAATGTGGTGGACACAGATTTGCATGTAAGTGGTAGGGTAATGAGGTAATCGTCAGGGCCTTCATGTTTCTCTTCTCATTAGGCACCAAGGAAGGTTCACATGAGAGGCCTAACCCAGGGTGGGTTCCTCTGGGCTATTGGAGGTCTAACTTTGGTTAGGGTCACAGTCACACACATAGGGTACATTTACTTGAACAACTGACTAATCTCTAATGCCCCGTACACACGGTCGGACATTGATCGGACATTCCGACAACAAAATCCTAGGATTTTTTTCCGACGGATGTTGGCTCAAACTTGTTTTGCGTACACACGGTTGCACAAAGTTATCGGAATTTCCGAATGCCAAGAACGCGGTGACGTCAACCACGTACGACGAGACTAGAAAAGGCCAATTCAGAACCAAGCGCGGCACCCTTTGGGCTCCTTTTGCTAATCTCGTGTTAGTAAAAGTTTGGTGAGAGACGATTTGCACTTTTTCAGACTCCTGTTTTTTAGATCGTTTTCTGCGGTTCAGTTTGTGCTTGTGGGTTTGTATCTGCTCTTCAGTGCGTGCAAGCAAGCTACGTGTGACTTTGCTTAGTCATTGTGTTCTTGTTCGTTCGTTACTGTTTTTCAGGTCGCTCTTCACAGGCCTTGCTGTTCTTCAGTGCGTTCTGTTACCTCGTTCTGAGCAGCCAACCGTTTTCTATCCATGTTGTGTATACGTACTCCTCGTAGAGTTCGTGCTGTGCGGGGGCTTGGTGTTGGGGTCCTGACCTTGACACAAGTCCAGTCCATGAACAGGGTGGGGAGGAGTTCATGGACCAAGAATTGGTTGCTTCAGCTTGACCAGTTCTGTCATATGCTTTGCTCCGTGAGATCCGTGAGAATAATCCTGATGATTTCAGGAACTTTCTCAGGATGACGGACCCCGTGTTTCACCGTTTGTTGGCTTTGCTGACCCCCTATATCAGCAGGCAGGATACCTGCATGAGGCAAGCCATCACTCCGGAGCAGAGGCTCGTCGTCACCCTGCGGTACTTGGCGATGGGGAAAAGCCTGCAGGACCTCAAGTTCTCGACAGGCATCTCCCCCCAGGCTCTGGGTATCATTATCCCAGAGACCTGTTCTGTCATCATCCAGGTCCTGCAGAAGGAGTATATTAAGGTAAGATTTTTATCCTTTAATCTCACATTTTATTGTATTTAATGTTTGCTAATATATTGTATTTCTTTCCTCATTCCCTAAGTACCATGATTGGAATATGGTGTGAATGTCTCCTTTGTCCTCATTCATGCTGGATTTTTATGTAATTTTTTTTTTGTCCTTCATACATATTTGCCTTCACTTACCTCCCCAGCATGCTCTCCTGGCCCTATATTCACCTCATGTAGTCACTTAACAATGTATTTTGTCAGCTCCATAGTAGTGCTTTACCCCAAATACCCCTAAAATGTTTTTAAATGTGATTTGTGCTTTAAATTCAGGCAGAGTGCCAGAGGCTTTTTTGGGGGTCCTCAAATCATTTGGAACCCTCCCTCCCCCCAACTGCTAAGTCAGCTGATAACAATTCTCTATCTATCCTCAATCATCTATCTGCTGACTTTGCCAAACCCATACACACTATACCCACCTCTTTTGTGGTCAGATTTATGGATGAATTCCCCAAAGCATGTAGTGCAAGGGCCTGCCTGAATACTTTCAAATGGTACTGTTTCAAGTTTTAGTATCCTATTATTATCTTGATAGGTAATAGCAGAATGTCCAAATGTCCTCAAATGTGTACAGTGTGTATTTATATCTTTGTATTATGACACTTCTTACCTGTCCAGTGGGCTGCCAATAGTGTAACTAAGGAGGGGCTGTTCAAAGTAATACACATTATTTATGCATTCATCTCTCAATGAAGTGGAGAGGGTTACCTGTCCAAGAGCCCCCCCCCTATAATGTTAAAAAGGGCCCAGGAGAGGGGGGGGGATATGATAGGTGTACCTTATAGTTTGGTGTTTAAAAATTCCCATTAATAAATGTTATCTTGATGTTAGCCAAGAATGTTTGTGTCGAATCTGCTTTCCATGTTTTAATGTGCAAAAAGACTATTTTTTTTGTTTTCCTCAACAGTTTCCTTCCACGCCACAGGAATGGCAGACTGTGGCCTCCCACTTTGCCCAGCGGTGGGACTTTCCTAACTGCGGAGGGGCAATTGATGGGAAACACGTCCACATCTTCCTACCACCCAACTCGGGGTCGTACTATTATAATTATAAGGGGTTTAATAGTATTGTGATGTTGGCGGTGGTGTCGGCTAATTACGAGTACCTGTATGTGGACGTGGGGAAGAATGGCCGGATGTCCGATGTGGAGTCATCGCCCAGACGGAGTTTTACAGGTGTCACCAGAACGGCAGCTTGGACTTGCCACCTCCAGAAGACAATGTGGAAGGACTCCCATTCGTCTTCATTGCGGATGAAGCTTTTGCGCTGGGGGACCATCTTATGTGGCCATTCCCTATGAGGACCCTCACCCCAGACCAGAGGGTTTTTAAATACCGGCTGGCAAGAGCCAGAAAAGTGGTGGAGAACACGTTTGGAATCATGGCCAGCCGGTTCCGCCTATTTCTTACACTCATACATATGGCGGAGTACAAACTGAATCACATTATCCTGGCGTGCTGTGTTCTACACAACTTTTTACGGAAACATTCTGCAAACTATGCTGGCTCAGTTGGGCCTGAAGCCGGAATTCAAAATGAACCAACCCTGATGGCGCTTGAAAGTGGCTGTCCTGGCTTGCCCTCCCTGAGTGCCCGTGATGTCCGGCTAAGATACCTTGAGTTCTTTGCGGGTAGGGGGGCTATCAATATGCCAGACAATGTGTGAAACCTTTATCAAATAAAAAAACAAAAATAAGCAAATCTTTGGTGACATTTACTGCTTGTGTTTGTTGGCGTGTATGTATGTTCTAAAAGCAAGTGAACCCCCGTATGATATCCTGATTAGAGTGTTCCTTAAAACCCATTCAGATCTGGAGATCATTCCGACAAGAAATTATGACACACACAAGGCATGCAATTCAGAATGATCCCATCTTTTACTTCCGTATTTTCACTTATATAACCAACATGACATCACAACAAAAGTCCAACCCCTTCATTAATATATGGTAAAGTTACAGACATACAAGATGTTTAAATAGAATATTAATAACTCATATAGAAATTAACAACAGGAAAGGACTTACACGTCATTTAAAAGAAGTCAGGCCATTTACAAGAAATTGAAACAAATTTTTGATAGACGTCACATATACATATTATTCTAAGATGGATACATATTTTTATAGCTAAAATGGTGGACAGCAAGCTAAAATATCCCTACAACCCCCTCTTTGATCATAAATGTATGATCTCACTTCCCTATCATGGTGGTATTCTCAGCCTGCTTCTGATGATACATACTGAGATAAGTATAAGTAAAAGGACTCCAGGTCTGGGCTATGTTGCGAGCCTCTTGTTGCAGCTTGGCCATTTCTTTTCTATGCTGAGCTATCACATCATAATAGTCTGGTACCTCTATACTGGTATTGTGTACCCAAATACAACATTCATAATCCTCAGTCATTTCACATAATCCTGTAAGGGCTGAACTCATGCTTTCAATGGCTAAGTCATGCAATTCTAGTTGTTTTCTAATAGCCCTAGTTTCAACTTTAAGTTTAAAAATGTCATCAGAGTTCTTTTCCATCATCTTATCAATAATTCCTAAATAATTATTCAACCTTTTCATCAAATCTATTCCCCATTCTGTCCAGGAAGGGAACCATGCCCAGGCCATATCCTTCTCAAGGAATAACTCTCTCTTGTTACGATGTTTTAATGGATACCTTGGGTGTATACTAGCTCCAAGTAAATGACTCCCATCACTATCACCTACCACCCCCATTATGGGCACCAATGAGGCCAGGTAACACCAGCCCTGGACCTCTTGTGGAATCCAGGGATAACAAGTCTCTCCACAACAAACATAAGTGTGGTTACCAAACGAGAAGTGCGTATTCACAGCAGTCTCTTGATCTACTGCTGTAACTATTGCCAGAACCTGAAACAAATGCTGTACAGATTTACTACTATCATTTTCAGAGGCAAGAGTCTTTTTAAAATCAGCCCGTACTCTGACCTTAACGTGGTGTGTTTGATATAAAGAACAAGACTTCCCACTAGGGGCATAGCAATTAGAAATGTTCAAAACCGATTGACTACAGGTATGAGCATTTCTAGTAGAATTCCCTACATTAAAACACCAGGTAGGATTTTGACTTCTATTGATGATGTGAAAGGAAATGGTGTCATTAGTTCTTCTGCTGACATTTAAAAGGTCAAGGGGAATCCTTCCTTTTATAAGTGGAGTAATATTTAAAGGTATAGCCATTAGGGGTATCCTAACAGTGCTAAGGTGCAATTTGCCACAAATCCAACATTTCTGAAATCCTGATTTCTGAACATAAGCATATTTAAATTTTAGCAAAAGCATTTTATCAGCAAAATTATCCTCAATGTCTCTCTTGTTTCTAACTTGTATCACTGTAATGTTCTCCTATGTATGTGTGTTTCCACAAATACTTTTAATGCCACCCAAGTCTTCAGGGTGGTAGATACAGTTAGTGATGATCCAAGTGGGCAGGAACACTATCTGTGTGATCAGGAACAGGAAGCAAAATGTTTTGCCAGAAGTCTGTGGTGAAATAAGCGAGGTCATCTTCTCTGGCCGGACCTGCTTTTCCAGGAACTCCTCCTTCATCTGCTTGGACTTCTGCTTGAGGGCCTCCTGTATTAAGGATCTCCTTCCTGCTCTTGGGGCTTTGGGCAACCTTTTTCACTCGACTGGCATGGATCCCGGACTAGCAGTTTTCCACCGTTCTGATCACTGCAATCACCATAGTAGGAGGTCCAAAGGGATACTCTTGCTTCTTATTTCTGTTCAGCTGTTGGACCACCACGGTGTCTCCCTCCTTGAAGAGGTGAGTAGCTTCCTGTGAAGAAAAAAGAGAGGTGCAAGCAACATTTCTTTGACTGTATCCAATATTTCAACCAGTTTTCTTACATATTCTTCCTGTATTAAGTCTAAATCTCCCTTTTCTACCATTAAAGGTGCTCTGGCCTATGGGGTGGGGAAAAATCTACCCATCAAAACTTCAAAAAACTTATTTCTGCCAGGACTGCTGGGAGGACCCTTCTCCAGTTGGCTCCTATGTTCCTCCTATGGCCTTTCTTATCTTGTCTTTTATTGTTCTGTTCATCCTTTCTACTATTCCTGAACTTGGAGGGTGATAGGGAATGTGAAACTTCCATTCTATCTTGAGAGTTTTTACCAAGTCCTGGCAGACCCTGGCTATAAAAGCTGGACCATTTGAGAACATGTCCACAATTATCAAAAGATATTCCTGTCTTTTGCCTAGTTTGGGCATGTGTGTGAAATCAGCCGTGACTGGTATACCTGCGTGGCCTATTCCGTTTTACTGTGAATGCACTTGCTGTTGGTATACATGGTTTCCCCTCCTTGCAGAGAAGTCCAGACCTTGGATCTCTCTACACACCCTTTCCATTCCAGTCCCTTAACTCATAATTCGATGCATAATCCTGGGGATCTGCAAGTGACTTTTCAAATGGGGATAGGTCAGGTATCAGCATAGCAATTTGGATGTCTGCTGTCTGTGAGATAGCAGCTTATTTAACAGCAAGGTCAGCCAGACCTGCTCATTTCCCTTGGCTATCTCTGTCTGTTGGCCTGTGTGTGCTCTGCAGTGTACTATAGCCTAGAGCAAGAACCGTCCACAAAAACATTCTGTGTGTCTGGTAGTGCTGTGGAAGATAAATCAGACCTGGTTGATGTGTCTTGGTGAATGAGGTTTATGCAGTCATGTTATGGCACAAACTCATCCTGTTCTCCTTTTTAATACTAAAAGGGCGTTTAAAATGGGTGCTGGGCCTGCAGTGAGAGAAGCATATTTGATGTGCAATTTTGGATTGGACAGCAAAATCACCTCATATCCGCTCAACCTCTGAGCAGACATGTGCTGTGTATGTACATTTTTCAACAAGATTGACACATTGTAAGTGATGTGAAGTGTGGCGTCGTGTCCCAGAGTGAAAGAAGTGACCATCCCAACCACCATGGCACAGGACGCTTGAGCGCACCGGGACCATCTTTGAGAAAAAAACTACAGGGCACAGTCTCCCACTATATTCCTGGGCCAGTACTCCCGCCATGGTTCTGCAATTTTCCCTGGCAAACAAGTGAAACATTTTGCCATATTCAAGGAGGCCGAGGCTCGGGCTGGTAACCATTACACATTTCAACATGGCAAAACATGGCAACATGGCAAAAACATTTAACATTTCATCAGACCATTTTACAGTATCAGACATTTCAGAGACATTGCTTCAAAGAGATTACTTGTCTCAATATATTGTCATTGAAAGAGCAGTCAGGTATCCATTCATACCTAGGAAGGTGAGCATGTCCTTCCTATTAAGTGGGCGGGGCAGACCCATTCAGAGCCGCAACTCTTTTATGACTGACTCTTCTTTCTCCTTTTGTGAGCACAAATACTCAACTGTTTTTTTTTTTTTCTCTTTTGACAACATTGTAACTTTTTCTTAAGCATTTTGTAACCACATACATGTAACCATTTCAATAAAGATAGGCTATCAGCTCGGCAGTCCTCCTCTGAAGAACTACAAATCAAAAAATCACCAACATACTGCAACAGTACAGAACCATGAGGGGCAGTCCAGGGCCCAAGGGTGACTTGGAGTACAGTGGCCATGTCTCCTCGTCTACAGGGATGGAAAAAAACATTCTTTAAATCAATCACAGTAAAAATACTCTTCATCGCATGGTATGGCGGTAAGTATTGATGGCACATCAGGCACTACTTGGGCAATTGGTATCACTAGGCTATTGATGTCCCTTAGGTCTTCTACAAACCTATAGTCACCATTTGCCTTTTTTACTGGGAGTATTGTAAGGCGAGACAATTTCCCTTAAGATTCCTTTCTATAAGAAATCTGTATGTAACTCCGTCTTTATCCTTGCTCCCTTTCCTCTTTTTATAAAAGTTTCCCCTTTGATTTCCTAAGAAATCATTTTGATAATGTGTTGATACTTGTGTTTGTTTTGGGATGTCAAAACATCCCCCTGCGTCTTTTTCAATCAACGTTTTTTTGTTTTTTTTTGTTTTTTTTTAAGACAGACTTTAATAAGTCTGTATTAAAAGACTGTGCATTTCATCTTAAGTGTTAAATCCTGTGTAAACGTCTTGTGTAATGAAAGGAAACCTAGAGCATTAACTAACTGCGTAGTTACTTCCTCTTTTTTTCCTCCGTGCTTTCTGCTTGTTTTAAAACTGCAGTATTTTGTATTCTGACTTTCTACAGCGTGTGCAGCCCCCGCAGTTTTCAACTTCTGTGTTGTGGTTTGTAAGATTTAACCCTTAATTTACCATCCCATGACTCTGCTAAACCCATCGTGGACAATGTATGGGCTAGGATACTATAGGGAGCCTCGGTCCAGCCTATCTCCACAACATATATATTTATTTTTTCTTTCTAAACATTCTAATTAGATACTCAGTCTCTTTTTTCCTTTTTGCAGTATGCCAACAGGTTCAAACAATGCCTTTAATTGCGGTAGTACTAATGCCACAAACAATTCCCCACTATCTATTACAGTCAGTGAGATATTAGTACTTGAACCCTGTTGGCAAAAAGCCAAATGTCCAAATTTTCCACCTGACTTCCCCTTTGCAAGAGATGTCAGTAGCAAAAAGAATTATTCAAATAGCATGTTTTAATCAAAAGTTAGCCTCACCAATTTATGTATTACCTTAAAAAAGTGTTATTAATGCTCTACCCATATTTTAAATGGTAAAAACGTCCCTAATGTCACAATACTTCAAAGACCAGGGACAGACTTGATGAGTCTCCCCTGCTCTTCCAATAAGTGACATTACTCCCTGCACTGTCAATCCTTCTTGAAACACAAATTTGTGTAAACCAGTAATACAATCAGGACACTTTTGAGACATTTTTTTTTTTTTTTACTTTCCCTAAGATGACACTGAACGTCTGATTACAGCAAGGCAAAGAAAATATTTTTACTCACTGCATCAATGCCAGAATCATCCTGCCAACTATATATATATCTTATACTTTAGAATCAAAGCATTTATATATAAATCATATAATATAAAGTCAGCATCAATACATCACCAAATATTGTAACATCACTCTACGTTTCATTATAATACAATGACAATACAATGCAGTGGAAAGGTGTCATCTTACCTTATGACACCTGACAAATTCCACACGGACAAACAGATGACCTTATTTTGTGTACTTATTTTATCTCCTAAGCGAAAGAAAGGCAAGCGAAGAGGTTTGGGTTTTTCTGGCACACTCTATCAGATATCTTTATAAAACTTCTTACAGTACTGTATTATATTACTTTGGGTTTCTCAGAACCCCTTGGACTATCTCAGAGTTTCTTTGGACTTCTCAGAGCCCTTGGACTACTCAGAGCCCTTTCTTCCGTCACCCGAACGGACTTCTACCGAGGTTCATATATTTGCATAAATGTCTTTAACACTACACCTTCTGTTAATCCCATATAGGGAAACAGTCTTTTAAACTAAAGTCACGGCAAGAGAAATAATATTAATTAAATCAGACTCACCCGACTTAAATAATGACCGCCCCACATTCTGACACCAAGCTGTTGGCGTGTATGTATGTTCTAAAAGCAAGTGAACCCCTGTATGATATCCTGATTAGAGTGTTCCTTAAAACCCACTCAGATCTGGAGATCATTCCGACAAGAAATTATGACACACACAAGGCATGCAATTCAGAATGATCCCATCTTTTACTTCCGTATTTTCACTTTTATAACCAACATGACATCACAACAAAAGTCCAACCCCTTCATTAATATATGGTAAAGTTACAGACATACAAGATGTTTAAATAGAATATTAATAACTCATATAGAAATTAACAACAAGAAAGGACTTACACGTCATTTAAAAGAAGTCAGGCCATTTACAAGAAATTGAAACTAATTTTTGATAGACATCACATATACATATTATTCTAAGATGGATACATATTTTTATAGCTAAAATGGTGGACAGCAAGCTAAAATATCCCTACAGTGTTTGTTTTAGCTGACCCTGACAGAAATGTGGTGAGTCCTGAAAATGGCGTGATTGTGTAACCTTATACAAAACACTGTTGAGTGTTATTTACTAAAGGCAAAGACACTTTGCACTACAAGTGCACTTGAAACTGCACTTGTAGTGCAAAGTGGATTGGCCCTTATTAAATAACCCCCATTGTCACAGAAACCAGCAAATAGAGCACCCCAAAAGTGTTGTAACGTTGAGACAATTATCCACACATTCTTGATTAACAATCTTTTTAATACCTGCACAATCACATGTGCATTTTGACAAGGTTTTTAAAACAAACCAACATGTTTGTTGTATAACAACTTTTGGGGTGGCATTAGAAAAAGTAGAAATGTCCTTTTAAGATAAAACAGGCATGTTTAAAACCAACAAGAAAGATGCAAATCTTGAACATACAAAGTTCACATTTGGTAGAACTTGAAGGCAATATCAGACATGAGTATTTAGGAACTGTGTTTGATATTGCGTTTAGATGGGGTGAAGTCACCCCAGGAAAAGCCAAATTTGGAAGATGCACACCAATTTACCAATGTCAACATGTGCTAGCTGCCATCATGGGGGATCAAGGGACGTGTTTTGGGGGAGCAACCCCTTCCTCACAGCTACTTTATTATTGAGGAAGGGGTTGCACCCCCAAAACGCGTCCATTGATTTCCCGTGATGGCAGATAGCACATGTTGACACACTGTGTGCATCTTCAAAATTTGGCTTTTCTACAATTCTTCAAAAATAGTTAAAAATTGTAGCACACCATAAAGGAAAGGGCTTTGGAGGGGTTTTAAACTCTCCCCAAAACATCAATGATGTTCTTATTTTTTTGAATAACATCATTGATGTTTTTCTTGATGTTTTCCAATGCAACATTACACCCCATGATCTCCCTGATCAGGATCTGTGCACTTTCCGAGGTGAAATGCCCTGGATCCACAACATCACGATTAGGGATGAGCTTCGTGTTCGAGTCGAACCCATGTTCGACTCGAACATCGGCTGTTCGATCGTTCGCCGAATTGCGAACGTTATGGGCCGTTCGCGCTAAATTCGTGTGGCGCGTCACGGCCCATAATTCACTGCGGCATCGCAGTGCATTGCTGGCTGATGATTGGCCAAGCATGCACTATGACCCGCATGCTTGGCCAATCACAGCGCCGTCAGTAGAGAGAGCTGTAATTGGCCAAAGCCAGGGTGGCTTTGGCCAATTATGGCTCAGGGGATTTAGTACACACCCCACACTATATAAGGCCGCCTGCACGGCGGCCCTGTGTAGTGTGTGTTCCGGTGTGCTGAGAGACAGAGAGAGAGAGAGACAGTGTCATTTGATTTGAGTTAGATAGATTAGGCAGAACAGTCAGTCAGTTAGCTGCACTTACAGTGTATTGTGTATATATATGCATCCCAGGTGTTGCATATATATATATACACTGTATTCAGTTTAGCTAGATCCGTTCCTGTTATCTTCTATCTAGACTATTTACATTTAATGCAGTGCGTCCTGCTCACAGTGTTCAGCTAGATCCGTTCCTGCTATTTACATTTAGTGCAGTGCGTCCTGCTCACAGTGTTCAGCTAGATCCGTTCCTGTTATCTTCTAGACTATTTACATTTAGTGCAGTGCGTCCTGCTCACAGTGTTCAGCTAGATCCGTTCCTGCAATTTACATTTAGTGCAGTGCGTCCTGCTCACAGTGTTCAGCTAGATCCGTTCCTGCTATTTACATTTAGTGCAGTGCGTCCTGCTCACAGTGTTCAGCTAGATCCGTTCCTGCTATTTACATTTAGTGCAGTGCGTCCTGCTCACAGTGTTCAGCTAGATCCGTTCCTGCTATTTACATTTAGTGCAGTGCGTCCTGCTCACAGTGTTCAGCTAGATCCGTTCCTGTTATCTTCTAGACTATTTACATTTAGTGCAGTGCGTCCTGCTCACAGTGTTCAGCTAGATCCGTTCCTGCAATTTACATTTAGTGCAGTGCGTCCTGCTCACAGTGTTCAGCTAGATCCGTTCCTGCTATTTACATTTAGTGCAGTGCGTCCTGCTCACAGTGTTCAGCTAGATCCGTTCCTGCTATTTACATTTAGTGCAGTGCGTCCTGCTCACAGTGTTCAGCTAGATCCGTTCCTGCTATTTACATTTAGTGCAGTGCGTCCTGCTCACAGTGTTCAGCTAGATCCGTTCCTGCTATTTACATTTAGTGCAGTGCGTCCTGCTCACAGTGTTCAGCTAGATCCGTTCCTGTTAAATTCCTACTGACCGGCAGGCTTGTCTGGTTACAGTATATAAAGCTACCTGAAGAAAATTACAGGTGTTCTATTTGATCCTATTAGTACCACGGTCAGGCAGCTAGACTATTTACATTTAGTACAGTGCGTCCTGCTCACAGTGTTCAGCTAGATCCGTTCCTGTTATCTTCCTACTGACAGGCAGGCTTGTCTGGTTACAGTATATAAAGCTACCTGAAGAAAATTACAGGTGTTCTATTTGATCCTATTAGTACCACGGTCAGGCAGCTAGACTATTTACATTTAGTACAGTGCGTCCTGCTCACAGTGTACAGCTAGATCCGTTCCTGTTATCTTCCTACTGACAGGCAGGCTTGTCTGGTTACAGTATATAAAGCTACCTGAAGAAAATTACAGGTGTTCTATTTGATCCTATTAGTACCACGGTCAGGCAGCTAGACTATTTACATTTAGTACAGTGCGTCCTGCTCACAGTGTTCAGCTAGATCCGTTCCTGTTATCTTCCTACTGACAGGCAGGCTTGTCTGGTTACAGTATATAAAGCTACTTGAAGAAAATTACAGGTGTTCTATCCCAGCTTAGTGCAGCTACAGGCCATTAGTATGTCTGGAAGGCCAAGAAGGAGAGGCAGACAGTCACAAGCCAATAAGAGAGGGCAAGCAGGCTCTGTGTCTAGTGCTGGTCGTGGAGACGGTGCATCCTCATCAGCACGTGGCCATGGGACACGCTTGGCCTTTTTTTCGGCAGCTGGCCATGTTGAGCCGCAACATGCGGAAGACTTGGTCGAGTGGATGACCAAGCCGTCCTCATCCTCCTCATCCTCTCTCACCCATGCCCAGGGTGCTTTGTCTGGCAAAGCAGCGGCCTCTTCCCTCAGCTCAATGTCATCAGTGACTCCTTCCCTAGCTCCACCATGTCCTCATGAGGATTCCCTCGAACTGTTTGACCACAGTGTTGGGTACATGCTCCAGGAGGATGCCCAGCGTTTGGAAGGCTCTGATGACGATACTGAGCTCGATGAAGGCAGTAACATGAGCGCGGACAGAGGGGGTGCCCAAGAAGGACAGCAATCTGGCAGTCATGCTCCCCCTGCTGCAGCATACTGCCAGGTTTGCTCCAGTGATGAGGAGGGAGGGGATGATGAGGTCACTGACTCAACGTGGGTGCCTGATAGGAGAGAGGAGGAGGAGGAGGAGGAGGAGGAGGCGGCAGCACATCACCAACGAGGCAGGATGCCCTCCAGGGGCCAGCCTAAGGGCAGCACATTGACTGCATCACACCCCAAAGCTCCACATGTGCAGGGCGCTGCAGTCTCTGCGCGTTATTCAAAAAGTTCTTTGGTGTGGGCCTTTTTTGAGACGAGTGCATCAGATCGCACCGCTGCTATTTGCAACATATGTCTCAAGCGTATCTCGCGTGGCCAAAATATCTCCCGCTTGGGTACCACATGCTTGACCAGACATATGTTGACCTGCCATGCAGTTCGTTGGCAAGCGTATCTAAAAGACCCACACCAAAGAACAAAGAGGATCTCTCCTTGCTCCTCATCAGCTGAGATTTCCAACCCCACTAGACCTTCAGTCCTCTCTGAGACCTGCAGTGAGAGGAATGAAGGTGTAGAATTAGGTGTGTCACAGCCAAGTACTTGTGGGCAATCTGCTTTTGGTACACCGACGTCAGATTGTACCAGGCAAATTTCCCTGCCCCAGCTGCTGCACCGCCGAAAGAAGTTTGCTCCCAGCCATCCACATGCCCAGCGGTTGAATGCTAGCTTGGCAAAATTGCTAGCACTTCAACTGCTGCCTTTTCAGTTGGTAGACTCTGCCCCCTTCCGTGAGTTTGTGGAATGTGCGGTTCCTCAGTGGCAGGTACCCAAACGCCACTTTTTCTCACGGAAGGCGATTCCGGCTCTCTACCGGCATGTGGAAGGCAATGTCCATGCCTCGCTGGACAGGGCGGTCAGCGGTAAGGTGCATATTACCGCTGACTCATGGTCCAGCAGGCATGGACAGGGACGTTACCTAAGTTTCACGGCGCATTGGGTGACTCTGCTGGCAGCTGGGAAGGATGCAGGACAAGGTGCAGTAGTGTTGGAGGTTGTTCCGCCACCACGCCTCCAAAATGCTGATTGTGACACACCTCTCTCCTCCACCCCCTCCTCTTCTTCTTCCTCCATGGCCTCTTCCTCGGAACCAGCGGTGCTCCGTAGGCGTTCAAGGGGCTACGCAAGTACGCAGGCCAAAAGATGCCATGCGGTGCTTGAGCTGGTGTGCTTGGGGGACAGGAGCCACACTGGGGCAGAGGTTCTGTCAGCTCTGCAGGGGCAGGTTCAGAGGTGGTTGACGCCACGCCAACTTAAGGCAGGAATGGTGGTTTGCGACAATGGCACCAACCTCCTCTCTGCCCTCCGACAGGGACAAATGACCCATGTGCCCTGTTTGGCTCACGTCCTTAACTTGGTGGTGCAGCGGTTCTTGGGCAGGTACCCGGGCTTACAGGATGTCCTGAGGCAGGCCAGGAAAGTCTGTGTGCATTTCCGCCGGTCATATAATGCCAGTGCTCGGCTGACGGACCTCCAAAAGGAGTTTAACCTGCCCAAGAACCGCCTAATCTGTGACATGCCCACCAGGTGGAACTCAACGTTGGCCATGCTGCAGCGGCTGCACACGCAGCAGAGGGCCATCAATGAGTACCTGTGCGACTATGGCACCAGGACAGGGTCAGGGGGGCTTGTTTTTTTTTCCCCACGCCAGTGGGCCATGATCAGGGATGCATGCACTGTCCTGTCACCATTCGAGGAGGCCACGAGGATGGTGAGCAGTGACAGTGCATGCATCAGTGACACTGTCCCCCTTGTCCACCTGTTGGAGCACACGCTGCGTGGAATAATGGACAGGGCACTTGAGGCAGAACAGAGGCAGGAAGAGGAGGACTTCCTTAGCTCTCAAGGCCCCCTTTATCCAGACAGTGTTCCTGCGTGCCCGCCGATCACACAGGAAGAGGACGAGGAGGAAGAGGAGGAGGAGGAAGATTGTGTCAGTATGGAGGTGGAGCCTGGCACTCAGCATCAGCAGCAGTCTTTAAGGGATCAGTCCCAAGAAACACATGGACTTGTACGTGGCTGGGAGGAGGTGGCTGCGGACCATGTCGTTCTTAGTGACCCAGAGGACTCCGGACCGAATGCCTCAGCAAACCTACGCTGCATGGCCTCCCTGATCCTGCAAAGCCTGCGTAAGGATCCTCGTATTCGTGGTATCAAGGAGAAGGACCAATACTGGCTGGCAACCCTCCTTGATCCACGTTACAAGGGTAAGGTTGCGGACCTTATCTTGCCATCGCAGAGGGAGCAGAGGATGAAACATCTTCGGGAGGCCTTGCAGAAAGGTCTGTGCAACGCGTTCCCAGAGACTGGGAGGTTACAAACTCCTGTTTCTGGACAACGTGTTGCTGAGGCTTCGGTCAGTCAAAGAAGGAGCGGTGGAGAAGGTGGCCGTCTGACCGATGCGTTCAGACAATTTTTTGGTCCGCAGCCCCAAGGTATGATCGGTTCCAGCAACCATCGCCAGCGTCTGTTTTACATGGTGCAGGAATACCTAGGGGCAAGATCAGACTTGGACACCTTTCCCACCGAAAATCCTCTGGGTTACTGGGTCTTGAGGATGGATCACTGGCCAGAGCTTGCACAGTATGCAATTGAGCTACTGGCCTGTCCTGCATCCAGCGTTCTTTCGGAACGCACATTCAGTGCTGCTGGAGGCGTGGTAACCGATCACAGGGTGCGTCTGTCCACCGACTCGGTCGATCGGCTGACCTTCATAAAAATGAATGAGTCTTGGATCACCACCAGCTACCAAGCACCTGATGCTGATGTAACCGAATAATTTTTTTTGAAATCTCAGATCCCTTCAGACTGCCTATGCTGATGCTGAGTGACTATCCCTGAGTAATTATCCTCTTCCTCCTCAATCATCACGCTGATAGCTTGTAAGAACATTTTTGGTTCTGGGCGCCACCACCAGTGCCTAAGGCACAATTTTTCAGCCCCTGTTTAACAGGGGCGTGTAATTACAATTTTTGATGTAATACTTTGCAGCAGGGCTCGTTCCTGCATTCCAACTAGAGTGTCTGTGAGGGGTTGCAGTGTTGTGGCACCAGCACCAGTGCCTAGGGCCCAATTTTTCTGCCCCTGTCTAACAGGGGCGTGTAATTACAATTTTTGATGCAATACTTTGCAGCAGGGCTCGTTCCTGCGTTCCAACTAGAGTGTCTGTGAGGGGTTGCAGTGTTGTGGCACCAGCACCAGTGCCTAAGGCCCAATTTTTCTGCCCCTGTCTAACAGGGGCGTGTAATTACAATTTTTGAAGCAATAATTTGCAGCAGGGCTCGTTCCTGCGTTCCAACTAGAGTGTCTGTGAGGGGTTGCAGTGTTGTGGCACCAGCACCAGTGCCTAAGGCCTAATTTTTCAGCTCCTGTTCAACAGGGGCATGTAATTACAATTCTTGATCTAATATTTCACAGCAGGGCCCTGTGAGGGCTTACAGTGTTGTGGCCACAGCAACACCTAAGGCCCAAATTTCTGCTGAGTATATAGGGCAGGACCCTACTTTCAAACATCTAACTTACAAACGACTCCTACTTGCAAACGGAAGGAGACAACAGGAAGTGAGATGAAATCTACCCCTAGGAAGGGAAATTCTCTCCTGTAAGAGTTAATATGGGAAAACAATTTCTCCTTTCCACTGATGCTTTCCAATCCTTGTTCCACAAAAAAACCCAAATTTTCAAAAAACATTTTTCATTGGGACAAAAAAGTGAGGTGAAATCTTCTGAAGAGGAGGAAAGACAGCAAAACAAATGTCACAGGGGTGATAACCCTTCCCTATGTTTTCCAAAAAGCTTAGAAAAGATTTTTTGGCTGGAGCTAAACACGTTAAAAATGTTCAAAATTACAAACAGATTCTACTTAACAACAAACCTACAGTCCCTGTCTTGTTTGCACCGCCTGTATACTGCTGTTCAGAGTATATAGGGCCTGGTGGCCCCACACCTTTCCTTATTTTAATTTGGGTGCGGGGTTCCCCTTAATATCCATACAAGACCCAAAGGGCCTGGTAATGGACTGGGGGGTACCCATGCCGTTTGTCTCACTGATTTTCATCCATATTGCCATGACCCGACATGACATTAAACCCGCAAGCAGTTTTAAATTAGATTTTTTCCTTTAAAAATGACATTTGGTGCAGGGACTGTTCTAAACATGGGAAACACGCGTCACTTTACAGGCATACTATAGACACCCCCCAGGTACGATATTTAAAGGAATATTTCACTTTTTTTTTTTTTACTTTAAGCATCATTAAAATCACTGCTCCCGAAAAAACGGCCGTTTTTAAAAGTTTTTTTTGCATTGATACATGTCCCCTGGGGTAGGACCCGGGTCCCCAAACCCTTTTTAGGACAATACCATGCAAATTAGCCTTTAAAATGAGCACTTTTGATTTCGAACGTTCGAGTCCCATAGACGTCAATGGGGTTCTAACGTTCGTGCGAACTTTCGGTCCGTTCGCGGGTTCTGGTGCGAACCGAACCGGGGGGTGTTCGGCTCATCCCTAATCACGATCACCTAAAAAGATAGAAACCAAAAAAAAAACCAGGTATTATAAATATGTCGGCATCCATCTCTTACCTGAGCCTGTGGTCGCAGACACTCACCTGTTGTGGTGACTAGTTCCACCACGTCTTCCTCCTCCTCCTGCTCTTCTTGTGTTTGGGGTATTTCCCCTTCTTCCAGAGGTGGGGGGTCTCTAGTCTCCTCGGATGAGGGGTGTCCTCCGAGTCTTTTCTCCCCTATGTAAAAAAAAAATGGTATACTTAGCACACAGATATTTGAGGGAAGAACTAAAAATATGAAACATTGCTTGGAAGTGGGGTACAATTGTCTATTTTGACAGAGTTCCAAGATGTAGAATTTTCAGTGTCCTTTGTCAAGCTTCAATACTTTACTTGTCTTGTACAAGCTTCACAGATGGAGACACCCCTATAGTATACACTGGAGCACCTGTGTGGGCCCCCTAATAAAAAGGGTGTTCTTGTGTCCCAGACTAGTGCTCCAGCGTCCAGATGTGTAAACAGCTGCTGAGTGTCCTCTCCTTACACAGAATCTAGTTTGCATTTCATTCTAGTAACAAACCCATCTATACAACCAAATTATTAAGCAGGCCCTAAAAAATGTGGTCAAATGCATATGGCCAAAACAATGGTGTTTTATAGGCTGAAATAAAAATGTTTGATACGAACTAATAATGTGCCCATGAACATGAAAGTTGCCATTTTAAACTGTACAACAGTTCCTAAAAGCACATGGAGCAGCACGAACGTAATAAACATAAAGAATAGGAACACAGCACAACTACTTACTTTTTGCAGCACTCTCCTGATCCTTCTGTACTGCTCGTGTTCTCTTAATTTCAGGTCCGACCACCGCTTCCTGAGCTGATCTTTCGATCGTCGTACCCCGAAATTACGGTGCAGGCTCTTGACCACTTTCGCCATGATCGTGGTCTTTCTGACATTGGGGTTGGGGTAAGGTCCATACTTCCTATCATAGTCGGCCTTCTTCAGGATGTCCACCATCTCCAACATCTCCCCAAAGGACATGTTTGGGGCCTTAAATCTTCTCCTTCTGGATCCAGACGTTTCAGGCTCCGGGCTTCCCCCCCCTCCTCCTCGTTGCTGTAATTAGCACGCACCTGCTGTGTCTCCGCCATGTGCTCTTCCCCCACTGCGCCGAACGAAAAGGGGTGGGGAATAGACTAGAAAGAACTTCAGGGGCTGGCGGAGTTACATGCATGCGCAGTGTGTATAAAGCGTAACACGCGTGCGTAGTACGTACGATCTGTGAGCGGAGGAAGGAGTATCGGAGGCGCCGATTGTGATAACGAAGGTAAGAGCCAAACTTGGGCCTATACTGCTTCTAGATTGAGGCCTATATTGTAACAAGATTAGGAGAGTTTTGCCTGACATTAGGGTTTGTCTTGTGTTGTGTCTTGCAGTAAAAATGGATATCTTGAAAGATAACGACTTTATGGCAATCTTCATTGATATGTTCAGGGAGCTGCCTTGTCTGTGGCAGATAAACCACCCACATTATAAGAACCAAACAAAGAGGAAGGCAGCACTGGATCAATTGCTGGAATTTGTGAAGACGGTGGTCCCCACGGCAGACATCACCTATTTGAAGGTCCTAATTGGTGGCCTGAGGAGCACTTATCTAAGGGAGCACAAGAAGGTCCAGGATTCCCGGAGATCTGGAGCTGCAGATGACATTTATGTCCCCAGGCTGTGGTACTATGACAGGCTGCATTTTCTGGCAGGTCAGACTGAACCCAGGCCAGCACTCTCCACTCTTCCTTCCACGCTTCCTTCCACCCCAGCTGAGGCTTCTGACGCCCAACCTGGGCCTTCCAGGCAGCAACATGTGGAGGAGCCCAGATTGAGCCAGGTATAGCATTCCTGTAAATATTTCTGCTTGTCCAATCAATGATGTTAACTAGATGTTAGTTTGGAGTACTAATTTATGATTGTGATTGATGAAGCAAAAGCTAAAACCATGTCCCTTTTTCATACACAGGGAAGTCTCAGCCAGGAGGTGGCCGGGCCAAGCAGGCTGCCTGATATCCAGGTCCCTCCCCTACACCCGCAAAGACAAAGTGGCAGGAAGAGGTGTACCCTGGAGGAGGCTGCCATAGGCCTCTTTTGGAAGGCTACAGAGGCCCTGAGAACCCCCCACACTGTGGAGGAGGACTTTGCTTGCATAACTGCCTGCAAAATGCTGCAGATGGAGGAGGGCCAATGACTCCTGTGTGAGTCCTTAATTTTGGAAGCTCTCAATAAGGGGTTGAGGGGCCAAATAACATCTGCTACCCACATTTGTGACCTCACACATGGTCCTCCTCCTCCTCCAGGTCCTACTACTCCTCCTCCTCCTCCCCCAGGTCCTACTAGTCCTCCTCCTCCTCCAGGTCCTACTCCTCCTCCTGCCACATCTCCAACACCAGAGCCACAGCCGGGAAGGAAGCGTGGAAAGGAGACCAGAAAGTGATGACCCTGGGTCCAGTCTGGTCTGGCAAAAGATGCAGCCTCTTGTAGTACCACAGCCTGGGGACACAGATGTCATCTGCTGCTTTCCGGATCTCTGGGACTTCTGGACCAGACTGCACTCCCTTAGATAAGGACTCCTCAGGCCACCAATTTTGATGTTAAAGAATTGATGTCTGTCCTGGGGGTCCAAGGCTTCGCCAATTTCTGCTGTTTCTCCGGCGTTGCCTCCCTCTTTGTTTGGTTCTGAGCCCTTAATAAAGGATTTTTTGTTTCAATTATACTCTCCTATATGTTTTTTTCCTTCAAAAAAGACAGTTTGTTTGTGAGGATTCAGGTACATTTCTAAAGTACAATGTGAAATTAACAAGGGACACCAACACCAAACAATCTCCTTGAGATTAAATAATATAAAATATCAATGGTGTTGTGGTAACTTGACACACAAAACACACACAAAAATATTATGGAGTAAAACTAAAAATAAAATGAAACAAAGATCAGCTTTGAAAAAAATACAAACCTACAAAAAAAAAAAAAAACAGCCTTTAAAAAAAAAAAAAAAAAAAAAAAAAGAAAACAATCCAAAAATAATTTTGTCAGATGTGACAAATCCAAATATATTGAGGGAGTCCCGATAAATAATAAAGAAAGAAGTTTGTGAGAAGTGTGTGTGAATATGAGCAGCAAAACTACTTCATTCTTCTCACATTATAAAGAAGAAGAGAGTGCGCTGTATTAAACCATTTTTTACATTGCACCGTGATGAAAGTGCTGTATCCATTGCGAACGCTAATTTTACCAGTCCGAGCTGTTCCATCTCGGAATTTCTTCTGAGCATGCATGGCACTTTGTGCGTCGGAACTGGCCACACACGGTCGGAATTGACGCGATCGGATTTTGTTGTCGGAAAATTTTATAGCCTGCTCTCAAACTTTGTGTGTCAAAAAAATCCAATAGAAAATGTCTGATGGAGCCCACACACGGTCAGAATGTCCGACAACACGCTCCGATCGGACATTTTCCATCGGAAAATCCGACCGTGTGTACGGGGCATAACTCTTATGATCCATTCTTTATCACTACGATCACTTGTGTATTTAGGACTCGGAGGAACATTTAGCAGAGTGAATGCCCTCTCTACCTGTTCAGCATATCACTGCTACCTCACTCCCAGTAATAGTAAGGGGTCCTGCCATGCACCTAGCGCCAAGTCCATGCGTGCACTTCACCTAATTCTTTCTCTTTTGTACCTGTGTACAGATTGAGGGCCTTGACGGTGCAGATCTGCTCCCATTGCTATGGGAGACAGATGGCAGCTGAAGAAGTGACAATAACATCTTCTTTGCTGCAAGAGGCTATCTCACCTACCACTCGTACAGTACATGCTCAACTTCAGGTGGCTAGAGAAACCTTTGATACCCTTGGTAACCACTGTATCTTCACATTGTATGAACTCTAGTACCATTATCTTCATACCCTAATGTGTTTAGTGACCCAAGTTGTAGATTGTGCCGGTTACTTACCATACAAACATTTAGTAACTTCAGGTCAAGCAAAGTCAACGTTTCAAAAGTTATACCTAAATATATGATAATGACAAAGACAGACGACAATCTGAAATAAAGTGCAAACATTTCCCTAACATCCCTAGTCCCTAACTAAGGCTTGTGGCTACCCCAAAATGCTTGTATAGGAAAGAGTCATTCTCGGCCAAAGTCCATAGTTGGCATGTTCACAAGAGACTACAAATGCCGGTGATCCTTCTGGGCTGTGGGAACTCTGACATCGGCACATCACTGGATTTCCAGACTGCAGCAGAACAGCAGCAAGAAAAACCTTATGTTTTATTAGCCCACCCAAGCTCAAATCCCCTATTCCTTTTATATCACACGGAACCAGTGGGTTGGACCCAGAGAAGGCCACCAAAATATAACATGGGAGCACAAGTAAAGTGATATTAAAGTCAACTTTTCTTTTCTTTTTTTCTTTATAACAAACATGTTATACTTACCTACTCTGTGCAGTGGCTTTGCTCCGAGCAGCCCCGATCTTCCTCTTCTCGGGTCCCCGCCAGCGCTCCTGGCCCCTCCTTCCTGCCAAGTGCCCCCATAGCAAACAGCATGTTGTGGAGGCACCCGAGTTGCTGCTCTGCTGTCCATTCAGACACGGAGCCATGGATTAGCCCCACCCCCTCCAGTGGAGGCCAGTGCTCAATTTTTTGGGGGAGGGTGGCAAACAAACTACCCCCAACCCCACCTTTCGGTCGGTCCGAGTGACGGGGGGATTTTCACTGCAGGATCGACTGTAAGGGGGGTAGTTGGAGTATTTCACTGATGGAATAACCGAAAGGTGGGGTTGGGGGGTTTTTTTTTGCCACCCTCCCCCAAAAAATTGAGGGGGTGGGGCTAATCCACGGCTCCGTGTCTGAATGGACACGCAGAGCAGTGACTCAGGAATTTGGGTGCCTCCACAACATGCTGTTTGTGATTGACAGCAGCAGGAGCCAATGGCTAATTCATGCACATCACTGGATCATGATGTGGCTCAGGTAAGTATTGGGGGGGGGCTGGGGGGGGCTGGGGGGGTTTTGGGCTCCTGCACACAGGAGGTTTTTTACCTCCATGCATAGAATGCATGAAGGTAAAAAATCTTGAGCCTTTAGAACCATTTTAACGCTCAACTTCCCGGCTGGGGCAGCGTTAACTATTACCTGCCTACATGTGGTGAGATTTTATACATTTAAGAAAATGTAATGATCTCTGAAACACATTCGGTATGTAGGCAGGTGCAGTCTGTTTTCCCCACTGTGGGTGGCACTCTCCACAGCGGCACTGTTGTTGGAGAGGGACTCAAGAGGAACAAGGTTCCTCTATGGTCTTCTGGGTCACTAAGCAGCCATCTTGGGTCAAGCAGAGCCTATTTCCAGGTCCTAGCTCCCAGGTTTGGCATGCATTTTGCAAGTTGGCAGAGTAGGGGTAGGTACCCTGTCTGTTTGGGACAGTTCTAGCAGTAGGGAAAGGTTCCTGACAAGGAGGGAAAAGTGCAGGGTCATTGGACATCTTTCCAATTGGGTACGAGATGGCCAGGCTGCACTCTGCCCTTCTCTACAGTTCTGTCATGATGGCTTGGGGCCCGCTCTGTTCACATGCTGGAAACCGTGAGTGCACCCGGCTGGGCAGTCTTTCCACCGTATTTCTTGTGAACTGTTGCTCCATTACAATATAATACCATACAATACAAGTTTTATATTGCACCTGACTGTGTAGATTATTGCCGCCACACCACGCTGCACCCCCCTCATTCCACCTACACTTACATGGTGGGATATTTTGCTTTTAGAAACATGTACAGCTGAAGGAATGTTTCCCTGTAATTTGCTTTGGAAATATATACCCATAAAAAGATGATAATAAGTATAAAGAAAAATACAGTAGTTTACTTACAGTTTTTTTTTTAAGTGAGCTGCAGCTCCCCTCCAGCTGTATACCTATTTGCACCATATTGCCACCCAATGTCCATGCTGCTAAGCGCAGGAAATTTAGCAAGTAAGAGGCTGTTAATCTGTAAAGTAGGGTAGGGACTGGCCAGAGAGGGGATCATTTTGATGCAGTTGGCCAGCTTGGACAAGTATTGCAATATATGCAAACTAACAATCTCATTTTTTTTTCTTTTTAAACAAGAGTTTGCTAGGAATATGTAAAGGTTAACATGTAGTATCTTGTGTGTTGTATACACAGAAGCCTTTTAGTAACTGTACGCCCATATCTCCATTTCTATTGCATGGCGTAGGTAGGGTTGCCACCTGCCCGGCATTCACCGGGACAGTCCAGTTTTTACATCATCTGTCCGGGTTTCAGGCTGCCATACACCCGGAGACATCATTATGACAGCATACCTGCCAGTGAGATGTCCCCAGTGCCTGCCACCAATGTGTCTTCTCCTCAGCTTTGTCCCCAATCCAGACTCCAGAGATCACAAACTGTCCACACTTCTCTGCTCACTACTACTGGCCTCTGTCGCCTCACTGGCATGCACAGTTTACACATCAAGGCGTTTCCAAAAATGACAGGCAACTCTCAGGACAGCCCTCCAGTAGCGAAAGGACCCCTCTTCTCCCTGTCTGTGTGTCTCCTGTGCTGACAGGATTGTCCAGGTTTACAGGAGCCCAGCAGAAGGAGCAGCAAGTGCAGCTGATCAGCCTCAGTAGAGGGAGCAAACCACAGCTTACAGAATGGGACAGCAGGAGATGGGTATGCAGTCCACCACTGAGCACCACTGTCTCCTGACTGTACACCCCACTGCCCCCCCTGACTACCGCTCCCTAGTCCATCCTGTTACCCCCATTCCACCCCGCTGGCCCCTAGTCCATCCCACTGCCCACCCATCCACTCTGCTACCCTCCAGTCCACCCCACTGCCCCCCGTCCCACCCTGATGCCCCGTCCACCCCGCTACCCCACTGTCCACCCCAATGCCCCCAGTCCACTTCACTACCCCCCAGTCCACCCTTCTGCCTCCCAGTCCACTCCACTATCCCCAGTCCTCCCTGCTGCCCCCCTGTCTAATCCACTACCCACAGTCCAGCCTGCTGCCCCCTATCCACTCCACTATCCCCAGTCCTCCCTGCTGCCCCCCTGTCCACTCCACTACCCATAGTCCAGCCTGCTGCCCCCTGTCCACTCCACTATCCCCAGTCCACCCTGCTGCCCCCTGTCCACTCCACTACCCCCAGTCCACCCTGCTGCCCCTGTCCACTCCACTATCCCCAGTCCACCCTGCTGCCCCCTGTCCACTCCACTACCCCCAGTCCACCCTGCTGCCCCCTGTCCACTCCACTACACCCAGTCCACCCTGCTGCCCCCTGTCCATCCCACTACCCCCAGTCCAGCCTGCTTCCCCCTGTCCACTCCACTACCCCCAGTCCACCCTGCTGCCCCCTGTCCACTCCACTACCCCCAGTCCACCCTGCTGCCCCCTGTCCACTCCACTACCCCCAGTCCACCCTGTTGACCCCCTGTCCAATGCAATACTCCCCAGTCCACCCTGCTGCCCCCTGTCTACTCCACTACCCCCAGTCCACCCTGCTGCCCCCCTGTCCACTCCACTACCGCCAGTCCACCCTGTTGCCCCCTGTCCACTCCACTACCCTCGGTCCACCATGCTGCCCCCTGTTCACTCCACTACCCCCAGTCCACCCTGCTGTCCCCGTCCACTCCACTACCCCAGTCCACCCCGCTGCCCCCTGTCAACTCCACTACCCCCCAGTCCATCCTGTTGCCCCCTGTCCACTTCAATACCCCCCATTCCACCCTGCTGCCCCCTATCTACTCCAATGCCCCCCAGTCCACTTCACTACTCCCCAGTCCACCCTGCTGCCTCCCAGTCCACTATACCCCAGTCCACCCTGCTGCCCCCCCTGTCCACTCCACTACCCCCAGTCCAGCCTGCTGCCCCCTGTCGACTCCACTACCCCCAGTCCACCCTGCTGCCCCTCTGTCCACTCCACTACCCCCAGTCCACCCTGTTGCCCCCTGCCCACTCCAATACCCCCCAGTCCTCCCTGCTGCCCCGTCCACTCTACTACCCCCAGTCCACCCTGTTGCCCCCCTGCCCACTCCAATACCCCCCAGTCATCCCTGCTGCCCCGTCCACTCTACTACCCCCAGTCCACCCTGCTGCCCCCCCTGTCCACTCCACTACCCCCAGTTCACCCTGCTGCCCCCAGTCCATCCTGCTGGCATCAAAGTTAACTCTACTATCCCCCTGTCCATCCTGCTGCCCCAAAGTCCACTTTGGGGTGCTGTGGTTAGGGTGCTCCACTTTGGGATGTCTTGGATATGATGGATTGATTTGGGATGTTATAGATATGGGCCACTTTGGTGTGGTGTGGATAGTGTAGGTAGGTTGGGCTGCTTTTGACTGTCAGTAGAAGGTTCGCCTGCTTTGGAGTGCCATAGATAGTAAGGGGTGCTGTAGGTAGGATGAGCTACTTTAGGCCCCTCCCACTGTTAACACAATTTGGCTACACCCACTGTTTGCTGTGGTGTGCTGTGCACACCTCATTACTACTCTCTTTAAGCTACCCAAAAGTTTCCAACGTCTCTAACAAGGTCTCTAATATTGTCTATAGTGTATACTACAAAATATAAATGACGTGCACCAATAAAGTGTTCGGGTTTGGCTTGAAGAAAAAGTGGGAACCCTATGTGTAGGTCAGTCATTGAAAATGGTAGGGATGCTCGAAGTTGCCAGATTATTCTTTAATGAAGCAAATACTGACGCTGTCTGTGCTGTGACCTTCTTATATTTTGTTATATACATTTAAACTGATTTAAGTACTTGTCCATTGTGCACTACAAGCAATGTGTGAATTATAAATGATATCCTCCAACAATGGAAGGTGAACTCTATATTATTAGATCAGGAATTAGGAATGTAACGAAACAGCAGATGAAAGTCAAAGCCTCTGTTCCTGGAAATGGCTCATTTGCAGGAAAAGCCTTCTGTGTAAGTATTGTAAATATACATAACACCCCTGACAGCTGCCTAGAGACAAACTGCACAGAGAAACCAACATGGGAAAATTTACCAGGAGGCTTTCCTGAGGGAGTAGAGAATGTTCAGTTAGATTAGTTAATGTTAAAACAGCTTTTTTTCAATCACAAGCAAACAAAAATCCTGTTTATTTTAACTCATTTAATCCTTCTTAATGCCTTGCACATGACTGACTCCCTTTCACACTGAAAGCACCGTAGTTTTAGCGGCGCTATTCAGCCACTAGCGGGGTGATTTTAACCCCCGCTAGCTGCCGAAAAAGGGTTAAATCAGCCCGCAAAACGCCACTGTAGCGGCGCTTTGCGGCGGTTCGACAGCACTGCCCATTGATTTCACTGGGCAGGAGCGGTGGAGGAGTGGTGTATTCACCACTCCTCCACCACTGAAAAGAAGCTGCAGGCAGGACTTTTTGTGATGGGATTGCAGCTGAGGCTTTTTTCAGGCACTATTTTTAGCGATGTAGCGCCTGAAAAACGCCTCAAGTGTTAAAGTGAGAAAAGCTTCACCATATTCACTAATTTCAGTGTAAATTCTTTATTACTTTATTAATTCAACCCCATTATCTTCCGATAGTTCAGTTGATGCTTTGCTTGTCCCATTTTGTTATTAGAATGTAATGGGTTGCCTGAAACAAATTAATCTAGAGGTAGGGGCGGGTACCATCATCCTGCTACAACCAAATATTTCACGTTCTGACCCCTCAGTCCAGAGCACCAGATGCCATTTTCTGCACCCCAGTTCCTATGTTTTCCTACGTAGTTGAGTCACCTAGCCTTGTTTCCACATCAATGGAAAGGCTTTTTAACTACAATTCTTCCATGAAGACCACTTATGGCCAGACTTCTCTGGACAGAAGTGGGTGTACCTGGGTCCCACTGGCTTCCACCAGTTCTGTGCTGATGGCACTGCTGGACATCTTCCGATGTTGAAAGGAAGGAAGCACGATGTGTCTTTCATCTTATGAATTGGTTTCCTTGGCCAACCACTGTGTCTACAGTTCTCAATGTTGACCGTTTCTTTGTGCTTCTTCAGAGCTTGAACAGCACATTTTGAAAGCCCAGTTTACTTTGAAATCTTTGCCTGGGAGAAACCTTGCTGATGCAGTATAACTACCTTGTGTCTTGTTTCTGTGCTGAGTCTTGCCATGGTGTATGATCTGTGACATTAAACTGTCTTCCATAGCTTCACATTACTAGCAGAGTTTGGCTGTTCCTCACCCAGTTACACCTCCTACACAGCTGTTTCTGTTTCAGGTAATGACTGTGGGCTTGATTTACTAAAACTGGAGAGTGCAGAATCTGGTGCAGCTGTGCATGGGAGCCAATCAGCTTCTAACTTCAGCTTGTTCAATTAAGTTTTGACAAAACTTGGAAGCTGATTGGTTTCTACTCAGAGCTGCACCAGATTGTGCACTCTCTAGTTTTAGTAAATCAACCCGAGTTTAAACCTACATATGAAATTGATGATCATTAGCACCTGCTTGGTAAAATTGGTTAATCATACACCTGTGCAAGTGTAAGAATTGATGCTGGTTTGAAGCCAAAGGGTAGTCACACCAAATATTGAATATCTAATTTAGATTCTCCTTCCGTTTGCTCACTTTGCATTTTGTAATTTGATAAAAAAAAATGAAAATACATATTCTTGAATGCATTCTTACTTTACAGCATTTAACCAATTCTGGACCACCCCATGTACATTTACTACAGCGGGGCGGCCTCTTTGCACAAAATCATGTACCTCTACATGATTTTGCTCTTCCTGGTCTGGCCCGGCAACCAGCTCCTGCTGTGATTGGAGACACGTCTTCCTGAGGCAGACAGAACAATGGTCTACCTATGTAAACAAAGCAGGTTGCCGTTCTGTGACAGGAGAAGACAGAGATCTTGTGTTTCTGCTTACAGTACAAGCACCTCCCCCACAGTTAGCAAGCACTCCCTAGGGACACATTTAACCCTTTGATTGCCCCTGATGTTTACCCCTTCCCTGCCAGTGTCTTTAGTACAGTGACAGTGCATATTATTTAGCACTGATCTCTGTATTAGTGTCCCCAAAAAAGTGTCAAAAGTGTCACTTAGTGTCAGATTTGTCTGCCGCAATGTCGCAGTCCCGATATAAGTCGCTGATCACCGCCAGTACTAGTAAAAATTTAAAATTAAAAATAAATAAAAATTCCATAAAAATATCCCATAGTTTGTAGACTCTATAGCTTTTGTACAAACCAATAAATATACGCTTATCGAGATTTTTTTATCAGAAATATGTAGCAGAATACATATTGGCCTAAATTGATGAAGAAAATTGATTTTTTTTTAATTGGATGTGTTTTATAGCAGAAAGTAAAAAATATTGTTGTTATTTTTTTTCAAAATTGTCGGTCTTTAGTTGTTTATAGCGCACAAGATAAAAACTGCAAAGGTGATCAAATACCACCAAAAGAAAGCTCTATTTGTGGTAAATAAAGGACATGAATTTTATTTGGGTACAACGTTTCACGACTGCACAATTGTCAGTTAAAGTAACACAGTGCTGTATTGCAAAAAAATGGCCTGGTCAGGAAGGGGGGTAAACCTTCCGGGGCTAAAGTGGTTAATCACACCTGCCTGAAACGTTTACACAGTACTGTATTTCAAGCATTATCTTTGTTTTTCATGCCTTAAAAAGCTTTCTTGTATCAGACAGTTATAGATTTTTTTCCATTTCGGATGAGCATATTCACTAATTCCGATTCCTGAAACAGGAAATGGATTGAATAATCCAATCAAAAGAAATAGTATGAAACTGGAGAGCCAATAGAAGAACCCCATTTCTATTGTTCCATCTTATTTTAATTTTATTGGTTTTGTTGACTAATACAATCAATGGGAGCGAGTGATTTAAGTGAAATTGATTTTTATACAAAATTATTGTTTTCGTCATTGTGGAAACTTTCATTGGTTGCTGGATGACAAAAAAAAAAAAAAGAAAACTTCAAATTTCTAAATTACACATATTTGACTTTTTCGGAGAACAACAAATTCTGAGAAAAAAAATGAGGGTGAAAGTGAAAGAAGTCTTTCTTATCTTCCAGTAAATAACTTCCCTACACAAACTTCCCTACACACGTAGACTGCTATATATATGACACAACCTGGCAGCAGAACAGACACAAGGAGTCCTCAGAGACACAGCTGGGAGATAACACATCATCTACAGGTAATTCATCTGATACTTTGTGTGTCTTTTATCTGATTTTAGTTTCTTCTCTAACAGATGTACAAATAATACAAATGATCAAATATTGATACAATAATGTGTGCTTGAATGTGACAAATGTTTGTTGGGTTAAATGTAGAGATTATCTGCCTCTGTTATAATAATGGTCAGAAATCTATAAATGTGTATCCTTTGTGACTTTGAAGTGATATTTTATTTTTTTGATGATCTGCCTTTGTTATTTTTCTGTCTTATGTCACCTTTAGAAAATGCTTTGTCTTTTAAGAATAATAATGTGAAAGCAACAAAATATGCCATAAAATAGGAAAAAACAAACAAAAAAGGGTAAAATAATGTTTTTTTGTAAATGTTTTAATCTTTTTTTTTGTTTGTTTTTTTAAGGGGGCACTTAATTTTGTATTGCTTTTTTTTGTCATGCATTCCAACATGCATGATCATAATTACAGATCCCGATCATTCATAGGGGAAGATTTAATAAAACTGGAGCGTGCAAAATCTGGTGCAGCTCAGAGAAGCCAATCAGCTTCCATGTTTTATTGTTAACCAGCTGAAGTTAGAAGCTGATTGGCTACCATGCAAATCTGCACCAAATTCTGAGTGACCCAGTTTTAGTACATTTTTAAAGGGGATGTAAACCCTTAATGGTTTTTCACCTTAATGCATTCTATGCATTAAAGTGGTTGTAAACCCACATAGAAAACAAAAAAAAAGACCTGCAAGACAAAAGCATAATGAGCTAGTATGCATAGTATACTAGTTTATTATGTAATACTCACCTGAGATCGAAGCCCCCGCAGCGGTCCCAGTACACAGCACCGGCCGGCGACATCGCTCCTGGAGTTACTTCCTGGTATTGCGGGCTATCACAAGCCACCGGTAACGGCACACTCACTGAAGCAACGGCACGTACGTGCCGTTACTTTAGTGCGCATGTGACGATGACGTCGGCACATGCAAATACAGGGGATATCTCCTAAACCGTGCAGGTTTAGGAGATATCTGGGGTAGCTACAGGTAAGCCCTATTATTGGCTTATCTGTAGCAAAATGTGGATTGTAAGAGTTTACAACCACTTCAAGGTGTAAAACCTTTTGTGGTGCTGCAGCCTCCCGAGCCCTCCTTTTATACTTACCTGATCCCGATGTTTCTACGGCCAGGAACGAGCACACCAAGGGAAAAGGGAAGTAGAATGTACACCACTCCAAGGCTGTCTGCAAATTAAAGATCTCTTGATACTGCTGTGGCAACAAGACTAGGTGCCTGCCAAGGTCCGCAAGCTGGGAAATCCATGCAACAAAGAGAAAAAGCGGCACATCCAGAGATGAAGAAAAATGTGTTGGTTTATTGTAGAATCAAAGGTTAAAAAACATGACACACAAGGGAGGAGGGATCCACACTATTCAGCAGACGCGTTTCACACAAAGTGCTTAATCATTGCACTAGCTGGTGTCTCGTCTCCTGATTAGATGGATTGATAGTAGTGCAGCCATTGGCTCCCACTACTGTCGGTAAAATCTAATGATGCTGTGTTCGGGGGGGGGGGGGGGGGGGGGCAGGCCAAGTCCTGCATTCTGTGTGAATGGATACAGATGCAGGACCCGGGAGTGCGCCCACACGGGTATCCACTAAGGAGCGCGCTTCTCCATCGTGGACACTTGATGCAGGGAGGAGCTACCAGCGCCGCCGGGGGGCCCCAGAACAGGAGGATCGGGGCCACTCTGTGCAAAACGAATTGCAAAGTAGAGGTAAGTATGACATGTTTGTTTTTTGTTTGTTTTTTAAAACAAGGGTTTACAACCCCATTAAATTTCTTTGTCATATATATCCCCTTGCCCTCCTAAACTCTAGAAATAATGCCAATAAAACACCAATTATCAACTCATTCAAAATACCTTTATAACAATAAATACCAATACATCTGAATATATTCCAATTTATTAATTATAAATATATATATATATATATATATATATATATATATATATATATATATATATATATATATATATTTTTTTTTTTTTTTTAATACCCCCCTTATTTTATATGTACATATATATATATATATACACATATAAAATAAGGGCGGATATTAAATATATATATATATATAAATTGGAATATATTCAGATGTATTGGTATTTATTGTTATAAAGGTATTTTGAATGAGTTGATAATTAGTGTTTTAATAGCATTATTTCCAGAGTTTAGGAGGGGAAGGGGATTGGGAAAGAGTAAATAAATGGAATGGGGGGAGGGGGAAAGGAAAAATGGGGGGGTTTAGGGAAGAAAGAAGAGGGACGGAGGAGGGGGGCATTTAGAAGAAGAAAGGAGAAGGGGGAAGGAAAATAGGTGTGAATACTAATGAACTGCTGGAGGGCCACCCACTCCAAGGGTTCTTAAAACAAGAATATATTGTTTTTTTCAAGAAAAAGGAGAGAAACATGTAACATCACCTAGAGCGAAACAAAGCAAAATTTAAAAATATGTTCAATAATTTAGAATCAATATCTTACAAAATTGTGGACATTTCTAGCTCCTCATTAATTTCACCAGGATTTAAAGTATCTAGGGAATTAATACAATAAGTCTCTCGTTCACATAAATTATGGAATCTCTCAGCCTGAGAAAGGTTTTTTGGCATTTTCTCTAGGATCCATGCTTTGAAGCCTTCAGTGGATTTATTGTGGTATTCTGCAAAGTGACGTGGAACGCTATGCTTGTCCTTGCCCCCCTCAATTTTTCTACGATGTTCACCGAATCTTTTTCGTATATTAAATTGCAAGGACAGAACAAGCCATAGACTACGAAGTCAGAGCTACAATTGTAAAAGTCTCCTAGGACATATGTTTTTCCTTTTGTTGAGAATTGCTTCTTGCCATGTTTGACATAACTGCAAGTTTTGCACAATGGCTTTTTGCGCTGGAACATGCCTCTTAAAGGAATCAAGCAGACATGTGCCTGTGTGATACTCTTTTGTGACTTTAATTTGCTGGGCGCAATTTTGTTTTTTATGTTAGGGGCTTTCCTATAGGTGATTCTAGGGTGATCAGGTAAAACGGGTCTAAGGTGTGGGTCTTCAAGAAGAATTGGCCAGTGCTTTTTTAAGATTGTCTCCATTTTAGAAAAGTCAGTGTGGAATGTCATAAAAAATAGGCTTGATTCATCAAAACTTTTTTGTGTATGACTGGGGGAGTGGGTTGTAGATAATGTCTTTGAGCCTGATCTACCAATGATGCAGGATAGCCTTTGTCCTTGAGTTTGTTTCTTAGAAGGCAACTTTGCTCAATGTATTCTGATGTTTCAGTACAATCTCTGCGTAATCGGCAAAATTGCCCTTTTGGTATGTTATCTTTCCATTTTCGGTAATGACAGCTCTTATAGTGCAGCAGTGAATTTCCTGCTGTCGGCTTGAAATAATTCTTAGCATGTATTTTGTTGTTTTTGTGATAAAGATCAAGATCTAGGAATGCCAGTTTATCTCGATCCGTAACACTGGTAAAACTAAGGCCATATGGATTGTCATTACAATGGGAATCAAACTCATTGATGACATCACCAGCACCATCCCAGATGATGATAATGTCATTGATAAATCGTCCATAAAAAATAAGGTGTTTGAGGTAGGGGTTGTTTTGCCAAATGTGTCTATGTTCCCACAGTCCCATAGCTAGATTAGCGTAGGAGGGTGGGAAATTGGCACCCATCGCTGTTACTTGGACTTGCAAGTAGTACTGGTCATCAAAACTAAAGTAGTTGTGTGTTAGACAGTACCTTGCACAGTCCCGGATAAAGGCAACTTGTTCATTGCTCATATATTGATTTTCGGACAAAAAGTTATTTAATGCTGCTAGTCCGAAGGTATGGGGGATAGATGTATACAAAGAATTGACATCTAAGGATATCCAAGTGTATCCATCTTCCCACCCATATGATTTCAACAAATCCTAAAGGTGGGTTCTGTCCCGGATGTACGACTGTAATCCTTGTGCCAACGGTTGCAAGTGATGATCTATGTATTTGGATAGTCCAGAGGTGATACTGTCCATAGCGGCAATGATGAGTCTCCCTGGAGGGTTTGTCTGGTCCTTGTGAATTTTTGGAATATGACAAAAATATGGAGTGCGGTAGAAGTCTCTCCATAGAAAAGAGGCTTCATTTTTATTGATAATGTTTTGTTCAATGGCGGTGTGAATAAGTTGATTGATTTATTTTTGGTATTCAGGTAGTGGATCGGAGCATAGTTTGCAATAGGTTGAGCTATCCGCAAGCAAGCGATCCGCTTCTTGACATAATCACATCTATTTTGAATGAGGATCCCACTGCCTTTATCGGCAGTTTTAATGATCAAATTGTTATTTTTGGTTAGGGTTTGTACAGCTGTCACTTCTTTGGGAGCAAGATACCCAAGATTTTTGGTATGTGAGGATTCGCAAGAACACATCTTTTTAAGATCAGAAAATATCATGTTGTAATGTAGTAAGGTGTGGGCCTTTAGACTGGTAGGGGTAAAAAACTGATTTGGGTTTCAATCCAGAGTGTATAATGGGTGGTGAAGTGTGTAGATGTTGTGTAAAGAGATCTAATCCTGTGTATGAGACATCATGATAGAGATGCTCAAGCATCTTGATCACATCTGCATCAAAGTCAAATTCTTGTTTATTTGTGGGGGAGTCAGGTGTGACGACTATGTTAGAAATATCTGTATTGGGAATACTTTTGGTATTTTTGATTTGAAAGAATCTTTTTAATGTAAGGTTTCTAATATATCTGTTAAGGTCCTTGAACAATATGAACGGATCGGGTTTGTTGGATGGTGCAAAGTTAAGGCCATGATTTAACAAGGTGGTTTCTGCGGGGGGGCAGGTCGTTTACGATAAAACATAGAAAGTAATTGATAAGGGATATGTATTGATAAGCAAAAAAACGCTCAAGATAAAAAAACTGGAACTAAAACAACAATCATAAAAGGATAAAAGCTTCAATATGATATACAGGAAAAAACAACAGTGGATAGCGGCGCAGGTCAGAGTAAGGTAATAAGCAAGTGCAAGTTCACAAAAAAGTCATTTAAGCAAATACAGCTCTTTGTGAAGTTTTGGCGACTTTTTGGTAGGGCAGCCTTGTGTGGGGAGTTGAAGCCACTCCAGATATGGAAGATAAAAAAAACAAAACAGGTGCCTCTTAGTAAGACTGTATAGATTTAATGACAAATTGCATTAAAACACTCACATATAGGAAACTGTTGTCAGATGCAGGGAAATCCAGTAGACCCACATGTGATCTCAGCAGTCCGGATAGAATGGAGCTTTGTGTCTCCCTATGCAGCCAGCGTCCTGGTACACACGTTACTTCCGGGATTAGGATCCACAGCGAGGCCTGGAACGTGGTCGGACAGTCAGAAGGAGGGCTGGAGTGCAGAGTTTATAAACTTGCACTTGCTTATTACCTTACTCTGACCTGCGCCGCTATCCACTGTTGTTTTTTCCTACACATCCATATATATGTAGGTGATTCCACCTAAACGTATAAAAATAATGTGCCCAAATACACATCCATAAATGTGCTGATACCGCAATCAAATAAACAATAAATGTGCTGATACCGCAATTAAAGTAATAAACAATGACAGATCTAAATTGTCAGATGCAATAAAGATACAATAAAGAAAAGACTTCCTTTGAAATGCGCAAAAATCTTGCAATAAGCTAGGCACAAGAAATATCTGTAGTGTTCACATACACATGTCGATCAAGATTGACTTCAATTAATGGTGAGTGGTGATAGACAAACCCTTCACATGTCTATTTTCCTCAATGACTGGTCGTTGATCCTTTAATCATGGATACCAATCTCAGGAAAGAAAGAGAAAAGGGAAAAAAAACGAATTGCACAAAACTGTTTTTAAAACCAACTGAGCTATGTAAGCTAAATACTGTAGATACACTCACATGTACCCAGCTGAACAAAGTGTGTGATAACAGTCAGGCTCATAAGCTTGTAGGCTCACAGGCTTCCTCCTCCTCACTTCACCTCTGTGTTGTTCTGAACACTGGGATGACGTCACTGGCTCCTCCTCCCGATGCATTGCGTCACAGGTCACGTGACTTTATCAAGGGAATACAGTCTTGTGACGAGCCTGGAGGGATTTATAGCCCCACAGTGCTTGCGGGTTGCTATAATGACATAGGATGCATAGTAACATCATACCGTAACACACTCCAGATCACTGGGCGCAATGATAGTTACTCATACTGATTATACACAAACAATATATGTTCACATTGTACAGGTAAAGTACAAAAGGAGCAATAGACTGTTACATTTAAACTACATTAATACTTTAATCACTATAGACATATTTTAAAATGTGTTAAAATGGTGTAAAATGCATGTATAAAAATAAAAAAATATGAAAAATATTAAAATGTGCATAGGACCCTAGGAGAAAAATCTCTAAATGCACATATATGAATGTAAAATGATTGCATATCTGATAAAATGGAAATTAAATGAATCACATGTAGCTATTTTGCAGTCCCCCCTCTAGTGGCAGCAAGATAAAACTACATCTAAAAGTCTGATAAAAAGCAATTCAAATCAAAATCAATGTTCAGCCCTAATGGCACAAAACAATTAATTTCATAAATCCATCTCGATCCACTTTTGCTCAATTCCCTCACTTTGTGGCTTCCCCTCCAATGAGGCTTATATTTATCAATGGCCCAAAACTTCAAATCAATGGGATTTTTTTCATGACATTCAGAGAAATGTCGGGAAACACTATGTTTTGGGAAACCTGCTTTGATGTTTTGTACATGTTCCCTTCGTCTCTTCCATAAGGGCCGTTTTGTTCTTCCGATGTACTGTAAGGAACAAGAACACTCCAGCATATACACTACTCCTTCTGTTCGGCACGATATAAAGTCCTTTATTTCATATTCTTTTTTGGTGGTGTTAGATATGAATTTATTGCACTTTTGTCCGTTTTGATTGGTGTTCCTATAGGCATAACATTTCTTACAGGGAAAAAACCCCTTGCCCTGGAAAAACATAAAATTCTGATTTATTTTAGGAGGGTCCGGAACATTTTTTACTATCAGATTCCTCAAGGTCGGAGCTTTTCTATAAATGAAGCAAGGTTTCTCTGGTAGTATTTTTCTCAGCTGATTATCTGCTTGTAAAAGTGGCCAACGCTTCTTAACTATGAGTTCAATTTTCTTATGTTGAATGCTGTAATTAAAAACCATAGGCACTTCTCCATAGTCTGCCTTGATCTTCTTATTGTCCTGTATAAGGGACTCCCTTGGTAATTTCAATACCTCCTGTATCTTTCCTTTTATGAAATCCTCATTATACCCTTTTTCAGCAAACTTATTCCCAATGGAGTTTGCCTGCTCAAGAAATACACTTTGACTGCTACAGTTTCTTCTGATTCTTATAATGTTTCCCTTTGGTATGTTGATGAGCCATGGGCTGTAATGACAACTGTCAGTTGGAATATAACTATTTCTTTTAACCGGTTAAAAGAACGTCTTTGTTGAGAGACCTTCTTCTAACGTTATTTCAAGATCAAGAAATTGGATACTCCTACTACTGATCTCAAATGAGAGTTTTATATTCTTTTGATTGTCATTTCATTTTTCAAAAAACTGAATAAGGCCCATTTCACACGGATGGGTAGAATTGTGCTTTTGCCTGCATTTTCTACCGCAGCTAAATGCACACAATGCTTTCTTTTGGCCTCATTCACACACTGCGTTTAGCTGCGTTTTCATTACATGCGGTTTGGTGCAGATAGAAAAAATAGAATTGACTGCGTCCAGGAGCGATTTAGCGCAACCATCCGCACAGAACCGCAGGTAATCGCAGTGCACTGTGTCAGCTGCGGATAGCAGCGCCGAGCTGGCTCGCTCATCGGGAAAGGAAAAATGTTTTTACCTTTTCCAATGAGCGACAAGCACGGGGATCTGACTTGGATCCCCGCCAATGCCAGGCACTGTTTGGTATGAATCTTGAGGGGGAACTTCTTGCCAAATTTTAAATAAAAAACTGGCATGGGGATACCCACGATCGCCTCAGGGTGAGCAAGAATGGTGAGATGCTGATGTAAACAAGCATCTCCCCGTTCTGCCTAGTGACAGTGTCACTGATCTCTGCTCCCTGTCATCGGAGCAGAGATCAGTCAGGTGTCACACACAGCCCCCTCACAGTTAGAAACACGCCCCCAGGACACACTTAACCCCTACACTGCCACCTAATGGTTAACCCCTTCACTGCCTGTCATTTACACAGGAATCAGTGCATTTGTATAGCACTGATTGCTGTATAAATGACAATGGTCCCAAAAATGTGTCAAAAATGTCCGATGTGTCCGCCATAATGTCGCAATCACAATAAAAATCGCTGATCGCTGCCATTTAAAAAAAAAAATATTATTAAAAATGCCATAAAACTATCCCCTATTTTGTAAACGCTATAACTTTTGCGCAAACCGATCAATAATCGCTTATTGAGATTTTTTTTACAAAAAATATGTAGAAAAATACGTATCGGCCTAAACTGAGGGAAAAAATAGTTTTTTATATATTTTGGGGAATATTTATTATAGCAAAAAGTAAAAAAATAATGTTTTTTTTTAAAAATTGTCACTCTTTTTTTGTTTATAGCACAAAAAACTAAAAAGCACAGGGGAGATCAAATACCACCAAAAGAAAGCTCTATTTGTGGGAAAAAAAGGACATCAATTTTGTTTGGGAGCCACCGCGCAATTTTCAGTTAACCTCCCTGGCGGTTTTCCCGAGTGTGGCTCGGGGTTAAATTTCAGTCCCATTAGCGGTAACCCCGAGCCACACTCGGGATCGCATTGCAGGATCCTGGGGCAGCGTTACTTACCTTGTCCCCGGGATCCTGCGATGTCACCCGCAGTGTCCGAGGACTCCGTCCTCCTCCGAAGCCTCTCCGTGCCAGGCTCCGTTCCCTGCGAGCGGCGCGACGCACGGGGGCGGAGCCTGGCGGCAAATTCAAAAAAATGTCAAAATCATAACACATACAGTACTGTAATCTTACAGATTACAGTACTGTATGAAATGATTTCACATCCCTTTTGTCCCCAGTGCTCTGGCCCATGCCCTGCATGCAGTTTTACATGATATACACTGTTCTTTCTGCCTGGAAACTGGAGATTGTCCATAGCAACCAAAAAGTGTCCCTTTACGTCAAAAGTGGCTTTAGACCAGCTAGAAAACAGCGATAGTAAATTAGAACACTTGCAGAATTGAGCGATAGTGAATTGTGGGGAAATTTATTTTATTACTATTTTTTTTAATTTTTTTTAATTATTTATTTTTATTTATTATATTATAATTTATGTTTTTGTGTTTCAAACTTTATCATACCTGGGATATCTACTAGACTCTTGTTTGGACAGATTTAAGTGTGTTATTGTTAAGAATTACAGACCTACAATATAAAACGCCAAATTTCCATGCAAAATAATTGTACCGCTTTCAGCACCTAAAATCCGAAATAATCATACCGCCAGGGAGGTTAAAGCGACGCAGTGCCGAATCGCAAAAAGTGCTCTGGTCAGGAAGGGGGTAAATTCTTCCAGGGCTTAAGTCGTTAATGAGTGTGACTTTTCTTTCTTTCCTTTTAATTAAAAATTGTGACATTTCTAAACCTTTTTCGTTAAAAAACTTGAACCATTCATCCACTGAATCACGATCTAGTAAGCCATCATTGATGGGAACGTCCCACCTAAACCTCCTTGGTGCAATATTTTCTTTAATGTACTGCTCATGTGTGGTGAGGTCCCACCAAAGGCTCACTTTCTTTTCCATTAAATGCCCGAATTTTCTAAAAGTGTCAGTATTGTGATTTGTAGAAAAAACATCCTCAAGGTCTACTGTGCAATTTTCCAAAAATTTAAATATATCCATACCTGCTGCTCAAGTGGGTGTAGATACTAAGTGAAAAAATAAAATTGTGTACTAAAGCCCTGATATGATTTAAACTCTGCAAAAAGTACACTTAAAAAAGATACCTAAATGATGACAGCTGCAACTAAAAAAAATACTCTCACACCGTGAAATTAAATGATAAATGTAAACAATTAATTGTGAACAATTAGTGCGCTACTATTAACCTTAATTAAATGCACAGTTCCACCTAAACAAATACAATTGAAATTATTGTGCCCAAATACACATCCATATACTACTGCATATCTCTTCAACCTAAAGCAGAGGGAATTGCTCTGATTGTTGGTTTACCTTCTACTGCATGTCTAGACTCCTATAATTTGGAGTCTAGTGATCTGGTAAGTAAGCATTTTGTATAATCTACAGTGGAGGTGCACTTGAGTGAAGTTTCATACAGAATCCCATCCACTCACTCAGACACCCAGCTAGAGACTTTTTGCTCATTATCACTATTGCAATCTTTTTCTGAGCTTCACATGAACTGCTTGCACATTGATTGGATACTTGTTTCATATTTGCCACATATTGAGGTTGATTTACTAATGGTAAATTAGCTGTTCACTTTGGAGGGGAATCTGCAAAAAAACACCTACATCACTGCTTTCATCCCTGCTTATATAGATATGGAAAGCTGAGAAACTTATCATGCCTCAACATATGACCTTTTTCACCCTTTTTTCTGTTTTATATTGCCATGGAATTTTAAAATCTGTATCATCAGTTTATAATCTTAAAATTCCTATTAATTGGATTTCTTAGCACTTAATGACTAGTTGACAATGATAAACAGTGCAGACAAGGTGAATAGTCTAGCAAGGATGCATACAACAATAAAAACTTAATAGATGTGAAAAACTTTCTATATTCTATACAGAACTAAAACAAAAAAGCTTTGGATATACACAACTTTACATTTCCTCCTTTCAGATATTTGCACATCCTTTGCTGGAAAGTCAGTGATCAAAATGGAAGCCCCCATCTGCCTGATTGAAAACACAGCAGATGATAAGCTTGTGGTGAACCCCAAGGCCATCAACATCCTCTCCAAGTTCAACCAACCCATGGTGGTGGTGTCCATTGTCGGCATGTATCGGACGGGGAAGTCCTACCTGATGAATAAATTGTCTGGTTCTCAAAGAGGTAAGTGGTTAGCAGTTAGTGTGAATCCATGAGACTATTGGTATGTTGATGTCTAATTGTATTCTCTACATTTCTTACCTGTAGGCTTTGACGTGGGGTCCACTGTTCGAGCTCAGACCAAAGGCATCTGGATATGGTGTGTCCCTCACCCAACAAAGACGAATCACACTCTGGTTCTCCTGGATACTGAAGGTCTTGGAGATATAGAGAAGGTGAGAACATGAGAAGCAGGAGAGCAGCCTGGGCTGGCAAAATGGTGGCAACACTGCTTCTCCATAGATAGTACAGTGAATGAGCATTGCCACCCTAGGACACTTGAGGTTGATTTACTAAACCTGGAGAGTACAAAATCTGGTGCAGCGGTGCATAGTAGGTAGCCAATCACCTTTCAAGCTTTTTTGTCAGAGCTTAAAGTGGTTGTAAACCTCAGACATAAAATATGAACAAAGCACATAGGTGTTGCTAGGTGGGAAAAAGACCAGGGGCTTCAGCCCGAAGTCCGAGCCAGGCAACGGGGGGAGGGGGGGGTGTTGTGTGACGGGAGGGGGGGGAGTAAGCTCACTTTTTGGTTGCTGCTTGGCTTACCAGTGCCCATCAATGCTGACCACTAAACTGACCTACCTGACACACACTGACCATTACACTGACCTACATGACACACACTGAACTACCTAACCCACACTGACCTACCTGACACACACTGACCCACACTGACTTACACTGACCTACCTGACACAAACTGACCTACCTGACCCACACTGAACTACACTGACCTACCTGACACACACTGAGCTACACTGACCTACCTGACACACACTGACCTTCCTGACACACACTGACCTGACACACACTGACCATTCCACTGACCTACCTGACACACACTGACCTACCTGACCCACACTGACCATTACACTGACCCACACTGACCATTACACTGACCTACCTGACACACACTGACTTACCTGACCATTACACATCAGACTTCAGGTGACCTCCTTCTGCAGCTCAGTCGTAGTGTGCGGCGCGCCCATCCCAGTAGACAGCAGGTAGCCAGAGACAGGACAGGACAGGAGGGGAGAGCCGCCCGCCCGAGTGCCGAGCAGGGATCTCATAATGCTCGACACGGCCTCATCATAATTTCCACTTTCTGGAGCCTGCAGTGCCTATGATGGACGTCACGCATCCCGCAGTCCTGACATTGAACCAGTAGGACATCCATCATAGGCGCTGCAGGCTCCAGAAGGCGGGACTTGCCATGTCACTCAGGCGAGCTCGGAGTCAGATCGGTCCCCGCTCGGGCTCGGGGCTGATAATAGAATTGTGAATGCCTGAGACCCGGGGATTTTGAGGACCCACTTGGGGCTCCAGCCCCCCTCAGCCCACCCCTCCCGATGCCACTGACAAAGCATATCCCTCTATAGTGTGTACTATTCTCAATCAAGAGCACTAAGAGTAATTTCTGTCTGCTTCTTCCTTCCTCTGCTATCAGAATGAGTCACTTCTGACAAGTGTTTCTGACACCAAAAGAAAAAGGTGAGGGAGCTCCAGCAGATTGACAGCCTCATCTCTGTTCCTGTGTGCTGTGTGAAGGGGGGCCCTTTCCTTTTAATCGGCTCTCAGAGCTCTCCTCATTGAGCTCTACAGATTGTAACTTCAGCTCTCTGCCCCCCCCCCCTTTTTTTACAGCCCTACAAGCTGTATAAATTCTACACTTTCAAGAGTTATAAAGAAGAGAAGACTGCAGATAAGCATTTACACTTTATGTAGGAGGATTTATTCAATCTCTGTGTATCACCTGAGGCCAGTCACTTCACTGGGTATATGTGAGAGTTTACAATCATTTTTATTTGAACAAGATGAAGTTAGAAGCCGATTGGCTACCATGCAGAGCTGCACCAGATTGTGTCACTGACAGGTTTACCGGATAAAAATAATATATCATTTACAATACAGTTTTATTACCTGTTGATTTTGCCAGTAGATCCATTATTTTTCCTCTTCCTTTACTAGGGTGACAACTCTGTTCCTTCTGTAGTGAAATCACACAGCAGGGATGTCACCCAGTGAATAGGGTTGCCTTAGACTGGCATGTAGATTTAAATTGGTTTAAATTGGCTTTATATAAGAGACATATAAATAAATCCCAATTCTGGCTCAGTGTAATATGGTTTCGCAAATTTTTCAGTTGAAAAATTTGATGGACAGCTTGGTCTGGTAAGTGGAAAAATAATGAACCAATTTGCAGGACCAGCAGGCAGTAAAACTATGTGTGTGAAAGGGGGGGGATGCAAACTTTATTTAATGCTTTTGACAGGCTGCTTCCAATGCACTTTTTTGCAGAGTTTCACTTTACTCTAACCATTATATCTAGCGTTAACTTAAAGTAGAACTAAAGTCACAACTTTTTCATTTTGGATAGAGTAAGGGAAAGTTATAACCCCTGTCAGGTTTTGTTTTGGGTTTTTTTTACCATGTGTGTCCCATTGGGGAGATTACCCTTCACTTCCTGTTCTGGAAGCACAACACAGGAAGTGAGAAGAAATCTCCCCAAGTTGAGGGGAACTCCCAATCACATTTGTCCCCACTGGAAAGATTTGCCCACACCTCTTGTTCTGGTGGCACAGTTCTACATTTTGGATTTCCCATCACTTTCTGACTCTGTGTTATGACCTGTACACACGATTTGAAAATCGTACAAAAAATACAGCTTTGGAAGCGATCGTACAATGATCGGATCGTTAGTACAGAGCTTTCTAGAGCCAATCCCGACAGTTAATCCGATATTATCCGATCGGACAAGCACAAAGTTTATTCTCATATGATACCACATCGTATGATTTCCGTTCAATCAGCACAGTTGTCGTCCGAAAATATAATAGGAATACACTACAACACATGACATCACTTCCGATTTTTTGTTCTGTCGTACGAGAATTTTCGTGACTTTAGTAAACTCTTCATATTCGATATGCAACTAGCATGCAAAAAAAAACAGGAGAGGAGGGATCTTCTTAAAGTGGAACTAAACCCCCCTATCCTTTTCAGCCAAGGAAACTGCCATCTTAGCCTCTGATTGATCTGCAACTGCCATGATGCTGCACATGTGATCAGTTATGACAGCAGCCATTTGATGGTTTGCCAGTTTGGTTGAAAGCACAATCATATGTGACAGTTAGCATTGCTGGCATGCCAGGAATGTACAGTAACTGGTTTTTGAAACTGTTAAATTGATGAGTTTGGCTCCCCTTTAAAAGAGATGTAAGCCACAATTAAAACTTGACAGATGACCTAACCATCCATCATTCTATCCAAAACCAAACATAAAAGTTCTACCCTGCAATTTCATACTTAGCTCATTCAATGTTTCCATAAATGTAATTCTGTTTATTTTTAGGGGGATGGCAAAAGCGACATCAGGATTTTTGCCCTTGCTGTCCTGCTTAGCAGTGCCCTGGTCTACAATAGCAAAGGAACCATCGACCAGGACGCCATGAACAAATTAAAGTATGTTTTTATAATAGTCTACAAGAAAATATAGCAGATGACAAGTTGTGGGCACTGAGCATGCTACACTTGGCCAAAAAAACTTAGTCAAAGTACCATTCATAAGATGTGTGTAGTCCATCCTGTTCTCCTGCTCCCATGCTGTTATCCCCCTCACAATTGCTAGAAATTTCCAGCTATGAGATAGAGAATACAAAGTATCATTGTTAATAAACATTGATCAGACAGGAGATAGAAAGATCTAAAGCAGGGGTCTTCAAACTATGGCCCTCCAGGTATTCAGGAACTACAATTCCCCTAATGCCTAATCATGTCTGTGAATGTCAGAGTTTTACAATGCCTCATGGGATGTGTAGTTCTGCAACAGCTGGAGAGCCGTAGTTTGAGGATCCCTGATCTAAAGTAACATTGATTATAAACATTGATCAGACAGGAGATAGAAAGATCTAAAGTAACATTGTTTATGAACATTGTCCAGACAATGAGCGAGAGAAATACACATTAACATTGTTACTTTTGTATCTACGTTGGTTTCATTAGTTTACAGATCAATTGAATGAGTTTCTATCTGAACATGTCAGTATTAAGCATTTGCCTACTGCACACTTTCACCCCCTTCCTGCCCAGGTCAATTTTCAGCTTTCAGCGCTCTCACACTTTGAATGACAATTACTCAGTCATACAACACTGTGCCCACATGAAATTTGCGTCCTTATTTCACACAAATAGAGCTTTCTTGTGGTGGTATTTAATCACTAGTGGGTTTTTTATTTTTTGTGCTATAAATAAAAAAAGACCGAAAATTTTTGTGAAAAAATCCCTTTTTCTTTGTTTCTGTCATACAATTTTGTAATGTAGTAATTTTTCTTCATACATTTTGGCCAACATTTTTACTGATACATGTCTGTGGTAAAAATAACCCAAATCAGTGTATATTATTTGGTCTTTGTGAAAGTTAGAGAGTCTACAAGCTATGAAAATCATTGAAAATTGATGACACCTGACGGCCTACCTCATTTCTTGAGACCCTAACAAGTCAGGAAAGTACAAATACCCCCCAAAAGACCCCTTTTTGGAAAGTAGACGTTCCAAGGTATTTAGTAAGTAGCATGGTGAGTTTTTTGAAGTTGTAATTTTTTCCCAAAATTCTTTGCAAAATTTTTTTTTTTTTTACACAATTATCATATTAACCATTTGCTGACCTCCCGCCGTCGTTATACGGCGGCTGTTTGAAGTGGAATATTGTTGTTATGGCAGTAGCTAGCTGCCATAACCCCGGTATCCTCTTCTTCAGCGGACTGTCGGCTTTCAGATAAAAGTGGTGTCAGTGGCGGATTTGCTGCAAGATCACTTTTATCGGTGGCGGAAGAGGGCAATCGGATCCTATCCCCTCTCTGGTATGGAACTGGGAAGATGGCCCCCACCCCCTCCATACCATTGCAGGGCAGAAGCAATTTCAAAATGTCACTTCTGCCCATAACTCTTAAAGGGACATTTTTTTTTTTTCAAATTTTTTTTTTTATAATAAAAGCTGAATTTTAACTACTGGTCAATCTGGGATAATGACACAAAATCAAAATAGCGGCGCTAAATGTTTGTGCACAAGGCATATTTAATCCCCTAAAGTGACATGTGACTGAAAAAAACTCAAAATTACAAATGAGAATATAACTGACATGTACTAAAATATAATAAATGCTAAAGCAATAAATTAACAATAGCACTAAACACCCTGTGACAAGTGAAGTGATATGATGTAGCTAGTAAAGCCACAAAAAAAACAAAAAAAAGTTTATATAAAATATATAAAAAATAAAGTCCATAAAATATTGAAGGGGATCTATAGTCGATGTGAAGATCTCTTAATCCATTCACCACACCAGTGTGTCTGTGATTCCACTCCCCTAAAGAAACGCACTCACCGAATTCCAATGCCTACATTCTCATGTTAGGCTAAAGCGCATTTAAACCACATGGATAGGGTTTTAGAGCAAGCATCCAAACTCCAGCCGTGCATCTCATATAATCTCCATATGTGAATGAAAAAAGTGTACCAGAGTACCAGTGTACTCTGGAAGCCTTTCAAAGCTTCCAGAGCAGCAATTAAAACGGCCACGGTGGACCCAAGGTGTGCAGGCATAAGGTTGAATCTCACCCCTCCCTTGGTCCTGGATCTAAACCTGCTCATCAACTTGCTAGTGTCAAGTTGACAAGCATGTTTAGATCCAAGGACCAAGGGAGGGGTGAGATTCAACCTTATGCCTGCACACCTTGGGTCCACCGTGGCCGTTTTATCCTTAGTCACTTTTGCTGTTTTTTAACTTGTACCATGTGAGTTTAAATCTTGGAGGCTGTTTAGTGTTTTCATTAAAGCTTTTTTTACAGTATTACACTATTGGTACACTTCTTTCATTCACATGTGGAGATTATATGAGACGCACGGCTGGAGTTTGGATGCTTGCTCTAAAACCCTATCCAAATGGTTTAAATGCGCTTTAGCCTAACATGAGAATGTAGGCATTGGAATTCGGTGAGTGCGTTTCTTTAGGGGAGTGGAATCACAGACACATTGGTGTGGTGAATGGATTAAGAGATCTTCACATCGACTATAGATCCCCTTCAATATTTTATGGACTTTATTTTTTATATATTTTATATAAACTTTTTTTCATTTTTTTGTGGCTTTACTAGCTACATCATATCACTTCACTTGTCACAGGGTGTTTAGTGCTATTGTTAATTTATTGCTTTAGCATTTATTATATTTTAGTACATGTCAGTTATATTCTCATTTGTAATTTTGAGTTTTTTTCAGTCACATGTCACTTTAGGGGATTTAATATTCCTTGTGCAGAAACATTTAGCGCCGCTATTTTGACTTTGTGTCATTATCCCAGATTGACCAGTAGTTAAAATTCAGCTTTTATTTTTGGTCCTTTTAAGTGGCAGCTTCCACATATTCTTTATCTATTCAGAGGCGCAGTGGCGGTATTTTGAGTAGTGGCGCCTTTTTCTCAATTATACCCACAGGATTAAATTTTTTTTTATTGCATTTTAGTGTAAATAAGAGATCTGAGGTCTTTTTGACCTCAGATCTCATATTTAAGAGGACCTGTCATGCTTTTTTTCTATTACAAGGGATGTTTACATTCCTTGTAATAGGAATAAAAGTGACACAATTTTTTTTTAAATAACAGTGTAAAAATAAAAAGTAAAATAAATAAGAAAAAAAAAAAAGTTAACGCACCCCGTCCCACCGAGCTCACGTGCAGAAGCGAATGCATATGTGAGAAGCACCCGCTTATGTAAATGGTGTTCAAACCACACATGTGAGGTATCACCACGATCGTTAGAGCAAGAGCAATAATTCTAGCCCTAGACCTCCTCTGTAACTCAATACATGCAACCTGTAGAATTTTTTAAACATTGTCTATGGAGATTTTTAAGGGTAAAAGTTTGTTGCCATTCCACGAGCGGGCGCAATTTTTTTAGTGTGACATGTTGGGTATCAATTTACTCTGCGTATCATCATCTTTCACAATATAACATTATTATTTAATTATTCAAAAAAGTGTATTTTTTCCAAAAAAAGTGCGCTCACAAAACCGCTGCGCAAATACGGTGTGAAATAAAGTATTGCAAGAACCGCCATTTTATTCTCTAGGGTGTTAGAAAAAAACAATATATAGTATTTGGGGGTTCTAAGTAGTTTTCTAGCAGGAAAAACCCCTGATTTTAACCTGTAAACACCAAATCTCAAAACGAGGCTCGGTCCTTAAGTGGTTAACAGGTTATTTCTCTCACAGAGCAAATGCATACAACAAAAATGCATTCTGCTACTCCTCCTGAGTATGGCAATACTATATGTGTGAGATTTTTTCACAGCCTGGCCAAATACAGAGGCCCAACATGCAGGGAGCACCATCAGCTGTTCTAGGGACAAAATTACACATCTAATGTCATGACCATCTATAACAATTTTGAAGGCCCTGGAGCAGGACAATGGAATTGCCCACAAAATTACCTCATTGTGGAAAGCAAACACCCCAACTAATAATCTATAATCTATATAATAATATATATATGATATAATATAATCTATGAGGCATAATGAGTCTTTTAAACAGATGTTTTTGGAAAATGTGGAAAGAAAATGAAAATGCATTTTTTCTTTTACACAAAGTTGTCCATTTTTTAAGATTTCCAACACATAGCAAATACATAGCAAAAATGACACCCCAAAATACATTCTGCTACTCCTCCTGAGTATGGCGATACCACATGTGTGAGACTTTTACACAGCCTGGCCACATACAGAGGCCCACCATCCCACAAGTAGCACTGTCAGGCATTCTAGGAGCATAAATTTATAATTTCCTGACAACCTATCTTTTTTTAAGGCCCTTTATATTTCTAACACATAACATGTACATACCAAGAATTGCACTCCAAAATAAATTCTATTGAGGGTAAATAGTAAAAAGTATTACCTGTGATTTTAGTAGTGTCCACAGAGGAGAAAATTGGTCCAGGCAGCAGGCAGGGATGTGCTTAGCGACAACAATAGTAATTTTCCAGGCAGCAGGCAGGAATATTGTCTATAGTCAGCACAAGGATATTGTCCGCACAGCCAAAGCATTTGTCTATAGGAATTGTCCAGGCAGAGACAGCCAGCACAGCCATAATACTGGTCCTGGTACACAGTTACCTCCCTGCACTCATTATTGTTACCGCTCTCCAGCCCTTCATAAACATACTGCCTCCTGCTACAACTAATTATTTCCATAGTCCAGGTAGCAGGCAGAGGTGTGGTCAGTTTATGCGGCAGGCAGAGGCATGATGGCAGTAAGTCAGCAGCAGCGGGCTGACGGCCTAAAATCAGGTAAGACAGGGGCACAGGGGTAGAGGCTTCTCCCACCGAGATCTCTTTTGAAGCCTCCAGACCCTAATCTGGAAATTACGAAACCCGAGGAAACAAAAAAATTTGTTTTATCCATCCGGAAAAACAATTCTGGAGCCCCTCACATGTGAGATCCCTGTATACTACAGTAGCAGGGCAACAGATCAGTCCAAGCGGTAGGCAAAAGCATAGTTGAAAAAACAGGCCAGGGTCAGTTCACATGGAAGGCAGTGGCATGGTTATTTGAGGAAGCATGGAAAATGGTCAGCATAGATGATGAAAATGGGGAAATGGTTAAAAATATGGGCTAATATTTTAGGGATGTGTGATAAAGTCAGAAGCATTCATCAATTTAAAGGCTGGGTTAGGAGGGACACTGGGGACAATGGTAGCTGGTATCTCTTCGAAAACATCTTTTTTGGCGTCCTTAGCCTGCTTCATATGGTGGAATGTTGTCTGGGAAGTGGCGCTCATGAAGTCGGCTAACAGCATCAGAATGAAGGTCTTCTGGGGGGTCTTTGTTGATAGATGAGGGACGTGACAACTTCTTCAATTAATTTTAGTGGGTGGGGCTTTCCGTGGATTTGGTGTAGATTATGTATGCATTATAAATAGCCAAATTAATTGGATAATTGCTACGGTCTTGTACCAGAAACAGGACCTCCTTATTGACAAATAGGGCTGAAGCATTTGGTCGTTGAAATCCACTCCCCCTTATGTAGAGATTGTAATCTTGGACACATGTTGGCTTTTCAATGGGACCTCGTCTTCTTTGAACCTCAACTGTATTGTCATCATGGATGGTGGACATCATGTGCACATTTCTGTTATCTTTCCACCTCAAGGCCAGCACTTCATTGTATCTCAAAGTTGCTCTTTCCCCCCTTCGCAGTTTTTTGTTGACTAGAGATTGTGGGAAGCCCTTCCTGTTTTTTCTGGAGGTTCTGCAGGCCAGGTTTTTGCGAGGTATAGGTGTTTGAAAACGGGCAAGCTGGTGTAATATCCAGGTATAAGTGATAACCTTCGTTCAGCAGTGGGTATGCCAGGTCCCATACAATTTTTCCAGTTGTGCTCATGTAGGCCGGGAACTTAGGGTCTGGAGCTGGGAATCTCTTCCTTCGTATATGCGGAACACATACAGATATCCCGTGGCTCTCTCGCAAAGTTTATAAAATTTTATTCCGTATCTGGCCTTTTTGCTAATGCCGTGTACACATGATCGGATTTTCCGACGGGAAATGTTGGATGTGAGCTTGTTGTCAGAAAGTCCGACCGTGTGTATGCTCCATTGAACATTTGCTGTCGGACTTTCCGCCAACAAATGTTTGCTAGCAGGTTCTCAAATTTTCCGCTAACAAAACTTTGTTGGCGGAAAGTCCAATCGTGTGTACACAAGTCCGTCGCACAAAAGTTCACGCATGCTCGGAATCAAGCAGAAGGAGCCTTCTGCTTGATTCCTTTTTCTCGGCTCCTCGTACATCTTGTACGTCACCGCGTTCCAACGTTCAGAATTGTTGGCCAACATTTATGTGACCGCGTGTATGTAAGACAAGTTTGAGCCAACAACCTTCGAACAAAAATCCAAGGTTTTATTGGCGGAAAGTTCGATCGTGTGTACGGGGCATAAGAGTATATTATTTTATTCCTAGCCTGCCAGAAAGGGTACCAGAGATTTATCCACACATATATGTTGATCGAGAAAATAGAGTTCTACAAATCAATGGGAAAATACATTTCTGAGTGGACGAATTTTACATAATTTATCGTAATTTGGATGATTTCAGGGAGGACACTGGGTATTGTCGCTGAAATGAAGGAAGCGCATAATCATCTCATATCTCAACCTGGGCATTACGACAGAGTAAATGGGCATGTGGTGGATGGGGTTGGTAGACCAGTAGGCATGTCCTTAAATTTTTTTTGTAAGCCCCCTGTTTATGGTGAGGCCCATAAACAATTTCAACTCCTCCAAAGTCAAATCTCTCCACTCCAACGAACAGGCATATAATGATTGGCGGTTGTTGGCAATACGCTGCTGGGCATATAGATTGGTCTGGTCCACGATAAATTGTAGCAAAGTTTCCTTCAAAAATAGATAAAAGCAGTACATTTCTGAGAAATTTTGGGCTTTGGCCTGCACACCTGGATGTGCGGTGAAAGAGGGAATACTTGCTGATACCGAGTCGGAAGGCAGCCATGTTGGGTTGGCAAGACCAGCTGAGAGGTATGTAGTAGCCCTGACTATGGGGACGTGACACTCCAGTGCTCGTAGTTGGGGGATTTGAAGCTCCTGTGCTGGTCCTTGGGCGCGATGCGGTAGCACTGGTACTGGGCCTGGGCATTTGTTCCCAGGGCCTATCGCTGGTGGCAGCACTGGTACTGGGACTGGGAATTTGATCCTAGTTGCTGGCAGCTGCCTGTTTTCCAGAGCACTGTGCCCTTTTAGGAGGGACCCATTCTTCCTTCGAATCATTCACTGATCCGTTGCTATCAATCGGTTCAAATGCTGAATTTGATTGCCATTGGAATCTGATGAGAACCTACCACTGCTCTCATCAGTCATGGAGAGGATCTGGAATGCCTCCTCACTGCTATATACTTTTTTGGACATGCTGCTGATGGCTGTGCAATGGGTGGCAGATGACAGTCACTGATGGGCTGTGCGACGGGTGACAGGTGACGTTCACTGATGGGCTGTGTGATGGGTGGCAGGTGACATTCACTGATAAGTGATGACGGTGTGACAGATGACGGTCACTGATGGGTGACTGGCAATGATCATTGATAGGTGACGGGTAATTGGCGATGATCACTGATGGGTGACGGGTAATTGGCGATGATCACTGATGGGTGACGGGTGACTGGCGATGGTCCCTGATGGGTGACAGGCCACGGTTACTGATGGGTGACCAGAGATGCACTATGTGAAAATCCAGCTGCTAAGCTAATTGGTAATGGGTAAACCTACAAAACCGGCATCTCCTATGAAGTGAAACAATACTGCTGGATGAACAGAGAGGGGAGCTCCGGGATCATGTAAACAAACCAACCAAGAAATCCAGCACAAAAAGATCATAGTTCAGAAAAAATGAGCAACAATTTTTTTGTTAACCTCCCTGGCGGTATGATTATTTCAGATTTTTGATGCTGAAAGCGGTACAATTATTTTGCACAGAAATTTGGCGTTTTATATTGTAGGCCTGTAATTCTTAGGAACAATTCACTTAAATCTGTCCAAACAAGAGTCTAGTAGACATCCCGGGTATGATAAAGTTTGAAAAACAAAATCAAAAATTATAATATAATAAATAACTATAAATAATTATAACAAATAATAATATAATAATAATAAAAATTATTCAATAATGTAATCAAATCAAAAACACTGAAGTTTGCTCAGTTGCATAATTGTCGCTTTCGTTACTTTTAGTGTTTGATGACGGATTTCTCCACAAATCACTATCAATCAATTCTGCAAGTGATTCTAATTGATTATCACGGTTTTCTAGCTGGTCTAAAACCACTTTTAATGTAAAGGGACAGTTTTGGTTGCTATGGACAATCTCCAGTTTCCAGGCAGAAAGAACAGTTTTTATAATATAAAACTGCGTGCAGGACACTTGGCAGACCACTAGGGACAAAGGGGATGTGTAATTATTTGATACAGTACTGTAATCTGTAAGATTACAGTGTACTGTATCTGTACTGTGTGTTTTACTTTTTGAATTTGACGCCGAACTCCGTCCCCGTGCGTCGCAACGCTCACAGGGAACGGAGCTCGGTGCTGTGAATCGAGGGAGACACGGCGGCTCGCAGATCACAGCAGGGAGACATTGCAGGATCCTGGGGACAAGGTAAGTATCATCTACAAGGATCCTGCGATGCAATCCCAAATCTGGCTCGAGGATACCGCTTTTGGTATTGAAAATCTTCTTGATGGTCTTTACTAGCCATGAAGCAATGGTGCGTGAGGATGCCGCTTGACCTCTCCTGAATCCATGTGGGATGATTAGGAGACTCTCCATCTTTCTGATGGATTTGGTTGCCGAGAGGTATTCCAAGACGTTACCTTTGACATCTAATGGGTGAGGATCGCCCTGATCCGTGCTGAGTGCTGGGAGATTAATCTTCTGGTTGAAATGAAAAGATGGGGATACCTTGGGGATGAAACGATCCGAAGGTCTTAGGACTAGTCTGTCTGGAAAAGCAACCAGATATGGTTCACTAACCATTAGAGCTTGCATCTCTGACACCCTTTTAGCCGATGTTATGGCTTTTAAGAACGAAACTTTCAGTGTTAGATCCCAGAGGGATATGCTCTCGATTGGGAAAAAGGGTTCCTTGGATAGTGCTTCCAAAACAACTGAGAGATCCCAGAATGGGAAGGAGGGTTTTCTGGGGGGCCTCAGTTTTAGACAGGCCCTTTGAAACTGAATCACAAGAGGATCTTGTGCCCATTTAACTCCTGTCAAGGCGGACAGGGCCGACACCTGGACCTTCAGCGTGCTTGACCTAAGGCCTTTCTCTAGGCCTAATTGAAGAAATTCCAGGACCTGTGACACTGACGGGGAGGATGAGTCCCAACCTTGCTGTTGAGCGAAAGTGACAAATTTCTCCCAGACCCGTCTGTATGTGTTGTTGGTGGTAGGTCTTCTGGCCTGGAGTAAGGTATCCACCACCTTCTGGGAATAGCCTTGCTCTAAGTACCTAGCCCTTTCAGTCTCCAGGCCATCAAATGCAGTTTCTCCGGGTTCGGGTGAAGAAGATGACCCTGGGAGAGCAGGTCCGTCGACAACGGGAGGAGCAGGGGATCTGCCGTGTTCAGCTGCATGAGGGTAGTAAACTATGGCCTCCTCGGCCAGAAAGGAATTACTGCTACCACCAATGATGTTGATTTCTTGAGCCTCAGGAGGAATCTCGCTATGAGTGGAGTCAGAGGGAAAATGTACCCCAGGTGAAAATCCCAGGGGTGTTGGAGGCAATCCGTCCCCTCCGCCGAAGGAAATGGTATCCTTGATAGGAATCTCTGGCATTTTGCGTTTTCCGGAGTTGCAGCTAGGTCTATCTCTGGTGAGCCCCAGGTCCGGGATATGAGAGCATAGGCCTGGGGACTCAGAGACCACTCGTTGTTGGAGGTAAAATTCCTGCTCAGTAAAATTCCTGCTCAGCGAGTCGGCCAAGATGTTCTGGACTCCCGGAACATAAACCGCCCTTAGGTCCAACAGGTTCAGCTGTGCCCATTCTAGAACAGGACGGACCTCCTGCATCATGGACCTGCTTCTGGTGCCCCCTGCCTGTGGATATAGGCGACAGCCACCTTGTTGTCCATCCTCAGAAGGACATGCTTCTCCCTCTAGTGAGAACTGAAGGCCAGGAGAGCCTGAAACGCTGCTTTCATCTCCAAAACATTCGACACTGAGTCCTGTGTCCGGAATGGCCAGCGGCCCTGAGCCGCGATGTCCTGATAGTGAGCTCCCCATCCCTGCAAACTGGCATCTGAGGTCACTATCTTATGATGAGGAGTGATTATATACTTGCATCTTCTCAAGTTGTAAGGTCATGTCCACCAATTCAATGATTGTTTTACCTCCTGAGAGATGAAGATTGGCTGGGACATTGACGTTCCATTCCACTGGCGCAGGAAGGAGATCTGGAGAGGCCTCGAGTTCCATTGTGCCCATTGGACCATTGGAATGGTGGACGCTAAGGAGCCCAGGATACTGAGACATGCCCTGGCCGGTAGCATTGTAGCCGAGATTGCCCTTTTCACCTTTTGTATTAGGAGAGATATTTTTTCCCGTGGAAGTTCCACTGTGTTCTCCCTTGTGTCCAGCTTGGTCCCCAGAAAGACCATTCTCTGTGTGGGATGGATGTTGCTCTTCTTCCAATTTATCAGCCACCTTAGGGACTGCAACGTGGAGACCAGAATTTTCCGATGTTGGACAAGAGATCCCTGTCCGTCTGAGAGAAGTAGGATGTCGTCCAGGTAATGGCGGACCCTTAGTCCCTTTTCTCTCAAGTGGACTATTACAGGCAATAGGACCTTTGTAAATGTCCTGGGTGCGGTAGAGATCCCGAACGGGAGGCTTCGGAATTGGAAGTGCCGATGGTTTAGGGTAAAACTGAGACATTTTTGGAATTCGGTATGGATAGGGATATGTAGATATGCGTCCTGGAGGTCGATTGACAGCATCTAATCTCCCAGGTTTATTGCTTGGAGGATTGATTGAAGGCTTTCTATTTTGAATGTTTCTATCTTAATTGACCGATTGAGGTTCTTTAGGTCCAAGACTGGACGAAAGTCCCCTGACTTCTTTTTCACTAAGAAAAGTGGGGAATAGAAATCCTTGCCTCTTTGAGATAGCGGCACCTCCACTAATACTTGCTTTTGGAGCAGATCTTGAATATACTGGACTAAAGACAGTCTTTTTTCTCGGGAAGGAGGAAGTCTGGTTGATCAAAATAGATCCCTTGGGGGGGCGACCTCTGAAAACCCACCTGTGCCCGAAATGAATGGTGGATACCGTCCATGGGCCTTTTATCATTCCCGCCCAAACCAGTTTGAACTTTGTGAGTCTGGCATCCACTACCGCTGGTTGGGCGGGCGTACCTTCAAAAGGACTTCTGGTCATTGGAGGCAGGGGTTTTGGGTTTCTGGAATTTGAGGAAGGACGTCCGGGGGTTCTTCCAACTTCTTCTGTATTCTTTCCCCGGTCTATAGGATTTTGCATCCCTGTATCTCTCCGGGAGATTACGCTTAAAGGGAGGTGGCCTCTGTTGTTTCGGCCTCCTGTCTGATGGGATGAGACCTGACTTCCCGCCTGTCACCTTAGAAATTGCAGTATCCAGCTTTGTCCCGAAGAGGTTTACCCCATCGTACGGAATTCGGCATCAATTGGATTTTGAGGCAGGGTCCGCTGACCAGGGTTTAAGCCATAATGTTCTTCTGGCCATTACAGCGGCTAACATGGACCTTGATGCGGATCTAATAGTATCCACAGAGGCTTCCGCCACGAAATCTCCCGCAAGGCTAAGCTCTTGTAGGGCCTTAGTGATCTGCTCTTGATCTGCGCCCTCAGTGACAAGTTTTGCCGTAGCAGAAGACCAGCTGGAAATAGCTTTTCCGACCGCAGCTAGTGCCACCGCTGGTCTGCAGGTGCCTCCTGCAAATAGGTAAGCCCTCTTAAGGTCTGTATCAACCTTCCTGTCGAGCAAGTCTCTGAACGTCTTCAATGGGGAGCGTCACATGCCTGGCTAGACGCATCAAAGATGCGTCTACTACTGGAGGGGAAACCAAAGGGGATACCTTGGGTTCCTTGAGCGGGTACAATTTGGTAAGTCTGTTGGATAGACTAAACTTCTTTTCCGGATTCTGCCATTCCTCTTTAATCAGCTCATCTAACTCATCGATGAACGGGAAAGCCTCCGGAACTTTCTTGAGGTTTGGGAAATACTTCCTCTGTTTCTGCTGTACCTCCTTAGGCTCCTCCCAGTTTATCGCTTCCTTGACCGATCTAACGAATGGTTCCATAAGTGAAAAATCAAACAAACCCAGCTGATGCTTCAAGCTCTTTATCGTCCGACGGGAATTCTTGATCCCTTGATGTACTGGGATTTGTAGGTGAGGCGCTACGGGCTATAAACTCCACATCAGGAGTTGAGACTTGGGGAGTAGAGACTCCAGTAGGTTCTATGGAATCCAGCTCTTTCTCCCTGGTGGCTTCATCTATGCACCTGCGACAAGCCAGTTTATCTGGTAGGGCTGTGGCCCTGCATACCCAGCAAGCGTTCCCGGCCGGGCAGGAAGGGTGCGCAGAAGGCTGGTGTCTACATGCAGGGGATCTTCTGTGGTAGGAACGGCTATGCCTTGAGTAGTATCGACTCCTCCTACGGCTTCCCCTGTGGCCTGAGCGGCTGTTTCTGCATGAGCGGCTGCGTCTATGGCCGGAGCGGCTTCTCCCGTGTGAAGACTCTCTTTGCCTTGACTTGGATGATCTTGCGGACCTGATAGGACTGACCATTTATACTCAGCGTTAGTACGATCCTGCTCTCTTTTTCAGTCTTCTCTACTTACCAACTGGAATCCCCCCCCTTACCTATTAGGCTGATGGTGATCTGCTGGGGCAGCGGCCTCCATGGGAAAAGAAGGTGAACACCTGAGAGAGATACAGGAAGGTAAGAGCATGCAAGCAGACCAGAAAAACAGTGTATGGAGATAAACAGACACTTACCCGGGGGGGGTACTTCAAGAGTGCAAACAAGTTGAAAAAAACAGTCAGAAGTCTTTCAGGAAGCAAGAGGAGCACAGAATGACACACAGGAGCTTTTTAAAATTGCCGCCATGGCAGCCGAGGTCACGTCCCGCTCGCGCATGCGCAGCAGCGGCGTGAAACGCTCGGAGCCATCTTGGAGACTTGCAAAAACGAACGGACACCCTGAGGATGTGTACTGCGCATGCACGGAAGCGCCGAGACGCTCAGCGCGCTGTGGAGGGTCACAGAGGGACTACAATGCCCAGAAAGAGGACAAACAGTGATGGAAAAGATTCTGGAGACCGCTGCACAACAACTAAGCCTGTTTAAGGCTTATACTGGAGCCGCAACATACCCCTGAGATCACCAGAGCGGGGTTCCTTCCATTTAGCTCATTTAGAGGCTGTACAGGTAAGGACTTCCACCCAGGAGAGGCTAGAACCTGGCTGGGGCGAATGCGGTAAGGGGGTGCTTCTTGAACCGTTCGGTCCTGACAGGTGAGGAAAAATAAGAGAATACTGGGGCGGGGGCCCTCTCTACAATTTATAGCTATGTGGGCCTATCAGGTTGTGGGGGCGGAGTCACAACCAAAAGTGTATGCTGCCATGATGCAACAGGAAACCTAATTAAACAAGCTGAGGTTAGAAGCTGATTGGTTTCTCTGCAGAATTGTGACTCATTTGCCCTCTCTAGCTTTAGTAAATAAACCCCAATGTGTTAAAAAAAATGTTAAAAAAAAATGTAATAAAAAGAAACAATTTGAAAAAAAAAATATTATTACTATTATTATTATTATTATTTTTTTTTACATAGTGTCACCAGTCAGTGTCCCTGATCAATGCCACACTCGTTATATGATGGCGCTGTACTGCACTGGTGACAGTATGTAAAAAAAAGAAAAATTGTGAAAAAAGATGATTTTTTTGTAATTTCTTTATTTTCCAAAATATTATGACAACAAAATTACAAAATCAAAAAAAACTTGCCATGCCTCTTACTAAATACCGTGGACTGTCCATGTTTAAAAAATAGGTCATTTAGGGGATATTTATATTGTCCTGGTGTTTTAGGGCCTCAAGAAATGATCAATACATCAGGATTGATCAATTTTCAGATATACTGTATATACCATAGTTTGTGGACTCTATAACTTTCCTACAGCCTAAATAATATACACTGATTTGGGATATTTCCAACAAAAAAATGTAGCAGAATACTGGCCTAAATCTATGAAGAAAGATCTATTTGCAACAGAAACGAAGAAAAATGCATTGTTATTCCAATTTTTTTTGTCTTTTTCTGTTTATTAGGCACAAAATGAAAAAAAAAAAAGCCAGTGGGGATTAAATACCACCAAAAGAAAGCTCTATTTGTGTGAAGAAAACTTATAAAAAAAATTCATATGGTTACAGTGTTGTATGACCGCACAATTGTCGTTCAAGTGCGACAGCGCTGAAAGCTGAAAATTGGCCTGGGCAAGAAGAGGGTGAAGGTGTGTGTGGTACTGAAGTGGTTAACAAACCCTGGAAAGTATTGTAATGCTGAAACTTTGCATCAGAAACATTGGTTGACTGCTTCAAATTGCCCACTAACCTAAGCCAATCCTGAAATTCCTATGCATAGGGCATGCCCCAAATAGAAAGGTGTTATGGTAGGGTGACTGGTTGCTTTGTGCAAGAACTTTATGGTACTTGCTCCAAAGATTTTAAAGCTATCTTGTTTTATTTAAAATATAATAATTAATATAATATTTATTATATAGTAGGCATTAATAGGTCATACAAAGAAGTATAGAAGTGACCTACTGGCTTAGTTTGATTTCTTCTATACTTCTTTGGAAGACCTTGAGTGTCCACTATAATTCAATATATTTATATATAGAGAATATGCAAGGGTTAAACCTCTGCTGGTTTATTTTTTGATGTCTTGTTAGAGCTTGTTCACACATGTGTTGCCGTTTGAAGAGCAATTCACATTCATATTGCTCTTCAAAGAGCCTTTGACAGGTGGCCAGGAAAGAGAAAGAGAGAGACTTAAATATTTAGATACACATACAGTATATAATATAAGAAATCTCTTCAAAGGTGAAGGTATATTTCTCTTAACATTAACAGGTTTGTCGGAGAAATCTCTGAGCTAATCAAGATAAAATCAGAGGACAATGAGGACGAGGAGGTGGAAATTTCCAGTCATTTCCCCATCTTTATCTGGGCCGTGAGAGACTTTCATCTGGAACTGAACCTTGATGGGCAACTGATCTCAGAAGACGACTACCTGGAGAATGCGTTAAAACTTAAAAACCGTATGTGTCATGGCTTAGTAAAAATTGCTTAGCTATAATTCTTAGCAAATTATTTGTAAGGAATTGTACTTTAACCACTTCAGCCCCAGACGATTTTACCCCCTTCCTGACCAGAGCACTTTTTACAATTTGGCACTGCGTCCCTTCAACCGACAATTGCGCGGTCGTTCGATGCTGTACCCAAACCAAATTTGTGTCCTTTTTTCCTCACAAATAGAGCTTTCTTTTGTTGGTATTTGATCACCTCTGTGGTTTTTATTTTTTGCGCTATAAACAAAAAAAGAGCGACAGTTTTGAAAAAAAAAAACAATATTTTTTACTTTTTGCTATAATAAATATCCCCCAAATTTAAAAAAAAAAAAAAAAAATCTTTATCAGTTTAGGTCAATATATACTCTTCTACATATTTTTGGTAAAAAAAATTGCAATAAGCATATATTGATTGGTTTACGCAAATGTTATAGTGTCTGCAAACTATGGGAAAGATTTATGGCATTTTTATGGCATTTTTATATATATATATATATTTTTACTAGTAATGGCGCTGATCTGCGATTTTTAGCGCTACTGCGACATTGCGACGGACAGATCCGAGATTTTTGACACTTTTTTGGGACCATTGCCATTTATACAGCGATCAGTGCTATAAAAACTTACTGTGTAAATGTCACTGGCAGGGAAGGGGTTAACACTAGGGCAGTGGTTCTCAACCCTGTCCTCAAGTACCCCCAACAGGCAATGTTTTGGAAATTTTTCTTAGATAAAATAGCTGTCCAAAATACCAAGCCATTGACTGAATTAAAGCACATGTGCAAGATAAAGGAAAACCTGCAAACATGGCCTGTTGGGGGTATTTGAGGACAGAGTTGAGAACCACAGCACTAGGGGGTGATCAAGGGGTTAATTGTGTGTTCCCTCAGTGTATTCTAATGCCCTGTACACACAGTCGGATTTTCCGACGGAAAATGTGTGATAGGACCTTGTTGTCAGAAATTCCAACTGTGTGTGGGCTCCATCACACATTTTCCATCGGATTTTCCGACACACAAAGTTTGAGAGCAGGCTATAAAATTTTCCGACAACAAAATCCGTTGTCGGAATTTCCGATCGTGTGTACACAAATCCGACGCACAAAGTGCCACGCATGCTCAGAATAAATAAAGAGATGAAAGCTATTGGCTACTGCCCCATTCATAGTCCCGACGTACGTGTTTTACGTCACCGCGTTCAGAATGATTGGATTTTCCGAAAACTTTGTGTGACCGTGTGTATGCAAGACAAGTTTGAGCCAACATCCATCAGAAAAAATCAGATGGATTTTGTTGTTGGAATGTCCGATCAATGTCCGACCGTGTGTACGGGGCATAACTGTATGGGGATAGGACCCAGGTTGCCCAGATTTTGTCAAATTTCTGAGGGCAGTTGCATCCCATAAAAGTAAGTTCATATAGGGGTAGAACAGCGTTAATAGGTGCTCTCCATGCTGAGAGCTGGGGGGATCCGGGAGCTTCCATCTTGACAGAATCGTCTTCCTAGCATAGTAGGCCGCGTAAAATGTGAAGAGTTTAGTGTGTTTGGTGGTTACCAGTTTGTCAGTGATGCCCAGTAGAAAGACAAGTGGGTCCCTGTCTAGAGAGAGGCCTGTAACCCTATTTAAGTCAGCGACCTCTGCCTGCCAGAAGGTTTGAATATGGGGGCATTCCCACACCATATGAATGAAAGTTCCCACCGACTGCATGCATTTGGGACAGGTGTCATCCACACCCGGGTAAATCCTGGAGAGTCTAAAGGGAGTGTAGTACACTCAATGAAAAAATTTTAATTGCAAAAAGCGGTCCTTGGCTGAGATCATAAATGGGATACATTTTGCAGACCCTCAGTCCAATCCTCCTCCGTCAGAGCAGGAATGTCCTGCTGCCACACTCCAAACAACCAGAGCATGTTCGAGGTATCTTTGCAGGTAAGTCTCAGGTATATGGAGGACAGCGTGCAGCTGATTTCAGAGGCAGCAAGAAGGAATTCAACTGAGTGTACAGCAAGAACAACCCCATCAGGATATTGGGCCTGTATGGCATGTCTGAGTTGCATATATCTAAAGTACATCCACAAAGGTAGTTTAAATTGCCGCCTGAGTTCCTCTAGGGGAAGGAGGTGCCCTCCTGACATGATATGACTCAGCTTTGTAATCGTATATCTAGCCCAGACCTGGGAATCTGGTAAAGATCTGAGATGAGGTAGAGAGGGATTGCCCCATCGTGGGGTGTGTGGATATATGGTGCCTGCCTCACTAAGATGTTGGGTAACCCTCTTTCCTGGCCATAAGTGTTGTTTTCATTGGAGTGGTTACTTGGGAACTATATCTGGGCCCTCGATATACAAGATTGCTAAGTTCAGAGTAGAACCCCAGAATAACTGCCTCCAGATTCACCGCCGGGTTGGAAATGTCTTGAGCAAACCACCACCTCACCGTGACCAATTGTACAGCCCAATAGTATTTCCTGAAGTTTGGCAGGGACAAACCACCCTCAGTCAGCAAAAGCTGCAGTGTGGTTTTGGACACATGGGGGGTCTAGCCCGCCCAGATAAATGAGGTGATGGCGCGATCAAGTTTAGCGAAGTAAGCAGCTGGGATAAGGACCGGGGATTGGCAGAAGATGTAGAGGAATTTAGGGAGGTAGCACATTTTTATCAGATTTACTCCCCCCACCGGAGTGAGTGGAAGGTTCTCCCATATATTACATCGATGGATAAATTGTTGGAGCACAGGGTATAAGTTGTCATCTAAATATCGTAGAGGGTCCCTCTGAATGTGGATGCCTAAACGTTTGAAACGGGATACCTGCTGTAGAGGGATCTGTGGATCAGGAGTGATTTGTCCCAATTCCCCTTAACTCCTGAAAAGAACCCAAACCGGTCAATAATAGCCAAGACCACCTGTAGTGACCGTTGAGCGTCATGTAGGTACAGTAACGTCACAGAGACACCTTTTCAACTGGGGGGGGGGAATGAGATGCCCTGTACCTCTCCCTGGAGGTCCTCAAGAGCTCCGCCAATGGCTCAATTGCCAATGCGAATATTCCCACTCCACCAAGTCAAAGGCTTTCTCGGCATCAAGCGAAGCCACCACCCCAAAGCCCCCCCCCAGCTGAAACACCGTCTATGACTGTGTGAAGCCTTCTCAAGTTGATGTCATTACCCCATCCCGGCATAAACCCACTTTGGTCTCTGTGGACCAAGGATAGAATGACCTTGCTAAGGCGAGTGGCCAGCACCTTCACAAGGATCTTCGCATCCACGTTAAGCAGTGAAACGGGCCTATACGAGCAGCATAGCTCAGGGTCCTTGCCTGGTTTGGGTATCATGACAATAATAGCTGTAGACATAGAGGGAGGGAGAGAAAAGGCCTCAAAGGAGGCCGACAGTACTTTCAACAGCCTTCTAGCCAGTACCTCAATATGTGCTTTGTAAAATTCTGCCGGGAGACCACCATCTCCTAGTGTTTTCCCTGCCTGCATGATAGAACCAATAGCCTGCTGAATTTCCTTTAGGGTGAGCAGAACGTCAATTCTCCGGCGAGCCATCTCAGACAAAATTGGAAGCTGGATGTCCTCTTGAAAAGTCTGGAGCTCAGGTCCAGTGTATCTCGCCCTGGAAAAATATAGGTCTCTGTAGAAGGAGGCAAAGCAGTCGTTAATACCTCCAGGGTCAGATACCAGCTGTCCATTAGCATCTTTAACATTTGCAATACTTGTCATAACCGATTGTTCTTTGGACAGTCATGCCAAGAGACGACCAGTCCGCTCACCCTGTTCGAAAACATGCTGCGACTGATGCAACAGTTGTTTTTTTGGCCGATGCAACCCTCAACAACATCACCTCGCGCAGAGCACACTGTAGGTCCCTGCGCATCACCTCATCTCTAGCAGTAATATATTGTTGTTCTAGTGCACTGGCTTTCTGCTTAGCCTGAGCCAGCTCCAGTCCAGATTGGCGTCAGACCTGACCGATTTTCATCTGATAGTATCCCCGTACATGGGCTTTAAAAGCATCCCAGCTAGAGGCTGGGTCAGTGGCAGGTGGGTTAGTGTCCCAATACCTTTGTACATCTGATTCAGTACCCGGGGCAACCCTTTCATCTGAGATCCAGAACCGTGACAGGTGCCACAGGCAGTCAGTGGCAGCAGAAAAGACATTCAGGCATAGCAGGATAGGCGTGTAATCAGATATTCCCCTAGGCAGAAGAGATATCTCTTGTACCTTGGCCAGGACAGGGACGCTGACAAATACAAGATCAATTTTGGACATGGCTGCATAAGTGGCAGACTGACAAGAAAAACTTCTCTGGAGGAGATTTTTCCAAAGCCAGACGTCGGTAAGGCCAAAAGTGGAGGCCCATCGGAAGAGCGAGGAGTCCACGGCCCCATCTGGTGTCAGCCTGTCCAATTCAGGACAGGGAGGCATGTTGAAATCCCCTGCTAGAACCACATTGTCATCCGAAACATTTGCTAGGTACTGGGAAATCTTCATTTAAATATGCTGGTGGGGGGTTGTATAGTCCCACCACCGCCATAGGTACATGGCCATAGGTACATTTGCAATTACCATGTGGAGAAAGACAAATTTCCCCCCAGGGTCTAGATGTCAATCCACCAGAGTGAAAAAGAGTGACTTGTGAATAAGCACACTTACCCCCTTGGCGTAGGAAGAGTAAGTGGCATGATAATAGTGACCCACCCAGGGTTTTTTAAGGCTAAGGACTTTACTGCCTGTTAGGTAGCTTTCCTGTAAAATACATATATCAGGGCGGTATGTTTTGAGGAAATTAAACACCAAGGAGTGCTTAATCTGGGAGTTTAGGCCCCTGACATTCCATGAGATAATAGGTAAAAGAGCCATGGCTGAGGGTAGAAATAATATGGACGGTGCGGTAGGACCAAGTATATAAAAGCATCCGGACCCTGGGAAGAGGCCAGCTCCAGACCCCTCCACAGCACCCAATGAGAAAAGAACTTTTGTCAGCAGCTACAGTATCTCACAAAAGTGAGTACAGCCCTTACATTTTTGTAAATATTTTATTATATCTTTTCATGTGAGAACACCGAAAAAATGACACTTTGCTACAATGTAAAGTATTGAGTGTGCAGCTTGTATAGCAGTGTAAATTTGCTGCCCCCTCAAAATAACTCAACACACAGCCATTAATGTCTAAACCACTGGCAACAAAAGTGAGTACACCCCTAAGTGAAAATGTCCATATTGAGCCCAAAGTGTCAATATTTTGTGTGGCCACCATTATTTTCCAGCACTGCCTTAACCCTCTTGGGCATGGAGTTCACCAGAGCTTCACAGGTTGCCACTCCTCCATGAGGATGACATCACAAAGCTTGTGGATGTTAGAGACCTTGCGCTCCTCCACCTTCTGTTTGAGGATGCCCCACAGATGCTCAGTAGGGTTTAGGTCTGGAGACATGCTTGGCCAGTCCATCACCTTTACCCTCAGATTCTTTAACAAGGCAGTGGTCGTCTTGGAGGTGTGTTTAGGGTCGTTATCATGTTGGAATACTGCCCTGCGGCCCAGTTTCTGAAGGGAGGGGATCATGCTCGGCTTCAGTATGTCACAGTACATGTTGACATTCATGGTTCCCTCAATGAACTGTAGCTCCCCAGTGTCGGCAGCACTCATGCATCCCCAGACCATGACACTCCCACCACCATGCTTGACTGTAGGCAAGACACACTTGATTTTGTACTCCTCACCTGGTTGCCACCACACATGCTTGACACAATCTGAACCAAATAAGTTTATCTTGGTCTCATCAGACCACAGGACATTGTTCCAGTAATCCATGTCCTTAGTCTGTTTGTCTTCAGCAAACTGTTTGCAGGCTTTCTTGTGCATCATCTTTAGAAAGGGGCTTCCTTCTGGGATCACAGCCATGCTGACCAATTTGATGCAGTGTGTGGTCTAAGCACTGACAGGGTGACCCCCCACCCCTTCAACCTCTGCAGCAATGCTGGCAGCACTAATACATCTATTTCCCAGAGACAACCACTGGATATGACGCTGAGCACGTGCACTCAACTTCTTTGGTCGACCATGGCGAGGCCTGTTCTGAGTGGAACCTGCGTTAAACCGCTGTATGGTCTTGGCCACCATACTACAGCTCAGTTTTAGGGTCTTGGCAATCTTCTTATAGACTAGGCTATCTTCATGTAGATCTTTTTGCAGATCCTCAGAGAGTTCTTTGCCATGAGGTGCCATGTTGAACTTCCAGTGACCAGTATGAGCGAGTGAGAGCAAAAACACCAAATTTACCACGCCTGCTCCCCATTCACACCTGGGACCTTGTAACACTAATGAGTCACATGACACCTGGGAGTAAAAATGGCTAATTGGGCCCAATTTGGATCTTTTCACTTTCAGGGGATACTCTAAGTACATTAATGGCTGTGTGTTGAGTTATTTTGAGGGGACAGCAAATTTACATTATACAAGCTGTACACTAACTACTTTACATTGTAGCAAGGTGTCATTTCTTCAGTGTTCTCACATGAAAAGATATAATAAAATATTTACAAAAATGTGGGGGGTGTACTCACTTCTGTGAGATGCTGTATGTAAATACATAAAATACATTCCTTCACTTGAACAAGCAACCATTCCAACCCGTTCCAACACCCCCCTCCCCCCAGCCCGCACATCCCCCAAACCAGGGTATGCCTGTATCCCAAAACTAATCATAGTCAATGACTACTTGGGGTCATGAACAGAGAGCAGCCAAATATGTTCAACTTCAAAAACAAAAAGGTGTAGGTACACCATGTCCAGAGGAGATGCCGCCAATAATCAGGAACCAGTAGGGATGTCTCCTGAATGTAATCAGGGGCACAAACTTACATAATAGGGCTGTTACATCATGGAATAGCCAAAATCCTGGGGGAACATAGTGGGATCTTTATTCAGTTGGTTATATCTCAAAAGGCAAAGTCAGTGTACAGGAAAAGAAACCATGTGGGTAACCATAACTTGTTGCAGACCATGAGCTAAACACCCCTTGTTCCCCAGAAGTGAAGGAGGCAAAAATGTGAACCTAATGCTATGTGGGCTGCAGTCAAAAGTCCAACAGTCCAACAGAACTCTGTCAACAGCAGCGTGCCCCAGTCCTAGGCAAACGTACATCTTCGCCAACACATCATGGATCAGCAAGAAGTTGTCCAAGAAGGTTTTTAATGGAAAGAAGTTACATCACAAAAGAGGTGCAACGTTTCGGGGCCCCGCAGGACCCCTTCGTCAGGCATGTGAAGGGGTCCTGCGTGGCCCCGAAACGTTGCACCTCTTTTGTGATGAAACTTCTTTCCATTAAAAACCTTCTTGGACAACTTCTTGCTGATCCATGGTGTGCTGGCGAAGATGTACGTTTGTCAGATGCTTCCATAACCCAACTGGTAATCGCCGCAGCACCCACTATTTATGCGCCATTTTACCAGGAACGTGTTCAATTGGAATATTGAATAGACAGTCCTAGGCAAGGCTTCAGTCCCCATAGCTTCTAGGGCTAAGGAAAGTAGGAACAGCCCGCACAGCCGACATTGCAGGAAGAAAACTCCATTAAAAGTAACAGTGCAATTAGAGGGGGAGAGGGGCAGGGTAGTACTCACTGATACGGACAAGTGGACTCACAAGGATTAGTTGTATCAGCGTGGAGGCAGCGTGTTCAGCCACTGCGATGCCTTACTAAGTGATGTAAAGAATCGAGTGGTTTCCCATCTTGCACCCTGAGGCGTGCTGGGAATAGCATACAATACTTGATAGCCTTTGCTCTCAGAGATTGCGTCACCATGTTGAAAGGTTTTCGAAGCTTCTGGGTGTCCACCAAAAAATTGGGGAAGAACATCAGCCATGTATCCTCATGACGGATGTTATGCAGCTTACGAGCCTCTTGCAGGATCAGGTCACGGTCTCGGGAAATTAAGCAGCCTGAAGATCAAGGTACGTGGTGGGGAGCCAGCCGACCCACGTTGTCGTGGCATCCTGTGCGCTCTCTCCACCGCAAAGAAGGTAGAGAAGGCCGCCTGAGGGAAAAATGTGTGGAGCAGCCGGTCCATGTATGCAGGTGGATCCAAGCCTTCCGATCCCTCAGGGAAACCTATGATCCTAAGATTGTTCCATCAGTTGCTGTTCTCCATGTCCTCAGCTCTCGACTCGAGGGGGCACACTCTCACCTGCAGAATGTGCATGGAGGCTGAGTGGTCTCGGACCGTGTCTTCCATATCACCCAGCCGGCGCTCTGTAACCCTCTAGCAGATCTTATCAAACTCCTGCCGGATGAGGCCGATTTCCAGCTGAACGGTGTCAATCTTGGTGGTGAGAGTTGACAGCGTGGATTGGCAGCCTGTAATCGCCTGTATTAGGGTAGCAAAGTTACTCTGCTCCGTGAGTGCACGCTCCAGGACCTCTGTCTGGGATGCCATGTTGCTCTTACTGGCCACGTGTACAGCCACTCTGCCAGGAGACTTGGGGGATTTAGGGATGTTTCCCTACTTTTGCGTCTTACGGTAGTTCGGTACCAGGTCCATGCCATTCTGTCGGGGCGGGGCTCAGCCCTTCCTTCTCTGAGCTGGCCGCTCAGCTGTCGGCTAATTGCCAGCTCCCAACTCTCTCCACAGTTACTCAGCTGTTGATGATCCTGCTCGTCAGTCCTGCCTACTTAAGCCGTCCAGTCCAGAGGAGCTCTGCCTTCACCTTGGTCACATCACAGGAAACTATCTCCTGCGTTCCTGTTTTTTCAAAGACTGGCTTTGCTGACATCCCTTCTGGCTCCAGATCCTGCTTGCTGTTCCACTACTGTGATCCCTGACTTCTGGCTTGGCTGACTATCTGTTCCGGTTACTGAACTTTGGCTATGTTTTGACTATGTTCTTTTTACTTTTATTATTAAACAAGTGTGGAACAATGAGGCCCTTGTGGCTGCTTTTTCTCATGTTCTCTACCATCAAGGATGAGATAGCAGCCCGAGATATACCCACTGAGCTAGAGAAGTTGATCACGTTTGCCATCCTCATTGACTCCAGGCTCAGAGAAAGACTCTCTTTTAAGGAGCGCTTGCGGAAGCCTCCTGTATGTTTGTCCCTGAGCTTTGTAGTCCCACCCGTGCCTCCCTCACCTCCCATGCCTCCTGGTACCGAGTCGGGCAGTGAAGGTGAACACATGCCCTTGGGTTTCACGCATCTCTCTGCGGATGAGAGAACCTTTAGGAGGAGGGAGAGATTGTGCCTTTATTGTGGCCAGGCAGGTCACTTTTTGAAGTCCTGTCCTACCCGTCCAGGGAACGCCCGAACCTTGAGGTCCTGTCACGGTCAGACCTTAGGTGGCGTTGTTTCATCCCCAGTTATCCAGAAGGATAAGCCCCTGGTTTTGGTCACCCTTTCTTGGGCTGAAACGTCCGGCTGGGGCTGCTGGCTGTTCATTGATGCTGCTTTTGTATCGAAGCACTTGATTCTGCTGCAGCTGCGTGACACTCCACTTGCCATTGAGGCTCCTGTATAGGAGACCTTTACAGCCTGAACATGTGACTCATGAGATGGTTCCATTGTCTATGGCCGTAGGGGCTCTTCACCATGAGATAATCCAATTACAAATGATTTCCTCACCTAAGTTTCCACTTGTTATTGGTTATCCTTGGTTACAGAGGCACAACCCCTCTGTAAGCTTGATTTGAGAGGGGCATACAATCTCGTGAAGATTAAGGAGGGTGACAAGTGGAAAACTGCGTTTAATACCAGAACAGGCCATTATGAGTACCTCTTAATGCCTTTTGGCCTTTGTAACGCCCCATAAGTTTTCCAGGAATTTATTAACGATGTCCTCTACAGCGTTTCCTGGGCTTTGCCAACTATTATCGGAAGTTTATTCGTAACTTCTCGTCTCTGGTCAAGCCCCTCACTGATATGACCAGAAGGGACGGTAACCCACAGAGTTGGTCTCCAGAGCCCATTAAGGTCTTTGAGAGTCTCAAGGCTGCCTTTGTTTCTGGTCCTGTGTTGGCACATTCTGATCCTAGGTTACCTTTTTTTCTTGAGGTTGATGCTTCTGAGACTGGTGTTTGCACCCTTCTGTCTCAATGTCCTACCTCTGAGAGCGCTATGCATTCTTGTGGCTACTTTTCCAAGAAATTGTCACCTGCGGAGTGCAATTACGAGACTGGTGAGAGGGAGCTGTTGGCGATCACTTTAGCCCCGGAAGAATGGAGACATCTCCTCGAAGGTACCATTGTGCCGGTTCTCGTTCTTACTGACCATAAGAATCTCACATTGTTGTCTGAGGCTAAACGCCTCTCTCCCAGAAGGGCGAATGGGCTCTTTTCTTGTCAATTACATTGCCTCATTTGTTCTAAGAATGTAAGGGCTGACGCCTTGTCACGACAATTTTCCTCCACTTCCAAGTTGGAGTCGGTTCCTGTGATTCCTCCTGGGTCCTGCCCTAGGGGACATGTATCAATGCAAAAAAAGTTTTAAAAATGCCTGTTTTTTCCGGGAGCAGTGATTTTTATAATTCTTAAAGTGAAACAATAAAAGTGAAATATTCCTTTAAATTTCGTACCTGGGGGGTGTCTATAGTATGCCTGTAAAGTGGCGTATGTTTCCTGTGTTTAGAACAGTCCAAGAAAATGACATTTCTAAAGGAAAAAAAGTCATTTAAAACTAAATTGTCGGTCCCGGCAATACAGATAAAAGTTCATTGATAAAAACGGCATGGGATTCCCCCACAGGGAAACCCCGCAGCAAAATTTAAAAAAATGGTGTGGGGGTCCCCCTCAAAATCCATACCAGACCCTTCAGGTCTGGTATGGATTTTAAGGAGAACCCCGCTCCAAAAAAAAAAAAAATGGCGGGGGTCCCCCCCGAAAATACATACCAGACCCTTATCCGAGCATGCAACCTGGCAGGCCGCAGGAAAAGAGGGGGGGACAAGAGAGCGCCCCCCCTCCTGAACCTACCAGGCCACATGCCCTCAACATGGGGAGGCTGCCCCGATGTTGATGGGGACAAGGGCCTTATCCCCACAACCCTTGCTCATTGGTTGTGGGGGTCTGTGGGCGGGGGGCTTAACAAGGGGACCCCCAGATCCCGCCCCCCCTGTGTGAATTGGTAATGGGGTACAAATGTACCCATACCATTTCACAAAAAAAGTGTCAAAAATGTTAAAAAAGACAATAGCCATTTTTTGACAATTCTTTTATTAATGTCTTCTTCTTTCCCCGCTTCTTCTTCCATCTTCTTCTGTTCTTCCTTTGGTTTTCTTCTTCTTCCTCCATCTTGTTCTTCTTGACCCCACCCCCTCTGACACACGGGGACTTTCCTATGGCTTTCCCTGTTGTGTCAGAGGGGGCAGGGTCACCAGTTTTCCTGCGGCCTGCCAGGTTGCTTGCTTGGATAAGGGTCTGGTATGGATTTTTGGGGGGACCCCACACCATTTTTTAAAAAATTTTGGCATGGGGTTCCCCTTTAAATCCATACCAGACTTGAAGGGCCTGGTTTGGAATTTGGGGGGACCCCCACGCATTTTTTTTTAAATTTCGGTTCGGGGTTCCCCTGTAGGGGAATCCCATGCCGTTTTTATCACTGAACTTTTATCTGTATTGCCGGGCCTGACAATTCATTATAGCCGCCAGTAGTTTTAAATGACTTTTTTTCCTTTAGAAATGTCATTTTGCTCTCAGACTGTTCTAAACACAGGAAAAATAGGCCACTTTACAGCTTTACAGGCATACTATAGACACCCCCAGGTATGAAATTTAAAGGAATATTTCACTTTTATTGTTTCACTTTAAGCATTATTAAAATCACTGCTCCCAAAAAAACGTCCATTTTTAAAACTTTTTTTTGCATTGATACATGTCCCCTGGGGCAGGACCCGGGTCCCCAAACACTTTTTATGACAATAACTTGCATATTAACCTTTAAAATTAGCACTTTTGATTATTCATGTTTGTGTCCCATAGACTTTAAAGGTGTTCTCGTGTTCGAACAAATTTTTGACCTGTTCGCATGTTCTGCTGTGTACCGTAACGGGGGGGGGGGGGGGGGGTGTTCGGCTCATTCCTACTCCTGAGAAACCTTGTGACTGCTGCTTTGTCCCAGAGAGTCTCCGTACTGCCGTGCTCCAGACTTACCATTCTCCCAAAGCAGCTGGCCACCCTGGGAAGAATCACCTCATTTGGGCCATTTCCCAACAAATCTGGTGGCCTAGTCTACGTGCTGATGTAACTGCCTTCGTAGCTGCCTGTTCCGTGTGTGCTCAGAGCAAGACTCCACGACACCTTCCAGTGGGCCTCTTACAACCCATACCCAATGGAGAGAGGCCCTGGACCCACCTGTCAATGGATTTCATTGTGAAGTTACCCAACTCCCAAGGCAACACTGTTATCCTTATGGTGGTTGACCGGTTCTCAAAAATGTGTCATTGTATTCCACTTAAGAAGTTGCCCACTTCTAAGGAACTCTCTTCCATTTTTGCTCGGGAGATCTTTCGCTTACATGGGCTATCCAAGGTGATTGTCTCTGACAGGGGTAGTCATTTTGTGTCCCGGTTCTGTCGAGCCTTTTGTGCACAGTTGGGAATTCAGCTTGCTTTCTCCTCTGTGTGTCACCCACAGTCTAATGGGGCCGCAGAACGAGCCAATTAGTCCTTGGAGCAATTTCTACGTCGCTATATTTCTGACCATCATAACAACTGGTCAGACCTATTACCGTGGGCAGAGTTTGCTCACAACAGTGCCTTGAATTCTGCTTCCGATTGTCCCCGTTTATGGCGAATTATGGTTTCCAACCTTCCATGTTGTCTGACTCGTTTGTTCAGAGTATTCTTGCATTAGAGGAGCATCTCCGTGGTCTTCGTTCCACTTGAGCACAAGTCCAGGAGGCATTGCGTCATGCTAATGATAGGTACAGACTCCATGCTGACTGCAAACGCCTGCCTGCGCCTTCCTACCAGGTTGGGGACAGGGTCTGGCTGTCATCTCGCAACCTCCGACTTCGTGTTCCCTCATTGAAGTTCGCACCTTGGTTTATTGGGCCTTTCCGTATTCTTCGCAGGATTAACCCGGTGGCTTACGCATTAGACCTTCCATCTAATATGCGTATTTCAAATGTATTTCATGTCTCCTTATTTAATCCTTTGGTCTGCAAACGCTTTACCACCTCGGTGCCACGTCCTCACCCAGTACAGGTTGAGAACCTTGAGGAGTATGAAGTACAGTCCATTGTTGACTACAGTAGGTTCCATGGATGCATACAGTACCTGGTGCATTGGAAAAGGTACGGTCCGGAGGAACGCTCTTGGGTCTCATCCTCGGACGTACATGCCCTTGTCCTCCTCTGTGATTTTCATAGACGTTTTCCCCTCAAGCCTGGTGGTCCTCTGAGGGGGAGGGGTCGTTAAGGAGGGGGTACTGTTAGGGCTGGGCTCAGCCCTTCCTTCTCTGAGCTGGCCTCTCAGCTGTCGGCTAATTGCCAGCTCCCATCTCTCTCCACAGTTACTCAGCTGTTGATAATCCTGCTCATCAGTCCTGCCTACTTAAGCCGTCCAGTCCAGAGGAGCTCTGTCTTCACCTTGGTCACATCACAAGAAACTATCTCCTGCATTCCTGTTTAAAGACTAGCTTTGCTGACATCCTTTCTGGCTCCAGATCCTGCTTGCTGTTCCACTACTTTGATCCCTGACTTCTGGCTTGGCTGACTATCTGTTCCGGTTACTGAACTTTGGCTATGTTTTGACTACATTTGTTCTTTTTACTTTTATTGTTAAACAAGTGTGATTTAACTGTACTTCTGTCTCATGTTTCTCTGTTTCATGGTTTCTGACACATTCCCCGCCGGGATGATTTAGGGAGAGCCTAGGAGAGTCCCAGGGTAGTAAAACAGGATAAATTCCCCGCGGGGGTAGCAGAGCTCTTTAACTAAGGGTCCTAAACTGCCGCCATCTTGGTCACACCCTCCCCCTTTTTTTTTAATATTGGAGATTTACCCTTTCTGTTTTGTTCTGGTGCCCAGGACTTGCACCATATAAATTTAAATGGACTCTAAGACAGTTCTAACTTATATGTGTAGGTAGCGTGTCAATGATAATAAAATGTTACCATAACCCTAAAGTCCTAAACAAATCACCATTTCTATATATTTTTTTTCCCTATTATCTACAAACAGCTGAAAAAACAACAAAGGATGAGGACTATAACAGGCTGAGGAAGCGCATTCGGGCGTATTTCGGAACACGGAAATGTTTCATCTTTGGGTTACCCGCTGCGAATGATGGGGTTCTTGGGAATCTGGAGAAGGCACCTGAGAGTAAATTGAGTGAGAGATTTGTGGCTCAGTCCCGGAGATTTTGCGACTACATTTTCCAAAATGTTGGGGCGAAACATGTCAGGGACATGCTGACTGTCACAGGACATCGTGAGTTCAATAAACTGTTTAATATGTAGTGTATCCACATAGATACCTCTTTAAGGTAAAAGCAGTTCTACATTGTGGTATGTTAAAGCATATTTAAACCCAACCACTCATTTCCTAAACAGGTATTAATATGTTCATGTCATTTCAAAAGTTGTTTTCAATATTTTAAAATCTGCATCTTTAACAAAATTCTTAGTAAACATGCCATAATGGTCCTTGTTCAGCCACTTCCTGTTATGAGAGATAACTGTCTCCCAATTGCCCTTTTGTAGACATGTGCACAGCCAAAAAATTCGTTCATTTTTGTTTCATTAGTTTATTATTTTTTTTTTGTTTTTTGGGTCATTCATTATGATCGCGATTCGTAAATTTGTTCATTCGTACATTCGTAAATTCGAACATTCATTCATTCGTACATTCTTACATTCGTGAATTCGTAAAATCGTACATTTGTAAATTAGAAAATTCGGAAATTTGTAAATTCGAAGTTTGAAAATCCAAAAACCCGAAAATTCAAAAATCTGAAATAGTAACTAACTATTAAACTATAGGTATTGTAATTTCCTTTCAAATTTGACTGTCAGTGAACGTAACAAATACGAATTTATCCGAAGTTACGAATTATCCAAAATGAATGCTGCATCTAAACAAATGGAATGGAACAAATTAATAATAATTAATAATAATAATAAAACGTTGTTATTATTATTGTTATTTATTATTATTAATTCATTATGTTCCATTCCGTTTTTTCGGATCATTCATAACTTCGGATAAATTTGTATGTGTTACGTTCACTAACAGCCAAGGAAAGGAAATTACAATACCTATAATTTAAAAGTTAATAGTAATTACTAATAGTTAAGTTATTATTAGTGAACTATTATTTCAGATTTCCGAATTTTCGAATTTATAAATTTACGAATTCACTAATTTACTAATGTACGAATGTACATTCGTAAATTGTGAATGTACAAATGTACGAATGCCTGAATTTACGAATGTCCAATTTTATCGAATTTACGACAAATTGGGAAAAATTTCGTTAAACGGGTTTTCGTTAATTCGGATATTCCCGAATTAACGAATTTGTCGAAATTCGTTAAAAAACTAATTTGGAACTAAATGAATTGCACATGCCTACTCTTTTGCATTGTCCCAGCAGAGACTACAAGTAACCATGCCAAAACATATGGCACAGGCATGCCCGCTTCGTCATTATCAGGAAGATAGAGCCCTGGAGCCCATCCATTGGCCTGGGAGCCATACGTGGCCTTTTGGGACTTATTGTGTGGCTCTCAGGGCACTTGCAGAAGGTAGTCCATGTTTTGGTGCTTACTCAAGCCAATGAAGAAAAGTATTCTTTAGAGATTCTGTTACTAGATGATGGTTTGGTTTATTTCTTTTACACACTGAGGTTGCATTTATGCTTGGAATGCTTTTCAGTGTTCAGTGTTTGAGAGATAGAGAAGAGGCAGTAAGTCAAGGCCTGTTGTAGACAATGGATGAAAAAAAGCATTTTATAAAAAAACAAACAAATGGCAGTTGTTTATGATAAATGGAGCACAGTGAATATAATTTGAAATTTACTCTGAATTGCCTTCAGCAGGTCATTGACTTCCTTGATGTCATGTCAGTATTTTCATCAATGAAGATCAAAGCCTTGGCTTTACACTGTTTAGAAAACCATCATCTGGCAATACTCCCCTCCATGCGAACAGTTCACATCCCATTCCATTAGTACACAGTTTTAGGGTCTTGGCAATCTTCTTATAGCCTAGGCCATTTTTATGTAGAGCAACAATTATTTTTTCAGATCCTCAGAGTTCTTTGACATGAGGTGCCATGTTGAACTTCCAGTGACCAGTATGAGAGAGTGAGAGCGATAACACCAAATTTAACACACCTGCTCCCCATTCACACCTGAGACCTTGTAACATTAACGAGCCACATGACAACGGGGAGGGAAAATGGCTAATTGGGCCCAATTTGGACATTTTCACTTAGGGGTTACTCACTTTTTTAGACATTAATGGCTGTGTGTTGAGCTTTTTTGAGGGGACAGCAAATTTACACTGTTATACAAGCTGTACACTCACTACTTTACATTGTAGCAAAGTGTAATTTCTTCAGTGTTGTCACATGAAAATATATAATAAAATAGTTACAAAAATGTGAGGGGTGCAATCACTTTTGTGAGATACCGTGTATATATATATATATATATATATATATATATATATATATATATATATATATATATATATATATATTAAAGTTCTTGTGCCCAATGTTCAGCTTTAACTCTTCCATATTCTAGATGTTTTTTACAAGCTGTGTCTCTCTCTCTCTCTCTCTCTCTCTCTCTATTTGACCCCTTTGCAAAACATGGCTTAGTACTTGGTGGCAAAACCTTTGTTGGCAATCACAGAGGTCATATGTTTCTTGTAGTTGGCCACCAGGCCACTCCTCTTTGCAGATCTACTCCAAGTCATTAGGTTTCGAGACTGACGTTTGGTAACTTGAACCTTCATCTCCCTCCACATATTTTCTGGAGACTGGCTAGGCCACTCCAGAACCTTAATGTGCTTGTTCTTGAGCCACTCCTTTGTTGCCTCAGCCGTGTGTTTTGGGTCATTATCATGCTGGAATACCCATCCACGACCCATTTTCAATGCCCTGGCTGAGGGAAGGAGGTTTTCACCCAAGATTTGACGGTACATGGCCCCGTCCATCGTCCCTTTGATGTGGTGAAGTTGTCCTGTCCCCTTAGCAGAAAAACAAACCCAAAGCATAATGTTTCCACCTCCATGTTTGACAATGGGGATGGTGTTCTTGGAGTCATAGGCAGCATTCCTCCTCCTCCAAAAATGGCGATTTGTGATGATGCCAAAGAGCTTGATTTTGGTCTCATTTATCACAACACTTTCACCCAGTTCTCCTCTGAATCATTCAGATGTTTATTAGCAAACTTCAGACCTGTACATGTGCTTTCTTGAGCAGGGGGACTTTGCGGGCACTGCAGGATTTCAGGCCTTCACGGTGTAGTGTGTTACCAATTATTTTCTTGGTGACTATGGTCCCAGCTGCCTTGAGATCATTGACAAGATTTTCCCGCGTCGTTCTGGGCTGATTCCTTACCGTTCCCATGATCATTGAAACTCCACAAGGTGTGATCTTTCATGGAGCCCCAGACCGAGGGAGATTGAAAGTTATTTTGTGTTTCTTCCATTTGCAAATAATTGCACCAACTGTTGTCACCCTCTCACCAAGCTGCTTGGCGATGGTCTTGTAGCCCATTCCAGCCTTGTGTAGGTCTACAATCTTATCCCTGACATGCTTCGACAGCTCTTTGGTCTTGGCCATGGTGGAGTGGTGGAGAACTTGGAATCTGATTGATTGATTGCTTCTGTGGACAGGTGTCTTTTATACAGGTAACAAGCTGAGATTAGGAGCACTACCTTTAAGAGAGTGCTCCTAACTTAAGCTCATTACCTGTATAGAAGACACCTGGGAGGCAGAAATCTTGCTGATTGATAGGGGATCAAATACTTATTTCACTCATTAAAATGCAAATCAATTCATACCTGTTTTGAAATGCGTTTTTCTGGATATTTTTGTTATTCTGTCTCTGACTGTTAGACCGATCATTTCTTTTTCCTACAAAATCAGCAGGGGATCAAAAACTATTTTCCTCACTGTATATATACATTAACCAATCCTTTCTCTATCCAAAACTAGAAAAATAAAATAAAAATCTTTAGCTTTTGATAAAGTTTAACTAAATGGGTTTTGTCGAATATACAGATGTTTTAAACATTTCTGAAAGGCTTTTGGGGAAAAACATATATTTTTATTTTTCCATTAATTCAGGATTTGGTGAGCTGGCCAAAATGTACACTGAAGCTATAACCAACTCCAAATTTGCCTGCATTGAGGAAGCTGTGGTATCTTTGGCCGAGAAAGAAAACCAGGCGGCCATTCAGGAGGCAACAAAGCACTATGTGGAGAAAATGAAGACCATTCAGCTGCCCACTAAAACACTGGCCAATTTCCTGGAACAGAGCAGAAGGTACGAGGAAGAAGCTCGGCAGATGTTCCTGAAGAGGTCCTTTAAGGATAACAATCATGTGTTCCTGGAACAATTTATGGTGAGGCTTGATGTCAGGATGTTTTATCTTAAATTTTGGGGAATGAAGTGATACCAAAGACCAAAAGTGGTAATACTGAGCTACAGATTTTAACAGTGAACTCCAAGAAGATATAACTAACACTAAATATTGTGGTCCTGTTATCATTGACACATAATTAAATGTAAAAGAATACAGTGTAGCGCTAAAGTGAACTTGTTCCTCATTTGGGTCAGACCCACTAAAATATCAATCAGAGGGCCAAACTTACCTAGTGAGGTATTTAATCAAATAGGATTTTTTCAAATCCTGTATTATTACAAAAGGAAAAAGCAATAATAAATTCACTGAGTAATCCCTATAGTCTGCCTTATCAGGTGTGTATTAAATTGTATCCAATAAAGTCCAGCCAGACGAAGAGCTGATTGTATTACCCTAAAGGAGATGACTGTATGGGGATAAGTATATGTGCTATTTAATCGTGAAGAAAAAAATAATAAAATAAAATGAAAAACGTGATATTTGTATTAAAATTCCGTGAGTCAACATCCAATGTGCTAAAACGTTGCTCAGCAGACGTGTATATCTGTTGGTAACAGGTGTCGTACAAGGTACGTATATTATAATAGTATGTGAAAAAAACATAAAAATATAAAAACATATAACTCAATATAAGTGCACTCATATATATAAATAATGTTCATAAACACACTCAATGGAATCAGATGTGAGTCCCAATGCTGGACCTTTGAAGGTACACCCAGATACTTGGCCGCTTGGGCTTCCTTTGAACAGCCAGGATGGTTCCCGTATACTCAGATGGTAGGACTGAAACTGTAGATATAGGTATGTAAAAAATACTCTTACCAAGAGTGGTGGACTCCCCGGCCAGCGGCTTCGGAGTCAGAGTAAGCTTGTGGTAAAACGAACGGCAATGAGTGGAATGCTGCTTCATCCGTCAGTAGAAGTACAGGAAGGTGAGGGTCTCCACAGGACTGTCCCCCACACTTGAACGCTCTATTCACCGTACAGCTCCTCCGGTGGAAAAATCAAAGGAGAAACTCCACATAGCGTAAAACTGCTTCAAAAGGACTCTCGCTTCTGAATTTCTTGATAGACAAAAAACGAACACGAATGATCACGATAGATAAGGAGATCAAGGAAATCAGAGAAAAACTGGCTTCCCATAGGTCTACTCCAGAGTATATCTCCCATTCTACATCCCTGAGGAATCATTTGGAGAAGGAAGAGAAAGATCAAAAGATCAAAAAGCAAAAAAAGTATACCAGAGATGTCAGTGACTATAAAAATGGAAGCGTTCTTGCTTGGCAAAACAAACAAGAAGAGACTGTTGTCCCTGAGAGAGGTGCATGTGAAATGGACACCTCGGAACCACAGACTCTTTATTCCCAACAACCTTACCACCCTTCAGAAAAAAGAAAAATTACCACTTATAATCACCATCCGATTCCTCCGGGTACCCCTAGGCCCCCGAATAGAGGCCCCCCCCCACACAGTAAAGGTAGGGGTGGAAGAGGTAGGGGACAGGGACAGAGAGGTCAGTCTTCTAATTATGACCATTATAGGTCTACACCAAGGAGAGAACACCAACATGATAGACATCATGATCAGTACGAACATCACTACCCACCAAGAACACCTATTCATACGTACAACCGATATTCACCATTAGAGAATGAGAGACCACGTGACAGTTATAACTCCTATCACTCTTACAGAGAGATGGATTCTGAGTATCACAATAGGTCACCTTTCAATTATAACCAGCAGCAACCAGGACCTTCCAACGGTAGGGATTTTCCCAACGTACAAGAAAGACACAAACGAGCTATAGACGCAAACGCGGGACTAGAGGGGGGAGGCGCACCCGAAAAAAAGCAACGGTCTTAACAGATGGCGGGATTTTCAATCTGAGTAAATCCAATCTCTCAGACACAGAACTTTCAGTTCTTAATAAGGGCTTAAAGTTTGCTCCCCAAAAAGACTTAATAAGTTCAACACTTTTATAGACATACAGAAATATGTACGAAAACTTAATGTGCAGCGATATATACTCTCTAATCCAACAAGACCACAAATTGAGGTGAGCTCACATATTGTCCATTCAGGACTTTCAAACCCCTTACTTTTCAATCCACCAGGTTCCACTGCCCCCTCTATAAAGGTTTTCCGTGACCTGGTGCTAAAAGATTTAGACAAATTACCTGTCAAAAAGACTTTTAGTAATCCCAACATTAAAATCGGACTTAAACAATAATGCGAGCGCAAGGATTTAATTATCCGACCCGCCGACAAGGGGGGTGGGATAGTCATCTTGGATAAAGATGACTACCACCTCGAAATGACTAGAATTCTGAGTGATACGGAAACTTATACAAGACTGTATGTTAATCCTACAGCTTCCTATAAGAAATCACTCACTGATCTAGTTGATACGAGTTTCCAATTAGGAATCCTAAACAAAAAAGAAAAGAGTTTTTTAGTTCCAGTTGCCCCCAGGGACCCTGTCATATATTATTTACCCAAAGTGCATAAAAGTATTACCTGGCCTCCAGGCCGCCCCATCATTAGCGGTATCGATTCCGTTACTTCGCGTATAGGGAAATATATAGATCATTTCCTCCAACCTATTGTACAGGATGTACCTTCCTATTTGAGGGATACCAAAGACACTATCACCAAGTTGAATAGCGTTACCTACAGCAGAGACTTACTTCTAGTCACGGCTGACGTGACGTTGCTATATACTTGTATACCCCATAATTTGGGGATAGCGGCAGTTGAACTCTTCCTATCCAGGGAAGAATCTATCCCAAGAACTCAACAAAGATTTATTATGGACCTGCTAAGGTTCGCAACCAAACATAACTACTTTTGGTATAATGGTGATTTTTTCATCCAACGGAAGGGAGTCGCCATGGGCGCTAAGTTCGCCCCTAGTTTGGCCAACATTTTTATGGCCCGGTGGGAGGAGGATGTCGTCTATGCCCTGGACCCCCCGGAGTTGGTCCTTTGGGCCAGGTACATAGACGACATCCTCCTCCTACGGAGAGGTAGTGTTGAGTCTTTACATGCTTTCTTGACTACACTGAATGCTAACGACGTTGGTATCGAGTTGAAGTATGAGATCAGTACTTCGACTATCCATTTTCTCAATTTGGAGATAGTGGCTGTCGATGACCATCTGGAAACAAAAACGTTTTTCAAACCTACCGACCGGAATGGTTACATTCTGGTCGATAGTTGCCATCACGCGACCTGGCTAAAATCAGTACCACGCAGCCAACTTACCAGGATTAGGCGGAATTGCAGTAACCTCTCTGATTACCACTATCAGGCACAGATCTTAAGATCTAGATTTATCGATAAAGGTTATGACCCAATATTGGTTGATGATGAAATTAGAAAGGTTTCCTCAATCAATAGAGAGACATTGTTGGTAGGGCAACCTAAACCTACACAAGAGAATAAACACAAGTGGTCCTTTTTGACAGGCTTTTCTATACAACATAAACAGATCAAACAGATTATATCCCAACATTGGAAGGTCCTTAAAAATGACCCTGTATTGGGTCCTGTGCTCCCCGAGTGCAGTGGGATCATCTTTAAGGGAGCCCCATCAATTAAGAATCAGATTGCTCCCAATATTATTGACCCCCCAGCTGTACGTCCTCCCTTCTTCCAAAATATGAAAGGGTTTTTTCCTTGCCGACGTTGCAATGTTTGTCTACACAGCGTTTGTGGAAGGAGGAAAAGTGAGACGTTCACTTCCACCTCTACTGGAAAAGAATACCAAATTAAACTTCTTGACATGTGAAACACATTATGTGGTCTATTTGATCACATGTCCATGTAACAAACAGTATGTTGGTAGGACCATACGCACTTTTTCAGTACGAGGGAATGAACATATTGCTAATATTAGAAAAGGCTTGACAAACCATAGTGTCCCTAAACATTTTTTAAGGTGTCATGATCGGAACCCAACTGGGACCCGGTTCCAAGTGATAGACAAATTCATTCCACACTGGAGGGGCGAATCCCTCAAAAAGGGTGTGTCCAAGTTAGAGACTTTTTGGATCCATCAATTAAAGAGTTATTCGCCATTTGGTCTCAACATTGACTGGGACATAAACGCATTTATCAATCGGGCCTAAATAGTTGTTTCCCTACTCGCCCTAGCTTTGTTTTCTTAGGTTATATAATTTCTTAAAATGATATAGACACTTCTTGAGATTAATACTTATGCGCCAACTATTAAATGATATGGATATTATTTTGATATTGTATGTTGGCAGTTTTTGTACTTAATTAGTACAGGATGTGGAACTATTGTGACTACCAATAACTGTACATTAGAATTACTGGATGCGAGCACTGCTTGTGCCCTGTGAGACGCCTCATACTTCCATGGTTAGGATTTGTCTACTCCTGACTATACGATCCCTATTGTAGGCATCCATGCGATTTCCATATTACCACTTATCAATTTTAAGCATTAGTAAGGGGTAATGATTATGATTTCGATCCACAGACTCTTTTCTTTTTCCTTATTTTTCTTCAGTCTTTTTTATATTTTTGTACTATATATTCTTTTCCCCTATTAAAACCTAGTTAATCTATATTGGAATAATTTTTTCAAAATTTTTAAATTTTTAATTTTAATTTAATTTTATTATATTGTGCTCTGTTTTGGAGACTGCAAAGCCCTATTAATTATAATGTTTGTCTTTGAGGCTGCAGAGTCCTATTGATTATATACACTTCCTCATAAATCCTGCTATTGTTGAGACACAGATCGGTGGGGCGCATTTGCGTTCCATACACTTCTCACAATTGTAGATGTATCCGATACACATCTTGGATAGAGGTGTGCACCGCATGTGCGCTCCACCTCGCAAAGACACTATCATCTACTTCCGGTATTGACGTCACGTGTTGCTTGCGTAAGCCTTGATTGGCCGCCAGCTTCATGTGACACTAACCAGCCCGTGACCCTCCGTCCGCGACTGTCAGGTGACCTATAATGAGTCGCGTTGGGTGGTCCCGGATGGTGAGGGCACGCTAGTGTGGATGTTATAAGAATCATGGCCGTATGTGATGGCCCCTATTGGCCTGGATGTAACCACCTGACTCGTGAGCAATCACGATAGCGACGGTGGGCTCTCCCGACCAATGAGCATTGAGTTAATTCACCTAGAGGCCGGGTTCTACATCCCCACTCCTGCCCATCATGATAGGTTATTACTTAATTGACGTCATCTCTCGGGACCCGGAAGTGGCGTCTCACATGGTGTAAGCAGGTGCGGCTTTTTTCAAATTATGTTTTAGCATATATATAAATGTGGCATGCAGGCATACACCCCAGTTGAAGTCCTAGCGGACGAAATGCATCGCGTTGGATATGCCTGCTATGCCACGACCGAACAATCGCTTTTTTAATTGATTCTATATGTTTTGGCACTTTGGCCTCTGTTGTTGTCTATGGGCCAATATACCTTTACTATACCTGGTCTCTGTTGTGGTCCATGAGCCAGTGTAATTTTTTACTGCAAAGCTTTTATTAAAGTCCTTTTGAAGCAGTTTTACGCTATGTGGAGTTTCTCCTTTGATTTTTCCACCGGAGGAGCTGTACGGTGAATAGAGCGTTCAAGTGTGGGGGACAGTCCTGTGGAGACCCTCACCTTCCTGTACTTCTACTGACGGATGAAGCAGCATTCCACTCATTGCCGTTCGTTTTACCACAAGCTTACTCTGACTCCGAAGCCGCTGGCCGGGGAGTCCACCACTCTTGGTAAGAGTATTTTTTACATACCTATATCTACAGTTTCAGTCCTACCATCTGAGTATACGGGAACCATCCTGGCTGTTCAAAGGAAGCCCAAGCGGCCAAGTATCTGGGTGTACCTTCAAAGGTCCAGCATTGGGACTCACATCTGATTCCATTGAGTGTGTTTATGAACATTATTTATATATATGAGTGCACTTATATTGAGTTATATGTTTTTATATTTTTATCACATACTATTATAATATACGTACCTTGTACGACACCTGTTACCAACAGATATACACGTCTGCTGAGCAACGTTTTAGCACATTGGATGTCGACTCACGGAATTTTAATACAAATATCACGTTTTTCATTTTATTTTATTATTTTTTTCTTCACGATTAAATAGCACATATACTTATCCCCATACAGTCATCTCCTTTAGGGTAATACAATCAGCTCTTCGTCTGGCTGGACTTTATTGGATACAATTTAATACACACCTGATAAGGCAGACTATAGGGATTACTCAGTGAATTTATTATTGCTTTTTCCTTTTGTAATAATACAGGATTTGAAAAAATCCTATTTGATTAAATACCTCACTGGGTAAGTTTGGCCCTCTGATTGATATTTTAGTGGGTCTGACCCAAATGAGGAACAAGTTCACTTTAGCGCCACACTGTATTCTTTTATTTTCGATTCACAATTTGTCTAATTGTTGTGTTGGCAGCTTTCTATACATTTTTTTTGGGATTGGCGCAATATTATCATTTTTGTTTTACATAATTAAATGTATTTTATGAGTATTTTATATCAGCCTCCTGCAAACCCCAGAGCTGGGGAAAGAAGAAGCAGCACAGGAAAGCTATCAGTTGTAATGCAATACTCAAGGAGTATGATGAGAGGAGGAAAGAGCAGAGTGACAGAGATTAGATCATCAAGTTACTGCATCTCCTTTACAAGCTTAAAGGGCTGGGAGGGCTTCTTTTGTTCATGATTCAAGCAATCATTCACGCTGGCATCTAAGCTGTAGCATTCAGATGTGGCCAATCTCTAGATTTGGATACAGCTATGGCTGTATACAAACTGGACAATTAGCTGCATCCAGTTTGTGTGAAGCCAGAACTGACAACCTGGATGCAAATTGTCTGTTATCAGGGCTGCTCGGAATCCCTGTTCACATTTTACCGCTGGTAAGAGCAACTACCTGTAAACAGTGATGACAATACCCATAGGTTTGTACAATGTACATTTTGGTCTTGCAGCTGTTTCTGGTCACAGTTGTTTACTCACAAGCTTTGCATGGGGCTGGTTTCCTCTCTGGCAAAAACAAGGTTCTCACTGGTAGCCACCTTTGTCAATGAAGCCTTTCAGCATTGCAGATATGAGTTTCCTTGTAATTTCCTCTACGCGTACTGGTAAATCTTCACATCAAAGCAAGCACTAGACCAACTATCCCACTGAGCCATTAAGCCCTAGCAAAGGGCAATTTTACCTTACTTTCCAAGGCAAACTTCAAAATTCCACCTTCTATTATTAAACTCACATATTTTCTTTCATTAGAGAAACCTACTCAAAGAGAAAAATGGGTTTATCTGCATAAATGAGGAGAAGTCTCTGGAGATATGTAACTCTCTCATCAAGAAGCATTCCTTGACCTTTGAGAAGGCTTTGGCTGGGGGAGCGTATAACGTACGCGGAGGACATGCAAAGTTCAAGCAACACTTGAAAGCCATAGAAGAGAAATATAACATGGAAAAAGGAAAAGGTGTAAAGGTCTGTGGACTGTATATCTTTAAAGAATTAGGAAACATAGCATATAAAATAATTATAAAACTCATTGATTTGATGCATTGTAGGAATCTTTATGGACATATAAAAATAATGCCATGATTATTTATGTTATTACTGTTTTTTTCTGGGCGCCCACCAAATCCCCTTTTTGTCGGGTAGATATATTTTAATTTGTAAAGTCCATATATTTACCACTATTTTCCCTCTATTCTTGTCAAAGTGACAACTATACAGTTTTAGATTTGACATAACTTACTTAGACTCCTATGTCATAAAAAGCCAACATGTTTTTTTTTGGGGGGGGGTCAAAGAGCCCCTCTTCATCATCATATAGTTAGTCAGGCTAAGAAAAAAAAGAATACATAAATAAATAACTTTCATATACAGGACCCTATACCTCCAGCTTATCAAGAGGAAGGCAAAAAAACTCTATAAGATCGGGTTTACACTGGTACGACGCGACAGTCATACAATTGTGGATCCGACTTTGCCCTGCGACTTGAAGTCCGACATCCATCCGACTTCAATGAACTGGGATCTGACTTTGATCCTGACAATGCAGGCACTTTGTGTCTGGTATGAATCTTTAGGGGGAACTCCATGCCAAATTTAAAAAAAAAATTGCATGGGTTCCCCTTTCACAAGCATACCAGGCCCTTAGGTCTGGTGTGGATTTAAATGGGAATACCCATGCTGAAAAAACAGTGTGGGTTTTCCCCTAAAATCCATACCAGAACCTTATCCGAGCATGCAGCCCGGCAGGTCAGGAAAGGGGGTGGGGAGGAGCGAGTGCCCTCCCTCCTGAACCGTACCAGGCCGTATGCCCTCAACATGGGGGAATGGGTGCTTTGGGGCAGGGGGGGCCCTGTGTCTCCCACCCCAAAGCACCTTGTCCTCATGTTGATGAGGACAAGGGCCTCTTCCTGACAACCCTGGCCATTGGTTGTCGGGGTCTGTGGGCGGGGGGCTTATCGGAACAAGCCTATTTTTGTGCCTATTTAACAAGGGGGCCCCCAGATCCTGGCCCCCCACCCTATGTGAATGAGTATGGGGTACATTGTACCCCTACCCATTCACGTAAAAAAAAGTTTCAAAAATAAAACGCAGTACACAGGTTTTTAAAGTAATTTATTAAGGCAGCTCCGGCTTCGCTTCTGATTTCTTCTCCCCTCTCCAGTTCTTCTGCCTCCTCCACTGACGTCTTCTGCCTCTGCCGGTTCTTCTCCACTCTCCGCTGATGTCTTCTAGCCCTCTCCGGGTCATCTCCCTCTGTCCGCTGTCTTCTGCCTCTGCTGGGTTTTCTCTGCTGTCTTCTCGCTCTTTTGCTGGGTCTTCTCTGCTGTCTTCTCCCTCTGTTCTTCTTCTGATGTTGACTCAGCACGCACTCCCGCTCTAATGCTGGGTGTGCCACTATTTATATTGGTATGGGGCGGGGTCACCGGGTGAGGTCATATGGAGGCCCCACCCACTATGATGTCACCACCCCATCATGCACTGGGCAGTGACGTTATAGGGGCGGGGGCTCTGGGTGACGTCACCCGCTGACCCCGCCCCATACAAATACAACTAGTGGTTCTTCTTCCGATGTTGACTCAGCACGCACTCCCACTCTAATGCTGGGTGTGCCACTATTTATATTGGCATGGGGCGGGTCACCGGGTGATGTCATATGGAGGCCCCACCCACTATGACGTCACCACCCCATCATGCACTGGGCAGTGATGTTATAGGGGCGGTGGCTCTGGGTGACGTCACCCGCTGACCCCACCCCATGCAAATATAAGTAGTGGCACACCACGCACCCAGCATTAGAGCGGTAGAGAGCGGTGAGTCAACATCGGAAGAAGAACAGAGGGAGAAGGCAGCAGAGAAGACCTGGCAAAAGAGCAAGAAGACCCGGCAGAGGCAGAAGACAGCGGACAGATGGAGAAGACCCGGAGAGGGTTAGAAGACATCAGTGGAGAGTGGAGAAGAACCGGCAGAGGCAGAAGTCATCAGCGGAGGAGGCAGATGAGCCGGAGAGAGGAGAAGAAATCGGAAGCGACCCCAGAGCTTCCCTAATAAATTACTTTAAAAACCTGTGTACTGCGTTTTATTTTATTTTTTTAAGTGAATGGGTAGGGGTACAATGTACCCCATAGTCATTCACATAGGGTGGGGGGCCGTTATCCGGTATCTCCTGACCTGACGGGTTGCGTGCTCAGATATGGGTCTGTTATGGATTATAAAATCCATATCAGACTGAAAGGCCTGGTATGCTTTTGAAGTGGGAACCCATTCCGTTTTTTTTTTAAATTTGGCGTGGAGTTTCCCTTCAAGATCATCAGAGCACAAGTCGCATGCCAAAGTCAGATCAGCTAAGACGGCGATCTGACTTTGATCCGACTTCAGTGATATTCAATGGGCTGAGGTAGGATCAAAGTCGGACCAAAGTAGTGCAGGGAGCATTTTCAAAGTCGGACCGACTTGTGTCGGGCCAGTTAAGATGCCTCTCATAGGGAAACATTGATTATCACATGTCATGCGATATGAGCTCCCAATGTTGGAGCGTTTATCGTACAAGTGTGAACTCGACCTAAACCATGATCCAATTTACCCAAATGAGAGAGAATAAAATGTCTTCCCAATCCCCAAGGAGGAAATAGGATATTCTCTGCATTAATATTCTCTGGTGTTAGCATCCAAACATATTTTCTGCATTTAGGAATGTATTCAGCTCTTTTTTAAAACAAATCTACTTTAGCCAGGACTAATTCTTGAGGGAGTTTACTCCACATTTTCACAGCTCTTGCTATGAAGAAGCCATTCCTCTATATGTGGAGGTAAATCTCTTCCCTACCCATTGTCCTAATGACCTTAAAGTAAATAACTCAAACCAAGTTCACTATATGGACAACTTACAGTATGTATTTATACATGGTGATCATATCCCCCCTTAATCTCCTCTTCTCAAGAGAGAATAAATTCAGTTCCTCTAATCTTTCCTCATAGCTGAGCTCCTCCATGCCTCAGTTTAGTTTCCCTTCTCCGCACTTTCTCCAGTTCACCCATATCCTTTTTGTGAACTGGTGCCCAAAACTGAACTGCATATTCCAGATGAGGTCTTACTAATGATTTATTCAGGGGCAAAATGATATCTCTCTCTCTCTGGAGTCCATACCTCTCTTAAAGTGGAGTTCCACCCAAAAATGGAACTTCTGCTTTAAGTGCAAGTGACCCCCTGACATGCCACATTTGGCATGCCATTTTTTTGGGGGAGGAGCGGGTACCCTGTTTTTACTGGCACCCAGCTCCAACTTCCTCCCCTGGCTCTGCGGCATTCAGTTCTCCTCTCCCCCTCCCTCACTGCAAACTTCTGGGACACGTCACAGGTCCCAGAAAATTGCCCGGCCATTCACAGCGCACAGTGCGGCTCGCACATGCACAGTGCATGCCTGGCTGTGAAGCCACAGCCGGGTGCCCACAGTTAGAATGCCTGCGCCTCGGAGAGGAGGGGGAGAGGTGCGAGGCTTCATGCACCCGCATCATTGGACCGTGGGACAGGTGAGTGTCTGATTATTAAAAGTCAGCAGCTACACTTTTTATAGCTGCTGACTTTTAAATGGGTGGAACTCCGTTTTAATATAAGAAAGAATTTTGCTAGCTTTAGAAGCTGCAGCTTGACATTGCATGCTATTATTAAGTCAATATCTAGATCTAACAGAACACCAGATCCTCCTCCACCATTGATTCACCCAGTTGTAATCCTCCTAGTATGTATGATGCATGCATATTCTTAGCCCTTAAGTGCCTCACTTAACATTTATCAACATTAAACCTCATTTGCCGCACAGTTGCCCAATTAAACAGTGCATTGAGGTCAGCTTGTAAATTGGAAACATAACTGTAAGGACCTTTTTCCACTGCTTAGCTTGGTGTCATCTGCAAAGACAAATTGTTTTAATCCCAGACCCTATATAGCTTCCCGTCCAGCGACGTACCCTGTGTCAATCGGTTTGCCAAAATCCAAGTATACTATATCCACAGCAACTTCTTTATCAAGGCTTTTGCTTTCCCCCTCATAAAAAAAAAAAAAAATTGATTTGGGGTTAGGGCTTGAGATACTCCAAGAAATGATTAGCATATAGCTATGAGAGGGCAATCTTCTCCTTAGGTAAATGTGAATATTTTTTTTTTTTAATCAATAATTTTTATTAATTTTACATAGTATACATTGTACAATTGAACATTGTACGTCGTGCATGACGTAAAAGTGGACAATGCATTGAAAACAGCTCCACATTGGGTAGAGTAAAACTTTGTCCATACACAATGAATTAATGCATTGAGTACATAATAACCAGTATCTCTAGTAACGGTATACTGTAGTCGTTGCTGATCCACTTCACTAGTGTGACACCCCAAGTGGGATCACTAGAGTCACAGGAGTGAAGTGGACCATCTGTGTTAGTGCATTCCAAAGAAAGAAGAAAGAAAATGTTCTGGAAGGTTGTTAGTTGAAAATAAACATGTAAACATACTCTATTCATAGTATTGCTCGGTCAAGAGGAAGGGGTTTTAATGCAGTAACTTAGACGTGAATTGCGCAGCCTCTAGTCCAGGTGGTCCATGGTTGCCAGCTGGATTGTATTTTTTTATAATGGTTTGTGTCAGAAGCAGATGTGTGCTCATAACTGTAGTGTAATGATACCAAATCTACGACTTGGGTTAGGGTTAAGGATGTGTCTGACTTCCAGTGTCTAGCTATGTTAAGTTTAGCTGCCATCAGGATGTGGGTGGTCACTATTCTAAAGGGGTGAGGAAGGTCCTCAATAGTAAGATTCAGGATCGCAAGTGCTGGGGAGGGGGGAGTTTTGATGTGTGTAATGTTTGAGATTAGCTGGAAAATACTATCCCAGTACGTTTTAAGAAGGTGGCATGACCATAAGATATGGAGAAGATCTCCTGGGGATGAGTTGCATCTCCAGCAGATATTGGGGACTTGAGGATTAATAGACGTGATTCTGGCTGGGGTCATGTACCAACGCAGAGAGATTTTTTGCGCCAGTTCCCAAAGGGCCGCGCATTTCGTGGCCTTGTACGTGGATTTGAATGCTTGATGCCATTGATTGTCTGTGAATTCGTGATTCAGATCTATTTCCCATTTCTTGTGAGGCTTTAGTTTGGTGAAGGTATGTTTTTGGTGTAGGGAGTTGTAGAAGTATGAGATTCCTCTGAGATTTGTGTTAGGGTTGGTGAGATAATCCCAAGTCTTGGGGTGGATGTTGTACAGAGGAAGGGGGACCGTTTTGAGGCAATGTTGTATACGGAGGTAGGTGAAATATTCAGATGTGGGTATTGTATATTCAGATTGCAATTGGGAGAATGGTTTGAGGGAGTTGTCTTGCAGTAGATGTTGTAGGGGCCCTACGCCCATGTGTGTCCATGAGGTTACTGGTAGTTCAGGTGCTATATGTTTCAAGGAGGCCAGAGGGATGTGTGTTTGTGGTTCATGGGGGGTCTGGTTCATTGAGATGGATAATTTTTTCCAGGCTTGCGCTGATGCTTTAATAGTTGGAGATAGGGACTTTGGAATCAATGAGCCCAGTGGGGTGCTCAGTAGCCAGGTTTTCAGGTCTGTTCTTGTAATTGAGGAGCATTCAATTTGCCCCCATAGGGTAGTTGGAGTTGGATGGAACCAGCAGGGTAGTTGGGCCAGAATGGCTGCTATATGGTAGTCTTCAAAATCTATAGAGCTCGTGCCCCCCACTTGCTTATGTTTAGTCAGTTGTTGATGTGCACACCTGGGACGTTTACCGTTCCACAGGAGTTTGTTGTACATTGTGCGTAGGGATCTAAAAAATGTAGCAGGTAGTGGAATTGGTAGGGTTCTGAAATAATAAAGTATTTGAGGTAGGCAGACCATTTTAAAGGCCGCAAGCCTTCCTGTCCAAGACAGCTCTTGTTTTGCTATTTGTTGTGTCGTTTGCTGTATAGTCTGAAGTAATGAGGGAAAATTTCTTGAATAGAGGTTTTTAGTGTTCCTTGGGAGTTTGATGCCCAGGTAGGCAATATCAGTGTCTGCCCATACAAAAGGATATTGTAGTTGTAGAAGATTTTTTATGGTGGCGTTTATATTTATGTCTAGGATGCAGGATTTGGATGTGTTCACCTTGTAGTAGGAGATCGAACTAAACCATTGGAGCATATGGTGTACCTCAGCCAGGGAAACAGTCGGGTCGGATAGGATAAGGATGATGTCATCCGCAAATAAGCTGATCTTATGGTGCGTAGTTCCAATGTGTAAGCCCGAGATGTTGGGATGAGAACGGATACTTTCTGCCAGGGGCTCCATGAGCATATTAAATATGAGGGGAGATAGAGGGCAGCCTTGACGGGTGCCATTGGTTATGGGGAATGGGCAGGAGAGCATGCCCTCTGTGTAAACCTGAGCTTCAGGGTTGGAGTATAGTGCCATGATGGCTCTAAGAATCAGACCCTGGAATCCAAACTTTTGGAGTACCTTTTCTAGATAGGTCCAGTGCACCCTATCGAACGCCTTCTCTGCATCCAAGGATAGGAGCAGAGAAGGCGTTCCGGTGGATTCAGCATGGTGGATCAGGTTTATCATCCGTCTGGTGGCGTCAGATGATTGTCTACCTTTTGTGAACCCCGTCTGGTCATGGTGTATAAGGGTGGGCATAATTTTGATCAATCTTGTTGCTATGGTTTTTGCGTAAATTTTAAGGTCGAGATTAAGTAGAGAGATTGGGCGGAAATTTTGAGGTATATTCGACTGTTTCCCTGGCTTTGGCAATGTTATTACCAACGCGTTCAAGTATTCTTTAGAGAAAGCAGAAGAGGAGGCAACGTGGTTATATAATTCCGTTAAGTACGGGGTCAAGTGGGGTGAGAATTGCTTATAGTATTCCCCAGTTAAGCCGTCAGGGCCTGGGGCTTTGCCGCTAGGTAGTGAGGTAATAGTCTTCTTTATTTCTATTTCTGTGAAGGGGGCATTTAAGGTATTCAGTTGGTCTATCGTCAGTGTGGGTAGCTTGACTTTCCTGAGAAAGTGGTCAATGTCGTCTGGGGTGGGCTGGGGTGTGAGCGGGTCTTGTTTTAGATTATATAAGTCTTCATAGTAGGCGCTGAAGGCATTAGCTATGTCTTGGGGGTTGCTCAGCGGGGCTTTGGTATGAGGGTGGATAAGTTGAGATATTTTGGCTCTGGTTCGTCTGCCTTTTAGTCTTTGTGCTAGTTTCTTTCCTGCTTTGTTAGAGGTAGAATACGATGTAGCCTTAAATTTTTTCTGGAGGAATTCGTAAGAGTGAAGGAGTAGTGTTCTAAGTTCCTGTCTAAGGGTCAATAGGTGATTTGTCAGGTGGTCTCGGGTGTCAGATTTGTGTCTCGATTCTAGGGTTGCTATTTGGGTTGTCAGGTCGTTTATACGTTGCGTCCTCTTTTTCTTATGGTGGGAACTTAATTTAATTAACATGCCTCTCATGTATGCTTTGTGTGCACTCCACACCACGGCAGGGTCGGGCACCGAGCCTTTGTTTAGTGAAAAGAAATCAGTTATTTGTTCTGCAATAGATGGCGCATATTGATTGTGTTGAATGATGTGGTTGTTTACTCGCCATAGAAATGTAGTTTTTTGTAAGTTAGAGTCTTGGATCGTGATAGAGATTGGGGCATGGTCCGACCATGTCGTGGTGTGGATTGTGGAGGCAGATACATTTTGTAGAATAAACTTATCGGTTAAGAACAGGTCTATTCTTGAATAGGAGCGATGCCTGGAAGAAAAAAAAGTATAGTCCCGTTCGGAGCCGTGGTGACAGCGCCAAACGTCGTAGAGGTCTTGAGAGGAGATGAATCTTTTCAGAGGTGAGACTCTTCTGGTTGCCGATGATGTTGAGTCGATGGATATTTCAGGGACGAGATTAAAGTCTCCACATAATATCAGGTGACCTTTTTGGATGTGCTTGGCTTTACGCAGGACCTTGTGGAGGAATTTAGTTTGGCCAGAGTTCGGGGCATAAAGGTTAATTATGGTATAGGTCACTTTGTTGACTTTGCAAGCAATTATGATATAACGGCCTTCGGGGTCTTTTTCGATATCCAAAAGTAGGAAGTCCAGTGAGTCTCTGATTGCAATCATGACCCCTCTGGTTTTAGTTGAATGGGTGGCGTGGAACATCTGGGGAAAGCGGTTGTTCTTGCATAGGGGTGTATCATTGGTGAGCAGATGTGTTTCCTGGGCACAAAGGATGTCGCCGTGAAGATCTGTAGCGGATCTCCACAGTGAGTGTCTCTTGGCAGGATGATTGAGGCCGTTGGTATTTAATGACAGTATAGTGAATGACATTTTGTGTCCGTGGGGGTGTTGGGTGTTGAGTGCAACACTTACGGTTCGTTGCTGGAGGATGAGTCCGATGGCAGGTGGGGTCGGTTGCTTTGATCCTGAGGCGGAAGTCCGAGTGCAGATGTGTTGAGGCACTGGTATAGGGATGTTGATGCTTCTGTTTGCAGGTGAGTCTAGCTAGAGCGCAGTGGTGTTCCAGTGGCAATCCAAGGGTCTGAAATAGAGGTGGACTAGAGTGCTGCGGATAGAGCAATACGTCAGTAACCAGTAGAGAAATGCATTGATAGAGTACTGGTATAAAGAGTGGAAACTAGTGGGAAAGGAACTTGGGTTTTTGGTTCGCAGTTGTTGGATATGATATTGCTGTATTATTCAGCTAGCGCGAATATTAGAGGGGGTGTTTGACACCGTTAAATCCTCTACGTGGGGGTAAACAGAGTCAGTATCACCGGAGGGAAGGAGTTAAGGTGTCGGACTGTCAGAGCTCAGGGGATCTGTGGGATGAGTTGTCGGCCATTGTTGTGTAGATGCGAACATCCTCAGGTGAGAAGATGGTTTTGTTGTCTACGAGGAGGTAAGGCACCGTTGGTTAGTGCGGTAGGGGCAGCCATATCAGGGATTATGCTCCAGGAGTGGAGGAGCTTTAGGCCTTTATCTAGGTCTCCTATTGCATGCGTCTGACCATTGCGGATAACAAGGATGGTAGCTGGGTGGCGCCATTTGTATGGTACTTTGTGGTTCTGCAGACCTTTGGTTATCGGGTTCAGTTGCCGACGCAGTTGGAGGGTGTACTTGGACAGGTCAGGGAAAAGTTGTATCCCAGTATAGGGGCTGGGTAGTGGAGATTTTGCTCTAAGGCCCATAAGGAGCTTTTCTTTGGTTTGGTAGAAGTGGACCCTCATTAGTACATCTCTAGGGACCGAGGCTGCCAGGTGGGACGGTTTGGCAATTCTGTGTATTCTGTCAATAATGGCGTCTCTGGGGGAAGCTTCAGGTATCACTAGATGTATTAATTCTTTCGCGTAGCGTGGTAAGTCCACCGGGAGTATGGACTCCGGGACTCCCCTCAGTTTAATGTTGTTCCTGCGTGACCTGTCTTCTAAATCCGCCATTTTGGCGCGCATCCATGCCTGTTCCTCCTTGATATTGTCATAAGAATCAATCACTTCATTTACTGTGGAAGTACAGGCCTGTATACCCCTCTCAGCATTAGTCATTCTGTCATCTAGCTTGTGAATGTCAGCGGTGACTCTGTGGAACATGGATGAAAGATCATTCATGAGGGAGGATTGAAGGGACAGAAGCATGTCCTTCAGAGTTGTGTCCATGACTGGCTGCCCTGATGTGGGGAAGGAGGCCATGGAGGAATGCAGGGCCTGGTCTATGGAGAAGGGGATGGGAGCCTGGGCCTCAATTAGCTGGCGCTGTGTGTGCAGCGTCAGTGTATCTAGCCTCATCCGAGCTTTTGCTGGGCTGCTGGGGAGAGGGTCACTCTCTGGGGCTTGGTACTTGTCAGGAATCGTACCTGTGGAGTGCTGTGCGTCCTGGAGATCATCCGGGAGGTCCGTGTATGATTCGGACGGCGCGGCCTGGTCGGCGCCATCTTGGGAGTCCCAGCCCGCCGGCTTGTAGGCGAATTCTGTTAGTTTTTGGGGCTTGTGCTCCGTAAATCTTTTCCTGGATGGCTGCATCTTTGTCTCCTGGGTGCCTGGAGCGAGGATGGGTGCGGATGGAGTCGTGGTGTGGGCCGATTACGCTGGATTGTGTCCCCTGGCTGCTGAGCTATGCAGTTAAGCGTCCATCTTCAGCTCCGGTTGGCCACGCCCCCCCGGTAAATGTGAATATTGAACAGTCTAAGACCCCACAACTGTGGACCATGAAGTAAGTCTCTTTGGCATCTGGTTACCTCGTACCACTGCACAACTATTGGTACCCAGTGCTTTTTCCAGAACACTGCACAGTAACGAGGGCACTTTTCTCCAGGCTCACACTCCAGGAGTCTGCTGAGGATGGCCAAAATTCTGAGACCCTATGGAAGCTGTGTCAGTCCACAGCTACCAATGGCACTTGCATCCCTAAAAGCACACAGTCATCATGAATCAATTCAGGGTCTTTACTCAAGTCACCAAGATAGCTGCACACCTTCCAGCTTCCTCCAGATACTGTATGGTCCATTGAGGGAGAGTTCTTCTCCAGACCAGATCCCTTGTGGTGAAGACATACAGTCAGCTTCTCAGGAGATCCAGCCAGGCCCTCAGCCCTGAAACAGCTGGGGCCTCAAGAACAGCTACAAAGTCCATGAGCTGCCTAAAGGCAGCAGCACCTCAGTGTTTGGAACCTTCGAGACGATCTCTTCAGGACTTCAGATTATTTATCACCTTTCCAGCCCTGTTCTGGACACTGCTCTCCAATGATTGGCTGAAGCATGATTAATATTTTGGCTGGGCATTTGAAGCTCTGAAGCTTCTTCAGAGGCAGGGGAAAGCAATTAAACACCTAGCCCCTGAAACCATGAACAGACCAGAACAAAATCACCGCTCCCTTGACTACACAAGGAGTCAAAAACTAAATGTGCCTAGCATCCTTCGCTAAGAGGGTGCTACATATCAAATGCCTAGACTAGATTCCCAATTATAGAAGTTAAACTAACCAGTCTGTAGTTACTTATGTAGCGACAGTGGACTACAGTTACATTATTATGCAGACCACCCCTGTCATTCTCCATCTATTCTGATGTCCCTCTAGTGCTGAGCACCAGTAACTGTCATGATATCTGTGAGCCAAACCGGGAGGATTGGAGGATTGTGGGACTAGTAGTCTTTTCGATTAGATATTCTGATGTTGTGGGGGCATGGTCTGGAGCTACATGGAGTAGGACGTGCAGAGTGAGAGCTCCGCTCGTGACAAATCCTTTTTACAGATCCTAGGGACTATATTCCCTGCAAACACAAAGGATGATAAAATAGAAGTATATGTGGTGCTACCCCACTTAATATGCAATAGCCAATAATCCTAAGGTAAGTGATAACTAAAATAAAAGAATAAAATGATCAACAATAGTAACACAATGATGATATGTAGACACTGACAGTGCTAACGCAAAACAAGGCAGTGAAGTGAATAAAATCCTAGAGTGCAATGTGCATAAAAAAGAAGACCATATGAACATGGCAAGAAATATAGCAAAAATAAGTGAACTAGTACATAGTGAAGTATCCAAAAATGTTGATAAAGTATAAAAAAAGTCCAAATTAAAATCCAAAGACGCATGAGATGCGACTAAATAACGGCATCCAGAATCTTCTAAAGATAGAAGTGCAAGTGCAATAGTAAACATAAGTGGCAGTGTGCAACAATATTAGCACAATAATGAAAAATAAACACTGGCAGTGCTAACGTGCAACAAAGCAGTGAGGTGAATCAAATCCTAAAGTGCAATGTGCATAAATAAGAAGACCATTAAAAATGTCAAGAGATGTAGCAAAACTCAGTGAACTACTAAATAATGAAATAACCGAAAATAATAATATACTACAAATAAAAAAATCAAAAGTGCAATCCAAAATTGCATAAGGTGCGACTAAATAGCGGCATCCAAAAACTGCTACAGATGAAAGTGCAAGTGCAATGATAAGCATAAATAGCGGTGTTCTCTAGGGTGAAAGCTACTGCTAAATGAACTAAGAAGAGGATGTCCAAAATAGAAACAGTAGTGCGATTCCCGATGTCAGCCCAGTGCAATCTTCTACAGGTGGTGCAAAAGTGCAAGTGCCTGATATCTAATAGGTAGGTCCAATCTTGTTCCAGGGGTGCATCAATAGTTTCCCCAGCCTCTCACCTGAAGTTGCGGCCCCCAATGGGCCGAATCGAGCATATACTGACAGGCGGTGGGATGATATCCTGGGGATCAGCTTCCAGTAATTGCCACAGCCCTTGGGGAACACAGATACACCAGCTGCAGCAGACACTCTCCCATGTTCCCGTGTTCTAAAAATGTCCTCGGAGTCAGAGTGCTGAAAGCCATCGCCCTGTGCCAATCTACCCTCACCTCCAGGATCGAGGAGGTGAAGGTCGACATCTCCTTGATTAGGCAGGACGTTCACAAGCTAAGAGAGTGGGTGTCCGAAACCGAAAGCCTGGTCAGCCATGTGGAGGAGGGCCTGCATCCACTCCAAGTCACCACTGAACAACTACAGTACCAACTGAACACGATCCTCTCCAAGCAGGATGACATGGAGAATCGCCTCTGGAGGTGTAACCTGCTCTTTGTGGGGCTTCCTGAGAGATCCGAGGGTGCCGACCCCCCCCCACCCCACGTACCTGGATAACCTGTTTATTAAGACCTACGGCAGGGAGGCCTTCTCCTCCACATTCGTGGTGGAGCGTGCACACTGCCTTGCTGGGAAGTCCCCCCCTGCTGGAGCACCGCCACGGACTTTCATTGCCAAGTTCCTGAACTACCGCAATCGAGACACCATCCTCAGGCTTACTCGGGAAAGAGGCAACATCCCAATCGGCAAAGTGACAGTAGCGGTGTTCCCGGACTTCTCGGCTGAAGTCCAGAAAAAAAGAGCGCGATTCACCGAGGCGAAGAGACAACTCCGTGTGCAACACTTACCATACGCGATGCTCTTCCCAGCATGGCTCAGCGTGACGAGTGACAGTAAGGCGCACTTCTTTGAAGACCCGCAGGCTGTTCTCTCCTGGCTGGAGCAACGCCGCACGGCCGGCCCGTCCCGCACTTAGATTCGCAGCCCTGAGCACGGACGCCATGCACCGTCCGGAATTGAAAGACCGCTCACCCTGCAGGATTTGTGCCCTTATTACCTCTCTGGGAATCATGAGTTGGTCACACATTATATTTACTTTGATGTCCCCCTCCTCTTCCATCCTCCATTGAGGCTCCGCACTCGTTCTGCTTTCCCCACATCCACCCAGCAAATTACTGCCTTTCCCGCACAATATGCTTGAGTCACGCATCTCGGGCGGCTTGCCTGCACCTGTACCCCCCAAGACTGGAAACCCCCCTGCACCGTTTTGCGCTCTTCAGTTTGACCGCCCTACTGACCTTGCTGGTCATCCCAAGACAATGGCATTTCTGCCACCCTTGTCTACCATCTCACTAACACAGTTTCCCTGGCCAGCCTCTGCCCCTATTCCTATAGTGGATGTCAGAGTGTTAAATCTGCCCTGCTGGTCCAGTGCTGTAGCAGTCTATTTCTTTTCTTTTGTTTTTTGCATTTTTTTCCTACTTTTTGAATCCATATTGATGTACTGCATGAAATATGTCGCTTTTTGCTCGATGTCACCACATATGTGTATAATCCTCCTGTCTGGGCCTATTAAACATCCCATTATTGTATGTTTGAACCACGACCGCAATGGCTTAACGGAGTTGTCATGGCACCCATCGGCTGGCTCCTCCAACCCTTGGGTGCTCGCTATGCACTTTTACTATGCCAGGAATTGTTTTATGTTGATTTTACTGTTATATGTTGCCTGCCGCCCCTTGGGAGTCCGACTGTACATATTGACCCCCCCTTGCATCTAATGGTATCCCTAAAAATAATGACCTGGAATGTCCGTGGTCTGTGAGAAGGCCAAACGTACAGCAGTCCTTTCCCACTTTAAATCCCAGCGGGCGGACATCTCAATTCTCGTCGAGACTCACCTGGCAGGCCAGAAGCAAATGAGTCTCAAAAAGCCCTGAGTGGGATGGCTGTACCAGGCCCCACACACCACCAACTCCCGTGGGGTTGCGATTCTCATCGCCAAGACGGTACAATTTCAGCTCCACACACTACAGTCGGACCCCCAGGGCCGGTCATTGTTTCTACACGCCACAATTAGAGGCCTGGAGGTTCTCCTCTTGGCTTTCTACATCCCTCCACCATTTCATTTTGCTGTGCTGCAGATGGGGATAGCCTTCATGGCCCAACTCTCGACAGTGCCGGCCATCTGGGCCGGGGACTTTAATATGGTCATTACCCCGAACCTGGACAGACTGAGCTTAACTACCCCCCCAACTTCCACACCTAGCACCACCAGATTCGGGAGATTCCTTGCGGAATTTACCCTCACTGATACGTGGAGATACAAGCACCCAACATTACCACGCTTCTCCTGCTTTACACCCTCATGATCAGCCATGTCCCGTATAGACTTCATCTTTCTCACCCCCTCCCTCCTCCCTCAACTCCTTGACACAGGCTTTGATGCTAGAGTGCTCTCTGACCACTCCCCATACTGGATCACATTGCAGCTGCCGGTTCCCCCTGCGGTCTGGTTCTGGAGGCTGAACCAGTTCTGGCTCACTACCCTGTCTGACCTGGACACTGTCCAGGTGGAGTGGGAACATTACTTCCGCACAAACGAGGGTTCTGCTCCGGTCGGTTCCATGTGGGAAGCCTTTAAATTACATGCCCGTATGATCCTCTCTATGCGAATTAATAGACACAAGGCCTCCTCTAAACTACTGCTTCGCCATCCTTTTGAGAACAACACGTCTTCCAGACTGATCCAACAGCAGCCAACGCCTCTCTTGTGCGAATGCAGACCAGGCTCACGGACCAACTACACCTCGAGAAAGCCAAGCAGGGCATCTTCTTTACCAAACAACGAATATTCGAGCATGGTGAACGAGCTGGCAAGCTCCTCGCCTATATGGCCCACTTGGACCACAAACCCCCAGTAGTGGTTTCTCTCCAATCGACATGATTACAGACCCTGACCAAGTGGCCGGGGTGTTAAGGACCTTCTATTCTGACCTGTACTCCTCTGCCACTCATTATTACCAAGATGAACTGTCAACATTCTTACAAAACATCACTTTCCCCACACTTACCCCTTCCCAAGTCGATCAGCTAGAAGCCTATAACCACTGAATGTATAGTGGAGGCTCTGGCTCAACTCCCCACATCCAAGGCACCCGGTTTGGATGGGCTCCCCCTTCGAGTTTTACAAGCAATTCGGTGAGACCCTTATCCCTAAACTCTGCAAACATTATACTCACATATTTGACACGAACGCACTCCCGACATCTATGAGTGAAGCCTTCATTGTCCTTATACCTAAACCAGGCAAAGACCCACTGTTCCCTGAATCATACAGGCCCATCTCTCTCCTCCAATTAGACGTAAAAATACTAGCTAAAATACTAGCCCTGCGCCTCAACAAAGTAATCTCCAGTTTAATACAGCTCATTCCTTAGTGAATCAGGGGTATATGTCATTTGAAGATGTTCAGCCCCTGATCTAGTTATGTGCAAAACCAGCCCTGTCATGCATTCCCGAAGGGAGCGGTGATTTTTCTCCCCCCTTCAATTATGGCCAAGTCGAATCCGTGGTATGGTTATTAGAAGATGATCCAGCTTTTTTATGGAACATTATTCCGCTTGTTCACAGCAGGAGTTGTCTGATTGCATCCATTCAGTGCAATCCCTGGTTAGTCAGGCCGGGTGTGAATCAGCATTTGTTCAACCTGTACTAAAGACATGGTCAGATCTCCTGCACTTAGCCAAGCCTCAACATTCCAGCCCTGCCATCAAACACCTGCCTTTCCAAAAATCTATCTCCCCATCACCTATGGCAACCTCAGCTACAGCCCAGTTTACTCAGCTCCCTACCAAATACTACTACCCAGTCTCCAAGTGCTGCACCTATCCTGCCTTTAATCCACCTGTCTCTTCTCCTCCACCTGTAACAACCCCACAGAACCCTCCTCCAGCCACTGTTCCTTGGTCTTCCTTTTGCCCAGCTACATACTTTTCTTACGACCCTGCACCTACGTACAAAGCTGCAGTGGCTAAACCAAAAAAGAAACAAAAGTTCTTCCTGACCCACACCATTCTGCCAGTAACCCAACCTGCCTCCACACCAACCAACCTGTTCCAGCCTGATGTCTCGATGCCTGCCTTCCAGCCCAAAGTCTCGGTGCCTGCCTTCCCGCCTGATGTGCCTGCCTTCCAGTCTGATGTGTCCACTTTCCAGTCTGATGTACCCGCTTTCCAGTCTAATGTCCTGATGCCTGCCTTCCAGCCCAAAGTCTCGGTGCCTGCCTTCCAGCCTGATGTGCCTGCCTTCCAGTCTGATGTGTCCACTTTCCAGTCTGATGTACCCGCTTTCCAGTCTGATGTCCTGATGCCTGCCTTCCAGCCCAAAGTCTCGGTGCCTGCCTTCCAGCCTGATGTGCCTACCTTCCAGTCTGATGTGTCCACTTTCCAGTCTGATGTACCCGCTTTCCAGTCAGAAGTCTCGGTGCCTGCCTTCCAGCCTGATGTGCCTACCTTCCACTCAGATGTGTCCGCTTTCCAGTCTGATGTCTTGATGCCTGCCTTCCAGCCCGAAGTCTCGGTACCTGCCTTCCAGCCTGATGTATCTACCTTCCAGTCTGATGTGCCCGCTTTCCAGCCTGATGTCTCGATGCCTGCCTTTCAGTCTGATGTGCCCGCTTTCCAGTCGGTGCCTGCTTTCCAGTCTGATGTGCCTGCCTTCCAGTCTGATATCTCAGTGCCTGCCTTCCAGCCTGATGTCTCTGTGCCTGCCTTCCAGCCTGATGTCTCTGTGCCTGCCTTCCAGCCTGATGTCTCGGTCCCTGCCTTTTTTGCTTGATGTCTCCACTTCCCAGTCTGATGTGCCCGCTTCCTAGTCTGATGTGCCCGCTTCCCAGTCTGATGTCCTGATGCCTGTCTTCCAGCCCGAAGTCTTGGTGCATGCCTTCCAGTCTGATGTGCCCGCTTCCCAGTCTGATGTGCCCGCTTCCCAGTTTGATGTGCCCAGTCTGATGTTCTGATGCCTGTCTTCCAGCCAGAAGTCTTGGTGCATGCCTTCCAGCCTGAAGTGCCCACTTCCCAGCCTGATGTGCCCGCCTTCCTGCCTGATGTGCCCACCTTTCAGCCTGATGTCTCGGTGCCTGCCTTCCAGCTTGATGTTTCCAATTCCCAGTCTGATGTGCCCGCTTCTCTTTCTGATGTCTTGGTACCTGCCTTCCAGCCTGGTGTCTCGTTGCCTGCCTTCCAGCCAGATGTCTTGATATTGGTGTGTCAGCCTTTAGTTTCGGTGCCCGTGTGTCAGCCTGGAGTTTTGGTGCCCGTTACCCAGTCTGCTGAACTGGTGCCCGTTACCCAGTCTGCTGAACCGGTGCCCTTGACCCAGTCTGCTGAACCGGTGCCCTTGACCCAGTCTGCTGAACCGGTGCCCTTGACCCAGTCTGCTGAACCAGAGTCCGTTAAGCCAGTGCCCGTTATTCGGCTTGCCGGACCAGTGCCCGGTGTCCAGCTCGCTGAACCGGGGCCCGTTACCCAGCCCACTGGGCCGGGGCCCATTACCCAGTTTGTTGAGCCGGTGCCTGTGATCCAACCTGCCCTTACGGTGCTCTCTGTTTGGCCTGACGACCCGGAGCTTGCTGCCCAGCTCGACGACCCGGAGCCCGCTGTCTGCTGCGATGTGCCTGCTGTCTGCTCGGATGTGCCCGCTGTCTTCTCGGATGTGCCCGCTGTCCAGTTTGATGTACCCGATGCCCAGCCTGATGTGCCCTCATCTGTTGTTTGGTTTGAGGCCATGAACTTTGGACAATTTCATCTTGTTGGAGCGTCCTGAGGCCGCTCCTTTGAAGGGGGGTACTGTCATGAGAAGGTTTACTAGTTGGTGGCGCTATCGGTCTCTTGGATCGCAGTACCAGTGTCCACCAGCGGGTGTCTTCCAACACCTAGGACCTGTAGGAAGAGGACTCACCTGCTGTTGGCACTGTTGCATCCTTGGGCCGTAGTACCGGTGTCCACCAGTGGGTGTACTCCGGCAGTGTGGAGCAGACAGCACCCTCTGTTCTCAGGTGTAACATGAGGTCAATTACTGCAGCCTTATAAATACCCGGCAAGCCCTCACATGCTTGCCTTGGTATCTCTCTCCCTGTGCCCTGATCTTGCTGCCTGTAACTTGACCTTGAGCCTGCATCTGTCCTGACCTGATCCGATCCCTATCCTGTACTTGTCCCTCCAGTTTCCTGGTTTCCCTGGATCTCTGCCCTGCAGCCTATCCATCCATCCTCTCCCTGTCCTGTTGGTTCCCCGTCCTTTCCCATCTGACTGACCTCCTTGTGTATGACCTCGGCCCAGCTTTTGTTACGATTACGGTATTTCCCATCCATTTGTATATACCATTTGTTTGTGGGTCTGTGGTTGTTTGCACTGTATATATTTCACTTATTTGTCACCCATTTAATAATGAACACCCTTATTTTTCTCTTACATGTGCTTCTGGTTTCCTCTGTGCAGTCCACACAGTCTGGTCTACTAAATTCCCTGACACTAATCTCTTACATTTACTCACCTCCTGACACCAGAGGCGGCTCTCTAATTAGGCAAATTAGGCGGCCGCCTAAGGCCTTGCAACTCATAGGGGCCCCGCAGGCTCCTAATTTGCCTAATTGAAGAGCCGGAAACTGGCTGCTATGTTTCTCATGCCCTGTCCTTGGCCAGCTCCTCCGGGTTCCTCTCTCCTGCTTAACGGAGCGCCGCCCAGCTCAGTGTCGTCTCAAGCCAGAGTCCCGCCCCCCCAAGTCAGCTGCATCTATTCCTTTCTGCAGTGCTCCAGAGATGCTCTGCACACTTCCCCCACACTAAAGAAGTTTAAAGATACATGTGCAGCAGCCCTAGGAGAGCCGGAGGACACTTCAGGCTTGTCTGCCAGCCCCCACCTCCTCCCCCCATCATACACAGATCTCTCTGGCCTTGAAGATATGCTGATCGCCCTGTCTCTGCTGCTGCTGGAGGGAACCCAGCCAGGCAACCATGGATGAGTGCCCTTCAGCTTGGATATGGTAAGTGAGCTGACCCCATACCCCCTCACACCATCCCATACCCCACCCCTCCTCCCCTGGTGATAGGGGCCCCATCATCTCACCTGGGGACAGGGACCCCCCATCATCTACCCTGGGACAGGGGCCCCATATTCCTTGAGGACAGGGCCCCTATCTTTATCTCTTCTGGGGACAGGGCCCCATTATCTCCCCTGGGGACAGGGGCCCCCCATCATCTCTCCTGGGGATAGAGGCCCCCCATCATCTCACCTGGGGACAGGGACCCCATCTTCCTTGAGAACAGGGCCCCCATCATTTCCCCTGGGGACAGGGCCCTCAACATCTTCCCTGGGGACGGGAACCCCATCATCTCCCCTGGGGACAGGGGCCCCCCATCATCTCCCCTGGAGATAGGGGCCCCCATCATCTCACCTGGGAACAGGGACCTTATCTTCCTTGAGGACAGGGCCCCCATCATCATCTCCCCTGGGGACAGGGCCCCCACCATCTTCCCTGGGGACTGAAACCCCGTCATCTCCCCTGGGGATAGGGGCCCCCCATCATCTCCCCTGGGGACAGGGACCCCATCTTCCTTGAGGACAGGGCCCCCACCATCTTCCCTGGGGATGGAAACCCCATCATCTCCCCTGGGGACAGGGGCCCCCGTCATCTCCCCTGGGGACAAGGCCCCCATCTCCCCTGCAACAGGGACCCCTTCTCACTTGGGGACAGGGCCCCCACCATCTTTCCTGGGAACGGGACCCCCTTCTCACTTGAGGACAGGGACCCTCTTCTCACTTGGGGACAGGGACCCCCATTTCACTCTGGGACAGGGCCCCCATCATCTCCCCTGGGGACAGGGACCCCCTTCTCACTTGGGGACAGTGCCCCCATCATCTCCCCTGGGGACAGGGCCCCATCATCTCCCCTGGTAATGGGGAGAGGGACCTCATCTCCCTTGGGGACAGGGCCCCCGTCATCTCCCTTTGGGACAGGGCCCCCCTCATCTCCCTTGGGGACACGTCCCCCATCATCTCCCCTGGGGACAAAGCCCCCATCATCTCCCCTGGGGGCAGGGCCCCATCATCTCCCCTGGCAACTGGGACCCCTTATTCTCTGGGGACAGGGCCCCCACCATCTTCCTGGGGACGGGACCCCCTTCTCACTTGAGGACAGGGACCCCCTTCTCACTTGAGGACAGGGACCCTCTTCTCACTTGAGGACAGGGACCCTCTTCTCACTTGAGGACAGGGGCCCCCTTCTCACTTGAGGACAGGGACCCCCTTCTCACCCTGGGACAGGGCCCCCATCATCTCCCCTGGCAACAAGGACCCCTTCTTTCCTGGGGACAGGGCCCCCACCATCTTCCCTGGGAACGGAACCCCAATCACCCCTGTGGACAGGGACCCCTTCTCACTTGGAGACAAGGCTCCCATCATCTCCCCTGGCAACTGGGACCCCTTCTTTGGGGACAGGGCCCCCACCATCTTCCCTGGGGACGGGAACCCAATCTCCCCTGCGGTCAGGGACCCCTTCTCACTTGGGGACAGGGCCCCCACCATCCTTCCTGGGGACGGGACCCCCTTCTCACTTGAGGACGGGGACCCCCTTCTCATATGAGGACAGGGACCCCCTTCTCATATGAGGACAGGGACCCCCTTCTCACTCTGGGACAGAGCCCCCATCATCTCCCTTGGGGATGGGGACCTCACCTCCCTTGGGGACAGGGCCCCGTCATCTCCCTTGGGGACAGGGCCCCCATCATCTCCCCTGGGGCAGGGGCCCCATCATCTCCCTTGAGGACAGTGCCCCCATCATCTCTCCTGGCTACAGGGAACCCTTCTTCCCTGGGGACAGGGCCACCACCATCTTCCCTAGGGATTGGGACCTCATCTTTCCTGGGGAAGGCACACCTTCCCATATGGGGACAGGGACCTCCTTCTCACTTGGAGACAAGGTCCCCTTCATCTTCCCTGGACACAGGGCCCCTATCATCTCCCCTGACAACGCCAACAGGGACTCCTTCTCTGGGGACAGGGCCCCTAGCATCTTCCCTGTGGATGGGAACCCCATCTCCCCTGGGGACAGGGACCCCTTCTCACTTGAAGACAGGGACCCCTTCTCACTTGGGGACAAGGACCCCTTCTCCCCTGGGGACAGGGACCCCATCATCTCCCCTGGCAACAGGGACCCCTTCATCTCCCCTAGGAACAGGGCCCCCATCATCTCCCCTGACAACAGGGACCCCTTCTTCTCTGGAGGCAGAGCCCCCACCATCTTTCCCTGGGAATGGGAAACCCCATCTCCCCTGCGGACAGGGGCCCCTTCTTACTTGGGGACAGGGCCCCCATAAACTCCCCTGTGGACAGGGACCCCTTCTTACTTGGGGACAGGGACCACATCTCACCTGGGGACAAGGATCCCATCTCTGTGCACTGAGAAAGAGTGTCATGACACCAGCACTGAGATAGAGAACACTGACACCAGCACTGAGAGCATGCCAGCACTGACACCAGCGTTGAGACAGAGGTCACTGATTCCAGCATCAAGGCAGAGTGCACTAAGAAAGAGTGCCATGACATCAGCACTGAGATAGAGGACACGGAGATAGAGCACCCTGACACCAGCTCCAAGACACACTGTACTGAGATAGAGTACCCCAACACCAGCACTGAGAGCACACGGATGCCAGTCCTGAGAAGGTACACTGATGCCAGCGTTGAAATAGAGGAAACTGACACCAGCACTTTAAGGTTCTTAATATATGCAGTTTATACAGTTAATTTGTATCGCTTAATTTTTTTTCCATTATGGGTGTGAGTGGGGCCTCATGTCTAAGTTTTGCCTAAGGCCTCACAAAGCCTAGAGCCGCCTCTGCCTGACACCCACGGTTACTGCCACTGCTCACCAATTGAAAACCCGATGGAAGTCTAAACTGGGCACTGTGTCGGAGGAGGATTGGGACGAGGCCCTTGCTAACTGTAAATCTGTATCTCCAAAACTTTCTGACTGCCTCACCCATTTATGCATTCTTCACAGATCGTATTTAACGTATTTACCGCCCTACCACCCTACAGCATATCTAAATACAGACCAGGACATGACCCTGATTGCCCCAGTTGCAGCCACCCTAACGCCTCCTTCTACCACTTACTCTGGAATTGCCCGTCCATACAGGGATTCTGGACCTAGGTGGTTCAGTTCCTCCATGACCGCATGGGCTCCCCACTGTCCCTTTGCCCCCCCTAATGCGTGTTGGGGCTCCTCTCACTCTCTGAAGGCGAGAAATACCTTAACATATTTTTACAGGAAACATTATTCCTAGCCAGATTACAGATAGCCAAGAAGTGGATGAGGGGGTCCCCCCCCCACACTACAACAGTGGATCAGAGCGGTTAATAATATCCTCCCATATAAAAAACTACTCTATATCCACAGGGGCTGCCCCAATAAATATCATAACGTCTGGGACAGATGGCTGGAGGACACCTCCACCTGTGATGCGGAGGATTAGGCACACACCTCTGTGGTGACCCTATTGGCCCCCTTCAGGTTCCCCAGCATTCTCCCCCATCACCCTCATAATGTTATACTACCTAACATAATGTATTAAGCAAGCTTCCCTACTGACTCATATCATTCTTTTATGTATATCAATTGGATTGATTTGTAATTGTAGTGCCTGTTGCACTGTTTACACGTGTGTTCAAATATTTTACATGCTCAATAAACGTTGTTTTGATCAAAAAAAAGATATTCTGATGTGGTGATATTACCTCTGGATTACATATGTCAGAGATCCCTCTACAACACGAACAGATCTCTGGGGGGAACTATAAAAGAGCCAGCGGATCCGCCTATGCTCTTTTCTCCCTGGGCCTCCCCGAGTGCATACCTCTCTGCTGCTAAGAAAGAGGGCTGCGGCCTACTACGCGGTTATTGAGTGATTCCAGCCCGGCCCCAGAGGGCTCGACCCTGCTTGCTGCTCGTCAGACATCCAAGCGGCACCAACTCATCAGACTGATGCTACGACCTTCCGCATCCAGCAGCTGGTGGATCATCACTGTTCACCTTCCTGAAGGACGTCTCTTTCAGGGTCGCTGTTTACAAGGCGCCTATCTGGTCTGGTTGTTGGTGAGAGGGCAATTGCCCATTGTTTGCAATACTTATCTAGTTGCCTTGTTTGAACACTGTGTACAGACACCTTATCCTTGAACATTTTACTATAAGACACTGTACATAGACGCCTTTACCTCAAACCACTTCAAGGAGTATAACTGGCCTGTTTAAGCTACCTTGCTTGCCATCACATCACTGCCATATTTGGATATAATTTAATGAGCTCCAACTGCCGGTGAAGACTATCACAGGCCTGCATCCTGGACGTTACTGTTGTTACTAGTTAAAGGGCCCCTATCCTACTTCTATTCTGTCTGGTCTCTCATTGGGATATAAAGGTTGAATAGGCCTACATTACCAATGTGGTAATTTATTGCATTAAAGAGTGAATTCTTTACTATCCCCCCCAGGTTATACTCTAGCTGGTATTCCTTTGTACATAAATGTATATTGTCCTTTTGTATTGTTGAACTATTACTAAGCTGTTTTCTTGGGGAATTTCTCTACTGTGTTTTGGCTGCTATCCAGAACTCAATTGATCGATTATCCCTTTTTGTACATATGCTTACTTACTTATATCCTTTGCTTACTCCAATAAAAGCTGAGATAATATAAATAGGTAAATCCAAGCAGCCTTCAAGGGGGCCGTGCTACACTTAGTAAAAATGTTGATACTATATCCACATCAGCCCCGGAAGAATTTACCCCCTTCCTGACCAGAGCACTTTTTGTGATTCAGCACTGCGTCGCTTTAACTGACAATTGCGCGGTCGTGTAACGTGGCTCCCAAACAAAATTGGCACCCTTTTTTTCATACAAATAGAGCTTTCTTTTGGTGGTATTTGATCACCTCTGCGATTTTTATTTTTTGCGTTATAAACAAAATAAGAGCGACAATTTTGAAAAAAAGCATTATTTTTACATTTTGCTATAATAAATATCACACAAAAATATATAAAAATTTTTTTTTCCCTCAGTTTAGGCCGATACGAATTCTTCTACATATTTTTGGTAAAAAAAAATTGCAATAAGCCTTTATTGATTGGTTTGCGCAAAAGTTATAGCGTCTACAAAATAGGAGATAGTTTTATGGCATTTTTATTAATAATTTTTTTTTTTTTCTAGTAATGGCGGTGATCAGCGATTTTTATTGTGACTGCAACATTATGGCAGACATGTCAGACATTTTTGACACATTTTTGGGACCATTATCATTTATACAGCAATCAGTGCTATAAAAATGCACTGCTTCCTGTATAAATGACACTGGCAGTGAAGAGGTTAACCACTAGGGGGCGGGGAGGGGTTAAGTCAGTACTAGGGAGTGATTTCTAACTGTAGGGGGGATGGGCTGGCTGTGGCACTTCACTGATCTCTGCTCCCGATGACAGGGAGCAGTGATCAGTGACACTGTCACCAGGCAGAACGGGGAGATGCTGTTTACATCGGCATCTCCCCGTTCGTCCTCTCTGTGAGGCGATCGCGGGTATCCCCGTGGCGATCGAGTCCGCGGGACCCGCGACCTGACTCACGGAGATTCCGGCCGGCGCGCACGCAATGACACGGCGGGGAATTCAAATGGAGGTACCTGTAAGCCCATTTGCCCAGCCTTGCCATTCTGCCGATGTACATCAGCGTGTGCCGGTTGGGAAGGGAATATATTGGCACCATGTCAGCCATGCACCAATCTAGTGGTATTGAGCCAGTCATTAAAGAGTTCCTAAAAATATCGGCTTTGAAATAACAGAGCTCACTTCATTGAGGGTGAGTGGATGTAAGCCATCTGGTCCAGGTGCTTTATTGACCCTTATTTTGTCTAAATGTTTCTTTACCGTATCAATTTTGAGCCATCGGGGTTCATTTGGGGCCATACTATCCCCATTATTGCTTTGAGTTTCTCTATTTTCCTTTGTATACACAGAGCTGAAGATGGTATTTATATACATTTGCCTTCTCTTTATCCCTAATTGCCCACCCCAGATTTTTTTGTAAAGGGCCTACATGCTCAGACCTGACCTTTTTACTATTATTATATTTGAACATTTTTAGAAGGTTTGTCCTATTCTTCTTCTAAACTCGTCATTCATTTTGAATTTTTGTAGCCATGATTTTCTTTTTTTTCTATATTCTTTGTAACTTTCCAAATGTTGACAGTGTTTTTTCATATATATTTTAAATGCCCTTTTGTGATTCTTTATAGCTTTTTTAACTTTGGACGTGAGTCACACTTTTATTTTCAGCATTTTAAACGTACTGCCCCCGGTATTCCTCCAATTTTATCATTCCAGTAATTAGTATGATGGCTCCCCTCAGGATCTATATTCAGATGGATGGGTTTCCATCTATGGGCACACAAGACTGTAATAGATAATGTAGTAGAATCAGATTTGTGCATCCTGTAATACATTCCTATTATTGTTTCTATTCTACAGGCGGATGAGGCTCTAAAACAATACATCGAGTCCAAACAAAGCACTGAAATCAGCATTATACAACAGGACAACGCTCTGAACATGAAAGAGAAGGAGGCGGCAGGTGAATGATCCAATCATTGTCACTCACTGTCACAGTCATATTGTCTATAATAATGGTGCTTGCATTCATATGTCATAATACATTTCTCCTTTAAACTCTTCCATTTATTATATACTTTTCTACACTCAAACTACTCTGAAGAAGAACTTCACTAACCTAGTCAGCAACTACTGAGCAAATAGCAACTGTTGTGTAAAAAAAAATAGTGCAATGGTCAGAAGTATATCATATATAGCCCAAAGTACAGAGTGAAGTGATTCAAAGTAGGAAATACACAGCAAAGTATACAGTGCCTTGAAAAAGTATTCACACCCCTTGAAATTTTCAACATGTTGTCATGTTACAGCCAAAAACGTAAATGTATTTTATTGGGATTTTATGTGATAGACCAACACAAGTATATATCTGACAAGTATGGCGATGACGTGCATTTGTATTCAGTCCCCTTTACTCTGATACCCCTAACTAAAATCTAGTGGAACCAATAGCCTTCAGAAGTCACCTAATTAGTAAATATAGTCCACCTGTGTGTAATTTAATCTCAGTATAAATACAGCTGTTCGGTGAAGTCCTCAGAGGTTTGTTAGAGAACCTTAGTGAACAAACAGCACCATGAAGGCCAAGGAACACACCAGATTGGTCAGGGATAAAGATGTGGAGAAGTTTAAAGCAGGGTTAGGTTATAATAAAAATATCCCAAGCTTTGAACATCTCACGGAGCACTGTTCAATCCATCATCCGAAAATGGAAAGAGTATGGCACAACTGCAAACCTACCAAGACATGGCCATCCACCTAAACTGACCGGCCGGGCAAGGAGACCTTTAATCAGAGAAGCAGCCAAGAGGCCCATGGTAGGGGAGGAGCTGCAGAGATCCACAGCTCAGGTGGGAGAATCTGTCCACAAGACAACTATTAGTTTTGCACTCCACAAATCTGACCTTTATAGAAGAGTGTCAAGAAGAAAGCCATTGTTGAAAGAAAGCCATAAGAAGTCCTGTTTGCAGTTTGTGAGAAGCCATGTGGGGGACACAGCAAACATGTGGAAGAAGGTACTCTGGTCAGATAAGACCACAATTTTACTCTTTGGCCTAAAAACAAAATGCTATGTGTGGCGGAAAACTAACACTGCACATCACCCCAAAAACACCATCCCCACCGTGAAACATGGTGGTGGCAGCATCATGTTGTGGGGATGTTTTTTTTTTCAGCAGGGACAGGGAAGCTGGTGAGAGTTGATGGGAAGATGGATGGAGCCAAATACAGGACAATCTTAGAAGAAAACCTGTTAGAGTCTACAAAAGACTTGAGACTGGGGTGGAGGTTCACCTTCCAGCAGGACAACGACCCCAAACATACAGCCAGAGCTACAATGGAATGGTTTAGATCAAAGCATATTCATGTGTTAGAATGGCCCAGTCAAAGTCCAGACCTAAATCCAATTGAGAATCTGTGGCAAGACTTTTCTGTTCACAGACGCTCTCCATCCAATCTGACAGAGCTTGAGATATTTTGCAAAGAAGAATGGGCAAAAATGTCCCTCTCTAGATGTACAAAGCTGGTAGAGACATCCCCAAAAAGACTTGCAGCTGTAATTACAGTGAAAGGGGGTTCTACAAAGTATTGACTCAGGGGGGCTGAATACAAATGTACACCACACTTTTTCACATATTTATTTGTAAAAAATGTTGAAAATGATTTATCATTCTCCTTCCACTTCACAATTATATGCCACTTTGTGTTGGTCTATCACATAAACTCCCAATAAAATACATTTACATTTTTGGTTGTAAGATGACAAAATGTGGAAAATTTCAAGGGGTGTGAATACTTTTTCAAAGCACTGTATATAGTTCAGGGTTCAGGAGTGCATAGAGCGCTAGGGTTGGGATATGTTAAAGTAGAACTAAAGGCAAAACTTTTTTTTCCTCATTTTTGCTAGAGTAAAGGAGGGTTATAACCCCTGTCAGTTTGTTTTTTGCAATCTGTGTCACATTGGAGAGATTTCCCTTCACTTCCTGTCCCACAGCCAAAACAGGAAGTGAGGAAAAATCCCTGCAAATTACAGGGATCCTTTGACCCCCCTCCCTTCCAGGGAGAACTAGTGTCCCCATTGGAAAAGTTCCCTTTATTACTTTTCTATGGAAACCTAAAATGTGGGGTTTCTTCTACTTTCACTTTTGATGTTAAGGTAAACAAAACAAAAAAAACAGGGTCATAGGGATGGTCTGGATGTTGGTTTGTTCACAGAACAAACAAAAATATGGGGCGTTCACGGCAAATTCTAGCACTGCGGAGTGCTCCATAATGTAATGCGAGATCGCAGTGCATTGACGGCTGCTGATTGGCCAAAGCATGCACCTGACCTGCATGCTTTGGCCAATCACAGCGCAATGTGCTGTGAGAGCCATGATTGGCCAAAGGTAGGGTGCCTTTGGCCAATCATGGCTCAGGGGCTACATAAGTCCACGCCCCACACTATATAAGGCTGCTGCTTACATAGTGGCCATATATAGTAAATTAATAGAGGTTAGGCAGGTAGTGTAGTGCAGTCAGTCAGTCAGTGTAGTATATATAATACAGTTCAGAGTATATAGTGTAGTCCATACAGTACAGGGATCCTCAAACTATTGCCCTCCAGTTGTTGCGGAACTACATATCCCATGAGGCATTGTAAAACTCTGACATTCACAGACATGACTAGGCATGATGGGAATTGTAGTTCCTGAACAACTGGAGGGCTGTAGTTTGAAGACCCCTGGTATAGTATATGAAGCGCCCTACTCCCATAGGAGCGGCTGAAAGTTCGTTCTACCCTGGAGCTTGTTCCATCACCCCCACTCCTCAACCAAATAGAATACGCAGACAGTCAATGAAAGTGAACTATATACAAGTTTATTGTGGTTTCCAAATGAAATGCAGCATCGTGCTGAACAGTCTCTCTGAATAATGCAGCAAGGTTGGACGATATGCAATACAACATTATTCTCAGATTATATAAGCCCCGAGTAGTAGACCTCCATCTTGAATAACATTCCTTTTGCATTGCATGTTTCCTTCTTCCTCTTTACCACCACTTCCTGACTTAGCAGAACTTCTGAGTTTAACTCCCTCTGTGATACTCTGAATAACACTCGGGAAGTGACTTTCCGGATTCCTCCAGGGCATTAGTTCCTCTAGGGCCCAGCTCTATTACCCATGGACCCCTCTAAAGTCCCTGTAGAAATTCTGTTTCCCTCTGGGTTACACTCACTTGTGTTTCTGAGTGATGATCCATGTCGCACACGGAAAATCCTCGCCCAGTCCTGGATGTCAGTATTGGCAGCGATTTGGAAGAAAGTAATTCAGTTCTTCTCCATCCACTTGGCTTGCTTTTCTTCTCCTCACACAGGGGAGAACACCAGCGCTGTATCAGTGGCTATATCCTGACTCCTGGATACCTTCTCAATAACATGCTCTCGTCTCCCCCCCCCGTAGGGGAGAGCACCCGCACGGATCCTGGACCTTACATCCTTCAGCCAGTTCTCCTCACTTCCCATGCAGAATGAACAACAACCCCGGGAAGCATGTGACCAGACCTTAAATAGAAGTCCCGCCCCTGTCCCAACAAATTAACTATTGGTCCAGAGGCGTCTTCCAGAAGTTACCTGTCACTCACACTTGTATTCCTCTTGTCCTCTAGGCCCAACCCCAGAACACAAAGGAAACTTGTTCAAGCAGAGTGCAGGGGGTCACACCCTCCTCTACACCAATAAACCTCCCCAGAAATCAAACCCCACCAGATTACACTGCAGAGTGAGATTCTGGCAAATTTAGCCTAATATAACACTAAACTCTCCATTGTAGCACTCACTCAAACTGGTGGGTGCTACATATATATAATGCAGTTCAGATTATATAGTGCAGTCCGTACAGTATATATAATGCAGTTCAGAGAATATAGTGCAGTCCGTATAGTATATATAATACAGTGGAGAATATATAGTGCAGTCAGTGTAGTATATTTAATACAGTGCAGGGTATATAGTGCAGTTCAGAGTATATAATACAGTGTATTGAGGTGGTTAAGGGGAACCCTATGACAGAATTAGGAAAAAAATGGCACGGGGTCCCCCCCAAAATCCATACCAGGGGTCAGGAGAGCAAAATGCACAGGTTTTTAGACAGAATACAACAAAAAATTACCTCCTTCTCCAAGTCAAATTCCACCCTGGTACATCTCTTCCCCTGATTTAGACTTCTCTCCAGTACAATGTGTCAATATAAGTGATCTAGCGCAAAAGATAAACTCACTAGAAAATACAGTGATTGAACCATAAAAGACACTCTTAAAAAATTAAAAAGTATTAATATAAAGTGAACACGTAAAATGGAGCACTGTGCAAAATATACAATGTGCAAACGTGACAAGAGGTATCTAAGTATTAATGATAATAGACATGTGCAAATAAGGAATATAGTGACAAAAAGTTATCACGGATGTGAAAAAATAAATAATGGAATTAGTATAGATGTGTCCCCCCAAAAATATATATAAACCGAATCAAAAATCTTCTTAATAAACGATTAAAAAGAGGATGAATACTTTTTAGTTCTCAGTGATATAATAGGTCCATAATCAGTGGTGTTGGGAAGAATGTCAACACTTGTATTTTAGGGTTCTTTTTTTAATGGTTTAATCACTGTATTTTCTAGTGAGTTTATCTTCTGCGCTAGATCACTTATATTGACACATTTTTTAGGATTAGTGATTTGTGATTCACTTTTAGGTTTGGCAGCATTAGTTTCATCTTTCACTAGAGCTGTGTCACTGGTTACATATACCACCTACTCAGTAGCGCAAGAGACACTTTCACATTACCTTCTCTCCAGTACAGATCATCCTCTTATCCGGGTACTACAGCTCCCACTCCATAATACACTCACCAGACCTGGAAGTTCAGAAGTAAAGTCCTCCCTTATTTTGGGTCATGTGGCTAGAGCTGAGGAGGAGCTAAGAAAAGCTTCCCTCGCTCCTGCTGCCTCTCTCAGAGATTTGACAGGCAGTAGGGGTTGCTCCTGAAATGCTTAAAGGAGGTCAGCACTACCTGCTTCTGTGGGTACTCTTGAGAAGGAATTGGACCCCCCCCCCTTATCTACACCACTGGTATGACTTCTGTCTGCTACTAATCCATGAAATTAAAAATATCTTTATTATCAGCTCACTCATATTTTAATGTCACATCTCAGCTATCTATAATATCACAATTCTTCTATGTGTAAAAACCCAGAATTTTATTAAATTAAAGAATTCTCATTTTGTTTCCCCATTTGTACTCTCAGAGGAAAACAATCGCAGAAAAATTTACGAAATGGAACAAAATTTCAGAAGACAGTTAGAACAACAGACTAACCAAATGAAGGCTGAAAACAAGGTCGTGGTTGAACAGACCATTAGTGAAATGATAAGACATATGGAGATGGAGAGAAGAGTGATGAATGAGAACATGGAGCGGACCATCCGTGAGAAGGCCAAGGTAATAACAATTTTGCTGTAACTGTCTTAGTTGAAGCGTCTTTTTACCTTTCGAATAAAAAAAGAGAAGGACTGTTGTGCCCTGTGTACAATCAGTGGTATCTCTGCAGAGGTCCAATGTCCCCATCTTAAATCAGCATAATGTATGCTCCATGCAGATTGGAGAGCCCCAGTTCTTGTGTGAAAAGGTGCATGTTCTTTGCAGAGAGAGCACTGAATCCACACATAGCAAGGGTCTTTCTCTGCAGCATGCTGGCAGGGAAATACTTTTCTACTCAGGCTGCCTTGCATCTTTTTTTTCTCCACATGTAACACATGTGTGGGTGAGCTTTAGAGGGTGGGCTTTGATACCCACTTGCTGTGCATATGTGTCCACGGGTGGCAGAGATTTCTGTGCTAAGAACACACTCACCGCACTCTTCTAGCACCATACCCAAGCTGTCAAAAACAGGCCTCAGTCTATACTAGTGATTGGAAGCCAGCAGGACCAGCTCCCGATCATGCAACCACAATGGCAGCCAAACGCAGTGGTCACATGATCAGCCACCCTTTCCTTTCAAGCCCATTGATTTAAATGGGTGTCTTAATGCAGAGATTGTTAACATGTGACATTACATGCATTAACACATCACACAAATGTAAATGGGTCCTCAATAAGGTGCTTTCAGGGTGCAGTCCACTTACAAAATCTTCTTCTTAGGGCTGTTCTTGCCCAGTTTATTAAAATAAAGTCCAAAAAACACACAAAGTCCAAAAGACACAACAAAATATACGCTTGGTTTGCTCTTGCAGCACAGCTGCTATGGCTTCACAGGCTTTAAGCCATTTGTCTGTCTAACCTGCAGGCAGACCTCACAATTTAGACTCTTGTGCACACATGCAAGGCCGGGACAAGGGGTAGACAGAAGAAGGAGAGGCTGCCCTGAGCACAGCGTGTATTGTAGGGAGGAGGGTGCCACAAGTTCCTTCTTCTATAAAAATGACAGAAGTAGTGATAGTGACATCACTACTTCTGTCAGCCCAGCACTGGAAGTGGCAAGGGGAGGAGGAGAGGGCCGGGAGGAGGTGCGGGCTGTGCTCTCTTTCCCCTCCTCCATATAAGCTCACACACAATGAAGGGGAGGTGCAATTTGGAATCTTTGTCCTTGGCACTGAATGATCTTGTCCTGGCACTGCACACATGCATCATCTCTGGTTGCTCCTTTGCAGCTACACTGGATCCCTGAATTCTAGTCATTTTCTTCTTTATAAAAACCCTGCACACACATGTACAATAAGTTGCTAGTCCCAAGATTGGAGACTTCATCTCTTAACCCTCTATGAAGCAAGGACCCAGCCCAGGATTTACTAATACCCAGAGGAGACTGAATAACCAGTTTCCTCTGTACTGAATAAGTATCCTGAAGCCCCTCAACCTGTATTGATGAGAACACAGGTGCCCCTTCTCACACAGTGTTGTACTGTCACAATACACATGTTCAGACATTCATAGCCATTTTATTAGTAATTCTGTTGGGCAATCTCCATCAGGCTGCAAAGCCAAGACACCCCTAGCTCTAGATTTAGAGATTCAGCTTATGTTACCTCTGTGCCTCCAAACTGTTCATTGGACAATGAATCAGCATCATTATCCCTTCCATCCAATGAGCTGGGAAATTTTTGGGCTGGTAAAATGTGTATGAATTTTAATAGTACGTTTATCTTTTTGCCTGAATCTTCCCTTTAATGAACACCCCCCTCTCTCCCCCTCCCCCATCTAGACCAAACTTTTTACTCTAAGTAGATGCTACCTTTGCAAATCTTTCCAAAATTGGGTTTGGGGTTTTTCCATAGTTTGGCCAGCCATACACGGTTTGAATCTCGGTCAGTTCAGCAGGAACCAGCAAAGATTCGAACCAATAATGTAGGCTGAATGTACCCGGTTGATTGATCAATCAACTTTAGTACAACCAGACTGCAAAAATGAGAAATAACAATAAAAATGAAAAAAATCCTTTAAATATAGTGCTTGGGGGATCCCCTTAGTCTGCCTGTAAAGTGGCACATCTGTACCGTGTATAGAAGCTGCTGCAACAATAATGTCATTTATAAAGACAAACAAATTACATTTTTTTTTTTAAACAATGACTTGGGGAGCCAGTCTGTATGATGAGACCACAATTTAGTGCACTGGGAACAAGATTAGAGATTTTTGGGATAAATGCTGGTGTCTCTTTTGCAGACTTTGGATAGAAGTGATAGGTGCAGAAAAATTGGTCTCTGGGTGTTGGTGGTGCCTTTTGTAAGCAAGAATTGGCCTTACTGTCAAAAATTTAAATGATATGTACTTGTCAAACAGGTGTGGAAAAATTGGTCCTTGGGTGTTTATTATGCCCATGAAACCTACACCAAAAATTTCTTTCAGACAAAATCAACACCCACAAAGCTAGGTAGTCTAGACGGTCTTTCAGAAATTCCAGATCCAGAAAGCACTTAATCAGTGACATTGGCATCACGGGCTTGATAGCTGGCCAGTGGTCTATTCTCATGACCCAGTGGATCATCAACTGGAAAATAAGTGAAAGTGTCCTTCGCGCTACGAATGAGTAAAAGTGAACATGTGTATAGTAAACAGAAAAAAGTGACCAAAATAAAGTATGTGTGGTGATTAGGGATGAGCCGAACACCCCCCGGTTCGGTTCGCACCAGAACCTGCGAACGGACCGAAAGTTTGCACGAACGTTAGAACCCCATTGACGTCTATGGGACTCGAACGTTCGAAATCAAAAGTGCTCATTTTAAAGGCTAATTTGCATGGTATTGTCCTAAAAAGGGTTTGGGGACCCGGGTCCTACCCCAGGGGACATGTATCAATGCAAAAAGAACTTTTAAAAACGGCTGTTTTTTCGGGAGCAGTGATTTTAATGATGCTTAAAGTAAAAAAAAAAAAAAAAGTGAAATATGCCTTTAAATATCGTACCTGGGGGGTGTCTATAGTATGCCTGTAAAGTGACGCATGTTTCCCGTGTTTGGAACAGTCCCTGCACCAAATGTCATTTTTAAAGGAAAAAATCTCATTTAAAACTGCTTGCGGGTTTAATGTAATGTCAGGTCCTAGCAATATGGATGAAAATCAGTGAGACAAACGGCATGGGTACCCCCCAGTCCATTACCAGGCCCTTTGGGTCTTGTATGGATATTAAGGGGAACCCCGCACCCAAATTAAAATAAGAAAAGGCCCTATATACTCTGAACAGCAGTATACAGGCGGTGCAAACAAGACAGGGACTGTAGGTTTGTTGTTAAGTAGAATCTCTTTGTAATTTTGAAAGGGTACATTTTTAACGTGTTTAGCTCCAGCCAAAAAATCTTTTTTAAGCTTTTTGGAAAACATAGGGAAGGGTTATCACCCCTGTGACATTTGTTTTGCTGTCTTTCCTCCTCTTCAGAAGATTTCACCTCATTTTTTGTCCCAATGAAAAATGTTTTTTGAAAATTTGGGTTTTTTTGTGGAACAAGGATTGGAAAGCATCAGTGGAAAGGAGAAATTGTTTTCCCATATTAACTCTTACAGGAGAGAATTTCCCTTCCTAGGGGTAGATTTCACCTCACTTCCTGTTGTCTCCTTCCGTTTGCAAGTAGGAGTCGTTTGTAAGTTAGATGTTTGAAAGTAGGGTCCTGCCCTATATACTCAGCAGAAATTTGGGCCTTAGGTGTTGCTGTGGCCACAACACTGTAAGCCCTCACAGGGCCCTGCTGTGAAATATTAGATCAAGAATTGTAATTACATGCCCCTGTTGAACAGGAGCTGAAAAATTAGGCCTTAGGCACTGGTGCTGGTGCCACAACACTGCAACCCCTCACAGACACTCTAGTTGGAACGCAGGAACGAGCCCTGCTGCAAAGTATTGCATCAAAAATTGTAATTACATGCCCCTGTTAGACAGGGGCAGAAAAATTGGGCCTTAGGCACTGGTGCTGGTGCCACAACACTGCAACCCCTCACAGACACTCTAGTTGGAACGCAGGAACGAGCCCTGCTGCAAATTATTGCATTAAAAATTGTAATTACACGCCCCTGTTAGACAGGGGCAGAAAAATTGGGCCTTAGGCACTGGTGCTGGTGCCACAACACTGCAACCCCTCACAGACACTCTAGTTGGAACGCAGGAACGAGCCCTGCTGCAAAGTATTGCATCAAAAATTGAAATTACACGCCCCTGTTAGACAGGGGCAGAAAAATTGGGCCTTAGGCACTGGTGCTGGTGCCACAACACTGCAACCCCTCACAGACACTCTAGTTGGAATGCAGGAACAAGCCCTGCTGCAAAGTATTACATCAAAAATTGTAATTACACGCCCCTGTTAAACAGGGGCTGAAAAATTGTGCCTTAGGCACTGGTGGTGGCGCCCAGAACCAAAAATGTTCTTACAAGCTATCAGCGTGATGATTGAGGAGGAAGAGGATAATTACTCAGGGATAGTCACTCAGCATCAGCATAGGCAGTCTTTGAAGGGATCTGAGATTTCAAAAAAAATTATTTGGTTACATCAGCATCAGGTGCTTGGTAGCTGGTGGTGATCCAAGACTGATTCATTTTTATGAAGGTCAGTCAATCGACCGAGTCGGTGGACAGACGCACCCTGTGATCGGTTACCACGTCCAGCAGCACTGAATGTGCGTTCCGAAAGAACGCTGGATGCAGGACAGGCCAGTAGCTCAATTGCATACTGTGCAAGCTCTGGCCAGTGATCCATCCTCAAGACCCAGTAACCCAGAGGATTTTCGGTGGGAAAGGTGTCCAAGTCTGATCTTGCCCCTAGGTATTCCTGCACCATGTAAAACAAACGCTGGCGATGGTTGCTGGAACCGATCATACCTTGGGGCTGCGGACCAAAAAATTGTCTGAACGCATCGGTCAGACGGCCACCTTCTCCACCGCTCCTTCTTTGACTGACCGAAGCCTTAGCAACACGTTGTCCAGAAACAGGAGTTTGTAACCTCCCAGTCTCTGGGAACGCGTTGCACAGACCTTTCTGCAAGGCCTCCCGAAGATGTTTCATCCTCTACTCCCTCTGCGATGGCAAGATAAGGTCCGCAACCTTACCCTTGTAACGTGGATCAAGGAGGGTTGTCAGCCAGTATTGGTCCTTCTCCTTGATACCACGAATACGAGGATCCTTACGCAGGCTTTGCAGGATCAGGGAGGCCATGCAGAGTAGGTTTGCTGAGGCATTCGGTCCGGAGTCCCCTGGGTCGCTAAGGACGACATGGTCCGCAGCCACCTCCTCCCAGCCACGTACAAGTCCATGTGTTTCTTGGGACTGATCCCTTAAAGACTGCTGCTGATGCTGAGTGCCAGGCTCCACCTCCATACTGACACAATCTTCCTCCTCCTCCTCTTCCTGTGTGATTGGCGGGCACGCAGGAACACTGTCTGGATAAAGGGGGCCTTGAGAGCTAAGGAAGTCCTCCTCTTCCTGCCTCTGTTCTGCCTCAAGTGCCCTGTCCATTATTCCACGCAGCGTGTGGACAAGGGGGACAGTGTCACTGATGCATGCACTGTCACTGCTCACCATCCTCATGGCCTCCTCAAATGGTGACAGGACAGTGCATGCATCCCTGATCATGGCCCACTGGCGTGGGGGAAAAAAAACAAGCTCCCCTGACCCTGTCCTGGTGCCATAGTCGCACAGGTACTCATTGATGGCCCTCTGCTGCGTGTGCAGCCGCTACAGCATGGCCAACGTTGAGTTCCACCTGGTGGGCATGTCACAGATTAGGCGGTTCTTGGGCAGGTTAAACTCCTTTTGGAGGTCCGTCAGCCGAGCACTGGCATTATATGACCGGCGGAAATGCACACAGACTTTCCTGGCCTGCCTCAGGACATCCTGTAAGCCCGGGTACCTGCCCAAGAACCGCTGCACCACCAAGTTAAGGACGTGAGCCAAACAGGGCACATGGGTCATTTGTCCCTGTCGGAGGGCAGAGAGGAGGTTGGTGCCATTGTCGCAAACCACCATTCCTGCCTTAAGTTGGCGTGGCGTCAACCACCTCTGAACCTGCCCCTGCAGAGCTGACAGAACCTCTGCCCCAGTGTGGCTCCTGTCCCCCAAGCACACCAGCTCAAGCACCGCATGGCATCTTTTGGCCTGCGTACTTGCGTAGCCCCTTGAACGACTATGGAGCACCGCTGGTTCCGAGGAAGAGGCCATGGAGGAAGAAGAAGAGGAGGGGGTGGAGGAGAGAGGTGTGTCACAATCATTAGCATTTTGGAGGCGTGGTGGCGGAACAACCTCCAACACTACTGCACCTTGTCCTGCATCCTTCCCAGCTGCCAGCAGAGTCACCCAATGCGCCGTGAAACTTAGGTAACGTCCCTGTCCATGCCTGCTGGACCATGAGTCAGCGGTAATATGCACCTTACCGCTGACCGCCCTGTTCAGCGAGGCATGGACATTGCCTTCCACATGCCGGTAGAGAGCCAGAATCGCCTTCTGTGAGAAAAAGTGGCGTTTGGGTACCTGCCACTGAGGAATCGCACATTCCACAAACTCACGGAAGGGGGCAGAGTCTACCAACTGAAAAGGCAGCAGTTGAAGTGCTAGCAATTTTGCCAAGCTAGCATTCAACCGCTGGGCATGTGGATGGCTGGGAGCAAACTTCTTTCGGCGGTGCAGCAGCTGGGGCAGGGAAATTTGCCTGGTACAATCTGACGTCGGTGTACCAAAAGCAGATTGCCCACAAGTACTTGGCTGTGACACACCTAATTCTACACCTTCATTCCTCTCAGTGCAGGTCTCAGAGAGGACTGAAGGTCTAGTGGGGTTGGAAATCTCAGCTGATGAGGAGCAAGGAGAGGTCCTCTTTGTTCTTTGGTGTGGGTCTTTTAGATACGCTTGCCAACGAACTGCATGGCAGGTCAACATATGTCTGGTCAAGCATGTGGTACCCAAGTGGGAGATGTTTTGGCCACGTGAGATACGCTTGAGACATAATGTTGCAAATAGCAGCGGTGCAATCTGATGCACTCGTCTCAAAAAAGGCCCACACCAAAGAACTTTTTGAATAACGCGCAGAGACTGCAGCGCCCTGCACATGTGGAGCTTTGGGGTGTGATGCAGTCAATGTGCTGCCCTTAGGCTGGCCCCTGGAGGGCATCCTGCCTCGTTGGTGATGTTCCGCCTCCTCCTCCTCCTCCTCCTCTCTCCTATCAGGCACCCACGTTGAGTCAGTGACCTCATCATCCCCTCCCTCCTCATCACTGGAGCAAACCTGGCAGTATGCTGCAGCAGGGGGAGCATGACTGCCAGATTGCTGTCCTTCTTGGGCACCCCCTCTGTCCATGCTCATGTTACTGCCTTCATCGAGCTCAGTATCATCATCAGAGCCTTCCAAATGCTGGGCATCCTCCTGGAGCATGTACCCAACACTGTGGTCAAACAGTTCGAGGAACTCCTCAGGAGGACATGGTGGAGCTAGGGAAGGAGTCACTGATGACATTGAGCCAAGGGAAGAGGCCGCTGCTTTGCCAGACAAAGCACCCTGGGCATGGGTGAGAGAGGATGAGGACGGCTTGGTCATCCACTCGACCAAGTCTTCCGCATGTTGCGGCTCAACACGGCCAGCTGCCGAAAAAAAGGGCAAGCGTGTCCCATGGCCACGTGCTGATGAGGATGCACCGTGTCCACGACCAGCACTAGACACAGAGCCTGCTTGCCCTCTCTTATTGGATTGTGACTGTCTGCCTCTCCTTCTTGGCCTTCCAGACATACTAATGGCCTGTAGCTGCACTAAGCTGGGATATATATGTACTGATGCTGCAGCCTGTAGTATGAGAACACCACCAACCTTCTACAGGTAGCTTTAGCTGAACACTGTGAGGTGGACGCACCCCACTAACTTGTAGGTTTAGCTGAACACTGTGAGCAGGACGCACTGCACTAACTGTAAATAGTCTAGCTGCCTGACCGTGGTACTAATAGGATCAAAAAAACACCAGTAATTTTCTTCAGGTATCTTTATATACTGTAACAAGACAAGCCTGCCTGTCAGTAGGAAGATAACAGGAACTGATCTAGCTGAACACTGTGAGCAGGACGCACTGCACTAAATGTAAATAGTCTAGCTGCCTGACCGTGGTACTAATAGGATCAAAAGAACACCAGTAATTTTCTTCAGGTAGCTTTATATACTGTAAGAAGACAAGCCTGCCTGTCAGTAGGAAGATAACAGGAACGGATCTAGCTGAACACTGTGAGCAGGACACACTGCACTAAATGTAAATAGTCTAGCTGCCTGACCGTGGTACTAATAGGATCAAAAGAACACCAGTAATTTTCTTTAGGTAGCTGTAAATACTGTAACAAGACAAGCCTGCCTGTCAGTAGGAAGATAACAGGAACGGATCTAGCTGAACACTGTGAGCAGGACGCACTGCACTAAATGTAAATAGTCTAGAAGATAACAGGAACGGATCTAGCTAAACTGAATACAGTGTATATATATATATATATATATATATATATATGCAACACCTGGGATGCATATATATACACAATACACTTTAAGTGCAGCTAACTGACTGACTGTCCTGCCTAATCTAGCTAACTCAAATGAAATGACACTGTCTCTCTCTCTCTAAGCACACCGGAACACACTGCACAGGGCCGCCGTGCAGGCGGCCTTATATAGTGTGGGGCGTGTACTAAATCCCCTGAGCCATAATTTGCCAAAGCCTCCTTGGCTTTGGCCAATTACGGCTCTCTGTTTAGGCGGCGCTGTGATTGGCCAAGCATGCGGGTCATAGTGCATGCTTGCCCAATCATCAGCAAGCAATGCACTGCGATGCCGCAGTGAATTATGGGCCGTGACGCGCCACACGAATTTGGCGCGAACGGCCCATATCGTTCGCAATTCGGCGAACGACCGAACAGCCGATGTTCGAGTCGAACATGGGTTCGACTTGAACACGAAGCTCATCCCTAGTGGTGATATCTTAAAAAGATAGCAGCAAGACCAAAAAGTGTTCACATTGCACTTCGATAAGGTATTAATAAAACGTGATCTTGCGCATTTAAATCTATTCACACATAGTGAAGCATAAAATATACAATAAAATATACCCAATAAATAAAATAGAAGTCCAGCTGTGTTTGATTATACTGATTGGACTTGATTAGGAAAGCCACACACCTGTCTATCACGGGTACTCACCGAGGCCGAGATGCTGGGAGTGGCTTCCCTTGCAGCTAAGTGCACTATACCCCTGGTGATGGTACAGAGGGTATAGGACACAGAGAGGCACGGGTCACCAGCAGGCAGGTAGCTCTTGAGAGGAGGACTTCTGTAACGTAGAGATGAGAGCAATAGTGGCTCTGCCCCTGGAACTTGGAGAAGAAGACCCGGCTGGGGTTCTAACCCGTAAACACAACGGGAGCTGAGAGAGGTGCAGGAGATCAGGCACGGAGAACCCAGTAATGGAGAGTCTGTGGTGCAGGCCGGGAACATATACCCGGTAGATGAGGAAGTCCTTTAAACAGGCCGAGGGTCAAACACAGCAGACTGTAAGCAGAGAAGTCCTGAAGGCAAGCCAGAGGTAGAGTACTGGAGATGTCAGTAGAGGAGTCCGTTAAACAAGCCGGGGTCATACACGAGAAGGCAGGAGAATCCGGAGACAGGCAGAGGGTCAAACACTGGAAGCAGATGGTGGAGAAGTCCTTACAACAGGCCGAGCTCAAACACTGGAGAGAAACAAGGTAGGTCAGGCAAATCCGGGTCAAACAGGTAAACACAAGTAGCAGGAATCAGGAACGGAACACTGGAAGCTGAAAGACAAACCAGCAATTAAACAGAGAACAAGTCAGTCCTTATATAGGTCAGAAAGGGGGCGTAACGCTGACAAACGAACGTTCGTACGCCATTACGCCGTTGCGCCGTGTAGTGAACACGTGTGTCGCTACTTTGCTAACGCGCATGCGCCGAAGCGCGGCTCCGCCGCACAAACGCACAGGAACCTTCCGATGTTGGCAAGCTCTTTTCTTATTGCTTCTCTGACACTGTCTATATAAGACCTTACAGTTCACAGTGCATGTCAGAGCAAATGAGAATCATGAGGTCAAAGGAACTGCCTGAAGAACTCAGAGACAGAATTGTGGCAAGGCACAGATCTGGCCAAGGTTACAAAAAAATTTCTGCTGCACTTAAGGTTCCTAAGAGCACAGTGGCCTCCATAATCCTTAAATGGAGGACGTTTGGGATGACCAGAACCCTTCCTAGAGCTGGCCGTCTGGCCAAACTGAGCTATCCGGGGAGACGAGCCTTGGTGAGAGAGGTAAAGAAGAACCCAAAGATCACTGTGGCTGATCTCCAGAGATGCAATCGGGAGATGGAAGAAAGTTGTAGAAAGTCAACCATCACTGCAGCCCTCCACCAGTCGGGGCTTTATGGCAGAGTGGCCCGACGGAAGCCTCTCCTCAGTGCAAGACACATGAAAGCCGACATGGAGTTTGCTAAAAAACACCTGAAGGACTCCAAGATGGTGAGAAATAAGATTCTCTGGTCTAATGAGACCAAGATAGAACTTTTTGGCCTTAATTCTAAGCGGTATGTGTGGAGAAAACCAGGCACTGCTCATCACCTGTCCAATACAGTCCCAACAGTGAAGCATGGTGGTGGCAGCATCATGCTGTGGGGGTGTTTTTCAGCTGCAGGGACAGGACGACTGGTTGCAATCGAGGGAAAGATGAATGCGGCCAAGTACAGGGATATCCTGGACGAAAACCTTCTCCAGAGTGCTCAGGACCTCAGACTGGGCTGAAGGTTTATCTTCCAACAAGACAATGACCATAAGCACACAGCTAAAATAACGAAGGATTGGCTTCACAACAACTCCGTGACTGTTCTTGAATGGCCCACCCAGAGCCTTGACTTAAACCCAATTGAGCATCTCTGGAGAGACCTAAAAATGGCTGTCCACCAACATTTACCATCCAACCTGACAGAACTGGAGAAGATCTGTAAGGAGGAATGGCAGAGGATCCCCAAATCCAGGTGTGAAAAACTTGTTGCATCTTTCCCAAAAAGACTCATGGCTGTCTTCCCTTTCTTGTGAAATCTGATCAATCGGGCTTCACAGCGGGGAGGCAGGCTGTTGACGCCACTAGAAGAGTTATCAATGTCATGCAATATGCTCGGTCCTGTCGGGTGCCTTCTCTGCTCCTCTCATTGGACACGGAGAAGGCATTCGACAGGATCCATTGGGGCTACATGAGACACACACTGCAGAGGTTTGGCTTTTGTGGGCCCATCTTATCGGCCATATTGGCTCTATACTCTTCCCCCTGTGCACAAGTGTTCACATCTAATCTACTATCAGACACCTTCAGCATATCAAACGGAACAAGGCAGGGGTGCCCCCTCTCTCCCTCCATTTTTAATCTACTAATAGAACCCCTCGCAGAAAGAGTTAGAACTCATCCCAATATCTCAGGCTTTTCCATACAATGACAGGCCCACAATATAAATCTATTTGCTGATGATATTATCCTCTTTTTATCATCACCCGATGTATCACTGCCACACGCACATGATACACTTAACGAATTCAGTAAGATCTCATATTACAAAGTCAACTTCACAAAATCAATTGTATTGGATATGGGCATATCACCCTCCTCAAAATCCCACCTACTTTCGTCCTATCCCTATACTTGGAGTAACTCAACCATCACCTACTTAGGCCTAACACTAACTAAAAACCCCCAAGACTTAGCAGAAGCCAACTATCCAGCTTTAATCACCAAACTATCCAAAGAAATAAAAAAAATGGCCAATATAGAGTTAACATGGACAGGACGCCTGGCCTCATTTAAAATGTTAATCTTGCTCCAAATACTTTATGTTTTCCGTACCTTACCGGTCCCAATACACACCACATACATCAAAGCACTAAACACCCTACTCTCTAACTATATCTGGAAACTTAAAAGACCAAGATGCTCTAAAACACTGTTGGTTAAACATAGAAAGGCGGGGGGTATGGGACTGGTAGACATTAAGGATTACCACAGGGCAGCCATCCTCGCGCAACTTAAGGAGTGGTTCAACTCGACACCTAAAACTCTGTGGTGCGACATTGAACAAGCTCTGATCCCGCCTGGTAATCTGAAATGCCTCCTTCTCCTAGACGTTTGGAGACCCCTTCCCATTACCAAACTACCACTCACTATCCAAACATCGATCTTAGCATGGAGAGACCTCTGCAACGTCCCAATCCCAAAACTCAACCAAAAAGATATCCCTATACCCATAGCAATCTTCTCTCATGCTATTCCAGATCTTCAGATCAAGGAATGGCAGGACAGAGGGATTAAGACGGTTGATGATCTACACAGTAATAACTCCCTTATTCCCTTCCCTGTGCTTAAGAATAAGTACAATCTTTGCTCTACTGACCAATACAAGTACAACCAAATAGCTCACCTCCTACACACTATTAAATCTTACCAAATTTACCTTCCGAAAGAAGTGTGGGAATATTTCACCAAACAACCAACTCCACCCAAAGGTATCTCTCTGTTTTACAACCTTTTCCAACACAAATTAGAATTTATAAAATCTCCTCCCTACCAAAAGTGGGAGACAGATCTGGGTATACATATTACAACTGTACAATGGCAACACGCATTTGGATCACTGTATAAAGCATCCAGATGCGTTAACCACTGGGAACTGACCCAAAAAATAGCACTTAGATGGTACCTCACCCCATTTAGAATCTCCAAGTTTGGAAATCGCGGTTCTCCACTATGTTGGCGAAATTGTGGTTCCATAGGCAACCTACTGCATATGTTCTGGACCTGTAAACATTTAACTAGCTTCTGGAACTCTATCTTTCGGGCCATTTCAACTATTACAGGGATCCTAACCCGTCCAAAGCCGAGCTTGGCAATACTAAATATAGGTATAGAATTGTTCCCTCCCGAATTTAGAACAGTGATCACCCACATTTTCCTAGTAGCTAGAGCCTTGATAGCCAGGCACTGGAGAACAGACAAAGCCCCAAACGCGTCCGAAGTCTTTACAAACACCCAGACTCACTATGTGTATGAATCTCTACTAGCTAGCAGAGGTGAACAAAAGGAAAAGTTTGATAACCAATGGAAGATATGGACAGCATGGTTTAAAAGTAATTAAAGATGAACAATCTTTGAGATAAACTTACCTTACTGTAACTATATATGTTATGCTTACCTAAAGAACAGACCAGGGGAAAAAAAAAAAAAAACCCTGTCCCCTTTCCTCCCTCCCACTCCCACCTTTCCCTTCCCCTACCCCCCCCCCCCTCAAATCCCTTACTCCCTTCTGTTTCTTTCTACATCCCTACAGTTCTATCTATGTTGACGGAGTAAATATACACCTTTGGAGATAACATTCTTATGGCACTTTCATAGCAACCTGGAAAATGCAGAAACCTTTGTAATAGCCCTTTCATGTATCTCTGAACATTTTGCTGATTTATGATCATATCCCATGTATACTCTGTGAAAAAAAAAATAAAAACTATTTGAAAAAAAAAAAAAGACTCATGGCTGTATAAGATCAAAAGGGTTCTTCTACTAAATACTGAGCAAAGGGTCTGAATACTTAGGACCATGTGATATTTTAGTTTTCTTTTTTAATAAATCTGCAAAAATGTCAACAATTCTGTGTTTTTTCTGTCAATATGGGGTGCTGTGTGTACATTAATGAGGAAAAAAAATAACTTAAACGATTTTAGCAAATGGCTGCAATATAACAAAGAGTGAAAAATTTAAGGGGGTCTGAATACTTTCCGTCCCTACTGTGTATGTATAGTGTGTATATATATATATATATATATATCACATACAGTAGCTCACACAAGTGAGTACACCTCTCACATTTCTGTAAATATTTTATTATATCTTTTCATGTGACAAGACTGAAGAAATGACACTTTGCTACAATGTAAAGTAGGGAGTGTACAGCTTGTATAACAGTGTAAATTTGCTGTCCCCTCAAAACAACTCAACACACAGCCATTAATGTCTAAACCGTTGGCAACAAATGTGAGTACACCCCTAAGTGAAAATGTCCAAATTGGGCATAAAGTGTCAATATGTTGTGTGGCCACCATTATTTTCCAGCACTGCCTTAACCCTCTTGGGCATGGAGTTCACCAGAGCTTCACAGGTTATCACTGGAGTCCTCTTCCACTCCTCCATGATGACATCACGGAGCTGGTGGATGTTAGAGACCTTGCGCTTCTCCACCTTCCATTTGAGGATGCCCCACAGATGCTCAATATGATTTAGGTCTGGAGACATGCTTGGCCAGTCCATCACTTTTACCCTCAGCTTCTTTAGCAAGGAAGTGGTGGTCTTGGAGGTGTGTTTGGGGTAGTTATCATGTTGGAATACTGCCCTGCGGCCCAGTCTCCGAAGGGAGGGGATCATGCTCTGTTTCAGTATGTCACAGTACATGTTGGCATTCATGGTTCCCTCAATGAACTGTAGCTCCACAGTGCCGGCAGCTCTCAGGCAGCCCCAGACTATGACAATCCCACCACCATGCTTGACTGTAGGCAAGACACACTTGTCTTTGTACTCCTCACCTGGTTGCCACCACACACATTTGACACCATCTGAACCAAATATGTTTATCTTGGTCTCATCAGACCACAGGACATGGTTTCAGTAATCCATGTCTTTAGTCTGCTTGTCTTCAACAAACTGTTTGCAGGCTTTCTTGTGCATCATCTTTAGAAGAGGCTTCCTTCTGGGATCACAGCCATGCTGACCAATTTGATGCAGTGTGTGGTGTATGGTCTGAGCACTGACAGCCTGACCCCCCACCCCTTCAACCTCTTCAGTAATGCTGGCAACACTCATACATCTATTTCCCAAAGACAACTCTGGATATGACACTGAGCACGTGTACTCAACCTCTTTGGCTGACCATGGCGAGGCCTGTTCTGAGTGGAACCTGTCCTGTTAAACCTCTGTATGGTCTTGGCCACCGTGCTGCAGCTCAGTTTCAGGATCTTGGCAATTTTCTTATAGCCTAGCCCTAGGCCATCTTTATGTAGAGCAACAACTCTTTTTTTCAGATCCTCAGAGAGTTCTTTGCTATGAGGTGTCATGTTGAATTTCCAGTGACCAGTTTGAGAGAGTGAGAGCGATAACACCAAATTTAACACACCTGCTCCCCATTCACACCTGAGACCTTGTAACACTGTTATATTAAGAGACAGTACACAGACCGCTCTCCTTCTTTCCTAAATTACCAAGGTGGAAGACACCTACTAGCCCACTTGGTCTGTGTGCTGTCCTCGTGGTCATACCTATTACTACTTTATTGCCATTATACGTTTATATATGAGTATCATACTATTCCTTTATGTTATTTGAGTTATTTTATGGTATTGTTTCCTATGTGTTGTGTTCATTGGTGGCCGCGGTTTTTGCTTCTCCTCATCGGGAGCTGCGATGTATAAATGAGGGGCTATCTCCCCCCTGCTGTCCCCTCCCCTCTATTTATTGTATGTGTGGGGGGGGGGCCACCCTTACATCGGTGCCATACATCTGCACCCATCGTGTGATTTCCGCATTGCAGCGGCTCCACGTTTTGGTGTGCAGTGTGTCATCCCGTTGGCTGGAGATGCCTGCGCATGCGCAGCGTGGGCATACGCCGTAGCCACGTTCGTATGGCGTTAGAGGCGTAGCCCAATGATCCCGCTCGGGGATTTAAGCGTGAAGGTGCTGACATGGCAAATTTTCCTTTCTCTCCTCACTTGGATTGTCCTCTCACACCCGAGACTTTCTACACAGGGGTAAGCACATCACAGACATTTTTATCATGTCACCTTACTCTGCCTAACTATATCCGTACACATAATGTGTAAATTATACACTTATTACTTATCAGTAGGACACTTATCTCTATTTTCCTCCCCTTCTTTCTCTCACCCTGCTTTGTTCTCCTCCACTCTTCGTACTTTTCTCATATCTACCCTGGTCTGTCGGTGCCCTTTTCTCATTTCAGTATACAACATAGACATTAGAATGATATTTACAATTTTATACTTTTTTATTTCGCTTTCAAGGTGATTACTCTCAGACCTATTATATTTTACTGCCAACATTGTTTTACTGCATATGTTTAATGAGGCACACCAAGGAACATAATCTCCTTTTCAATTTCAATTTCTTTTTCACAGGCTCGCACCCTCTACACTTCTCTCATTACTTCTTCCTCTTTCCTGTTTGCATCCATGCCCACCATGTCATAGGTTTCCTCTATATAACAGTGATATTACACAATTTACACTCCCAAGTAGGGATGAGCTTCGAGTTCGAGTCGAACTCATGTTCGACTCGAACATTGGCTGTTCGCAAGTTCGCCGAACAGCGAACAATTTGGGGTGTTCGCGGCAAATTCGAATGCCGCAGAACACCCTTTAAAAGTCTATGGGAGAAATCAAAAGTGCTAATTTTAAAGGCTTATATGCAAGTTATTATCATAAAAAGTGTTTGGGGACCTGGGTCCTGCCCCAGGGGACATGGATCAATGCAAAAAAAGTTTTAAAAACGGCCATTTTTTCAGGAGCAGTGATTTTAATAATGCTTAAAGTCAAACAATAAAAGTGTAATATCCCTTTAAATTTCGTACCGGGGGGGTGTCTATAGTATGCCTGTAAAGGGGCGCATGTTTCCTGTGTTTAGAACAGTCTGACAGCAAAATGACATTTTGAAGGAAAAAACCCGTTTAAAACTACCCGCGGCTATTGCATTGCCGACAATACACATAGAAGTTCATTGATAAAAACGGCATGGGAATTCCCCAAAGGGGAACCCCGAACCAAAATTTAAAAAAAAATGACGTGGGGTTCCCCCTAAATTCCACACCAGACCCTTCAGGTCTGGTATGGATTTTAAGGGGAACCCCGCGCCAAAAAAAAAAAAAAAAAAAAAAAAAAAACGGCGTGGGGTCCCCCCAGAAATCCATACCAGACCCTTATCCGAGCACGCAACCTGGCAGGCCGCAGGAAAAGAGGGGGGGACGAGAGTGTGGCCCCCCCCTCCTGAACCGCACCAGGCCACATGCCCTCAACATTGGGAGGGTGCTTTGGGGTAGCCCCCCAAAACACCTTGTCCCCATGTTGATGAGGACAAGGGCCTCATCCCCACAACCCTGGCCGGTGGTTGTGGGGGTCTGCGGGCGGGGGGCTTATCGGAATCTGGAAGCCCCCTTCAACAAGGGGACCCCCAGATCCCGGCCCCCCCTGTGTGAAATGGTAAGGGGGTACTTATCCCTACCATTTCACTAAAAAACTGTCAAAAATGTTAAAAATGACAAGAGACAGTTTTTGACAATTCCTTTATTAAATGCTTCTTCTTTCTTCTATCTTCCTTCATCTTCTGGTTCTTCTGGCTCTTCTGGTTCTTCCTCTGGCGTTCTCGTCCAGCATCTCCTCCGCGGCGTCTTCTATCTTCTTCTCCTCGGGCCGCTCCGCACCCATGGCATGGGGGGGAGGCTCCTGCTCTTCTCTTCTTCTCTTCTTCTCTTCTTCATTTTCTTCTCCGGGCCGCTCCGCACCCATGCTGGCATGGAGGGAGGCTTCCGCTGTGTGACGGCGCTCCTCGTCTGACAGTTCTTAAATAACGCGGGGCGGGGCCCCCCTCTGACGCACGGGACATGATGGGACTTCCCTGTGGCATTCCCCGTGACGTCACAGGGAAGTCCCGTCAAGTCACCGTGCTTCAGAGGGGGGAGGGGTCACCGGGTGGCACCGCCCCGTTATTTAAGAACTGTCAGACAAGGAGCGCCGTCACACAGCGGGAGCCTCCCTCCATGCCAGCATGGGTGCGGAGCGGCCCGGAGAAGAAAATGAAGAAGAGATGAAGAGAAGAAAAGAAGAAGAGAAGAGCGGGAGCCTCCCCCCCATGCCATGGGTGCGGAGCGGCCCGAGGAGAAGAAGATAGAAGACGCCGCGGAGGAGATGCTGGACGAGAACGCCGGGGGAAGAACCAGAAGAGCCAGAAGAACCAGAAGAACCAGAAGATGAAGGAAGATAGAAGAAAGAAGAAGATTTTAAATAAAGGAATTGTCAAAAACTGTCTCTTGTCATTTTTAACAGTTTTTTAGTGAAATGGTAGGGGTAAGTACCCCCTTACCATTTCACACAGGGGGGGGGGCGGGATCTGGGGGTCCCCTTGTTAAAGGGGGCTTCCAGATTCCGATAAGCCCCCCGCCCGCAGACCCCCACAACCACCGGCCAGGGTTGTGGGGATGAGGCCCTTGTCCTCATCAACATGGGGACAAGGTGTTTTGGGGGGCTACCCCAAAGCACCCTCCCAATGTTGAGGGCATGTGGCCTGGTATGGTTCAGGAGGGAGGGGGCCGCACTCTCGTCCCCCCCTCTTTTCCTGCGGCCTGCCAGGTTGCGTGCTCGGATAAGGGTCTGGTATGGATTTTTGGGGGGACCCCACGCCGTTTTTTTTTTTTTTGGTGCGGGGTTCCCCTTAAAATCCATACCAGACCTGAAGGGTCTGGTATGGAATTTAGGGGGAACCCCACGTCATTTTTTTTTTTTAATTTTGGCCGGGGTTCCCCTTAATATCCATACCAGACCTGAAGGGCCTGGTATGGAATTTAGGGGGACTCCCACGTCATTTTTTTTTTAATTTTGGTACGGGGTTCCCCTTTGGGGAATTCCCATGCCGTTTTTATCAATGAACTTTTATGTGTATTGTCGGCAATGCAATAGCCGCGGGTAGTTTTAAATGGGTTTTTTCCTTCGAAATGTCATTTTGCTGTCAGACTGTCCTAAACACAGGAAACATGCGCCCCTTTACAGGAATACTATAGACACCGCCCAGGTACGAAATTTAAAGGGATATTACACTTTTATTGTTTGACTTTAAGCATTATTAAAATCACTGCTCCTGAAAAAACGGCCGTTTTTAAAACTTTTTTTTGCATTGATCCGTGTCCCCTGGGGCAGGACCCAGGTCCCCAAACACTTTTTATGACAATAACTTGCACATTAGCCTTTAAAATTAGCACTTTTGATTATTCATGTTCGTGTCCCATAGACTTTAACGGTGTTCGAACAAACTTTTTTCCTGTTCGCATGTTATGGTGCGAACCGAACAGGGGGGTGTTCGGCTCATCCCTACTCCCAAGTCATTATTAACCACTTGACCACTGGGCACTTAAACCCCCTTAATAACCAGACCAATTTTCAGCTTTCGGTGCTCTCACACTTTGAATGACAATTACTCAGTCATGCAACACTGTACCCAAATGAATTTTTTGTACTTTTTTTCACACAAATAGAGCTTTCTTTTGGCGGTATTTAATCACTGCTGGGTTCTTTTTTTTTTGCGCTATAAAAGAAAAAAGACCAAAAATTCTGTAAAAAAATGCATTTTTCTTCGTTTCTGTTATAAAATTTTGCAAATTAGTAATTTTTTCTTCATATATTTTGGCCAAATATTTTTGTTAAAAATAACCCAAATCGGTGTATATTATTTGGTCTTTGTGAAAGTTATAGAGTCCACAAGCTATGGTGCCAATATCTGAAAATTGATCACACCTGAAGTACTGACGGCCTATCTCATTTCTTGAGACCCTAACATGCCAGAAAAGTACAAATATCCCCCAAATGACCCCTTTTTGGAAAGAAGACATTCCAAGGTATTTAGAAAGATGCATGATGAGTTTTTTGAAGTTGTAATTTTTTCCCACAATTCTTTGCAAAATCAAGATTTTTTTTTCTTTTTTTTTTCACAAAATTGTCATATTAGCAGGTTATTTCTCACACACAGCATATGCATACCACAAATTACACCCCAAAACACATTCTGCTATTACTCCCGAGTATGGCGATACCACATGTGTGAGACTTTTACACAGCGTGGCCACATACAGAGGCCCAACATGCAGGGGAGTGCCCAGGCCAATTCTGACATTTCTCTCCTACATGTAAAAATCATAATTTATTTGCTAGAAAATTACAAAACCCCAAAACCCCAAAACATTATATATATATTTTTTTTAGCAAAGACCCTAGAGAATACAATGGCGGTCGTTGCAACTTTTTATCTCGCACGGTTTTTGCGCAGCAATTTTTCGAACGCGTTTTTTTTTTAAAAAAAACAGTTTTGTGCTTTCAAAAAAAAAAAAAAAACAGTAAAGTTAGCCCAATGTTTTTACATAATGTGAATAATGAAGTTATGCCGAGTAAATAGATACCTAACATGTCACCCTTCAAAATTGCACACGCTCGTGGAATGGCGGCAAACTTCGCTACTTAAAAATCCCCATAGGAGATGCTTTAAAAATTTTTACTGGTTACATTTTGTGAGTTACAGAGGAGGTCTAGGGCCAAAATTATTTCTCTTGCTTTACCGATCGCAGCGATACCTCACATTTGTGGTTTGAACACCATTTTCATATGTGGGCGCAACTTACGTATGCGTTCGCTTCTGACTGCGAGCACACGGGGAACATTTTTTTTTTTTTTTTTTTATTGTTCATTTTACTTTATTTATTTTAGTTTGAGGCTTTTTTCCAAAAAATACATTTTTTGATCACTTTTATTTCTATCACCAGGAATGTAAACATCCCCTGTAATAGGAATATGGCATGACAGGTCCTCTTTACAGTGAGATATGGGGTCAATAAGACCCCACATCTCACCTCTAGGCTGAGAAGCCTGAGATAAAAAAAAAAAAAAAAGATCCTGGCTTCGATCGTAGCGGTGAGTCGGTAGAAGCACCTGAGGGCGGCGAGAGGGGGGGCATCCCCTCTCGCCTCCCGTAAGAATGATCAAGCAGTGGAACAGCTGCTATGATCATTTCTATGGTGTAGGGAATCGCTGGCTGAAAAAGCTGATATCTGAATGATGCCTGTAGCTGCATCCATCATTCAGATATCCCCGCACAAAGTCAAGGACGTCGTATGATGGCCGGCGGGCGGGAAGTGGTTAAAACGCATTTTTTTAACACAAAGTTGTCCATTTATACAATATTTCTAGCACATAGCATGTACATACCAAAAATGACACCCCAAAATAGATTCTCCTACTCCTCCTGAGTACGGCGATACCACATGTGTGAGACTTCCACAGCCTGGCCACATACAGAGGGCGAGTACAGCCGAGTATGGCTGAGCATGGCAGAGCATGGCAAAGTATGGTTGGGTATCACCGAGTATTGCAGAGTATGGCGGAGTATGGCGGAGTATGGCGGAGTATGGCAGAGTATGGCGGAGTATGGCAGAGTATTGCAGGGCATTGCAGAGTATTGCGGGGTATTGCGGGGTATTGTGGGGTATTGCAGAGTATTACGGGGTATTGCAGAGTATTGCGGGGTATTGCAGAGTATTGCGGAGCATTGCAGACTATTGCGGAGCATTGCAGAGTATTGCGGGGCATTGCAGAGTATTGCAGACTATTGCGGAGCATTGCAGAGTATTGCGGGGTATTGCACAGGGTCATTGCAGAGTATTGCACAGGGTCATTGCAGAGTATTGCACAGGGTCATTGCAGATTATTGCGGGTCATTGCAGATTATTGCACAGGGTCATTGCAGAGTATTGCACAGGGTCATTGCAGAGTATTGCACAGGGTTGCATGGGATCATTGCAGAGTGTTGCACAGGGTCATTGCAGAGTATTGCACAGGGTTGCACAGGATCATTGCAGAGTATTGCACAGGGTCATTGCAGAGTATTGCACAGGGTCATTGCAGAGCATAGGGGGAAATGGCTGAGCATGGAGGGATGGATGTGACTGTACATGTCACTGAGCTGCGCTGTGGGCACTACACATCCAGCCCACAGCGCGGCTCCCATCCGATCTCTCCCCCTCTGTACTGATCGGTACAGAGAGGGGAGGGAGGAACCGGCGTCATGACATGATGCCAGTTTGTTTACATGTGATCGCTCCGTCATTTGGTAAACGGCCGCGATCAGCGTGTTCCCGTGTGCGCGCCCCAGGGGGCGCGCGGGAGCAGTTTTCTGGAATCACGTCATATGACGCGATCCCAGAGTTATCCAACCGCCCTGCAGCCATCATTTGGCTATGGTGCGGTTGGCAAGTGGTTAAGCTTTATTTTGACTTAGATACATATACTATACTATTACAGCTATTATGACCCAGGTGGCCAATTGGACATTTCAGGACACACTGCGGACATGCTACAGGAGATGGTCAGAGACTGCAGAAATGCTACAGGAGATGGTCAGAGCCTGCAGACATGCTACAGGAGATGGTCAGAGACTGCAGACATGCTACAGGAGATGGTCAGAGACTGCAGACATGCTACAGGAGATGGTCAGAGCCTGTGGACATGCTACAGGAGATGATCAGAGACTGTGGACATGCTACAGGGGATGATCAGAGACTGCAGACATGCTACAGGAGATGATTAGAGCCTGCAGACATGCTACAGGAGATGGTCAGAGACTGCGGACATGCTACAGGAGATGATTAGAGCCTGCGGACATGCTACAGGAGATGGTCAGAGACTGCGGACATGCTACAGGAGATGGTCAGAGCCTGTGGACATGCTACAGGAGATGGTCAGAGACTGTGGACATGCTACAGGAGATGATCAGAGACTGTGGACATGCTACAGGAGATGATCAGATGGAGGACATGCTACAGGAGATGATCAGAGACTGCGGACATACTACAGGAGATGGTCAGAGACTGCGGACATGCTACAGGAGATGGTCAGAGACTGCGGACATGCTACAGGAGATGGTCAGAGACTGCGGACATGCTACAGGAGATGATCAGAGACTGCGGACATGCTACAGGAGATGGTCAGAGACTGCAGACATGCTACAGGAGATGGTCAGAGACTGCGGACATGCTACAGGAGATGGTCAGAGACTGCGGACAATCCGATATGCTACAGGAGATGATCAGAGACTGCGGACATGCTACAGGAGATGGTCAGAGACTGCAGACATGCTACAGGGGATGATCAGAGACTGCAGACATGCTACAGGAGATGATTAGAGCCTGCAGACATGCTACAGGAGATGGTCAGAGACTGCGCACATGCTGCAGGAGATGGTCAGAGCCTGCGGACATGCTACAGGAGATGGTCAGAGACTGCGGACATGCTACAGGAGATGGTCAGAGACTGCGGACATGCTACAGGAGATGGTCAGAGACTTGCTTACATGCTACAGGAGATGGTCAAAGACTGCGGACAATAATGTTGTGGTGTGATGAAGGCACATAGAAGACAATTCTATAATATGGACTTGTGTTGGGTTATGTTGATCAGCTGAATGGTGATTGTGACACAACCTGGTAATGCTGTAAACACTGAGTTGCCTAGTGATAAGAAGGGGGCGTGGCCAGGCAGGCACACATTTTGTAAGTTGTAATTCTACTCGGGCGATAGAGAATCATTGGAGGGAACTTACTTGAAAAAATGTGTCATTGCTGTGACTATCCCTCTGACCATGGTAGCCTGAAATGAGCAGGGCGATCTGCCTGCTCACCATCTCCCCCCCATCTCCATTCCATCCGCCGGTGTTCTCTCCTGAGGTCAGCAGGGAATTCGCCTGGGAGAGCGCTTAATGCGTATAGCTGTTACTTAGTGTGTGTATATCCCAGTCATGTGACTCCCGGCCCGCCTCTCTCCTCTCACGTCTTTCCTGATGTCAGCCCCGCCCGCCTCTCTTCTGACCTCATAGCTCCAGTCAGTGGGCGGGGCTGACATCAGGAAAGATGTGAGAGGAGAGAGGCGGGCCGGGAGTCACATGACCGGGATATACACACACTAAGTAACAGCTATACGCACGGAGCACTCTCCCGGGAGGGGGCGGGGCAAGTAATCGATCTTTGCAGTCGCATGCATCGATGCCGCATCGGGGACACCCGAATGGTGATGCATCGATGCTGCGATTAATTTCAGCACTCCTAATGCCTAGTCGTGTCTGTGAATGTCAGAGTTTTACAATGCCTCATGGGATGCGTAGTTCCGCAACAGCTAGAGGGCCGTAGTTTGAGGATCCCTGGCCTAGGCTATCTTTATGTAGAGCAACAATTCTTTTTTTCAGATCCTCAGAGAGTTCTTTGCTATGAGGTGCCATGTTGAATTTCCAATGACCAGTTTGAGAGAGTGAGAGCGATAACACCAAATTTAACACACCTGCTCCCCACTCACACCTGTGACCTTGTAACACTAACGAGTCACATGACACCGGGAAGGGAAAATGGCTAATTGGGCCCAATTTGGACATTTTCACTTAGGGGTGTACTCACTTTTGTTGCCAGCGGTTTAGACATTAATGGCTTGTGTGTTGAGTTATTTTGAGGGGACAGCAAATTTACACTTTTAGGCCCGATTCACACTGATGCGAGTTCATGACGAATGTGATGCGTCAAAAACACTTTACATTCGCATGTCATCCATAAAGTCATTGTTTTCAATGACGGTCGTTCACATACATGCATTGTGATTCTTCTACGAATGCGATGCGATTAAAGAAAGGGTCTTGTGAGAGTTTACTGCGTTGCGTTGCGAATTTAGTCTCCATAGACACCAATGTAAATCGTTCTTGAATCGTAGTGATGGTTCACATATGTGCGAATTCCACCACACTACTCTCCACAAAAACCAGGAAGTACACAGGAAGTTAACACCTTTTTTTTTTTTTACATTATGATTCCATTGGCTAGAATATCAATCGCAGCTATGTCCAACTCCTGAAATTTGCGGTAAATTGCGGTAAATTTGCGATAAAATCGCGGTAAATTCGCACCCCACAAAGGACAAAAAAAGGAACAAAATCACAGAGCATCAGTGTGAACCAGGCCTTATACAAGCTGTACACTCACTACTTTACATTGTAGCAAAGTGTCATTTCTTCAGTGTTGTCACATGAAAAGATAGAAGAAAATATTTACAGAAATGTGTGGGGTGTACTCACTTTTGTGAAATACTGTATACTGTATTTATCGGCGTATAACACACAGTTTTTTCCCCTTAAAATCAGGGGAAAATCGTGGGTGCGTGTTATACGCCGATCCCCCACCGATCTCCGCTGATTGTGAGCAGAGCGAAGCGAGCGCCGCCGACACACACAAAGCCGAGTGTACTCAGCTAGTCTCGGCTAGTCTCGGCTCCGCTCACAGTCACGTCCAGTCCCGCCATTGGACCTGTGTTATGTCCATCATAGGGGCGGGACTGGGCGGGACGCGAGAGGAGCCGAGACTAGCCGAACACACTCGGCTTTGTGTATGTTGGCGCCGGTGTTCTGACGAAAAGGCTCACAATCAGCTGTTCGGAGATCTTCGACGTCTCCTGCGCACTACAGGGAAGACACAGCTGATGATTGGCGCCAATTTTAAATACCTGTAGCTGCAATGACACAGGGCTAAAAAGGCTGCAATGACACAAGGCTGCAAAGGCTGCAATGACACAAGGCTGCAAAGGCTGCAATGACACAAGGCTGCAAAGGCTGCAATGACACAAGGTTGCAATGACACAGAGCAAGGCTGCAATGACACAAGGCTGCAAAGGCTGCAATGACACAAGGCTGCAATGACACAGAGCAAGGCTGCAATGACACAAGGCTGCAAAGGCTGCAATGATACAAGGCTGCAATGACACAAGGCTGCAATGACACAAGGCTGCAAAGGCTGCAATGACACAAGGCTGCAAAGGCTGCAATGACACAAGGCTGCAAAGGCTGCAATGACACAAGGCTGCAAAGGATGCAATGACACAAGGCTGCAAAGGCTGCAATGACACAAGGCTGCAAAGGCTGCAATGACACAAGGCTGCAAAGGCTGCAATGACACAGGGCTGCAAAGGCTGCAATGACACAAGGCTGCAAAGGCTGCAATGACACAGGGCTGCAAAGGCTGCAATGACACAACGCTGCAAAGGATACAATGACACAAGGCTGCAAAGGCTGCAATGACACAAGGCTGCAAAGGATGCAATGACACAAGGCTGCAAAGGCTGCAATGACACAAGGCTGCAAAGGCTGCAATGACACAAGGCTGCAAAGGCTGCAATGACACAAGGCTGCAAAGGCTGCAATGACACAAGGCTGCAAAGGCTGCAATGACACAAGGCTGCAAAGGCTGCAATGACACAAGGCTGCAAAGGCTGCAATGACACAAGGCTGCAAAGGCTGCAATGACACAAGGCTGCAAAGGCTGCAATGACACAAGGTTGCAATGACACAGAGCAAGGCTGCAATGACACAAGGCTGCAAAGGCTGCAATGACACAAGGCTGCAATGACACAGAGCAAGGCTGCAATGACACAAGGCTGCAAAGGCTGCAATGATACAAGGCTGCAATGACACAAGGCTGCAATGACACAAGGCTGCAAAGGCTGCAATGACACAAGGCTGCAAAGGCTGCAATGACACAAGGCTGCAAAGGATGCAATGACACAAGGCTGCAAAGGATGCAATGACACAAGGCTGCAAAGGCTGCAATGACACAAGGCTGCAATGACACAAGGCTGCAAAGGCTGCAATGACACAAGGCTGCAAAGGATGCAATGACACAGGGCTGCAAAGGCTGCAATGACACAAGGCTGCAAAGGCTGCAATGACACAGGGCTGCAAAGGCTGCAATGACACAACGCTGCAAAGGCTGCAATGACACAAGGCTGCAAAGGCTGCAATGACACAAGGTTGCAATGACACAGAGCAAGGCTGCAATGACACAAGGCTGCAAAGGCTGCAATGACACAAGGCTGCAATGACACAGAGCAAGGCTGCAATGACACAAGGCTGCAAAGGCTGCAATGATACAAGGCTGCAATGACACAAGGCTGCAATGACACAAGGCTGCAAAGGCTGCAATGACACAAGGCTGCAAAGGCTGCAATGACACAAGGCTGCAAAGGCTGCAATGACACAAGGCTGCAAAGGATGCAATGACACAAGGCTGCAAAGGCTGCAATGACACAAGGCTGCAAAGGCTGCAATGACACAAGGCTGCAAAGGCTGCAATGACACAGGGCTGCAAAGGCTGCAATGACACAAGGCTGCAAAGGCTGCAATGACACAGGGCTGCAAAGGCTGCAATGACACAACGCTGCAAAGGATACAATGACACAAGGCTGCAAAGGCTGCAATGACACAAGGCTGCAAAGGATGCAATGACACAAGGCTGCAAAGGCTGCAATGACACAAGGCTGCAAAGGCTGCAATGACACAAGGCTGCAAAGGCTGCAATGACACAAGGCTGCAAAGGCTGCAATGACACAAGGCTGCAAAGGCTGCAATGACACAAGGCTGCAAAGGCTGCAATGACACAAGGCTGCAAAGGCTGCAATGACACAAGGCTGCAAAGGCTGCAATGACACAAGGCTGCAAAGGCTGCAATGACACAAGGTTGCAATGACACAGAGCAAGGCTGCAATGACACAAGGCTGCAAAGGCTGCAATGACACAAGGCTGCAATGACACAGAGCAAGGCTGCAATGACACAAGGCTGCAAAGGCTGCAATGATACAAGGCTGCAATGACACAAGGCTGCAATGACACAAGGCTGCAAAGGCTGCAATGACACAAGGCTGCAAAGGCTGCAATGACACAAGGCTGCAAAGGATGCAATGACACAAGGCTGCAAAGGCTGCAATGACACAAGGCTGCAATGACACAAGGCTGCAAAGGCTGCAATGACACAAGGCTGCAAAGGATGCAATGACACAGGGCTGCAAAGGCTGCAATGACACAAGGCTGCAAAGGCTGCAATGACACAGGGCTGCAAAGGCTGCAATGACACAACGCTGCAAAGGATGCAATGACACAAGGCTGCAAAGGCTGCAATGACACAAGGCTGCAAAGGATGCAATGACACAAGGCTGCAAAGGCTGCAATGACACAAGGCTGCAATGACACAAGGCTGCAAAGGCTGCAATGACACAAGGCTGCAAAGGCTGCAATGACACAAGGCTGCAAAGGATGCAATGACACAAGGCTGCAAAGGATGCAATGACACAGGGCTGCAAAGGCTGCAATGACACAGGGCTGCAAAGGATGCAATGACACAAGGCTGCAAAGGATGCAATGAAACAAGGCTGCAAAGGATGCAATGACACAAGGCTGCAAAGGATGCAATGACACAAGGCTGCAAAGGCTGCAATGACACAAGGCTGCAAAGGCTGCAATGACACAAGGCTGCAAAGGATGCAATGACACAAGGCTGCAAAGACTGCAATGACACAGGGCTGCAAAGGATGCAATGACACAAGGCTGCAAAGGATGCAATGACACAAGGCTGCAAAGGATGCAATGACACAAGGCTGCAAAGGATGCAATGACACAAGGCTGCAAAGGATGCAATGACACAAGGCTGCAAAGGCTGCAATGACACAAGGCTGCAAAGGCTGCAATGACACAAGGCTGCAAAGGCTGCAATGACACAAGGCTGCAAAGGATGCAATGACACAGAGCAAGGCTGCAGATGGACAGATAAGGCTGTATTGATGGGCATTTAAATGTAGGTTTTTTTTTCCTTAAACTTCCCTCCTAAAATTTTTTGCCTTAAAATTCCCCCCTAAACTTGGGGTGTGTGTTATACGCCGATAAATACGGTATATAAAATGTTTGGGGGTTCTGAGTAATTTTCTAGCAAAAAAAATGATGATTTTTACATGTAGGAGAGAAGTGTCAGAATTGGCCTGGGTGGTAAGGGGTTAATTACCATAAGGTACAAATAATTATTATATATTGTTTTTAAGATACTTTACTATATTTTCAAAAACTGTACTCAAGCAGGTGGCTTAACGAACAAGTTATAACTTCTAACCAGTCATTTCACAGTAAATAGATGAATAATAAATTATTATGTTATACCATATAGCATATACATATATGATTTAGCTTGATTAAAACAGTACCTTTTCAACAGCAGATTATCATTCTCTTTCTTAACTGTGTGAGAAAAACTTGGGATTGTGGGTAGATCTCTGTGACCCCAGGTCGCCAAGCTACGACCCTTGAAGCTATGTGCCCTGATTGGGCAAATCTTTTATTGCTTCAGCCAATCTGGGCTTCCAATGCACTGTGCAGCGGCGCAGTGCATTGTAGTCATTCAGTTGGCAAAAAAAAAAGGGTCGAACGTCCTGATAATTCGGGCATTCGTCGAAATGGGCGCTCAGCCGATGTTTGGCCCAAACTCATGCTTGGGCCGAACCATTCGCCCAACTCTAAATATGAACAAGCTTCTTGATTTACCAACATTTGATTGAAATAACTGTATTTAACCTCTATTATAAGATAATAACCACTTTCACTATCATGTTTCTTTGACTTCTATTGATTTTCCTATGAAAATTTCTTTCTTTGGCTTCTATGGATTTCTCATGTATCTATTCTTATTGTGTTCACAGGAACAGGAATTATACTTAAAGCAAGGATTGCAGGAACAAGCCAACAAGTACCAAGCACATATGGAAACATTACAGCGAGAGAACCAGGATGCAGAGAAATCACTTGAAAATTGTCAAGAAATGATAGGAAATTTGGAAGATAAATGCGAAGAGCTATCAAACAGATGGTCTTGCACTATATCCTAGGTATAACACACTAGATGTATCCTAACTACAAATGTATGACATATGGGGGGTTATTTACTAAAGGCAAATCCACTTTGCACTACAAGTGCACTTGGTAGTGCAGTCACTGTAGATCTGAGGGTGACAGTGGCGGAATTACCAGGGTCGCACCAGCAACTGGGCCCTGGAGTTCTGCCCATGTGGGGGGGACCCAAAAGCCTGGGATGTGGCTCCGGGTTTGCTGGCTGCAGTTATGAGTATAGAGTGTCTATTACACTCTCTGTCACACTGTTCGGACCCCGCACTGACAGCCTGCCCCCCCTCCTCGCACGGACATCGGACAGGAGAGGAAAGAGATACAGACAGCAGGATCTTCTCCTCCCACCCCCCTCGCGTGTCTCCCCGTGGCCCCGCCCACATTCCAATCCTCGGCAGCTCCATGCTTAGCAAAGAGAAACTCCAGCAGCCTGCAGGTAGATAGTGGAGGAAAGGCCAGCTTGTACTATGGATGCTGCAACCCTCCTCAGAGGATCCACAGCTCTCCAGGTCAGCCAATTGCCTTCCTAATGAAACTTCTCAGTGCCTGAAAAGAAAGCAGCACACAGGTGGGTCAGTCATTGATGGGACTTGTTGTGTTGTCCCCTCCAGAGCCCTTCAACCAACACAGCAGCCCACTGGGGTTTCCCTAGTGTGGTGCACTACAAGCCCCAGCATGCTCTGCCAGCCTATGGCTACTTTCAGACTGGGAGCGGGCATCGGCGGTAAAGGGGCACTATTTTTTAGTGCCGCTTTACCGTTGTTTTAGCGACGCTATTCGGCTGCTAGCGGGGCAGTTTCAACCCCCGCTAGCGGCCAAAAAAGGGTTAAACCCGCCCGCAAAGCATCACTGCAGCGGCTCTTTGCCAGAGGTTTGGCGGCACTGCCCCATTGTTTTCAATGGGCAGGGGCAATTTAGGAGCGGTGTATACAGCGCTGCAAAGATGCAGGACTTTTTTTTACAATCCTGCAAGTGCACCGCTCCAGTGTAAAAGCCCTCAGGCTTTCATACTGGAGACACAAGAGAGGCTCTTTACAGGCGCTATGCAGGCCCGATTTATAGCGCTGTAGCGTCTGTAAAGCGCCTCAGTATGAACGTAGCCTTATGCCCCGTACACACGGTCGGATTTTCCGATGGAAAATGTCCGGTCGGAGCGTGTTGTCGGAAATTCCGACCGTGTGTGGGCTCCATCGGACATTTTCCATCGGATTTTCCGACACACAAAGTTGGAAAGCAGGAGATAAAATTTTCCGACAACAAAATCCGTTGTCGGAAATTCTGATCGTGTGTACACAAATCCGACGGACAAAGTGCCACGCATGCTCAGAATAAATAAAGAGATGAAAGCTATTGGCCACTGCCCCGTTTATAGTCCCGACGTACGTGTTTTACGTCACCGCGTTCAGAACGATCGGATTTTCCGACAACTTTGTGTGACCGTGTGTATGCAAGACAAGTTTGAGCCAACATCCGTCGGAAAAAATCCTAGGATTTTGTTGTCGGAATGTCCGAACAAAGTCCGACCGTGTGTACGCCCTATTAGTGTATGTATAGCACAGGCTAGTAGATCTTGTTTGCTGACCAATCCAGGGCCCAAGCCTCCATCTATGGTAAGGGAAGTGTCCCCCACCCTTCCTCTCTTATCTCGCCAGCCTCTGAGCACACTTATGTAAGGGAGATCTCTGTGGACTGTAATGTAAAGGGGGACTCTGATGTACATGGGGGGCTTTGGTGAGCAGAGTCCCCCTTACATAAGGATTCCCAGAGCACCTCTTACATCAGTTTCCCTTTACATTACAGTCCATAGAGCTCCCCCTTAGGGCCCTTTCTCATGGGTAGACTCTGCCAAGCAAATCCACCTGCTCAGTGCGGGATCTTTCCGCTGATCCACACCGAACAGGTGGATGACAGGTCCATGTCTGCTCCACTTGTGCAGAGTGGACACAGACACAGACTGCTGTTCTCTATGGACCGGTCTGACTGTCATCCAATCCGCTAGTCTGTTTTCATTGGAGCGGATGCAGGCAGGTGTAAATGGACACGTCTGTTTACATCCACCTCCCCATACAAAACAATGGGTGGTCCGATCAGTTCAAATGTGTAAAAGACGCCAGAAAGGGGTCCTGCTGCAGGACCATAATCAAGGGCCCCGCGATGGGAGAAAAGGACACCAGGATCATTAGAAAGGGCCCCGGGACCAGAGGTCAGTGGGCCCTTCATGGTTCCTTGTACCGGGGCCCTGAAGGTTCTAGTTACTCCTCTGGAGGGGGACATGCAAGGAAAATAAAAAACAGCATTTTAGCTTGCACTTGATTGGATTATAAAATCAGCAGAGCTTCCCCTCATTTCAGAACTCCCCCTCAGATCTACAGCGACTGCACTTTCAGTGCACTTGTAGTGCAAAGTGGATTTTCCTTTAGTAAATCAACCCCAATGTCTTTTTAAAGTCCACTCACTCTAGAGCTCCTGTACTGTCTTTAACTGCAGTTCTGCATACCATGCGTTGTGGGTCTGTGAAAAATCTGTTTCATCTCTGTGTTATACAAGGATGTATAGGACAAATGGCTGCAAATAAACAGGTTAAACTTATGTAGGAGGATTTATTTTTAAATCTCAGTGTTTTACCTGAGGCTACTCACTTCATTGGGTATATGGAAGGGTTTACAACCACTTTAACAATTAGCACTTATGGTTTGCAGCACTGGTGCCTTTGTTTTCAAATCTCAGCCAAGACACTATCTGTATGGATTTTGAGTGTTCTCTTCTCCTGTTTTTTGTGGTTTTCTCCTACACTATAAAAGCCTGATTGTTTCTAATATGTGTGTTCAGATCTAAAGATCCCATATACAGTCTTTAATGGCAGACCCTGGTAATACTAATGCAGGTATGGTACACATTTCAGGTACTGAGCTACAGAAAATGAAGTTTAGAAGGGTGCCAAAGATTACAAAGTGGTGAATGTAGTTGTGATGGGGGTACATTTAATGAATAATAAAAGAATATAAAAAACAGAAGTAGAGATGATTTTCTTAATTTGAATATTGCATATATAATAATTTTTGTAAAACATTGAATGTACCTAAACTCGAATGCAGAAATGTAATATATTGCAGTTCATCAACCCTAAAGTGAAACTAAACCCTCCTGTCCTTTTCAGCCAAGGAAGCGGCCATCTTACCTGTTTGAACTTCAGCTGCCATGGTGCTGCCCATGTGATCAGTTATGACACCAGACATTTGATGGTTTGACAGTTTGGTTGAGAACACAACCAATGTAGCTATTTTTTTTAAACTGTTTTGGGTTTAGTTCCACTTTAAAACGGAGTTCCACTCAAAAGTGAAACTTCCGCTTATCTGTCTCCTCCCCGCCCTCCGGTGCCTCATTTGGCACCTTTCAGGGGGAGGTGAGAATGGGCACCTGTTTTTTGACAGGTACCGTTCCCCACTTCCGAGAGACAGGGCCATGGCCTTGGCTCTTGGAAGTTTGTCTCTTTCCTCCGCCACCAGACCATTTAGAAAGTGCAGCGTGCTTCGCGCATGCGCAGTAGGGAACCAGCTGAGAAGCCGAAAGGCATCACTGCCGGGTTACCCTACAAGGAATGGTGAAGGCTGCCCCCAACATTGCGGGCTCCCTGGACAGGTACTGTAAGTGTCCATATATTAAGTCAGCAGCTGCAGTATTTGTAGCTGCTGACTAAAAATTTTTCATTGGGGGGGGGGGCTGGACCTCCTCTTTAACTCTTTCCCAAAACAGTCACATTAAAGTGGAACTTTAGTCTTACTGGATCACTTCATGCTGGCCTCTTTTGCAGGTAAAGCTACTGTATGTAAAACATTAAAAATAAGCGCCTATACTGTTTAAAATCCAGTAATTCACTGCCTCCCCCTGCTCTGCACATGCTCAGTTGCTCTCCCATTTTTAGGCACTGCTGAGTTTGTAGAGGCCGATCTGCTGACAGCCATAACCTCCCTGGCGGTTTTCCCGAGTGTGGCTCGGGGTTACATTTCAGCACCATTAGCGATAACCCTGAGCCACACTGGGGATTGCATTACAGGATCCTGGTGCGGTATACTTACCTTGTCCCCAGAATCCTGCGATGTCCCCCCACTGTGTCTGTGGGCTCTGTCCTCCGCCCGAAGCCTCTTTGTGCCGGGCTCTGTTCCCTGCAAGCGTCACGACGCATGGGGGCGGAGCCCGGTGGCAAATTAACCACTTTAGCCCCGGACCATTATGCTGCCTAAGGACCAGAGGACTTTTTCCAATTTGGCACTGCGTCGCTTTAACTGCTAATTGCGCGGTCATGCAATGCTGTACCCAAACAAAATTTGCGTCCTTTTCTTCCCACAAATAGAGCTTTCTTTTGATGGTATTTGATCAGCTCTGCCGTTTTTATTTTTTGCGCTATAAACGGAAAAAGTCCGAAAATTTTGAAAAAAAAATGATATTTTCTACTTTTTGTTATAAAAAAATCCAATAAACTCAATTTTAGTCATACATTTAGGCCAAAATGTATTCGGCCACATGTCTTTGGTAAAAAAAATGTCAATAAGCGTATATTTATTGGTTTGCGCAAAAGTTATAGCGTCTACAAACTAGGGTACATTTTCTGGAATTTACACAGCTTTTAGTTTATGACTGCCTATGTCATTTCTTGAGGTGCTAAAATGGCAGGGCAGTACAAACCCCCCCCCCAAATGACCCCATTTTGGAAAGTAGACACCCCAAGGAAATTGCTGAGAGGCATGTTGAGCCCATTGAATATTTATTTTTTTGTCCCAAGTCATTGAATAATGACAAAAAAAAAAAAAATATTTACAAAAAGTTGTCACTAAATGATATATTGCTCACACAGGCCATGGGCCTATGTGGAATTGCACCCCAAATTGCATTCAGCTGCTTCTCCTGAGTATGGGGATACCACATGTGTGGGACTTTTTGGGAGCCTAGCTGCGTACAGGACCCCGAAAACCAATCACCGCCTTCAGAATTTCTAAGGGCGTACATTTTTGATTTCACTCCTCACTACCTATCACAGTTTTGAAGGCCATAAAAAGCCCAGATGGCACAACCCCCCCCCCCCCCAAATGACCCCATTTCGGAAAGTAGACACCCAATGCTATTTGCTGAGAGGCATGTTGAGTCCATGGAATATTTTATATTTTGACACAAGTTGCGGGAAAGTGACAATTTTTTTTTTTTGCAAAAAGTTGTCACTAAATGATATATTGCTCACACAGGCCATGGGCATATGTGGAATTGCACCCCAAAATACATTTAGCTGCTTCTCCTGAGTACAGGAATACCACATGTATGGGACTTTTTGGGAGCCTAGCCGCGTACGGGGCCCCGAAAACCAATCACCGCCTTCAGGATTTCTAAGGGTGTAAATTTTTGATTTCACTCTTCACTGCCTATCACAGTTTCGGAGGCCATGAAATGCCCAGGTGGCACAAAACCCATTTCCATTTTGGAAAGTAGACACCCCAAGCTATTTGCTGAGAGGCATGGTGAGTATTTTGCAGCTCTCATTTGTTTTTGAAAATGAAGAAAGACAAGAAAAAACATTTTTATTTTCTTTTTTCAATTTTCAAAACTTTGTGACAAAAAGTGAGGTCTGCAAAATACTCGCTATACCTCTCAGCAAATAGCTTGGGGTGTCTACTCTAATTTCCAAAATGGGGTCATTTGGGGGGGTTTTGCCACCTGGGCATTCCATGGCCTCCGAAACTGTGATAGGCAGTGAAGAGTGAAATCAAAAATTTACGCCCTTAGAAAGCCTGAAGGCGGTGCTTGGTTTTTGGGGTCCCGTACGCGGCTAGGCTCCCAAAAAGGCTCACACATGTGGTATCCCCGTACTCAGGAGAAGCAACAGAATGTATTTTTGGGGTGTAATTTCACATATTCCCATGGCATGTTTGAGCAATATATCATTTAGTGACAACTTTGTGCAAAATAAATAAATAAATAATAATTTGTCTCTTTCCCACAACTTGTGTCACAATATAAAATATTCCATGGACTCGACATGCCTCTCAGCAAATAGCTTGGGGTGTCAACTTTCCAAAATGGGGTCGTTTGGGGGGGTTTGAACTGTCCTGGCATTTTATGCACAACATTTAGAAGCTTATGTCACACATCACCCACTCTTCTAACCACTTGAAGACAAAGCCCTTTCTGACACTTTTTGTTTACATGAAAAAATTACTTTTTTTTGCAAGAAAATTACTTTGAACCCCCAAACATTATATATTTTAAAGCAAATGCCCTACAGATTAAAATGGTTTGTGTTTCATTTTTTTTTTTACATAGTATTTGCGCAGTGATTTTTCAAACGCATTTTTTGGGGAAAAAACACACTTTTTTAAATTTTAATGCACTAAAACACACTATATTGCCCAAATGTTTGATGAAATAAAAAAGATGATCTTAGGCCGAGTACATGGATACCAAACATGACATGCTTTAAAATTGCGCACAAACGTGCAGTGGCGACAAACTAAATACATTTTTAAAAGCCTTTACAGGTTACCACTTTAGATTTACAGAGGAGGTCTACTGCTAAAATTACTGCCCTCGATCTGACGTTTGCGGTGACACCTCACATGCATGGTGCAATTGCTGTTTACATTTGACACCAGACCGACGCTTGTCTTCGCCTTTGCGCGAGAGCAGGGGGGATAGGGGTGCTTTTTTTTTTTCTTTATTATTTTTTTGCTTTTTTATCTTATTTTTAAACTGTTCCTTTCATTTTTTTTTTAATCATTTTTATTGTTATCTCAGGGAATGTAAATAATAGGTAGTGACAGGTACTCTTTTTTGAAAAAATTGGGGTCTATTAGACCCTAGATCTCTCCTCTGCCCTCAAAGCATCTGACCACACCAAGATCGGTGTGATAAAATGCTTTCCCAATTTCCCAATGGCGCTGTTTACGAAAATGCTTGCGAATTCTAAGTCATAAAATGCTTGTAGTTTCCGGTTTCTTAGGCCATAGAGATGTTTGGAGCCACTCTGGTCTCTGATCAGCTCTATGGTCAGCTGGCTGAATCACCGGCTGCATTCTCAGGCTCCCTGTTGAGACAGGAGAGCCAGAGAAAAACACGGAAGACGGTGGGGGGGCATTCCCTCCCACTGCTTCACTGCTTGTAAAAGCAGTCTAGAGGCTAATTAGCCACTAGGATTGCTTTTACATGAAAGCCGACCGCTGGCTGAAAAGAATGATACCAAGATTATACCTAAACCTGCAGGCATTATTCTGGTATAACCACTCAAAGTCATGAATGGCGTACCTGAAGACAAAGAAAAATGGTTAACAATAAAACACAGTAAACGGTAAAGTATAAAAAATTGCATACCTGAAAAGCAAACATGATAAAACATAATAACAATAAAACATTGCAGAATAGAATACAGTAAAAAAGAGCAGAACAATAGAGAGGGAATAGGGAGAGAGAGAACAATAAAATGACAACTATTTTTTTTTCTATTTTATATATTTTTTTTTTTTTACACTTTTTTTTGTAACTAACTTTTATAACTGTAACCGGTTCCAGGTTCAGGTCTCTCAAAATGCGATGGCATCTTGGGAGACTCTGTGAAAGTGTGCCTAGTCTGTGCAATGCTGTACCCTACACTAATACTCAACTAGTGTATGGTAGCGTTCAAAACATTCACCATTGCAAAGACCAGGATTGTCAGGACAGGAGGGACAATAATAGCGGGTGTCACGCCTATATCCGTGCTTGCTGCAGACACGACATCTTTTTTGGGGGGGTTCGTTGGGTAGGGGTACTCGGGAGGACATAAAAATGCCTCTCATGCAGCCGACTGCATTTGGTTGGGGATGTGATAGGGGGAAGTACGGGTGCTGCAGAAGTGGTGGGTTCCCAATTAGGATTGGCGAATGCAGCAGGAAGGGCACTATGGGCACGACGAGCCTGTGTTTGTCTTTTTGGTGGCAGCGGGACACTACTTGTGCTTGCCACCTCACCAGCTTGAACTGCACTTATGGGACTCGCCACGTCACCAAGTGTCACTGCAGTGCTGGTTTGACTACGACCGGGGTGTACTAGGCCACTGGTGCTTGCCAGTTCACCAAAACGCTACCAAAAAAACTATTAGCGATCGCAGGGATCAGGCCTGACTCTGCGAACGCTGCAGTTATGCATTTAGTGTTTTGTAAGTGACAGTGATCGATCGATACTGCACTTGGGTGGGCTGGGCTGGGCCGGGCGGAGGGGCAAAACAAAGGTGCTAGCATCGGACCCCCCACCCGCGGAAGGCAGATCCCGTATATGTACGTGATTCTGTCTGTCCGTGCCATTCTGCCAACGTAAATCGGCGTAAGGCGGTCCTTAAGTGGTTAAAAAAAGTGAAAAATCATAATACAATCAGTACAGTGTAATCTTACAGATTACATTACTGTATGAAATTTTTTCACATCCCTTTTGTCCCCAGTGCTTTGTCCAATGCCCTGCATGCAGTTTTATATTACATATACTGTTCTTTCTGCCTGGAAACTTGAGATTGTGCATAGCAACCAAAAAGGTTCCCTTTACGTCAAAAGTGGCTTTAGACCAGCTAGAAAACAGGGACAATAAATTAGAACACTTGCAGAATTGAGCGATAGTGAATCATGGGGTAAATTAATTTTATTATTATTATATTATTATTTTTTATAATTATTTATATTTATTCATTATATTATTCTTTATGATTTTGTGTTTCAAACTTCATCATACCCGGGATATCTACTAGACTCTTGTTTGGACAGAATTAAATGTTTTATTGCTAAGAATTACAGGCCTATAATATAAAACACCAAATTTCTATGCAAAATAATTGTACCGCTTTGAGATGCAAAAATCTGACATAATCATACCGCCAGGGAGGTTACAGTGGAATTAAACCCTCCTATCCTTTACAGCCAAGGAAGCTGCTTCTGTTTGATCTGCAACTGCCATAGTGCTGCACATGTGATCAGTTATGACACCAGTCATTACACCAGAAGAAAGTATCATAACACAGAGTGGCCCTGTGGATACATATTAAAGTATAAACGTGCCACGTCCTAGAACTGATTTGACAGAGAAAGAAATTTTTTGGGGGACTTTAGACTTTGTAGGCACAGTAACACCACGTGTTTGTATCAAAACTAATTTATTGAAAAACCATAAACATAGAAAATACGTTAAAAACCACAGATCACAAAAAATATATCTAGTACGAAATATTTAGTAGATCGAGTGCTATACAAAACCATCTAGATAAACAGCTCAGACATGAGGATAGCCATTGAAGTAGAATAGTAAAGTATCGAACCAGGCAGAACTTCAGCAATGCAGGTTTATTAACAGCTGATAACATACGGGTTTATGTTCAAAGTATTACAAGATACAGATCTAATTTATACAGTTTCTTACAATGCAAGCATATTAGATATAAATATTCTTATCCTCTAACCAAATTTAAACAATTGTGAATTGTTCTCACCTTGAACCAGAATGGGTCTTTTCTGCCAATTCTTGGGAACCTCTCACCTGATAGGGACCAGCCGATCTGCCGGTGGTCTGGTCCCCTCACAGAGTTCTGGGTTCCAGCTCAACCAAGTTCTTGAGGGAAATTCACCTGAGACCACATTCTGGAACAAGTTAAGAAGTCTTCTCTGACTCGTACGAGGAGACAAGTTATGGACAGATACTTGCCCATTGGTTCTGACCTCTATGACCCGTGCAATAGGGCAGCATACACAGAGTTCAGCCTTATGAGCTCCTATCTGACTTGTCCGAGGGGACAAGTTAGGACAGATACTTGCCCATTGGTTCTGACCTCTATGACCCGTGCAATAGGGCAGCATACACAGAGTTCAGCCTTATGAGCTCCTATCTGACTTGTCTGTCTAACAATTGCAGAGCTTGCATTTATATACTCTTTTACAAGTCTAATCTCAACTATCTCTCTTACATATGATTGGTCACTAAGATCTAGGTCAAAGTAACCAACCATAAATCTGACACTTGTTCTACAACCAGATAAACTTAATTATTCCCAAAATTCCTTTATGTTCATTAAAGTGATTTATAACTGTTTTTGTCCAATTAAAAACACCTGTATAGAGACAGTATGGCACCCAGCTGTGTTATCAAACTCTCCTTATCTTGATACTAGCTTCAAGGATTTGCAGATTTACGACTGAGACAATGAACTTTCAATAACCCCACCAGATGTGTTATATGTCTCACTATATGTATGTATTTTAAGAGTTTTAATGAGGGCACAAGCAGACCTTTGTTTGACCTTGTCAAACTTAATTTAATGTACTGTACATAACTTTAATTATTTCTAAACCACCTGTTTTCATATCTTTATCTTATATGCATTTCAGACTTGAGACAATTCTATATTACTTGAATCTATCCTAACGAACTTTCACCCAGTAAACTATCTTAATACAATTTCGAGAACACCTGTGTACAAGTACTTGTCATAAAGCAGAGGTCATCTAAAGTTCAACACTTATAAATGAAGACTTTCTAAATCTATGGAAAACACAGTATACATTATTAAAGATTAATAATTGTTGCTTTACTTATTGAATAATAATATTGATAAAACCACTACTATATAATAATATGAATAATAATAATAATAATAATAATCAATAAAATATATGCAAATCAATATATATATATATATATATATGAAATATATTGGCTAATATGAGATTCCACAACATTTCCCCCCTGTTGAGGCATAAGCCTCACAGCAATTACAGTACAGATCACCCACCATGCTCTTCAGAGACCCCATGCACCCAACACTGATCACATAAATTGTCCAAAAAAAATTAAAAATAAATCAGTCCAAAAAATAAAAAATGAATAAATCAGTCCAATCAAAAACACACTGCATCTTCTTCTGTAGCTGCAAAGTCCTTCTCCATATGTGGCACGGAAAACATAGTTGTCAGTCTCAGTGGCATTGTGATCATTCTTGCCACAAACTTCTTGCAACAGGCAACAGTTACTCAGCAACATCACATCAAGGATAACAAGGAAGAGGAACAATCCGTTTAGCTAGTGAATGAAAGCCAAGTATGTGGTCTCAAGGAGCATTCAGCAGACTCAGTCCCATAAGGCTCTGCCTTTTCCTACATAGGTCTTTTCAGCTTAGCCAAGTGCTTGATGTTTTTTGGAGAGATCTCCTTCTTCATCATCAGTTGCTGGTCCAGTATCATAGCACAAGCTGCTTTGGATGCTGTAAGACACAAGTTCAGTGCATACTTGTTCTGCAAGGGTACAAGTCTCAGATGTTCCTTTATTGCATGAAATCCTTCCTTTGTAGCAATTACCATTTGTAACAAGTTGCATCATGTCTTCTGCGATCACCCGATATTTGTCTGGATATAAAAATACACTTCAAAAATATAGTTATAAAAATAAAAATAAAGTCAGTGTCAGGATACAATAGGCCTCTGGCAAGCACTTCAGGGCAACCTATAAAGCAATGGCTCCTACACTCTCATTTTATTTAATAACTTAATTTAGTGTGTTCCTTTTATTTCTACAACATCCGCTAAAATAATATACATGTATCTATATAGTTTTATCATAATACAATACTCTTACAATATTAATAATATTTATTATTATAAATCCCTTTAAGTACATGTTTTCACTACAAAGTATTTTATATAGAATATTCTTTTACATTTCCCAATCTATACTATTTCCCATACAATAATTGTAAAATTTTTATCATTTCTTAACCTTGACTCCACCTATCAGTCACTATTACCCTGGTCATGTCATACTGTCAATATAGTCAGTCCAGATATTTCATTAGTTTTAATTTTGTAGTCTTCCCACAAAGTTTGCTAAACTCAAAACCATTTCACTTTTTGTCAATTTTTGCACATACTATACTGCAGAATATTATACAATAACAGTCAGCATGGGTCTCTTCTGTCAGTCACTGCTATACTGTCTAAGTCAGTAGCCTACCTCTCCTATGTCTTAAAACATAAATTATAAAACAAAATCAAGACAAATATCATAACATATCCTATAAAGCATCAATAGCATACAGTCTTTAGCGATAATGTCATACCCATTACATTAAACCTCCCCACTTTTTTTTTTTTTTTTTTCCAAAAAATGATAAAACTATTTGTTTATAATGATTGAACATTTACTCAAAGTGGAACTCTACTCACAAAAATGTGATAAAATAAGGTTCATTAGCAAGAAAAATACATTCCACATTAATTATTATGCTACCATTTTACTGAAGCCCAGAACCTTTGAGCAGCAGTAGAATTTCAGGCTGTCAGCAAACTGGCCTCTAGATTTTATTCATTGCAAAAAAAATAGAGCACAACTGAGCCTGTGTAGAGCAGGGTGGAACAGTGGATTTTAAACAGTATAGGCACTTATTTTTTACTGTGCTTCATAGTTACACCTGCAAAAGGGGTCAGCCTCAAGTAACCCAGCAGCAATTAATTTTCTGACCAAAGTTCCACTTTAAGGTGTTCACAATAATACTTATAACATATATAACAAACAAAACAACAGTAAGTCTCTACATACAAAGTATCACATATAATTAATTAGCATTGTCCATTACTGAAATACTTCCAATGTCTTTGTCTGCAACAGTCTCTTGTATGTATTCCACTTGCACTTGTGTGAATAACACTCTTGGTAATCTCACTCAGACTTTGACTACTATAGAAATGGAAAATGTCACTGTCACAAATGTGGATTTAAATGGACACTTGAATTGTGAATTCTTCCACTTCCTTTTATGATCTTTAATGTACTTGCAGTCATCAAGAGTTACTGACATACATTCCTTTAGTGGCTTTGACTGGAACAAGAGATCACATCTAAAACAAGGATCTGTTTAGAAACAAAATTAAACCAATTTGGTTAATTCTTTTAAACACATGAACATTTTATCTCCCACTGTACAGCATGAAGTCTAAGCAACTATCATTTGCCTCTAGAACTCCTAAACTTAGTGACAAATCTATCCAAAGTTTCATATGGCCCAGAAAATTGTATTTAATTTGGTCTACAACAGCCCATAGAGCAGAATGGAACTGATTTTTCATAAAAATGGGTACAATTATCTGATATCAGTTCTGTATACACTCCAATCCTGGGAAAAATTTCCCACATCAGACACTTAGCTGTTGTCTCATACATTTGCATGACCCTATGAAAAACTATGATTTACTTTAAAAATGAGCAGACTTTTATTAAAGTATATCTATATCTACAGCTTTGTTCTTTCATTGCAATAAAGTCTATATATAGGCACACAAAATAGACTTTGAAGAACTACATTTTGTGAAACTACATTGTGATTGTTCATAATTAAAAAGAAATCAAAATAAAATTACATGGTCACTTGCACAGTCTGTTAAATCTAAAGAGGTCAAGAAAATGTGCATTACTATGTCCCTTCCTTAAGAATAATTATATACAAATTTTATTGTTAATTAGATCATATTAATGCAGAGTGACCCTAATCAAAAAACTGACTTTGCCACCTGTAGTAGCATAACTAGGAACTTGAATAATAAAAAAATCCAAAGGAGTGAAATTAAAAAATCCAAAGGAGTGAAATTTTACAAAGTATAACTTTACATATGAAAACGTGCTGGCTGCTCCTGGAATAAAGAAACTAATTATTTATTTATGCAAACTAATAATCAACCTGATAATTACTAAATATTGTAATCAGGTAGGACAAAATAAGTTCTAGCCAATACCAATAAGGGACCTTGCTCACCAGAGCTTACAAGCTAAAAATTAAGACTCTAATTATCTAATTCACCCCCCTGTATGTGCTACATATAGCACATATAATAAGATGGTAGCACTGTTACCATACATCACTCTTCACTATTCTTTTTAGAAAATAAGAAACAAAAATAAATTTGGAGTTCGCTTGTACCAAATAAATAAATCCCATTACTATCTTTGTGATTACTACTAAGTAGGCAAATATATAAAGATGACAGTATACATAATACTGTACAATAAGATAGGGACATGACAAAATAAACAACAAAAGCTACAAGGGAGAATAAGCACCCTACTTACAAGAGTGATACACTAAAAATAAAATGCACCTTTCACTACTACAGTCCATAATATAAAAGACAAAATACCTATTATAATCTACAGTTTATATTCTAATAAAAAATCAACAAATGTTTAAGAATAAGAACGTATTCTGAGATTTTATTTATTTTCTGGTCAGCTCATCCAGTTTCTGTCTAAAGGCACCTAAACGTGCCCCTTTATCTAAGTACAGAGCACTGAGATGAGCTGTCACAAAAAGTGATTTAATGCTGTTGCACATAAGCTCCTAAACACATACTGAAAAAAAAAAAAAATACAGTATTTCGTCTAACATGTAAAACCTACAACTGTAAAATCTTTTAAGCATGACATTAATTACATTAGCGGCATTGAATTTATATACAGATTTTTCCTTCCAGAAGCAGTATGCTGGATACAAAAAAAATATGGGTGAACTTTGTGTCGTAAATTACTTAAAACGAACAACTTTCTTTTTTTCTACAGTTTAAATAACTTCTAACTCCCTCAGCTCATTCATGGCGCTATCTAGCTGAGGTACATATTCAAAAAGAATATAAAAAAGATTAATGAATTGTGCCTTCCACACACACACTCACTGTCAATAACATTTAGAACTTTGACGCTAAAGTCAATCAGTCACCATAGATGTATCAATCCCTAGCCTCTCAACGAAAGACACATACAATCATTCACATAGGGATTCATTTTACACCTCATACAAAAAAAAACACACACACACACACACACACACTTAACTCATATAAATATAAATTCTCCTATCAAATACTAATAACAAGTGTCACGAAATCAAAGATATGACACAGAAAGTTCTAATTGTATTTGTATGGAAGATACATACCATTTCCACATTCATCATACACTATGCAGAATTCAGCATCAGTTGCATACTTCTTACAATTCACTCATAGAACTAACACACAGGGTCCTTCCACACTAACGTTTTTACAACCACTACAGACTTATTCTAACCTAATTTGGGAGATGATCAGTCTCCCTCACACATACAATATTCCCTAACAGTCTACAAAGATTACAAAGAAATTACCTTACATTTGTGAACATTCATTAACAAAATGTCATTATCTTCTGTTTTCTATATAGCAATACAGTCACTCCACCTAGCAAAGTATGCATACACATGAACACAAATTCCTGACTATATATAAATATACAAATATTCACAGAATTATTAAAACTGACAGGTTAGTTAGTAATTACTTATGGACAGCAGTGCTCAGAGTAAAGCCAATAGGCACCGTACGCGCATACGTCTCCTTACCAAAACGCTTGTCTCAAGACACGAAAAACCGCCAAGCCCTGCTTTCCACGGCGATCAGGAATGTCTCAACCCGATCTTAACTCAGTTAGTACACAGACCGTTATAACAGATACATATAAACATATACACTTATAGCACAAAGACGATACATACCTTTTAACTTTGTTAACAAATGGAGCTCCAAAACCTTCACCTTATTTACCTGTCAGGACTTACCTTTCCTGACATCAACCTTCTAAACTCATGAGTATTATTTTACACCACTAAGGTACCTTTTTCTACTAGTAGCTACATATCAGTACTGTTTTTATTTTTTAACTTAGGCTTTCCAGGGATCTGATAACCCCAAAGCCTTCTCCTGATTGATTACCAATCCAGGAAACCAACATGCATGTTAACGCAGGTTCTCCAGGGGTCTTTAAGTCCCCAAAACCTCATCCAGACAAAATTTTGCAGTCAAGGTAAACAACATGCATGTTACGCCTAGGTTTACATAGAGAGTAATTAACCCTCTACAGGGGTACCCCTTCGGAAAAGAAAGAATTGAAAGAAAAGAAAAAGAGAAAAGAGAAAAAAAAATTAAAAAATAAATAAATAATACATTTTCTACCCAGGGTATCTCATCCTGTACAATGTACTTTAAGGCACCCACAGTTGAGAAAACCCAACCTGCCATCACAAAGATCTGCCTGGTGGACAGCGATACCCCAACAACAACCACCTGCCCCTCCTAGCGCTAGCAATACACGGCACAACACAATGCAGAACTAATAATAGGTGTCTGCTAACCTGATATAAATTGCGCAAAATTGTGTTGAGCTCAGTGCCTCACCAGCATGGAGTTAGGCAAGATCGGAGTTGAGGTTATGCTGTCCCCGTACGGGCCACCAAATGAAGTAGAATAGTAAAGTATCGAACCAGGCAGAACTTCAGCAATGCAGGTTTATTAACAGCTGATAACATACGGGTTTATGTTCAAAGTATTACAAGATACAGATCTAATTTATACAGTTTCTTACAATGCAAGCATATTAGATATAAATATTCTCACCCTCTAACCAAATTTAAACAATTGTGAATTGTTCTCACCTTGAACCAGAATGGGTCTTTTCTGCCAATTCTTGGGAACCTCTCACCTGATAGGGACCAGCCGATCTGCCGGTGGTCTGGTCCCCTCACAGAGTTCTGGGTTCCAGCTCAACCAAGTTCTTGAGGGAAATTCACCTGAGACCACATTCTGGAACAAGTTAAGAAGTCTTTTCTGACTCGTACGAGGAGACAAGTTATGGACAGATACTTGCCCATTGGTTCTGACCTCTATGACCCGTGCAATAGGGCAGCATACACAGAGTTCAGCCTTATGAGCTCCTATCTGACTTGTCCGAGGGGACAAGTTAGGACAGAAACTTGCCCATTGGTTCTGACCTCTATGACCCGTGCAATAGGGCAGCATACACAGAGTTCAGCCTTATGAGCTCCTATCTGACTTGTCCGAGGGGACAAGTTAGGACAGATACTTGCCCATTGGTTCTGACCTCTATGACCCGTGCAATAGGGCAGCATACACAGAGTTCAGCCTTATGAGCTCCTATCTGACTTGTCTGTTCAACAATTGCAGAGCTTGCATTTATATACTCTTTTACAAGTCTTATCTCAACTATCTGTCTTACATATGATTGGTCACTAAGATCTACGTCAAAGTAACCAACCATAAATTTGACACTTGCTCTACAACCAGATAAACTTAATTATTCCCAAAATTCCTATATGTTCATTAAAGTGATTTATAACTGTTTTTGGCCAATTAAAAACATCTGTATAGAGACAGTCTGGCACCCAGCTGTGTTATCAAACTCTCCTTATCTTGATACTAGCTTCAAGGATTTGCAGATTTACGACTGAGACAATGAACTTTCAATAACCCCACCAGATGTGTTATATGTCTCACTATATGTATGTATTTTAAGAGTTTTAATGAGGGCACAAGCAGACCTTTGTTTGACCTTGTCAAACTTAATTTAATGTACTGTACATAACTTTAATTATTTCTAAACCACCTGTTTTCATATCTTTATCTGTCTGATTTATATGCATTTCAGGCTTGAGACAATTCTATATTACTTGAATCTATCCTAATGAACTTTCACCCAGTAAACTATCTTAATACATTTTCGAGAACACCTGTGTACAAGTACTTGTCATAAAGCAGAGGTAATTTAAAGTTCAACACTTATAAATGAAGACTTTCTAAATCTATGGAAAACACAGTATACATTATTAAAGATTAATAATTGTTGCTTTACTTATTGAATAATAATATTGATAAAACCACTACTATATAATAATATGAATAATAATAATAATAATAATAATAATAATAATAATAATAATAATAATAATAATAATAATTATGAATAAAATATATGCAAATCAATATATATATATATATATATATATATATGAAATACATTGGCTAATATGAGATTCCACAACACCATCCAGGGTAACGACAGGTCCGAGGCGATGGTTGAATAGCAGATCATAATAGATTCGTATCACATAGGTGCTCAACTAGTTGTGCGTGTCTTCACGCTGCTTCAGGTGCGAACACTGTGTTGTGGCTGACAAAGTACATAACATATAATTAAAATACAACACCATAAAAGCCAATCATATAAAACATGGCAAAAAATGTAGTCATACAGTTAGAATAATTGTATAATCAGGACTAGTGCTGGCCAGATCAATGCAGCGAAGGATGAGACGCCAGAGGAGGCGGTGAAAGGTCACCACGGGGACATGCAAAACAAAGTTTTAAACTGTATCTCCAAGGGGTATCAAAGTAGAAAGCTATCTTTATGTCCAGAAGTGGACCATATATTAGAAGTGAGAAAGGAAAATTGGAAACAAGGGAGAAAAAGAACACAGGCAGAAGAAGGGGACAAAACAAAGAGGAAAAAGAGAAAAAGGAGATAAAGAAGGGGGGGAAGAAAAACAGGAGAGGAAGAGAGGAAAAGGACCCACAGGGGGACAGAAAGAGAGAGAAGGGGGGGAGGGGGAAAAAGAAAGGGATAAGTACTTACTAAGTATAAACGTAACAAATCATAAAAATGACCCGCAGGAATTTAAAACACAGCACACAGTGTAAAATAGCACCACACGTAGTAAATCCAATAGAGATCTAGGGGACATATGTTGAGACCTACACAGGGATATAGAGGTAAGTTCAGTAGGGAGTAATACATAGGCAGGGGGTTGTTAGATAAAAACGGGATCAGGCAGCTGACTCACCAGTAGTTTCATTATTTAAAAGGGTATATATCTTGTAGATAATAAGAAGCTAGTGCAGATAGGTATGAAAGCATGCAAACAGAGCTTCACGTGGTCAATAATTATAAAGGTACCCAAAACCATAGTAGTTACATCCACCTGCAATACAAACAATGAGGAGGGGGGGGGGACAATAATCAACCAATGGCAGGATTACTCAATGGCCCATGTCTTAGTCACGCTATAGATAGAGGTACCTGGTTTTCAGGGGGAGAAGATTAACAGCATGTGGTGTCCTCCATGAGCTGGAGCGGGTTGTGAGCAGTGACAGAACGCCGTGCGTTTTGAATGCCCATCCCATCCGTAGTCAACAAATCGGCGTTGCCGACGTGACGTCATCTGGACCGGCCAGAAGCTTCCATTGCGCATGCGCGTCCCTCAGTGAGGAGAGCCGTCAAGTGATCGGCGGCACGCCCCCCACGGGGAGGGCTGCACGCAACACGGAGCAACAATGGCCAGCTGAGAGTTGGAGACGCTGGGTGGCCGCATGGTGACCAAGAACTCACCACCAGATGGCGCTCATCCTAAGCCACACTGAGATAACCAGCAAAAAAACCCCTGAGAAAAATCATTGACATTTATACACTTGTATAGACAGTAGGTACATTGGACAACAATAGTCTCCATAAAAGTGGTACTCTAGGCTGAGAGGCCAGAGATCACACTAAATAACGCACATACAGCCTTAACTATTGATATCTATATAATCTGAATTTACAGAAAGACCTAAAGCATGTGGCAGAACAGGGAGAGAAGCAAAAACAGGGAAGGGAAATAAACGGGAATTAAACCTATACTGCTGAGAAGGATTGCATATGATAATTAGGGCATAGGGTGTGTGGCCCATCTGTCCTATACTGTGTATGAGATACTTCTACGGCAAAAGACATACACGTGATTAAAGAAAAGGTTTGTAAGATTGGGCCTCATTAATACCAGGGGCCCGTGTAGCATCCAACCGTTCTATCCAAAGTGTCTCTTTTCTGAGTATTAATTTGTCCCAATCGCCACCTCGGGGGTTTTTGGGAATCACTGCCAAGACTATAAAGGAAACCACTTGGGTGTCGAATTTGTGATAAATATCCAAATGCATGCTTACTGACGTGACCATTTTACCCCCCCTGAATAGTAAATGTGATCTTTGATTCGGGAGCGAAGTTGCCTAATGGTTTTGCCCACATAGAATGCTCGGCAGCTGCAAGTCAATAAATAGACCACGCCTCGGGTTTCACAATCAGCGTGGAAGGTCGGGGTAAAGACTTCCCCATTAGGTAATATAAAACAAGTACCTGTGCGGATCCAGGGGCAGAAAGAGCATCTACCGCATCTCGTAATGCCGTTCGAATGGTACTGGGCTAGGGGGTTATCTACATAGTGGCTCAACATCAGTTTGTCCCGTAGAGATCTAGACCTGCGAAGCGTAATGGCCGGGGTGGGAGTCACGTATTTAGCCAAGATGGGGTCACCGTGTAACAAGGCTGGGTTTGGAAGGCTTGTTCTGATATAGCAAAGAGTTGCGCGATTGGCGCAACGCCTTGTTATATGCCCGACGAAGAAGGGATTTAGTGTAACCTCTTGCCTTCAAGCGGTCACGAAGTAAGTTGGCTTGACATTTAAATTCCTCCGTGAGCGTGCAATTTCTACGGAGTCTTAGATACTGTGCATACGGTATGCTACGAATCAATGTGTGTGGATGCGCACTTGCAGCATGTAGAAGAGTATTGCCTGACGTCTCTTTACGAAAGAGTGTAGAGGTCAGGCTACCATTGCTGTCTTTACAGATCGTAAGGTCAAGAAAGGTAATTTGGGATCGATCACTGATAACTGTAAATTTGAGATTAAAGGAATTGCGATTCAGAATCTTGATAAATGTGTTCAGGCTTTCCGTAGTACCTGACCAGATGACAAATATATCATCGATAAAACGCAGCCAGCAAAGCGCCTGGCTCGTAAATTGTGACAGCTCATCATCCGAAAAAAAGGTACGTTCGCACCCTCCCAGGTACAGGTTCGCGTAGGTAGGTGCACAACATGTGCCCATAGCCACGCCCTGTACCTGGAGGAAGTGGGACCCTTTGAAGGTAAAACAGTTGTGTGTGAGTATGAATTGTAACAGATCCAGGATAAACTCACAATATTCCCATCGATGGTGGGTTTGTTCACGAAGGAAGGTATGTGCTGTCCCGATGCCCAACTCGTGAGGGATGCTCGAATAAAGAGCCTCGACATCCAGTGTCACGAGTAGTGCATCAGGAGGCACGACCATTCCTTCTATATGTTTGAGCAGGTCTAGTGTATCTCTGATATAAGATGGTAACGCTAATACATGTGGTATGAGTATCGAGTCAACCAAACGGCTGGTGTTTTCCGTGAGGGAGCCGATACCCGATACTATGGGTCTACCAGAGGGTTTACTGGAGTTTTTGTGCACTTTTGGAAGTGCGTAAAATATAGCCAATCTAGGGTGTCGTATGTTCAAAAAATGATACAGTTCCTGGTCAATTAGGTCTCCCTGATGGGCAGAACCAATGATAGTCAAAAATTCCATTTTGTTTTGGTCAATTAGAGTTGAATCGATCGGTCTGTACCACTCTCTGTTGTTAAGGATATTCATAACCATAAGTTCATAATTGGCCTTGGTCATGAGGACGATATTGCCGCCCTTATCCGCGGGTTTAATTATGAGATCAGGGTGATTTTGTAACTCTGTAATTGCTTGTAACTGTATCGGAGTAAGATTCTTACATTTGGGGGTAATCTCCATTTTTTTTATATCATTGATTGTGCCCATCAGGAAGGCCCAAATGTTGGAGTTAGTCATGAGGTCAGGAAAGCGCTGGGATTTGCATCTAAATGTAGTTTTAGATGTCAATGTTACAGAACTGGGGTTTGGGGCCACTAGAGTATCATTGTCAATTGATTGTTCACTTTCATCTAGTAATAACATTAAATCACGTAGGGTCCGAAAGTCCACCATTGTGTAATTCTTGACTTGTTCAGAGATTTGTTTATCCTGTTTGGATCGAAGACGATCATTATCAAAAAGGAATTTGTATGTGAGGTTGCGGCAAAATAAGTATAGGTCCTTAATAGTTTCATATTTGTCAATTGCCATAGAAGGACAAAAACTAAGCCCAAGTCGAAGTACCTCTAATTGATGAGTCGTGAAAGAATATGGTGTTAGATTCAGAATGTCAAGGTTCGAACTTAGGTGGGAAGTGGTGTGTGGGCAGGTGTTTGAAAATTTAGTGGAGGATTTCTGATATGTGAAACATGTGCATCTAAGGTGCTTTGCCGTGTGAAAGTTTGTAGTTGTGTAGCTGGTGTATTCCTGCTAGAAGCATTTAGAAGTGATGATTGTAAAATCTCCACAGCAACAGCTCCCTGTGTAGGAAGTCTAGCCGTGTCGCCCCCGGTAGAGGGATGGATCGCATTCATTGGCATAGTTTGTATCTGTGATTGTGTGTTAAGGAGGTGAATTGCCTGTAGGGCTGTAGCACCCAAATATTTGCCTGGTGGGTGACCAGTAATGTCTCCATTAGGGATGAGCCGAACACCCCCCGGTTCGGTTCGCACCAGAACCTGCGAACGAACCGAAAATTCGCACGAACGTTAGAACCCCATTGACGTCTATGGGACTCGAGCGTTCGAAATCAAAAGTGCTCATTTTAAAGGCTAATTTGCATGGTATTGTCCTAAAAAGGGTTTGGGGACCCGGGTCCTGCCCCAGGGGACATGTATCAATGCAAAAAAACTTTTAAAAACTGCCGTTTTTTCGGGAGCAGTGATTTTAATGATGCTTAAAGTAAAAAAAAAAAAGTAAAATATTCCTTTAAATATCGTACCTGGTGTGTGTCTATAGTATGCCTGTAAAGTGGCACGTGTTTCCCGTGTTTAGAACAGTCCCTGCACAAAATGTCATTTTTAAAGGAAAAAATCTCATTTAAAACTGCTTGTGGGTTTAATGTAATGTCGGGTCCTGGCAATATGGATGAAAATCAGTGAGACAAACGGCATGGGTACCCCCCAGTCCATTACCAGGCCCTTTGGGTCTTGTATGGATATTAAGGGGAACCCCGCACCCAAACTAAAATAAGGAAAGGTGTGGGGCCACCAGGCCCTATATACTCTGAACAGCAGTATACAGGCGGTGCAAACAAGACAGGGACTGTAGGTTTGTTGTTAAGTAGAATCTGTTTGTAATTTTGAACGGGTACATTTTTAACGTGTTTAGCTCCAGCCAAAAAATCTTTTTTAAGCTTTTTGGAAAACATAGGGAAGGGTTATCACCCCTGCGACATTTGTTTTGCTGTCTGTCCTCCTCTTCAGAAGATTTCACCTCACTTTTTGTCCCAATGACAAATGTTTTTTGAAAATTTGGGGTTTTTTGTGGAACAAGGATTGGAAAGCATCAGTGGAAAGGAGAAATGTTGTTCCTATATTAACTCTTATGCCCCGTACACACGGTCGGACTTTGTTCGGACATTCCGACAACAAAATCCTAGGATTTTTTCCGTCGGATGTTGGCTCAAACTTGTCTTGCATACACACGGTCACACAAAGTTGTCGGAAAATCCGATCGTTCTAAACGCGGTGACGTAAAACACATACGTCGGGACTATAAACGGGGCAGTGGCCAATAGCTTTCATCTCTTTATTTATTCTGACCATGCGTGGCATTTTGTCCGTCGGATTTGTGTACACACGATCGGAATTTCCGACAACGGATTTTGTTGTCGGAAAATTTTATCTCCTGCTGTCCAACTTTGTGTGTTGGAAAATCCGATGGAAAATGTCCGATGGAGCCCACACACGGTCGGAATTTCCGACAACACGCTCCGATCGGACATTTTCCATCGGAAAATCCGACCGTGTGTACGGGGCATTACAGGAGAGAATTTCCCTTCCTAGGGGTAGATTTCATCTCACTTCCTGTTGTCTCCTTCCGTTTGCAAGTAGGAGTTGTTTGTAAGTTAGATGTTTGAAAGTAGGGGCCTGCCCTATATAATCAGCAGAAATTTGGGCCTTAGGTGTTGTTGTGGCCACAACACTGTAAGCCCTCACAGGGCCCTGCTGTGAAATATTAGATCAAGAATTGTAATTACATGCCCCTGTTGAACAGGGGCAGAAAAATTGGGCCTTTGGAGGTGGTGGTGGTGGTGCTGGTGCCACAACACTGTAAGTCCTCACTCGCTCTTGGTGGGCGCAGAAATGGGCCCTGCTGTGAAATATTAGATCAAGAATTGTAATTACATGCCCCTGTTGAACAAGGGCAGAAAAATTGGGCCTTTGGTGATGGTGCTGGTGCCACAACACTGCAACCCCTCACAGACACTCTAGTTGGAACGCAGGAATGAGCCCTGCTGCAAAGTATTGCATCAAAAATTGTAATTACATGCCCCTGTTAAACAGGGGCTGAAAAAATGGGCCTTAGGCACTGGTGCTGGTGCCACAACACTGCAACCCCTCACAGATACTCTAGTTGGAATGCAGAAATGAGCCCTGCTGCAAAGTATTGCATCAAAAATTGTAATTACATAACAGGGGCTGAAAAATTGGGCCTTAGGCACTGGTGGTGGCGCCCCGGAAGCAAAAATGTTCTTAGAAGCTATCAGCGTGATGATTGAGGAGGAAGAGGATAATTACTCAGGGATAGTCACTCAGTATCAGCATAGGCAGTCTTTGAAGGGATCTGAGATTTCAAAAAAAATTATTCGGTTACATCAGCATCAGGTGCTTGGTAGCTGGTGGTGATCTAAGACTGATTCATTTTTATGAAGGTCAGTCGATCGACCGAGTCGGTGGACAGACGCACCCTGTGATCGGTTACAAAGCCTCCAGCAGCGCTGAATGTGCGTTCCGAAAGAATGCTGGATGCAGGACAGGCCAGTAGCTCAATTGCATACTGTGCAAGCTCTGGCCAGTGATCCATCCTCAAGACCCAGTAACCCAAAGGATTTTCAGTGGGAAAGGTGTCCAAGTCAGATCTTGCCCCTAGGTATTCCTGCACCATGTAAAACAGACGCTGGCGATGGTTGCTGGAACCGATCATACCTTGGGGCTGCGGACCAAAAAATTGTCTGAACGCATCGGTCAGACGGCCACCTTCTCCACCGCTCCTTCTTTGACTGACCGAAGCCTCAGCAACACGTTGTCCAGAAACAGGAGTTTGTAACCTCCCAGTCTCTGGGAACGCGTTGCACAGACCTTTCTGCAAGGCCTCCTGAAGATGTTTCATCCTCTGCTCCCTCTGCGATGGCAAGATAAGGTTACCCTTGTAACCCTTGTAACGTGGATCAAGGAGGGTTGCCAGCCAGTATTGGTCCTTCTCCATGATACCACGAATACGAGGATCCTTACGCAGGCTTTGCAGGATCAGGGAGGCCATGCAGCGTAGGTTTGCTGAGGCATTCGGTCCAGAGTCCTCTGGGTCACTAAGGACGACATGGTCCGCAGCCACCTCCTCCCAGCCATGTACAAGTCCATGTGTTTCTTGGGACTGATCCCTTAAAGACTGCTGCTGATGCTGAGTGCCAGGCTCCACCTCCATACTGACACAATCTTCCTCCTCCTCCTCCTCGTCCTCTTCCTGTGTAATCGGCGGGCACGCAGGAACACTGTCTGGATAAAGGGGGCCTTGAGAGCTAAGGAAGTCCTCCTCTTCCTGCTTCTGATCTGCCTCAAGTGCCCTGTCCATTATTCCACGCAGCGTGTGCTCCAACAGGTGGACAAGGGGGACAGTGTCACTGATGCATGCACTGTCACTGCTCACCATCCTCGTGGCCTCCTCAAATGGTGACAGGACAGTGCATGCATCCCTGATCATGGCCCACTGGCGTGGGGAAAAAAAAAACAAGCTCCCCTGACCCTGTCCTGGTGCCATAGTCGCACAGGTAATCATTGATGGCCCTCTGCTGCATGTGCAGGAGCTGTAGCATGGCCAACGTTGAGTTCCACCTGGTGGGCATGTCACAGATTAGGCGGTTCTTGGGCAGGTTAAACTCCTTTTGGAGGTCCGCCAGCTGAGCACTGGCATTATATGACTGGCGGAAATGCACACAGACTTTCCTGGCCTGCCTCAGGACATCCTGTAAGCCCGGGTACCTGCCCAAGAACCGCTGCACCACCAAGTTAAGGATGTGAGCCAAACAGGGCACATGAGTCATTTGTCCCTGTCGGAGGGCAGAGAGGAGGTTGGTGCCAAACCACCATTCCTGCCTTAAGTTGGCGTGGCGCAAACCACCTCTGAACCTGCCCCTGCAGAGCTGACAGAACCTCTGCCCCAGTGTGGCTCCTGTCCCCCAAGCACACCAGCTCAAGCACCGCATGGCATCTTTTGGCCTGTGTACATGCATAGCCCCTTGAACGGCTACGGAGCACCGCTGGTTCCGAGGACAAAGCACAGGAAGAGGCCATGGAGGAAGAAGAGGAGGGGGTGGAGGAGAGAGGTGTGTCACAATCATTAGTAGTGGAATTTTGGAGGCGTGGTGGCGGAACAACCTCCAACACTACTGCACCTTGTCCTGCATCCTTCCCAGCTGCCAGCAGAGTCACCCAATGTGCCGTGAAACTTAGGTAACGTCCCTGTCCATGCCTGCTGGACCATGAGTCAGCGGTAATATGCACCTTACCGCTGACTGCGAGGCATGGACATTGCCTTCCACATGCCGGTAGAGAGCCGGAATTGCCTTCCGTGAGAAAAAGTGGCGTTTGGGTACCTGCCACTGAGGAACCGCACATTCCACAAACTCATGGAAGGGGGCAGAGTCTACCAACTGAAAAGGCAGCAGTTGAAGTGCTAGAAATTTTGCCAAGCTAGCATTCAACCGCTGGGCATGTGGATGGCTGGGAGCAAACTTCTTTCGGCGGTGCAGCAGCTGGGGCAGGGAAATTTGCCTGGTACAATCTGACGTCGGTGTACCAAAAGCAGATTGCCCACAAGTACTTGGCTGTGACACACCTAATTCTACACCTTCATTCCTCTCAGTGCAGGTCTCAGAGAGGACTGAAGGTATAGTGGGGTTGGAGATCTCAGCTGATGAGGAGCAAGGAGAGGTCCTCTTTGTTCTTTGGTGTGGGTCTTTTAGATACGCTTGCCAACGAACTGCATGGCAGGTCAACATATGTCTGGTCAAGCATGTGGTACCCAAGCGGGAGATGTTTTGGCCACGCGAGATACGCTTGAGACATATGTTGCAAATAGCAGCGTGCGATCTGATGCACTTGTCTCAAAAAAGGCCCACACCAAAGAACTTTTTGAATAACGCGCAGAGACTGCAGCGCCCTGCACATGTGGAGCTTTGGGGTGTGATGCAGTCAATGTGCTGCCCTTAGGCTGGCCCCTGGAGGGCATCCTGCCTCGTTGGTGATGTGCCGCCTCCTCCTCCTCCTCTCTCCTATCAGGCACCCACGTTGAGTCAGTGACCTCATCATCCCCTCCCTCCTCATCACTGGAGCAAACCTGGCAGTATGCTGCAGCAGGGGGAGCATGACTGCCAGATTGCTGTCCTTCTTGGGCACCCCCTCTGTCCGTGCTCATGTTACTGCCTTCATCTATCTCAATATCATCATCAGAGCCTTCTAAACACTGGGCATCCTCCTGGAGCATGTACCCAACACTGTGGTCAAACAGTTCGAGGGACTCCTCAGGAGGACATGGTGGGGCTAGGGAAGGAGTCACTGATGACATTGAGCCGAGGGAAGAGGCCGCTGCTTTGCCAGACAAAGTACCCTGAGCATGGGTGAGAGAGGATGAGGAGGATGAGGACGGCTTGGTCATCCACTCGACCAAGTCTTCCGCATGTTGCGGCTCAACGCGGCCAGCTGCCGAAAGAAAGGCCAAGCGTGTCCCACGGCCACGTGCTGATGAGGATGTACCGTCTCCACGACCAGCACTAGACAGAGAGCCTGCTTGCCCTCTTTTATTGGCTTGTGACTGTCTGCCTCTCCTTGTTGGCCTTCCAGACATACTAATGGCCTGTAGCTGCACTATATATATATATATATATATATATATATATATATATATATATATATATATATATTATATATGTACTGATACTGCAGCAAAATCAACTGCCTGCCTGTAGTATGAGAACACCACCAACCTTCTATAGGTAGCTTTAGCTGAACACTGTGCAGAGCTCGCAAAAAACTAACTTGTAGCTTATTTAGCTGCCTGCGGTAGTGATAGGATCAGGAAAACACCACCAACCTTCTACAGGTAGCTTTAGGTGAACACTGTGCAGAGCTCGCAAAAAAATAACTTGTAGGTTTAGCTGAACACTGTGAGGAGGACGCACTACACTACCTTTTAGTTTTAGCTGAACACTGTTAGCAGGAAGCACTACACTAACTTGTAGCTTTAGCTGAACACTGTGCAGAGGTCTCACTATACTAACTTGTAGTTTTAGCTGAACACTGTGAGCAGGACACACTACACTAACTTGTAGCTTTAGATGAACACTGTGCAGAGGTCTCACTACACTAACTTGTAGTTTTAGCTGAACACTGTGAGCAGGACGCACTACACTAACTTGTAGCTTTAGATGAACACGGTGCAGAGGTCTCACTACACTAACTTGTAGCTTTAGCTGAACACTGTGAGCAAGACGCACTACACTAACTTGTAGCTTCAGATGAACACTGTGCAGAGGTCTCACTACACTAACTTGTAGTTTTAGCTGAACACTGTGAGCAGGACGCACTACACTAACTTGTAGCTTTAGATTAACACTGTGCAGAGGTCTCACTACACTAACTTGTAGTTTTAGCTGAACACTGTGAGCAGGAAGCACTACACTTACTTGTAGCTTTAGCTGAACACTGTGCAGAGGTCTCACTACACTAACTTGTAGTTTTAGCTGAACACTGTGAGCAGGACGCATTACACTAACTTGTAGCTTTAGATGAACACTGTGCAGAGGTCTCACTACACTAACTTGTAGTTTTAGCTGAACACTGTGAGCAGGACGCACTACACTAACTTGTAGCTTTAGATGAACACTGTGCAGAGGTCTCACTACACTAACTTGTAGTTTTAGCTGAACACTGTGAGCAGGACGCACTACACTAACTTGTAGCTTTAGATGAACACTGTGCAGAGGTCTCACTACACTAACTTTTAGTTTTAGCTGAACACTGTAAGCAGGACGCACTACACTAGTTTGTAGCTTCAGATGAACACTGTGCAGAGGTCTCACTACACTAACTTGTAGTTTTAGCTGAACACTGTGAGCAGGACGCACTACACTAACTTGTAGCTTTAGCTGAACACTGTGCAGAGGTCTCACTACACTGACTTGTAGTTTTAGCTGAACACTGTGAGCAGGACACACTATACTAACTTGTACCTTTGATGAACACTGTGCAGAGGTCTCACTACACTAACTTGTAGTTTTAGCTGAACACTGTGAGCAGGATGCACTACACTAACTTGTAGCTTTAGATGAACACTGTGCAGAGGTCTCACTACACTAACTTGTAGTTTTAGCTGAACACTGTGAGCAGGACGCACTACACTAACTTGTAGCTTTAGATGAACACTGTGCAGAGGTCTCACTACACTAACTTGTAGTTTTAGCTGAGCACTGTGAGCAGGACGCACTACACTAACTGTAAATAGTCTAGCTGCCTGACTGTGGTACTAATAGGATCAAAAGAACACCAGCAATTTTCTTCAGGTAGCTGTAAATACTGTAACAAGACAAGCTTGCCTGTCAGTAGGAAGATAACAGGAACGAATCTAGCTAAACTGAATACAGTATATATATATATATATATATATATATATATATATATATATATATATATATGCGCAACAACTGGGATGCATATATATACACAATACACTGTAAGTGCAGCTAACTCACTCACTGTCCTGCCTAATCTAGCTAACTCAAATGAAATAACACTGTCTGTCTCTCTCTATCTCTCAGCACGCCGGAACACACTACACAGGGCCGCCATGCAGGCGGCCTTATATAGTGTGGGGCGTGTTCTAAACCCCCTGAGCCATAATTGGCCAAAGCCACTCTGGCTTTGGCCAATTACAGCTCTCTCTACCGACGGCGCTATGATTGGCCAAGCATGCGGGTCATAGTGCATGCTTGGCCAATCATCAGCCAGCAATGCACTGCGATGCCGCAGTGAATTATGGGCCGTGACGCGCCACGCGAATTTGGCACGAACGGCCCATAACGTTCGGAATTCGGCGAACGCCGAACACCTGATGTTCGAGTCGAACATGGGTTCCACTCGAACACGAAGCTCATCCCTACTGAGACGGGATCTGTACTGAACACATGAGTGAAGCAGATTAGGTTGTAGCCATTTGTGAGGTCCATCTGGTTCCTTGGAAACAATGTCATACATTGCTCTTCCAGGAAAAGGTTGCTGCTCAGCCCAACATAGGCAGGACTTGGGCTTCAGTTTCATACCTCTGCAGTGTTTGTGGTTGTGTTTTAAGACCCTATTTCCAGATCTCAACAGAAGAAGTTTGATTCAACCCTCCTCAGCCAGGTTGTGATGCTTCTCCAACACCAGTTGCTTGGCTTGAGTCAAGTTATGCCAATGTTCTTGCATGCACTCATCAGGGGTTCCTCACTGTTACAAGCTCAAGCTCAAAATGTTCACAAACACCATTTCCTTGTGGTTGATATGAGGCAGTGTGTGATTTTCATTTACCGCTAAGCAGCGCAGTTCAGAGAACACTTGTGATTCAAAGTTAGCACCTTGATCTGATAAGGTTTGCTTTGGACACCTATACATATACTACTACATATTTCCAGGACAACTTGGCTGTAGTGAAAGCTGTTTGATCCTTCCTTGGCACAACAGCAAACTTTGAACAGTGATCCACAAAAACTAGTGCATAGCGGTGCCCAGAAGACACGACAAGGCAAAGTATGGCTCTTTGTCTTCCCTTTATGATTGGCACAGCTCTATCATTCCTGGCATGCCCTTTGCATTCAAGTGGATAACTCAGGGAGGTAGATGTATTTGTGGGCAAAGGCGTCCATCTTCTCAATGCTGAAGTGTCCACCAGTGCAATGGAAGAACAAACAGACCCCCTAAGGCCTCAGATTGGGGAATTATCAACTGATGAATATCCCTCTGCTCACTGGGAATATATACACAAGAATCCATTGTACCACTCAAGCTTATCATATCATCATAATGTCGAGGAGAGTAATTCCTGATAATTTGCCTTGCAATTTCTTGATTAGTATTTCATAAGCTGGGGGATGTCTGAATCATGTTGATGCAATTTGACCCACTCCTTTGGAATATGAATTGCAGGACCAGATTGCTACCACTGGCTACCTTGTAGGGTTGATGAAGTGTGTGCTTCCTAATGATTGACCTGGAGAGGGCAACGTTGAGTTCTTCCAAAAGCTGATCAATGTCCCCCTGTGGTTGGTCATGGAGAGACCAGGAAAGTGTATCACCATTACTATATGAATGTCCAGGTTTGTAGTGAATTGTATAATTGAATAGGGCTGGCCAGGCTACCTAACGCTGTTATAAGGCCCCAAGTTTGGCAGTTAATAAATAGGTAAGTAGATTATTGTCTATGTAGATATCCACATGCCTGTCCAGTAGGTACTCTGCAAACTTTTGGTGATGGTGTTTCGTCAGATATGGTGACCCGTCTGAATCTGACAAAACAATGGCAAGACTACAGCTATCAAGTCTGAAGAAACTATAGTTAGCTGGATCATGTTCAGCAGGGTGTAGACTCTGGCAGGCAAAAGCAATTATCCTTTCACTCCCATCTTGCTCCTGAGCAAGTACAGCCCTTAAGACTTTCAGGTTACCATCAGTGTATACAGAGAGGGGTTTGCAGCAAGGGCGGCCCGTCCATAGGGGGCGCCTGGGCGCCGCCCCCCCCCCCCCCTGCTGTAGTCACAAAAAAAAAAAAATTTAAACTGCCCCTTTAAGAAAATTAAAAAAAAAAAAATGTCCTTTAACCAAGTGCACTGTGCTCGGCAGGCGCCGGACACACAGTGCACTATGGGAAGCGCCACGTCAATGCAATCACGAGATTGAAGATGCAGCGCTTCATTGGCGGGGTTTGGAGATGCTTTGGGGGGCAATCGATCGCGCCGACCAGCATCCGCCCGGCCGGGTGCTTTGTTCTCAGTGTGAGAACAAAGTAACTTCCGGCGGGCTACAAAAAGATGGCCGCCGTGAGGACTACTCCTGTGTGTTCAGTGGAGAGGGGAGGCCCCTCCCCTCTCCACTGAGCACATGGAGAAAACCAGAAAGGAATGGATGGGCCATCACACACATCACTGAAGCTGCTAGCAGGTAAGATTAAAGAGTTCCACACAAAAATGGAACTTCCGCTTTTCGGAACCCTCCCCCCCTCCGGTGTCACATTTGGCACCTTTCAGGGGGGAGGGGGGTGCAGATACCTGTCTAAGACAGGTATTTGCACCCACTTCCAGCATAGACTCCCATGGGAGTCTATGCCTCTTCCCGTCCCCACCGCGCTGTCTGCTGGGAACACAAAGCTCCCAGGAGAGAGCGGGGACCACTAGGGACGCGCAGCGCGACTCGCGCATGCACAGTAGGGAACCGTGAAGTGAAGCCGCAACGCTTCACTTCCTGATTCCCTCACCTAGGATGGCGGCGGCAGCTGCCGAGAACCTAGCGGGTTCTCGGCGTCCCCTGCCGACATCGCTGGACCCTGGGACAGGTGAGTGGGCATGTATTAAAAGTCAGCAGCTGCAGTATTTGTAGCTGCTGGCTTTTAATATTTTTTTTTTGGCGGTGTGGGTGAACCCCTGCTTTAAGCAACTGTTGTGCTCTCAGACCTGCAGCAGCTGCCTGTGTAGTGGATCTGGGGAGGAGGAGGAGGGGGAGTGCAGTGAAGGGTTGAGAGAGAAGCTTTTCGCACATTCCGGAGACAGTAAATCTGGATGGGGCTGCTAGTGTTAAATGTGTGGCAGGTAGGGGGAGGGGCAGCCTGGCACGCAGTGGATAATGGTAGATGTTATGCTAGTTGTTCAGGCTGTCCTCTCCTCTCATCCAGCTGCATTTACACCCAGTCTGAGAGCAGAGACCAGAGCTTCTCCCTGGCAGGGGGGATCTGATAATACTGGATGGTGACATTGTGCTGGGAGGACAGGAGGGGAAGATGAGCTCCCAAAAAGTCTCACACATGTGGTATCCCCGTACTCAGGAGAAGCAGCAGAATATATTTTGGGGTGTAATTCCACATATTCCCATGGCATGTTTGAGCAATATATCATTTAGTGACAACTTTGTGCAAAAAAAAAAAAAAAAATTCCATGGACTCAACATGCCTCTCAGTAAATAGCTTGGGGTGTCTACTTTCCGAAATGGGGTCATTTGGGGGGGGGGGTGGTTGTACTGCCCTGCCATTTTAGCACCTCAAGAAATGAGCAGTCATAAACTAAAAGCTGTGTAAATTCCAGAAAATGTACCCTAGTTTGTAGACGCTATAACTTTTGCGCAAACCAATAAATATACGCTTATTGACATTTTTTTTACCAAAGACATGTGGCCGAATACATTTTGGCCTAAATGTATGACTAAAATTGAGTTTATTGGATTTTTTTTTAAATATCATTTTTTTTCAAAATTTTCGGTCGTTTTCCGTTTATAGCGCAAAAAATAAAAACCGCAGAGGTGATCAAATACCATCAAAAGAGAGCTCTATTTGTGGGAAAAAAAAGGAATTTTGTATGGGTACAGCATTGCATGACCGCGCAATTAGCAGTTAAAGCGACGCAGTGCCAAATTGTAAAAAGTGCTCTGGTCAGGAAGGGGGTAAATCCTTCCGGGGCTGAAGTCGTTAATGCAGTCACCATGAGGTGGCCAGTCTCTTGGTGAGGTATAAACGATCATCCCTAAAAGGGCAAACAGATCTGCCCTGCCCACTGGAAGGTTTCCACAGCCAATGGTCTTCCACCAATGTCTGTATGTGCGAATAAGCTCGCATTAGCGTATTACAGAAAAACTAAACACTGGGGGACATCTGACAACATACATGTAGCACTAACTCAGGGTGGAGCTGCTGGTTTAAGCGGGTCTGTTACCTTCACTCTGCTTCCCTCTGTTTCACCGGCACCGGGTCTAAGGTTCCGTTGAGTTTACTCCTGGACAACACATGTACCAACACTGGAGTACGTTTTCAATGCTTTATTAAACAAACGACTTAGGAAGTAGCAGGAAAGAGGTAGAAAGGAAACTTGCAGAAGAAACTCAAATATTCTCTGGTAGGGTTCTCTTGACAAAATGTCCTGGTAGAATTCAAATACTATTTGAAATGCGCTCCTCTCGTGGGACACACTCCTTACTCGTCTGGATAGGCCTCTCTCACCGGTCTAGCAGCCAGCAGGCAGCACGAATCAAAGTCTCTGCCACAGACTTGTTTGGGAACAAGATCCTCTGCCACAGGATGTATAGGTTTTTCTGTAGTGAAAGTCAGTCACAGTGCTTGAACCTTTAAGCCGAGCCGGCAACACTATGCTGTATAGTTACTTTTGGATACGTCCTCCAACCGAGTCACCAGGCCCCTCTATAGACCAGCACACTGTGTGATCTCTCCAAGACGGGTCCTCCCCTGGGATCTCCTCGGTTGTCCAGCTTCGTCACACAGGACTGACAGCTCAGGACCATTCCTCGGCCGCGGTGGTAGGCCCCAGACAAGCCTCTGGACCCACCCCTGCGCCGCTGTATCGTGGGCCTCCCGAACGGAGGACCACGAGGTAGCTCCTTAACGCATACCTGTCGGCCAGGAGGGCCAGCAGGTGGCTATTTAAACGAACCCCAAAATATGGCGTCTGTCCCAAAAATACCCTCGCCCAGAATGCAACTTGGAGGACCACCTCCACCGAGCAGGCCTCCGGGACAAAGGAGCATCCATACTCTTCAACACGTTGCCTTTCCAACCCTGACCAGCGGCAACAGCGACACCCACCAGTCAGCACGAAAACACACACAACGTCAGCCAAGCTGAAACAGAGGCAAACTTTAACCTTCCTAACGCACAATTTACTACATTTACCTAACATGCGGTAGATTGAAAATCTACCAGCGCTACATACATTAATAAAAATTTCTACAACAGTATTACTGCTTCCTCTAGTCTGACCATCAGAGAGATATATTAATTATAGCTGCATTGAATACAAGCCCAGCCGGCAATAGCTTGTATGAATCTTGAATGATTTATTGAACAGAATACAGTCTTTTTATACACTTTTTAACACAAGGGGTTAGATAACGAGGTGGAGCTGACTTATGGCTACACCCCCCCACCAGCAACAACTTAGCTGACAACTACATAATTAGATACAAACAAGGCCTGGGGAATGCCCAGGAAAAAATTCCAAGCCTACTTACCACCAGCTCGCAGACAACCAAATTAACCTGTCTAACAGTATGCGTTAAAAACAGGGGTTTAGTCCGCATGCATTTGCAAATGCATGCGTAAGCCACAGAGCCTTGTCACGGCACCCTGATATCTGTTGTCATAACACTAAAATATGAGTGTCCCCACAGTGGAGGCACATGCATTCTGATGGATAAATGAGAGCAGGTGGACTGAAGGGCAGCCCATCCCTTCTTAAAGGTACAGGAGCACACCAGACACCCAGCAAATAGCACAATGGCTGCAAAGGTGCTGGTGCACTGCTGGACCAATACACACATCAAGGTGATCTCAAAAAACTTGCCACCACCCTCATTTATAGCTGGCTATCGCAGTAAGCGGCATTGGAGGGCTACAAACAGATACAAACAAGGCCTGGGGAATGCCCAGGAAAAAATTCCAAGCCTACTTACCACCAGCTCGCATAATTAACATAATTAACATGTTAATTAACACAGCACTTAAAGCAGTCCAGGTGACCAGACTGTCCGTCTCCAGAGGCCAATGTGACCAGCTTTTTCAATGATCATGTATTGTTCAGAATTAAACTAACAATAGTCTTTGGGCAAATCCAAGAAAACAGTCTCTTAAAAATGTAACAAAAAGACTAATATAACAAGGTGAATATGGGCACAAAAGGTCCCTGCAACCAGTGTCTGCGACATTCTCTATTTTTATTCCTTCTCTTACTCCTTGGTGTGGGGGTGGGGGGAATGGGATGAGTGGCAGTGCTGGAGGGGAGTTGTGATGAGTGCCAAGTTTTGGGGGAGTTCTGATCAGCCAACTTAGGTGCTCTTAATCAAGGTCATCTGCTGATCTGAGAACTTTTAAGGGCCTGGTATGGACCTGGGGGGCCCACCCTGTTTTTTTTTAGCTTGCAATTTTTCCTTTTTACATTCAGCTGGGAAGCTCGCTGGCAGCTGATGAATCATCGGTTGTTAAGGACGCAGCGGCCGGCTTCCAGCCCCCTCCCGTAGCAACCAGCTATATACAGTGTAAAAACAAAACGCAAATCGCGGCAAAATTGCGGTAAAAATGCGCCCCTAAAAACGTGGCAAGCACCGCAAAAAGCAAAAATTTGGGGGGGGGGCACAAACAACCTTAAAAATTCTGAAATAAACCCCCATCATTTGCAGCCTCGCTGTACCATGAATCACAGCCACTGTGCCATCACTCGCAGCCACTGTGCCATCAAACTCCGCCACTGTGTCATCAAGCGCTGCTACTGTGCCCATCAAACGCAGCCACTGTGCCCATCAATTGCCGCCACTGTGCCCATCAAACGCAGACACTGTGCCCATCAAACGCCGCCATTGTGCCATCAAACGCAGACACTGTGCCCATCAAATGCAGCCACTGTGCCCATCAAATGCAGACACTGTGCCATAAAATGCTGCCACTGTGCCCCATCAAATACAGCTACTGTGCCCATCTCATGCAGCCACTGTGCCCATCTTATGCAGCCACTGTGAGCATTGAATGCAGCCACTGTGCCCATCATATGCAGCCTCACTGTGCCCCATCATATGCAGCCTCACTGTGCCCCATCATATGCAGCCTCACTGTGCCCCATCATATGCAGCCTCACTGTGCCCCATCATATGCAGCCTCACTGTGCCCCAGCCTCACTGTGCCCCATCAAATGCAGCCTCAATAACCTTACAGGCCGTGTGTTCCACGGAGCTGCCAACATCACTTCCGGTTTCCCTGTTCCAACTTGAACAACAAAGCTCCCGTCCGTAGTAATACTGTAATGCTTGGCTGAAAGTGGAGTCTTTTCGATTCCAGTGAGAGGAGAGATAACATCTAACAATGACTTACTCAACACTACACTAACATCAGTACACACAGGTACACTTGCCACCCTCTGATTGCCCCCCAGTTAACCCCTTCACTCCCTGTCACTGTGTCACCAACTGCAGTTTACAGATTTTTCACTGATCACTGCATTTGTGACTGAAATAAGTGTTAGGGCAGTTAGTAGTAGGCCCCAGTAGGTCTAGGGTACCCCCTAAACCCTCCTAATAAAGGTTTAACCCCTTTATCGCTCCCCAGTTAACCCTTTCACCCCCTGTCGCCAGTGTCACCAATTGATCGCTGTATTTGTGTCACGGGTGACGCTAGTTACCCAGGTAGTTGATTGGTTTCACTGTCAGGTTTTTATTACCTAATAAAGGTTTTAACCCTCTGATTGCCCCCTAGTTAACCCTTTCATCCTCGGTCAACAGTGACCACAGCATTATGCCCCGCACACACGTTCGGACATTGATCGGACATTCCGACAACAAAATCCTAGGATTTTTTCCGACGGATGTTGGCTCAAACTTGTCTTGCATACACACGGTCACACAAAGTTGTCAGAAAATCTGATCGTTCTGAACACAGTGACGTAAAACACATATGTCGGGACTCTAAACGGGGCAGTAGCCAATAGCTTTCATCTCTTTATTTATTCTGAGCATGCGTGGCACTTTGTGTGTTAGATTTGTGTCCACACGATCGGACATTCCGACAACGGATCCCTTAGTAGTATAGTGTCTGAACGGATCGATATCTGATCTGATCAGATCTATATTAGCATCCCCAGCAGTTTAGGATTCTAGAAAAATGCAGTGTTAGCAGTATCAGCCCAGATACCTGCTAGCACCTGCATTTAGCCCCTCCGCCCAGCCCAGCCCACCCAAGTGCAGTATCAATCGATCACAGTCACTTACAAAAACACAAAACACATAACTGCAGCATTCACAGAGTCAGGCCTGATCCCTGCGAATGCTAACAGTTTTTTTGGTAGCATTTGAATCAGTAGCTGACAGTCAGGAGCTCTTTTTCCTGTGAGTCTCACTAGTGTACCAGTAAATGTAGAGACCAAAATGTAAAATCAAAAGGTACACTGGTGAAGAGGCCTATATGTTTCTGAACATGACAGATAGTGAAGAGGAAGTCACTCATCTGTCAGATTCAGGCTCAGAATACGATCTTGTAGACAGCAGCGGCACCCTGACAGATAGGTCTAACAACGGAGTTGTGGCCCCTGCCAAGGTCAGGTGTACCCGACCACGTTCTTCTGCTGTCGTTGAGGTGCAAGAACCGCAGGGCTCTCGTATGGAGCAGAGAGCCAGTACTAGTGCCGCTCATCCTTCTGGTGAACTGGCAAGCACCAGCGGCCTAGTACACCCTGGTTGTAGTCAAACCAGCACTGCAGTAACACATGGTGACGTGGCGATTCCCATAAGTGCAGTTCAAGCTGGCGAGGTGGCAAGCACATCTAGTGTCCCGCAGCCACCAAGAAGACAAAGACAGGCCCGTCGAGCCCATAGTGCCCTTTCTGCTGCATTTGCCAATCCTAATTGGGAGTTTACCACTTCTGCAGCACCCGTACTTCCCCCATTCACTGGCCAATCCGGAATTCAGGTGGAAACAGTTGATTTTACGTCACTTGATTTTTATTTGCTGTTTTTCACAGAAGATCTATATAGATCTATTGTGGACCAAAGCAATTTGTATGCTGGTTAATTTATCACTGCTAATCTCCATTTGACCCTTGCCATTGGAAACCTATTACGGTTCCTGAATTTAAGACCTTTCTGGGCCTAACCCTCCTTATGGGCATAACTAAAAAGAGTGAGTTGCGGTCATATTGGTCCACTGACCCAATTCACCATATGCCCATGTTCTCTGCCTCCATGGCCAGGGCACGATACGAGCAGATCTTGCTGTTCTTGCACTTCAATGACAATGAACTCTGTCATCCTGACTGATACGATCGGCTCTACTAAATTCGGGCCCTCGTAAACCACTTCAACCAACAGTTTGCAGCCTTGTTTACTCCCCATCAAGTTGTCTGCATTGATGAGTCCCTGATTAAGTTTTCTGGCCACTTGTCTTTCAAACAGTATCTTCCCAGCAAGCGTGCCAGATATGGGATCAAGATGTATAAGCTCTGTGACAGGGCCCCAGGCTATACATGTAGTTTTATGGTTTACGAGGGAAGAGATAGTCATGTAGAGCTGGAGAACTGCCCAGATTACATAGGGAGCGCTGGTAAGATTGTGTGGGACTTGGTGTCATCCTTATTCGGAAAGGGGTACCACTTGTATGTGGGCAATTATTACACGAGCGTGCCACTTTTTAGTCACTTGTTTGATCATGGAATTGGCGCATGTGGCACCGTGCGATCTAATCGCCGGGGCTTACCCGTCTTAGGCGAGGGGAGAGAGCCTGCTTGAAGTGTAATAATTTGCTCACTGTGAAGTGTAGGGATAATCGGAATCTTTTTGTTCTGCCCTCCCTTCACGCAGACACAACAGTCCACATTCCTAAGGCGACTGGTGTTGTGGAGAACCCCTCTGTGTCCACGAATATAACCTTAATATGGGAGGGGTGGACCTCAACGACCAGTTGTTGGCGCCGTACCTAGTTGCCCGTAAGGCCAGACGCTGGTACAAAAAAGTGTCTGTATACTTATTTCAGTTGGCTCTGTTGAATGCTTTTGTGCTATACAAAGCTTCAGGATGAACTGGATCCTTCCTTAAATTACAGAAAGAGATCATCACAGCCCTTCTGTTTCCAGATGGTGCTGTGGCCCAATTTCCCAATCCAAGTGCAGTGAGAAGGCTGCACAGGAGGCATTTTCCGTATGTCCTCCCTGGTACCCCTACCCAACGAGCCCCCCAAAGAAATGTGTCTGTAGAAAGTGCGGATATAGATGTGACGTCCGCCATTATTGTCCCTCCTGTCCGTCCTGATATTTGCATTGGTGAATGTTTTGAACGCTACCACACACTAGCATAGGGTACAGCACTGCACACTTTCACAGGATCTCAAAAGATGCCATCGCATTTTGAGAGACCCGAACCTGGAACCGAACCGTTACAGTTACAAATAAAAGTGTAAAAAAAAGTTAAAGAAAAAACAAAAAAAATAGTTGTCGTTTTATTGTTCTCTCTCTCTATTGTTCTGCTCTTTTTTACTGTATTCTACAATGCAATGTTTTATTGTTACAATGTTTTATCATGTTTGCTTTTCAGGTATGTAATTCTTTTATACTCTACTGTTTACTGTGTTTTATTGTTAACCATTTTTTTGTTTTCAGGTATGCCATTCAGCTGCAGCACTGATTTATTTATCTTGACAGTAACAGCATTTGCTACCACGATACATAAATCAGCGACTCCAGCGCTGCAGAAGGTGATTTCACCATCAGTTAAAAAAAACAAAAAGAGCATATATGCTGAAGCATGGGGGCAGGGGTGGAGCAGTGATGTTCTCCTAACATTAGGGGTGGATTTCCCCCATGCTTCAGCATATATTTTTTAGGCACAGATTGCGTCAAAAAATGTTTTATTTTTACTATGTTTTATTGTATTTGCTTATAGGTATGGTATGTCTTACTGTTATACTGTAATTGTTACTTTGTTTTATTGTTAACCATCATTTGCTTAGCAGGTATGCCATTCAGCTGCAGCATCGATTTATCTATCTTGACAGCAACAGCATTTGCTCCCACGATATGTAAATCAGTGACTCCAGTGCTGTAGGAGGTGATTTCACCACCACAGTTAAAAAAAATGGTGCATGTATGCCCATCATTAGAAGTGGGTGGATGAAGGGCAGTATTCTAATGGTGGGCATACCCTCCAATCTTTTTTTTTTGTTCAGCCCACAGGCTGCATGAAAAAAATAACATTACAATGTATGCCCAAGGACCAGCAACTGGTATGTTGCTGGACTTTGCGTGGTTATACCCATAGGAGTCACCAGGGTGTGGCTATCAAGGCTCGAACCCCGAATGTGAAGCCCATAGCCCCGAGTCTCAGAGGGTCGTGGCTTTGGAGGTGGAGAGACGAGCGGGCGCACAAGCAGAGGTGACATCATCTCTCTCTGCCCGCCACCACTCTTCTGCCTTCACTGCCTGCCACACACAGGGACGACGCTGCAGAGGTGGGGGCGCCGGAGTGCCAGAATGCTCCCCTCCTTGTGTGTGTCACACACACTGACCCGGACTGTGTCTGCTCTCCCGCCCCACCAACGATGTCTTCCTCAGATGGTGAAGAGGACAGAGGCGGAGATGTCAGTGTCCAAATGTACGGAGAGGAGGGGGAGGGGACACACACACAGTCAGCCAATCATGTGGCTGGCTTGTGGAGTGTTTTTTGTTCTATCGATATCCCCTTGCTGACTGAACACTGAGGAGCAGTGAACGTCTGGAGACCAACACTGATTGGTTTGAGGGGTGGAGCGCCGAGTCTGTTCCCAGTGTGCTTTACACCAGTTTCCATGCCCAGGTGACATTTGAGGCACAGGGGATTTGATTTCATGGGCAGGAGCTGTACAGGGTCTGAGTTAGTCTGGAGGGACAGAAGTTGAGTGTAGGGGATGTTAGTGTCTTGGGGGGTGTCAGTCTTGAATGAATGGGGGTGGAGGGTCAGTCTGGGGTAGATGGGGCGGGGGTCAGTCTGAGGGTAGATGGGGCGGGGGGGTCAGTCTGAGGGTAGATGGGGCGGGGGGGTCAGTCTGAGGGTAGATGGGGCGGGGGGTCAGTCTGGGGGTAGATGGGGCAGAGGGTCAGTCTTGGGGTAGATGGGGCAGAGGGTCAGTCTTGGGGTAGATGGGGCGGGGGGTCAGTCTTGGGGTAGGTGGGGCGGGGGTCAGTCTGGGGTAGATGAGGCACAGTCTGGGGTAGATGGGGCAGAGGGGTCAGTCTGGGGTGGAGACTGTAGACATGATACAGGAGCTAGTCAGAAACTGTAGACATGATACAAGAGATGGTCAGAGACTGCGGAAATTATACACCGGCGTGCCCCCCCCAGTTTGGTAACCGCTGCTATGGGCTCTAGCCCAAGATCTTTTGCAGACCTAGCAATGCCCCTGGTTATACCAGAATGATGCCTGCGGGTTTAGGTATTATCTTGGTATCATTCTTTTCAGCCAGCTGCCGGCTTTCATGTAAAAGCAATCCTAGCGGCTAATTAGCCTCTAGACTGCTTTTACAAGCAGTGGGAGGGAACACCCCCCCTCCCACCTTCTCCCATGGTTTTCTCGGGCTCTCCTGTCCCAACAGGGAACCCAAGAATGCAGTCGGTGGTTCCGCTAGCTGACCATAGAGCTGATCAGAGACCAGCATGGCTCCAATTATCTCTATGGCCTAAGAAACCGGAAGCTATGAGCATTTCATGATATAAACAGCGCCATTGGGAAATTGGGAAAGCATTTTATCACACCGATCTTGGTGTGCTCAGATGCTTTGAGAGCAGAGGTGAGATCTAGGGTCTAATAGACACCAATTTTTTCAAAAAAGAGTACCTGTCACTACCTATTGCTATCATAGGGGATATTTACATTCCCTGAGATAACAATAAAAATTATTAAAATGAAAGGAACAGTTTAAAAATAAGATAAAAAAGCAAAATAAATAATAAAAAAGCACCCCTGTCCCCCCGTGCTTATGCGCAAAGGCGAACGCAAGCGTTGGTCTGGTGTCATATGTAAACAGCAATTGCACCATGCATGTGAGGTATCACAGCGAAGGTCAGATCAAGAGCAGTAATTTTAGCAGTAGACCTCCTCTGTAAATCTAAAGTGGTAACCTGTAAAGGCTTTTAAAAATGTATCTAGTTTGTCGCCGCTGCACATTTGTGCGCAATTTTAAAGCATGTCGTGTTTGGTATCCATGTACTCAGCATAAGATCATCTTTTTTATTGCATCAAACATTTGGGCAATTTAGTGTGTTTTAGTGTATTAAAATTAAAAAAGTGTGTTTTTTCCAAACAAAGTGCGTTTTAAAAATCGCTGCCCAAATACTGTGTGAAAAAAAAAAAAAATTTGCAACACCCACCATTTTAATCTGTAGGGCCTTTGCTTTAAAAAATATATAATGTTTGGGGGTTCAAAGTAATTTTCTTGCAAAAAAAATATTTTTTTCATGAAAAGTGTCAGAAAGGGTTTTGTCTTCAAGTGGTTAGAAGAGTGGGTGATGTGTGACATAAGCTTCTAAATGTTCTGCATAAAATGCCAGGACAGTTCAAACCCCCCCCCAAATGACCCCTTTTTGGAAAGTAAACATCCCAAGCTATTTGCTGAGAGGCATGACGAATCCATGGAATATTTTATATTTTGACACAAAATGCGGGAAAATTAAATTTATTTTTTTTTGCACAAAGTCGTCACTAAATGATATATTGCTCAAACATGCCATGGGCATATGTGGAATTACACCCCAAAATACATTCTGTTGCTTCTCCCAAGTATGGGGATACCACATGTGTTAGACTTTTTGGGAGCCTATCCGTGTACAGGACCCCAAAAACCAAGCACCGCCTTCAGGCCCTCTAAGGGTGTAAAATGGTGATTTCACTTTCTCACTACCTATCACAGTTTCGGAGGCCATGAAATGCCCAGATAGCACAACCCCCCCCCCCCCCCCAAATGATCCAATTTTGGAAAGTAGACACCCCAAGCTATTTGCTGAGAGGCATGTTGAGTATTTTTCAGATCTTGCTTTTTTGTCACAAAGTTTTGAAAATTGAAAAAAAAAAAAAAAAAAAAAACATTCTTTTCTTTCTTCATTTTCAAAAACAAATGATAGCTGCAAAATACTAACCATGCCTCTTAGCAAATATCTTGGGGTGTCTACTTTCCCAAATGGGGTCATTTGGGGGGGTTTTGTGCTATCTGGACATTTCAGGACCTCCGTAACTGTGATAGGTAGTGAGGAGTAGAATCACCATTTTATGCCCTTAGAAATCCTGAAGGCGGTGCTTGGTTTTTGGGGTCCTGTACATGGCTAGGCTCCCAAAAAGTCTCACACATGTGGTATCCCCATACTCAGGAGAAGCAGCAAAATGTATTTTGGGGTGTAAATCCACATATAACCATGGCATGTTTCAGCAATATATCATTTTGTGACAACTTTGTGCAAAAAAAAAAAAAAAAATTGTAATTTTCCTGCAACTTATGGCAAAATATAAAAAAATTCCATGGACTCAACATGCCTCTCAGCAAATATTTTCGGGAGTCTACTTTCCAAAATGTGGTCATTTGGGGGGGGTTGTGCTATCTGGGCATTTTTATGGCCTTCAAAACTGTGATAGGTAGTGAGGAGTGAAATCAAAAATTTACGCCCTTAGAAATCCTGAAGGCGGTGATTGGTTTTTGGGGTCCTGTACGCGGCTAGGCTCCTAAAAAGTCACATACATGTGGTATTCCCATACTCCCATTCCCATACATAGGAGAAGCAGCAGAATACATTTTGGGGTGTAATTCCACATATAACCGTGGTATGTGTGAGCAATATATCATTTAGTGACAACTTTGTGTAATTTTTTTTGTTTTTGTCATTTTTCAATCACTTGTGACAAAAAAAAAATTCAATGGGCTCAACATGCCTCTCAGCAAATTCCTTGGGGTGTCTACTTTCCAAAATGGGGTCATTTGGGGGGGGAGGGGGGGTTGTACTGCCCTGCCACTTTAGCACCTCAAGAAATGAGATAGGCAGTCATAAACTAAAAGCTGCGTAAATTCCAGAAAGTGTTCCATAGTTTGTAGACACTAGCTTTTGCGCAAACCAATAAATACCGTATTTATCGGCGTATAACACGCACATTCATTTTAAGAGGGAAGTTTCAGGAAAAAAACTTAAATTTTAAATAAGGAACTTTAAAGCAAAATAAGGGTCAGTGCCCATCTGCAGCCTCACCATTGCCATCAATGTAGCCTGATAAGTGCCCATCTGCAGCCTCACAACTGCCATCAATGCAGCCTCACCCAGTCCACATCAATGCAGCAGCCTCACCATTGCCATCAGTGCAGCAGCCTCACCATTGCCATCAATGCAGCCTCATCAGTCCACATCAATGCAGCAGCCTCACCATTGCCATCAGTGCAGCCTGATCGATGCCCATCTGCAGCTTAGAGGGGACAGGGAGGGGGGCGGGACGAGCGCCGACAGATTACATACAGTGAGAATCTCCTATGATAGACATAACAGTGGTCCAATGGCGGCCCAGGAGACGGGACTTCCTATTACAGAGGCCACCAAGTAAACAGGAGTTTCTCACTGTATGTAATCTGATGGCGCTCGTCCTGCCCCCTTCCCTGTCCCCTCCAAGGCAGCTAAAATTGAAGTATTGGCGTATAACACGCACGCGCTATTTGCACCCAATTTTCACAGTGAAAAAGTGAGTGTTATACGCCAATAAATACAGTATACGCTTATTGACATTTTACCAAAGACATATGGCTGAATACATTTTGGACTAAATGTATGACTAAAATTGAGTTTATTGGATTTTTCTTATAACAAAAATTAGAAAATATAATTTTTTTTTGTTGTAATGGAAATTTGTAAGTCCTGTATATAATTGTATTCTATTTTGTATGTATTGCACACTGCCCTCACTGTGCACACAGCACTAATAATGTTTTCAGTACATGTTTACATTCTTTTGAGTCCTGATTAGAATAAGCCTGCCTATGTAACGCCCCTTGTGACCATAAACATACAATTGTAATATTAATGTGATACCTACGTAATCATGTGCATAAAACCTTCAATTGCATCATAATAAAGCAGAACAGTTATTTGGAAAGATGCTAAGCGTATCTTTTGTGTCTGTTCCCTACTGCAGTAGTTATTATTAATTTGGAACTACTAATCAATATGAGGATAGGAGTTGCCTATCATCAATTTAACCGAGTCAGCATGGCGAGCTTTGCCTTAGGAGGGGATTCCAGGTGACCCTGTGTATCCGAAACGAGGAGCTTGAGACGCCCAGGGAATTTCTGATAATCAGCCGGCTGAGGTAAGCCTTTTGCTTACATTTGAGTTATCAGACTTCCTTGATCGGTAAGGCATTTTCGGGACAAAGGGTACCTATTTTACTCCCCTTAATCAAACTGTATTGATTGGTGGTTATATGTTATGTTGTCCCTGTCTATTGTCCATCGGAGTGTTATAGATAAGAAAGGGAAGAATAGTACTGTTCACAGGTATATGTAGTACATCTGCTAGATAAAGTAGTTTAGAGGCAAGAGGGTATAGGCACTCTTAGAGAAGAGAGAGAAGACTGGCCAGTCATTATGGGCATTGAATTAAGTAAGGGAATGAAGGGTAAGAGACCCTCAAAAATGCCCAGAGCTAGAGGAGCGCTATATATGAACCAAAGGTGCGGTTCCGCCTATACTGAGCCCCTAGATTAATGGTTAAAGTGGACAGGGATCCACAATGGGTAACTGGGTTACCAAGGTCCACAGGGACTAAGAATCAGGCAGAGTAAACAGCTTAGAGAAACAGCTATCTATGTGAGCAGGATGGATCAAGGGTGACAATTAACACTAGACAGAAAGGGACATTTTCATGTTAAGTTGTGGGATGAATTTGGGGTCAGGTACTACAACTATTAGAGTCAGAAACAGAGAAATGAGAATTAAAACAGAACACTTTATATGTTGTCAGAGAGGGAAGATGGAATGAGCACTCTGGCTGCCCGTCTGATCATAGAAGCTAGATATTAAAGATATCTGAACAAAATAAGGAATGCAGAATTTAAGGCAGGGAAATATTAAAGAGTTAAAAGAAAGTGAGAGAATGATATGCATGTGTTGTGTACAAATGGGTAAAATGTAAGCGATTTTAGAGAGATATTGGTGTATGTGTGTGAATGCTGGGACCTTTAGTTCTATCGCTTGTGTGTGTCATGTACGCAGATGTGACCCCCTCCTTTATGCTCTCATGAAATAATGTGGCTGGGATGAGAGGTTAGTGATAAGCTGGAAGGACACCATGCCAATTCCAGTTTTTTATACAAAACATTTATAACAAAATGTGCCAGGTTAACGAATCTAATGGTAAACAATGTGATCACAATTATTTTTTAAATCTGTTTTCCAAACATGGTAAAATAAAGGTTACATTTAACCGTGTATTACACAAACTGAATATCCTTTGATAGTGGAAACAGTGCATTTAAAAAAGGGAAATTAAGTAAAATTAAGTAATAATGAGTATTCATTTCTAATATGAGTTTAACAATTTTATTAATAATATAGATATATTGAAACTGGTTTAGACAACCTTTGGTTGGAAATGAAATCCAGGTTATTGGGGAATTTTGTAAAAATGGGATTAGTTTAGATTAAGATAACAATTTTGTAATTTTACATTTATTCAATAAGCCCTTAGTGAGAGAAAAAAAAGATTAAGATGAGGTTGTTATTTGGAATACAGCTGCCATAATATTTAACAAAGCCAAGATGGATGGAATACATAAGAAGTTTTTCTACAAAAATGAAATTTTAAGGTTTTTGATAATAACTTGATGTCAGTCCATGATGTGAGAGTTATAATAAATTAAATTTAAATATAATAAACCCATCACATCAAGTCCACACACCCTGTTAGGATAGATGCCACCTGCAGCCAGTTGTTTTTAAGTTTTTGATGCTTTCTGGTCCATCATACAGATTGGTCCTTTTGTTTTTATTTATTTTTATTTTTGAAATCCAAAGCAGAATGTGTGGATTGTGAAATGATGTGCCCCTTTTCCTTGTAAGTGCAGTGGTATAAGCAGAAGAATATTTTGGATTTATGGGCATCTCTGCATGACCGCAGGGTATTGTTATCATTTATTATAATATTGCCAGGAAAAAGTTGTCTTTTGAAACATGAAACTGGAGTTCTTACACAAACAGCATGATAGAAAACAAGCCATTGTAATATATTTATGCAAGCTGAGCCCAGTAATGAAGGGTTCACCCCGATATATCAAAGCTGTAGCTTTATGCAAAGGTGCTATTAGACACAGTTAGATATTGTTTTGGTCAAACATTTAATTTTTAATGGTCAGACATTCTGCGCAGCAAATAAACTAAATCTAACTAAATCTTTGTCTAATGAAAGGTTTAAAATATGAGTTTGTTTATGTACAAATCTAACAATGAAAAATGCATACATTTTTTGTAGATTTGAGGATGCAGTTTATCACCCAGAAGGATACTCTGTATTCAAAGTCATTGGATCCTTTTTCCCCAGCTCAAGAAGCAGAGCTCCATGTTTTAGCAAAGCCTGTGAGCTATAAAAAGAGTGTATATTTATATAGATAGTCGAGATATAGAGAGCTTCTGGTTCCATTTGAAGTGCCAGAAGTTTGTTTTTACTTCGGCAGGTAAACCAATAAAGCATGCCAAGTTAATTTGATTGGCTGTTTTCAGCCTTCCAGGTTCTTGCTGAGGTAGCCATATTAACTTTCACACATGGAAGCAGACACTTGATGGGTCTGTGCAACTCACAGATTCCACCCTAGTTCTGGCCCAGTATAGCTGGGATTAATAATTCAACTTTAAGGACCCCAGAACGAGAAGAACAAGTGGTCCACAGGGGGCAACTTCTTATGAAACAGGACTTTGGAAAAAGGTGATCATTTATGTCTGCCAACCACTCTTTTCCCTCCAGCTTGACACATGGACCGTGTCATCAGTCACAAGCAGTTATGGCTGCCTTAGTAAAGGAGCATAGGATAGAGCCAGTGTTCTCCACAGTTGTTTTTATAACACACCACTTCTTGTTTTACCTGTTACCAAAGGTGTTACCAAAAGCTGAACATCCCTTCCAGAGATTACAAAAAAGATATATCCAGATGCCCAAGTCAGGATCTTACAAGTATGCATTTTGTCTGTATGGACATGTTTTCTGGATGTCCAGTGGCAAATACTACTGCAAAGGCCACAGTAAAAAGTGTTATCAGTAGTAGTTTGTAAATATAGAGTGCAGAAAGTACAGAGAGTAACAGAGGAAATCATTTTTTTAGGAGAGTCCTTACTAGAAGTTTTGAGGTTTTATTTTTACACCCCCTACTGTCTACAATGTAGCAGACAAAGAAGAGTAAGAAACTAGAAAACTTTTCCCTGAATGTTTTCTTATATTTTATGAAGCCCCTAAGGGGGATGTTGGACTCTCTCCCTATGGGATTTTGTTTGGGAGTGTGTTACCCACTTGCTTATATTTTGTCTCAGCAGCTGAAGTCCTCCATTCAGATCTCACAGAGAATGTTGCTGATCTTTTAAGGTTTTTGACAAACTCATTTATGTGTTTTCTCCCCAATTCCAGATCCTAAAAGTTTGGAAGGATCTAAAACTAAAGCCAGGTGACTTGTGGATTGTTAAGAGACATTTATATATAAGGACATGTTTGGAGACTCAATACAGCATCTATTTCATGTACAGTTTTTGCAAAACTTGAAGGAAAAGTCACCTGGATCCAAACCAGACACTGCAAAAATGACTAAATTAAAGAAATCTCTGTGTTTGATTTACTTCCCTCTTGTGATCACAGTCTAGGGTACTTTTTGATTCAATTACTTTAATTGTAAGGGATATAATTTTGAAAAGTAGTTTAGCCATGTTGAAGTCATATTTGTCTTTTGTACGTCCTCCATTTTATGTAGAATTGTCTGTGTTTACATGTGCTGATAAGTCAGCATGCCAACAATCCAGCTAGAAGGCCGTTCTGGCCACAGGAGTGTACAGCCAGTACTCTGTAAATATGTCTTATCAATCATTTGTTTTTCACAATGAAAAGTCATTTGGTAATGAAAAAAGATGCTCAGCTATTATTTTCTCCACAATGGAGTTTTTTTTGCCTCTTTGACCAGGACTACCTTCACCTAAGCGTGTGGAGGTTCCAGGTTAAAAGGTTATAGCAGGTATGGTTAGTGATCAAAATATTGATCAAAAGAGGGGAGACCGTAATGGAAATATGTACGTTCTGTATATAATTGTATTGTATTTTGTATGTATTGCACACTGCCCTCACTGTGCACACAGCACTAATAATGTTTTCAGTAAATGTTTACATTCATACTTTTTGAGTCCTGATTAAAATTAGCCTGCCTATGTAACGCCCCTTGTTACCATAAACATACAATTGTAATATTAATGTGATACCTACGTAATCGTGTGCATAAAACCTTCAATTGCGTTACAATAAAGCTGAACAGTTATTTGGAAAGATGCTGAGCGTATCTTTTGTGTCTGTTCCCTACTGCAGTAGTTATTATTAATTTGGAACCACTAATCAATATGAGGATAGGAGTTGCCGATCATCAATTTAACCGAGTCACTGTGTATATTGCAAAAAATTTAAATTGTAGAGGCAATAAAATACCATCAAAAGAAAGCTCTATTTGTGGGAAAAAAAGGAAGCAAATTTAGTTTGGGTACAAAATTTCATGACCGCGCAATTACCAGTTAAAGCAGCGCAGTGCCAAATTGTAAAAAGTGCTCTGGTCATTGAGCAGCCTAATCTTCCGGGGTTGAAGTTGTTAAAGTTATCATTTTCCTTTACTAAATAAATATATATTGTTTTGCAGTATCTTGTCTTGTTAAAGAACTGTGTGCACATAGGCAGGAAGTCTGGTTGGCTGTGGTCACCTGATTCCTGAAATCGTTACCTTTTCTTCCTCATTTTTGTCCATTTTAATGTGTAAGGTCTTAAGTCATATGATACTTTGCAAAATATGCAACGTTCCATAAAATAAGCAGAAGGACACGTGTTATAATCACGCCTTTCTTTGTTTTGTAACTGAATAAAAGCTTAGACATGTTGTGGAAATTTTATTATATGGACTCATGAGGACATTTTATTCTAGGATGTGTGTTTTATAGAATGTCATCTGTCTCCCTGTGTCCGATTTAACCGAGGAGCGATCTAGCAGAGTGCACTTGGGTTGAATCGGGACCAGTGGTAAAACTGTCAGTATGAAAACCTTCTCATGGGCTTGGAGACGTGTTTTGTGTGTGTGTGTGTGTGGGAGTTTGCCGGTTTGTAAATATCAAGCGCAATGCGCTGGACTTCTTGCCTTTAAATGTCTATGCACATTAGAGAAGCGAAGTCCGCATAATGAGAGAAACATATTACATCTCTTTTGTGGCTACATTATCACTTTTTGGATAGATATCTGCTTTTATAAGAGGACATTGATATCTGCCTTGTCAGTATACTCATACCGTATATTGACAACAACAGTAGCAATGTCCCCGCAGATCTTCTCAAGCCTGTTAGAACAAGTAGAATGATCTTACTAGATACTGGTTACTGAGCAGTATTGAGTGGGCTCTATACTGTCCAAGATGGTGGATGTGCATGCATTTGGCTGGGCGGAGGGCAGTCTACATGCCTCAAGTGGATGAGACATGTGCACTTCTCCCTCCCACTCCTGTGGATGCCCTCCCCTTTAGTGTTGTTATTTCCTGTGTTGTCATTTCGCGTGTTGTCATTTCCCGTGTTGTCATTTCCTGTGTGGTCATTTCCTGTGTGGTCATTTTGCATGAAGAAAGCAATTGGCTGTTGGGGCCATGACTTCCCGTTTGTCATTTCCTTTTGTTGCCGATAAATAAAAGGTGCCTGCGCTTGTGAGGGCAGGCAGTCGAGCGATGGAGCTAAGAACCTGAGGATGGTGACTATGTCTGTTTACTTGGGGAAATGTGGGAGACACGGGTTTAATGAGATGCATTTTACCAAAAGCCTGAAAGGGCACTTAGTAGCACAGAAGACATGGATTGCACATAGCGTATAGAGAAATCTTCACATCAGACACGAGCTACAATAAAGCAGACATCTCGTGAATGCACAACCTGCCTCTCGTGACTCGTTCATTTGGTGTCTCCAGATATCTGAGGGCCCTGTTGGTGTACCTACAAGAAGGGTGGTCATCCAGAATACCTACTATTTCCTTTCAATATATTGTGTGTGTTTTTTTTTTTTTTTGCATTAGAATTCATTAAAGTGTTTTTTTCCCAAAAAAAATTGCGTTGGAAAAAATGCTGTGCAAATACTGTGTGACATACAAAATTACAACATTCACCAATTTATTCTCTAGGGTCCCTGCTAAAAAAATATAAATAATGTTCAGGGGTTCTAAGTCGTAATTTTCTAGAAATAAATACAGATTTTTACTTACTGTCTGTATAAACAAAAAGTGCCAGAAAAGGCCTGGTCCATAAGTGGTTAAGGCACAGACTAGTTTGTTTATTATCACTTGCACATTGGCAAAGCCTGTTCAATGTAAATTTTGGTGTCTTTACCTCCAGGGAAGCCCAGAAGCAGGGTGAATGGACTGTTGCTTGGATGAATGGTGGCCTCTGTACTGTTTTTGAAAGAACAAGTTAAATTCAGTGGGGGTAGCTCGGGGTAGCGGGGTTAGCACCAGAGGTGTAGCTTTAAGCTTGTGGGTCCCAATACGAAAGTTGACCTGGGGCCCCCTTACTACCAACCGACGCTTTACTCTGAGCTGCCAGGAGAAAGCGGTGGGCTTATATATATATATATATATATGCATGGGCGATTGTTCAGCTCAAATGGATAGATGCATTCTTGTGCAGTGAGTCCACATCAGACAGGTATTTATAGTAAAGGGCCTGGTAGCCCATGTTTATTAAAAGGGAAAAACAAGTGTCTATCCAGGAATTCCACGCAGGGGTTTAACTTCATTCAGCACTCATAAATGAAAACATACCAAGCCACCTGGCTCTCTCGTTAGCAGTTCGTCTGCTTGCTCCCAACAGACTTATGGAGTCTTTCCAGCCCCCTGGACTCACTGGCTTCCTTAGTCTTCCCAACTCTCAAGGCTGGCCAGCCTTTCCCAGTCCCTGGGCAAAGAATCCCCCTTACACAGGCTACAGTCTCCCAAAGGGCAGACCACTCTCCAGACACAGGTCTGTCTTCACACAGCTGCAGCAAGCTGCTCACACTCTACCTTCCTTCCACCTTCTGCTCTCACCAGCCCCTCATTATATGGGCTGTGTGCAGCTGGGCAAAAACCCTGCTTGCTATCCTCCAGACCCAGACACAGGGTTGGAAATCCCGTCTCACCCATGACTCTCAGGGAACTCCAAACTACAGAATCCCATCCGGAACTAGCAAAACCTGGAGAAAACTGACAGAGCAGTTTTCTCCATTTAAACTCTACACTCTGTAGTCTTGCAGTCCGCAGATATGCAAACTCTGTCCCTTTTACCTCCAATTTCATAGGCACAGAGCCTCGCTCTGCCAAATATCCCCCCTTTGTTTAGATCCGGAGGGAGGAACACTAGCACCCATCATCATGGTTGGGACACCTCTGTGCTGGCTGTCAGCCACGTAGGCCCAACCCTTTTCCGGGTACGCTTCCAGGAAAATCCCACTCTGGATCTTAACAGGGTCCTATATTTTCCTATTCTCAGCCTTCCTCTTCTTTTGGGGTCCCTGAGCTTATTCACTTTTCTTGGGGGAAATCTGCCTTCCTTACGCCCTCCTTTTAACTTACAAATACCCGTTTTACCCTTCACCATGGGTATTTCAGATTCAAAACATATTCTCTTGTTACCCACGGCAACCAAATCATTGTTTGCAGAACGAACCCTTAACAGATCACAGCTTTCAATATCATCAGTGCTTTCTAACTCAGTGTTTGTTAGAACCAGACCTGAGGAGGGACTACACACAGGCGAGGGACCATAGCACAGCTCCACCTCACCTGTTGTCCAACACTCCATGGATACCTGTTCTAACAAACTACTCTGACCCAAGCATAAACCATTCTTTCCAGGTGTACACATTACATTGTTACGGCAACCAATATTAGCACTTTTCTCCCACAGTGTCTCCGGGCACCTTAACTTGTACCTCTGGGCCAGTGACAGAAAGCATCTCTGCTACTGCTGCGTCTATTTGGGTCCATTCCTTCCCATGTGGCCTAGCGGGTGAGGCAGTATCTGTGCTGTCTACTGACCACTGCTCAGCTGCAACTCAGACCACACCAGCAGAGATGTTTCTATTCACCGCATCAGATGGAGAGACTTCCGATATCTTAAACAGTTCTCCTGCGCGCCTTCCATACCAATTAATAACTGGAAGTACGCTCACAGGGAATCTGGAGATCCTGTGCCAAATGGTTAACCATTGGTCCCACCAATTCCACTCTTGGTCAAGGTTTCCCAGCACCACCTGTACCACCTGGCTCCACCCATTGGTGCTACGCAGCACCATCTGGTCCAACTGCGTTGGAGACACCCAAGTGTACAGCAAGTGCATTTTTATCAACTCTAGCATTTCCAGCAAGGTTTCTGTCATCTCTAAACATCCCATGTCTAAACACCAGACCTTTCTAGGGTTTTTTCCCCTGTCCAAGACATGGAGAGGCTCAGACATTTGAAGAGACCTCCACCTCCTTGGAGGTACCCATCATTACAGCATGTTGCTCTCCTGGAGCACTGTCAGACACATGTCTTACACTTATCCCTTCTGCACCAGTGTCAGTGAGCCGCTGCAGGTCATTACAAGTCACACTATCACTTTGACACTCAACATTATTTAGCTGCGGGGCTGTGGACAACACATCTGCGATGCCAGTGCCCTGATCTGTTTCTTCAGACTGGAGGGCAGCAACCTTTGCAAGGACCAAGGCGCCCTCAACCACCGGTCACTCTGCGATCCCCCTGTCTGGCATAGCAGTTGTGTCCACACCCTTGTTACTTAAGCTAGCCTCACCCAGCATGGCTAGCAATTGTTTGGCCCAGCTGTCCCAGTCCATTGTGGTTCCCTCATGGGCGTTCCACAGCGTTGCTTCACCTGCTGTAGAAGGCCACACAGGAACCTGGGATTCATTAGCCACACTTGCACATTCATCACTTCTATACATATCATTTTGTGACACCACACTTTTACCAATGTGGCATTGGGGTGATGCTTCGTCACCTAAAGCCAGGTGCAGTACACCATTTTGACCACCTTTCTCTGGTGGCGCAACGGACACATCCAGCTTTGCACACTGAATTAACCCCTTGCTCACTGGGTTACACTTAGGGTTGTGGGGCTGCGCCCACACACTCTCGCTGTGCGACTCAGTCATGACATTACAGGAAACACATTTTTCAACGTCATCACCAATAACATCATATTGGCCAACACTATTGTCGGCATGACCATCAATATTCTCATTACATGGAGACATGGAGACATAGCTACTGCTTTTGTTGGTTGTCTATGAGCCACCACAACCTCTGAGTGACCCCTCACAGTGCCCGCTCTCTGTAAAGGGGCACTCTTACCTACTTGGGCAGCTTCATAGCTGACCTGGGAAACTCTCAGCTCCATCACTGCGGGCTTCTTGGAAATTTCCTTGGGCAACTCTGCAGCACCTGTCACTAGGGAACATGGCACAAGGACAGTTTTGGTCACCCCTAGTTTAATTTCTCCAGCACTCTGCTGGATTATAACAGGCACATGCATAGTCCCCATGTCCTTTCCAGTCTTTAGCCCTGCTGTTAGTTGGGCTTTATTCTGTGCCTCCCCACTGCTCTGGGTAGCACACTGTAGCAAGTCTATGTCCATTGGTACTGCGGATCTCCCCACTGGACATACTCCCACTTCACTGGGTTCAGTACCATAAACTGAAAGAGTCTTACCAGTTCCTGCAGCTGGTGTAATAGCCTTCACTTGAGTGTGTTGTCTCACAGGTGTGGTATCTCCACAGGCTGACTCATCCCCATGTGGCCATGGAGCACCACTGCAGCCTTTCTGGACCCACTGAAGCGCCCTGTAGGTAAAACAAGATCCCTGTTGCTAGGGGTAACAGCAGACTTGCACTCCAAATCTGGTTGGCTATACCTCATGCAGGATTCAGGCTGATGTGCTCTCCTTTCTGGGCCGACCACTTTCCCTAAGCAGCCATGACAGAAAACCTTGCGTTTCCAAAACCTAGGTCTTCCGGTGACACCTTTCCCATCCTGGAGCATTGCTGGTGGCCCATGATACGATGGAACTCTCCTCCAAGAAGGATTTCCTCTTTAAACTTGCGGTAGTCATCCTGGTCCCCATCCATCAAATGGTAAACCGACCGGAACTCTATCCGTTATAGGATTTGCAGCAATTTTGGCCACTGGTCCCTAGGCCATTTTTTCTCTTTTTTTTTAACAATCAGGAGTGCTTTTTTGAAATTTTTTTTGTTACAATACAATAAAGGAATACAATCTTTACAGGTATCACATAATTTATATTGCATTCTTCTAGACCCAGCTATTCATCACTTTAATAACCATCTTCCATCATCTTATTTAAGAAACAAATGTGGTATAATGCGATAAGAGAGTGCCACATGTAATAGTTATGCCAGTTAGGTATAAGGGGTAGGATGGGATGGGCAGGGAGAAGACAGAAGGGGCGATAATAGTAGGGGAGAGAAACAGTAGAGGGGAGGGGGTGGGAAGAAATGATCAATCCCTATAATCCTCGCTCACCAGTCTACAAAGCAATTGACATGTGTAATCCCATAGCCTCTGCATTATGTAGTCCATGGCAACCAGACCTTATCAAACTTCCAGGGGCACCCCCGGCTAATATATGTCAATTTATAAAGAGGCAGAGGCAGCCTTAACTTTATTTTCCCAAGAAGTGAGAGTGGGGGGGCTGGGAGATGACCACCTACAGAGGATTTCTTTTTTTGCATTCAAAAGAAGAAACAAGATTAGAAGTTTACTGTGGTGTGGTCTTTGCTCGTCCTCATGTATACCCAATAATGCCAACTCAGGAGTCTGGGGAACAGGGAATTCCAATCGGACATTTAATTGTTCAAATACTCCCGACCAGAAGGTTGATAGTGCAGGGCAGTCCCAGAACATGTGTAAATAGGTGCCCTCCTGCACCCGACATCGGGGGCAGTGGGGGCCCCTATCCTGGTATATCCTAGATAGCCTCACCGGGGTGAAGTATACTATGTGCAAGAATTTTATTTGAATCAGTTTATCCCCTGCCGAGATTACCAGCTTGGGACCCCGTTCCAGACACTCCTCCCAATCTTCTTTTTCTAGAGTAGGGATTTCCAACCTCCACACATCACACAATCTATCCATTTTGAGAGAGTCCTTGGGTAGTAGGGTATTATATAAAGCAGAGAGAGGCTTCTCCAAGTCGCTACAGGACAACAGGTCCTCCACCGGGTCCAACTGAAGGAGCGGGGGCAAAGGGAACTGCGCCCTGGCCGTATGACGTAACTGGGCATAACAGAAAAACATCCAACCTGGGAGTTCATATGTCCTGACCATCTGGGCAAATGACATCAATGAACCAGTGGGCATAATGTCTCTCAATGTTTTTATGCCAAATCTTGCCCACACCTGAAAGTCTGGAATTGTCCGGAAGTGAGACAGGTTAGGGTTTCCCCAGAGAGGTTGGACAGGTGCCCACCTTCTCTCCAGGGAAAACCTGCGTCGGGCCACGTTCCAAACCTTAACCTTGTTGGGGCAGGTAACTCTGCGTTTGCCTTTATCCCTCTATAGACTAAATTTGGTAGTGCCTGCATTGATCCCAGTCTAGCTGCCTCCACACATACCACTGCATTAGTTCTTTTCCCTTCAAACCACCAGTAGGCCGTCACTAATATTGCAGCCCAGTAGTAGACCCTCAAATTTGGGAGTGCCAGTCCTCCTAACTGTGTCGGTAGATATAGCATGGATTTTGCAAGTCTTGGAATAGATCCACTCCAGCTAAAGGATAAAAAGCAGCTATCCACCTCCCGGAAAAATGTTGCTGGAATGCAGATTGGACTATCTCAGAAAAGATAGTTAAACTTTGGCAATAGCACCATCTTTAAGATGTTAATACGACCCAATAAGTTTAGCGGAAGTCCAGACCAGGAGCAACATCTCTCTCGGAGATGGAGCAAGGGTAGTATGTTGAAGTTATAGCATTGGGCAGTGTCCCTGGCCACCTTAATCCCCAGGTACTTGAACTCCGATACCCATGTCAGAGGCGTATTGTTAGCTACACTAGGGGCCCGATCATCCAGTGTAAAAAGGACTGATTTTGACCAATTTATGCGGATCCCTGATAGGATTCCAAATTTGTCAAAAAGTTTCAGGGCAGCCTCCAGAGACGGCCCTGCATCATTCAGGTACAGCCACGCATCGTCTGCATACAGGGAAATTTTCTCTTCAAGTTTGCCTATCTGTAACCCCCGGACCTCAAACGACTCCCTAACTAGTATCGCCAGGGGCCCTAACGCCAGAGCAAATAGACTAGGGGACAATGGACACCCCTGACAAGTGCCTGTGTGAAGTGGGAAGGGATCAGAGATCCTGTCATTAGTATGCACCCTGGCCCACCCCAAAGATATTCCCACTCCACAGAGTCAAACGCCTTTTCGGCGTCAAGAGAGGTGATCACCCTGGACCCAGTATTATCATGGATTGTGGAAGTTAATAAAAAGATGTCTGATATTGATGTCTGTGCCCATTCCCAGCATTAAACCAGTCTGATCCACATGAATCAGTGTGGATATGACCGATGATAGGCATGTGGCAAGGATCTTGACCACATTGCATCCACGTTCAGTAATGAAATAGGCCTATATGATGCACATTCCTGTGGGGCCTTACCGGGCTTGGGAATAAGGACAATGATCGCCTCCACCATCGACTCGGGGAGAGCGTTCTCATCCACAAGTCCAGAGAAGAGGGATGTCAACCTAGGCGCAATAAACTCAACATGCTGGGAGTAGAACTCCGTAGGCAGACCATCCACACCCAGGGTTTTCCCACTCTGGAGGGCCCCAATTGCGGCTTGAACCTCCTCAAGGGAAATCACCTTGTCAAGCAGTGTCCTATGGGCTTCAGATAAAACAGGGAAAGGAATATTGTCCAAATACTCCTGCAGTTCAGAGGGGGTGCAGCTAGCACTGGAGGTGTATACCTCCTTAAAGAAGGTACAGAATCTATGGCTGACATCCTCCGGAGAGGACAATAGATCACCCTGAGCATCACGAACGCTAGCAATATGTGTGGAGCCTGCCTGCCCCCACGCCAGCCAGGCCAGCAGCCTCCCATTTTTATTACCATATTCAAATATCCTCTGGGTGGAGTGCAGCATGGATTTTTTGGTTTGTTCTACATTATATAAGGAAAGTTCTCTTAGGGCCTTTTGCCATGTTAAATGGTTAAAGATACTTGGAGACTCTATATATGTAGCCTCACATCTCCCAGCCTCCCCCTTCAATGCCTCCAGGGACCGAGAATCCTCTCTCTGCAGGGATGATATACGGGAAATATACTCCCGTCTAATCCAGGCCTTGAATGTATCCCATAGAATTAAGATATTAGCAGATTCTCCATTACGCACCCAAAAGTTACAAATAGCTTCTGACATTGCCTCTTCTATCCTATTGTCCATTGCCCAGTATCTTCACAAACGCCATAACCTCGGACTCGGGGGTCTAACCAGGGAGATGTTGAGATTAAGAGGAGCATGATCCGAGATTCCCCTGGGCAAATGCTTAACCTCCCTCGTCCAACATAATGCAGCTGAGGACACATACACCAGGTCTATTTGGGAAAGGGCTCTATAGGAGGCCGAGTGACATGTGTATTCTCTGTCATGAGGGTGGAAGTGTCCCCATGCATCACTCAGTGTAAATGTGGTCACCCAGTTCTGCAAGCAGATTCTGTGCGGGCACCTGGATGTAGCCTGTCCATAACCTGTGAGGGCACCAAATTAAAGTCCCCAATCAGAAAGACCTCCTGAGTATAGTAACCCATAACAATTTTAATGATATCATAGAGAATCTGTTGATCAGCTGGGGGTGGAAGATAAAGGCCAACCAGTACCAACTGTCTAGCATATATGGTCATGTGTAGAATCACGTATCTGCCTGCAGGGTCTGTCTGCACATCAAGAACCTGAAATGGAAGGGACCTGCAGATCAATATACTCACACCCCCGGCACAGTTTGAGTAGGTGGAGTGGTAATGCGCTCCCACGCAAGCCCTCTTGAGACCAAGGATCTTAGATCCAGTCAGGTGTGTCTACTGTATAATGCATATATGGGGGACAGACTTCTGTAAAATTTTAAAAACAAGAGACCATTTGGTGGCTAAATTTAACCCTCTAACATGCCATGATATAATAGGAACATTAGCCATAGGACAAGTAATATAAGCTAAATGATCCTGATCCACAAGTCCCCAGCATCGCCATCCCAGAGGCATACGCCCACTCCAGTAAAGTTCCTCCACTCCACCCACCAGGCATCTCTTAAGAAAGAGATCAAGTGAAGAAAAGCAGCTCTAAGTGAAAATTGTATACATAAGAGGGAACAGGCCCCTACAGTGATCATAGCGACTCCAGCAACATATGAAAAGGTTACAATTCCCCAGTATCTGCAACGGCAGAAAACATACCCCCCCACCCCACATCCCCGACAAAACTGGTGATGCATAAGAACCCTAATCCCAACTGTACCAACTTAGTAGGGGCGTGAACTTACAGCAGGAGGTGTTGCCTACCAAGACAATCAGAGATGCTGGTTAGATGGCATAGCATAAACCATTCTCCTGAGCGATTTCAGGGGCACATGACTTTGGTACAGACAAACATTTAGCTTCTCCCCCTCCCCAGTGACCTGTAACTCAAAAACATGAAACTTTTAGCCAGAGAAGTAATGGTGTAGAATCCAAGTACATATACAGGCCCTATCAAGCCCTTAATAGGTGCAAACAATAGAAAGGCAGGCATAGCAGGAGTCCAGCCGCCTGGTGAGACAGCCGTCCCACAGAGGAGGACATATTTCAGGCGAGAACGTGTCCAGCTTCACATTGTCTGCAGTTCCTGAGGCGCATGGTAGCCACATTAAATGGAAACATGTAATAGGGCGTACACACGGTCGGACTTTGTTCGGACATTCCGACAACAAAATCCTAGGATTTTTTCCGACGGATGTTGGCTCAAACTTGTCTTGCATACACACGGTCACACAAAGTTGTCGGAAAATCCGATCGTTCTGAACGCGGTGACGTAAAACACGTACGTCGGGACTATAAACGGGGCAGTGGCCAATAGCTTTCATCTCTTTATTTATTCTGAGCATGCGTGGCACTTTGTCCGTCGGATTTGTGTACACACGATCGGAATTTCCGACAACGGATTTTGTTGTCGGAAAATTTTATCTCCTGCTCTCCAACTTTGTGTGTCGGAAAATCCGATGGAAAATGTCCGATGGAGCCCACACACGGTTGGAATTTCCGACAACACGCTCCGATCGGACATTTTCCATCGGAAAATCCGACCGTGTGTACGGGGCATAAGGGATATATACATGGCACTACCAGCCCCACATGTAGTTCCTACAGCAGTATCATCTAGTCAGTCAAGTAATATTTGGCGCCAAATGAAAAAGAACAGTATACTCAGGAACTGCATGTACTTGTCAACCTAAAAATTGATGAAATCATGCCAGAAGTGAGCTGCAAAAAATGTGCACCTCTCAGTGCTAAATGACAACTTACATCCATTACATTTCCCTGCAGTGTACCTCTACAAGGCGTGTAGTGCCAAGTATAGGGTTTGCAGAGAGTTTGTGACAAGCGGTATTATGCAGCAAAAGTAGTAAGCTGTAGAAAGAACAATAAGCCAAGTATAAAACTCAAAGAACCACGTAGATGTCCATCCTCAAAAATATTCACAGCTTCAGTTTTGCTGAACACAATACCAGGCATGTCCGACCTCCGGAACACTGTAGTGGACTATAGTCAATAAGGATTATTATCTCCTTGTCCAGGAACAAATCGCCCAGGCAGCCGGGGGGGCAGACTCAGGTTAATATTTAAATGTCACTGAGGTAGTGGGTGGGGCGGCAGGGCCTCCAGCCAGGCGGCAGCATCCCGAGGGGGGGGTGAAAAACCTCACCGTCTCACCGTCCTGGACCCTCAGCCTGGCAGGAAATAGAATGCTAGATTTCATATTCCGTGCCCGCAGTGACATCTTGACTTGGTCAAAAGACCTGCGGCGTTTTTGAGTCTCGATGGAGTAGTCAGGGAAGAATAATAGATTTGCATTTTGAAACTAACTCACCAGCCCTTCGTGCCACCCGGAGGGCCTCATCCCGGTCTCTGAAGTTGAACATCTGGAAGATTAGGGTGCAGGGGTTTGAGCCAGCTGGTCCAGGAACAGGGGGGGGATCTGGTGGGCACGTTCCACAGTGTAAAACGGAGAAAACTGTGCAGCCGGCAGTAGCGATCCCAACAGCTCCTCCACAAATACCATTGGGTTCTTCCCCTCAGCCCCCTCCGGCATGTCCATGATCCGGAGGTTGTTCCTCCGGTTCTGTTCTCTGCGTCGTCCACCCTGTACTCCAGGGCCCGGACTTTGGTCTGTAGTGTGCGGATAGATGCGGTGTGGTCTGTGACAGTATCCTCCATCTGTCGCACACGCTGCTCCACCTCCGTCACCCTCGAGCGGAGCTTATCCAGATTTTGTCGGATTAAGCCCACGTCCAACTGCACCGCCTCAATCTTATTTGTCAGTGCAGCCTGACAGGAGGCAATCGCCCCCATCACCTCCGGGAATCCAAGCTCTCCGCTGAGTCCTCTGCCTCTGTCTGCGACGCCATATTTGAGAGCGGCCAGGGGGAGTCCGCCACGTGGAAGCCCGTGTGCATGGATGTATTCTCTGGGACCTGCAGGAAACAAAGTTTTTCTGCCCTTCGCTGTGTCTTGTATGGCATCCGGAGCTATTTGGTTGTTTGCCAAGTGTAAAAAACCGCCAAGAGTCAGGATAAATATACAACGGCCAGCAGAGCTCTGAATTACATGTCCTCCTAGGTTGCCATCTTGGACACGCCCCCCCAGGCCATTTTCTCTTTACAGCAACTTTTTCAAATCTTACCAGGAAGTCTCCAACCTCCTCTGTAGGCAACATGGGTTGCATATAGTCAGAGGCCAAGATCTCAGCCCCTTGCACTGCGCCCAACTCTTTGCGGTTCTGCTTGAACCATTCCTGTCTCACACATCACTAGGCCTTCTGGAGTGGCCCTCCTAGGTGGAGACATTGTCTCAGGCCATGCTGAGCTCACTTGCCATGGGATACCACTTCTGAGGACACCGCTGTTCACAATCATTAGTAGATGAGTTCCAGAATTCATCAACCTCCCGTCCAGCTTGGTTATTCCACGAACATTCCTGTGACAAGGGGCACTGGGCAACATGTCCCCACTCACTACAATGCATGCAGCGCAGAGGCCTCCTTAGCCTCATGCTGTGGCACCTTTGGGCTCCGGCTGCCAGGGACAATGTCCTCTTTCACTTCCCCTTTAACTGGGGTTGACATGATCAATTTACCCCAGGTCACAACGATGTCACACTCAGAGAAATTCTCTGTTGTGACATGTGGTGAAAAACCCTCTAGCCACAATAGCTGTTCCTTAGCAAGGATTGCTTCCTTTTTCTGCTTTGACCTCCCCATCCTTGCGGTCTTGCACACAGCAACTTGTAACAGTTCTCAGCAGAAGAAAAAAAAAAAAAAATTTGATTCTTCTTTCACAGGTACACAATCTGCATGCAACACAGTCCATCAAATAAACTTCTGTGCAAAGCTGTTCGCCTGGCTGCCACACACAGCTAGCAGTAGTTCCTGATGCAACTCACCATGGAACAAGGACCCAGATTCCACCGTCTACATGCCCGCATTCGAGCACCACTTGTGGCATGGGCGATTGTTCAGCTCAAATGGATAGATGCATTCTTGTGCAGTGAGTCCACATCAGACAGGCATTTATAGTTAAGGGCCTGGTAGCCCACGTTTATTAAAGGGAAAAACAAAACAAAAGTCCATCCAGGAATCCCACGCAGGGGTTTAACTTCATTCAGCACTCATAAATGAAAATAAACCAAGCCACCTGTCTCTCTTTTGTTAGCAGTTTGTCTGCTTGCTCCCAACAGACTTATCGATTCTTTCCAGCACCCTGGACTCACTGGCTTCCTTAGTCTTCCCGACTCTCAAGGCTGGCCAGCCTTTCTCAGTCCCTGGGAAAAGAATCTCCCTTACACGGGCTACAGTCTCCCAAACTGCAGACCACTCTCCAGACACAGGTCTGTCTTCACACAGCTGCAGCAAACTGCTCACACTCTACCATCCTTCTACCTTCTGCTCTCACCAGCCCCTCGTTATATGGGCTGTGTGCAGCTGAGCACACACCCTGCTTACTATCCTCCAGACCCGGACACAGGGTTGGACACCCCGTCCCCCCCATGACTCTCAGGGACTACAGAATTCAATCCAGAACTAGCAAAACCTGGAAAAAACTGACAGAGTAGTTTTCTCCATTTAAACTCTGCAGTCCGCACATATGCAAACTCTGTGTCTCTTTTACCTTCAATTTCATAGGGACATACCACTATATAAATATATATATATATATATATATATATATATATATACACATACATACATACATACACACAGTATCTCATGAAAGTGAGTACACCCCTCACATTTTTGCAAATATTTTATTATACCTTTTCATTTGACAACACTGAACAGATGACACTTTGCTACAATGTAAAGTAGTGAATATACAGCTTGTATAACAGTGTAAATTTGCTGTCCCCTCAAAATAACTCAACACACAGCCATTAATGTCTAAACCGCTGGCAACAAAAGTGAGTACACCCCCATGTGAAAATATCCAAATTGGGCCCAAAAGTGTCAATATTTTGTGTGGCCACCATTATTTTCCATCACTGCCTTAAGCCTCTTCGGCATGGAGTTCACCAGAGCTTCACAGGTTCCACTCCTCCATGATGACATCATGGAGCTGGTGGATACTAGAGACCTTGCGCTCCTCCACCTTCCGTTTAAGGATGCCCCACAGATGCTTAATAGGGTTTAGGTCTGGAGACATGCTTGGCCAGTCCATCACCTTCACCCTCAGCTTCTTTAGCAAGGCAGTGGTCATCTTGGAGGTGTATTTGGGGTCATTATCATGTTGGAATACTGCCCTGCGGCCCAGTCTCCGAAGGGAGAGGATCATGCTCTGCTTCAGTATGTCACAGTACATGTTGGCATTCATGGTACACTTAATGAACTGTAGCTCCCCAGTGCCGGCAGCACTCATGCAGCCCCAGACCATTCCACTCCCACCACCATGCTTGACAAGACAAGACACACCAATTTGATGCAGTGTGCGGCATATGGTCTGAACACTGACAGGTTGACCCCCCATACGTCTTTTTCCCAAAGACAACCTTTGGATAAGACGCAGAGCACCTGCACTCAACATTTTTGATCAACCATGGAGAGGCCTGCTCTGAGTGGAACCTGTCTGGTTAAACCTCTTTATGGTCTTGGCCACCGTGCTGCAGCTCATTTTCAGGGTCTTGGCAATCTTCTTATACCCTAGGCCATCTTTATGTAGAGCAACAATTCTTTTTTTCAGATCCTAAGAGAGTTCTTTGCCATGAGGTGCCATGTTGAACTTCCAGTGATCAGTATGAGAGAGTGAGAGTGATAACACAAAATATAACACACCTGCTCCCCATTTACACCTGAGACCTTGTAACACTAACGAGTCAAATGACATCGGGGAGGGAAAATGGCTAATTGGGCCTAATTTGGACATTTTCACTTAGGGGTGTACTCACTTTTGTTGCCAGCAGTTTAGACATTAATGGCTGTGTTTTGAGTTATTTTGAGGGGACAGCAAAGAAGAAGGTACAGAATCTATGGCTGACATCCTCCGGAGAGGACAATAGATCACCCTGAGCATCACGAACGCTAGCAATATGTGTGGAGCCTGCCTGCCCCCACGCCAGCCAGGCCAGCAGCCTCCCATTTTTATTACCATATTCAAATATCCTCTGGGTGGAGTGCAGCATGGATTTTTTGGTTTGTTCTACATTATATAAGGAAAGTTCTCTTAGGGCCCTTTGCCATGTTAAATGGTTAAAGATACTTGGAGACTCTATATATGTAGCCTCACATCTCCCAGCCTCCCCCTTCAATGCCTCCAGGGACCGAGAATCCTCTCTCTGCAGGGATGATATACGGGAGATATACTCCCCTCTAATCCAGGCCTTGAATGTATCCCATAGAATTAAGATATTAGCAGATTCTCCATTACGCACCCAAAAGTTACAAATAGCTTCTGACATTGCCTCTTGTATCCTATTGTCCATTGCCCAGTATCTTCACAAACGCCATAACCTCGGACTCGGGGGTCTAACCAGGGAGATGTTGAGATTAAGAGGAGCATGATCCGAGATTCCCCTGGGCAAATGCTTAACCTCCCTCGTCCAACATAATGCAGCTGAGGACACATACACCAGGTCTATTTGGGAAAGGGCTCTATAGGAGGCCGAGTGACATGTGTATTCTCTGTCATGAGGGTGGAAGTGTCCCCATGCATCACTCAGTGTAAATGTGGTCACCCAGTTCTGCAAGCAGATTCTGTGCGGGCACTTGGATGTAGCCTGTCCATAACCTGTGAGGGCACCAAATTAAAGTCCCCAATCAGAAAGACCTCCTGAGTATGGTAACCCATAACAATTTTAATGATATCATAGAGAATCTGTTGATCAGCTGGGGGTGGAAGATAAAGGCCAACCAGTACCAACTGTCTAGCATATATGGTCATGTGTAGAATCACGTATCTGCCTGCAGGGTCTGTCTGCACATCAAGAACCTGAAATGGAAGGGACCTGCAGATCAATATACTCACACCCCCGGCACAGTTTGAGTAGGTGGAGTGGTAATGCGCTCCCACGCAAGCCCTCTTGAGACCAAGGATCTTAGATCCAGTCAGGTGTGTCTACTGTATAATGCATATATGGGGGACAGACTTCTGTAAAATTTTAAAAACAAGAGACCATTTGGTGGCTAAATTTAACCCTCTAACATTCCATGATATAATAGGAACATTAGCCATAGGACAAGTAATATAAGCTAAATGATCCTGATCCACAAGTCCCCAGCATCGCCATCCCAGAGGCATACGCCCACTCCAGTAAAGTTCCTCCACTCCACCCACCAGGCATCTCTTAAGAAAGAGATCAAGTGAAGAAAAGCAGCTCTAAGTGAAAATTGTATACATAAGAGGGAACAGGCCCCTACAGTGATCATAGCGACTCCAGCAACATATGAAAAGGTTACAATTCCCCAGTATCTGCAACGGCAGAAAACATACCCCCCCACCCCACATCCCCGACAAAACTGGTGATGCATAAGAACCCTAATCCTAACTGTACCAACTTAGTAGGGGCGTGAACTTACAGCAGGAGGTGTTGCCTACCAAGACAATCAGAGATGCTGGTTAGATGGCATAGCAGGAGTCCAGCCGCCTGGTGAGACAGCCGTCCCACAGAGGAGGACATATTTCAGGCGAGAACGTGTCCAGCTTCACATTGTCTGCAGTTCCTGAGGCGCATGGTAGCCACATTAAATGGAAACATGTAAGGGATATATACATGGCACTACCAGCCCCACATGTAGTTCCTACAGCAGTATCATCTAGTCAGTCAAGTAATATTTGGCGCCAAATGAAAAAGAACAGTATACTCAGGAACTGCATGTACTTGTCAACCTAAATTGATGAAATCATGCCAGAAGTGAGCTGCAAAAAATGTGCACCTCTCAGTGCTAAATGACAACTTACATCCATTACATTTCCCTGCAGTGTACCTCTACAAGGCGTGTAGTGCCGAGTATAGGGTTTGCAGAGAGTTTGTGACAAGCGGTATTATGCAGCAAAAGTAGTAAGCTGTAGAAAGAACAATAAGCCAAGTATAAAACTCAAAGAACCACGTAGATGTCCATCCTCAGAAATATTCATAGCTTCAGTTTTGCTGAACACAATACCAGGCATGTCTGACCTCTGGAACACTGTAGTGGGCTATAGTCAATAAGGATTATTATCTCCTTGTCCAGGAACAAATCGCCCAGGCAGCCGGGGGGGCAGACTCAGGTTATTATTTAAATGTCACTGAGGTACTGGGTGGGGCGGCAGGGCCTCCAGCCAGGCGGCAGCATCCCGAGGGGGGGTAAAGAACCTCACCGTCTCACCGTCCTGGACCCTCAGCCTGGCAGGAAATAGAATGCTAGATTTCATATTCCGTTCCCGCAGTGACATCTTGACTTGGTCAAAAGACCTGCTGCGTTTTTGAGTCTCGATGGAGTATCAGGGAAAAATAATAGATTTGCATTTTGAAACTAACTCACCAGCCCTTCATGCCACCCGGAGGGCCTCATCCCGGTCTCTGAAGTTGAACATCTGGAAGATTAGGGTGCAGGGGTTTGAGCCAGCTGGTCCGGGAACAGGGGGGGGATCTGGTGGGCACGTTCTACAGTGTAAAACGGAGAAAACTGTGCAGCCGGCAGTAGCGATCTCAACAGCTCCTCCACAAATACCATTGGGTTCTTCCCCTCAGCCCCCTCCGGCATGCCCATGATCCAGAGGTTGTTCCTCCGGTTCTGTTCTCTGCGTCGTCCACCTTGTACTCCAGGGCCCGGACTTTGGTCTGTAGTGTGCGGATAGATGCGGTGTGGTCTGTGACAGTATCCTCCATCTGTCGCACACGCTGCTCCACCTCCGTCACCCTCGAGCGGAGCTTATCCAGATTTTGTAGGATTAAGCCCACGTCCAACTGCACCGCCTCAAACTTATTTGTCAGTGCAGCCTGACAGGAGGCAATCGCCGCCATCACCTCCGGGAATCCAAGCTCTCCGCTGAGTCCTCTGCCTCCGTCTGCGACGCCATATTTGAGAGCGGCCAGGGAGAGTCCGCCACGTGGAAGCCCACGTGCATGGATGTATTCTCTGGGACCTGCAGGAAACAAAGTTTTTCTGCCCTTCGCTGTGTCTTGTATGGCATCCGGAGCTATTTGGTTGTTTGCCAAGTGTAAAAAACCGCCAAGAGTCAGGATAAATATACAACAGCCAGCAGAGCTCTGAATTACACGTCCTCCTAGGTTGCCATCTTGGACACGCCCCCCAGGCCATTTTCTCTTTACAGCAACTTTTTCAAATCTTACCAGGAAGTCCCCAACCTCCTCTGTAGGCAACATGGGTTGCATATAGTCAGAGGCCAAGATCTCAGCCCCTTGCACTGCGCCCAACTCTTTGCGGTTCTGCTTGAACCATTCCTGTCTCACACATCACTAGGCCTTCTGGAGTGGAGACATTGTCTCAGGCCATGCTGAGCTCACTTGCTATGGGATACCACTTCTGAGGACACCGCTGTTCACAATCATTAGTAGATGAGTTCCAGAATTCATCAACCTCCCATCCAGCTTGGTTATTCCACGAACATTCCTGTGACAAGGGGCACTGGGCAACATGTCCCCACTCACTACAACGCATGCAGCGCAGAGGCCTCCTTGCCTCATGCTGTGGCACCTTTGGGCTCCGGCTGCCAGGGACAAGGTCCTCTTTCACTTCCCCTTTAACTGGGGTTGACATGATCAATTTACCCCAGGTCACAACGATGTCACACTCAGAGAAATTCTCTGTTGTGACATGTGGTGAAAAACCCTCTAGCCACAATAGCTGTTCCTTAGCAAGGATTGCTTCCTTTTTCTGCTTTGACTGCCCCATCCTTGCGGTCTTGCACACAGCAACTTGTAACAGTTCTCAGCAGAAGAAAAAAAAAAAAAAAAAGTTTGATTCTTCTTTCACAGGTACACAATCTGCATGCAACACAGTCCATCAAATAAACTTCTGTGCAAAGCTGTTCGCATGGCTGCCACACACAGCTAGCAGTAGTTCCTGATGCGACTCACCATGGAACAAGGACCCAGATTCCACTGTCTACATGCCCGCATTCGAGCACCACTTGTGGCATGGGCGATTGTTCAGCTCAAGTGGATAGATGCATTCTTGTGCAGTGAGTCCACATCAGACAGGCATTTATAGTTAAGGGCCTGGTAGCCCACGTTTATTAAAGGAAAAAAAAAAAACAAAAGTCCATCCAGGAATCCCACGCAGGGGTGTAACTTCATTCAGCACTCATAAATGAAAATAAACCAAGCCACCTGTCTCCCTTTTGTTAGCAGTTTGTCTGCTTGCTCCCAACAGACTTATCGATTCTTTCCAGCCCCCTGGACTCACTGGCTTCCTTAGTCTTCCCGACTCTCAAGGCTAGCCAGCCTTTCTCAGTCCCTGGGCAAAGAATCCCCCTTACACGGGCTACAGTCTCCCAAACTGCAGACCACTCTCCAGACACAGGTCTGTCTTCACACAGCTGCAGCAAGCTGCTCACACTCTACCTTCCTTCCACCTTCTGCTCTCACCAGCCCCTCATTATATGGGCTGTGTGCAGCTGAGCACACACCCTGCTTACTATCCTCCAGACCCGGACACAGGGTTGGACACCCCGTCCCACCCATGACTCTCAGGGATCTCCAAACTACAGAATTCAATCCAGAACTAGCAAAACCTGGAAAAAAACTAACAGATTATTTTTTTCCATTTAAACTCTACACTCTGCAGTCCGCACATATGCAAACTCGGTGTCTCTTTTACCTCCAATTTCATAGGGACATATCATTATATAAATTAAATATATATATATATATATATATATATATGTATACATACACACAGTATCTCACAAAAGTGAGTACACCCCTCACATTTTTGTAAATATTTTATTATACCTTTTCATTTGACAACACTGAACAGATGACACTTTGCTACAATGTAAAGTAGTGAATATACAGCTTGTATAACAGTGTAAATTTGCTGTCCCCTCAAAATAACTCAACACACAGCCATTAATGTCTAAACCGCTGGCAACAAAAGTGAGTACACCCCCATGTGAAAATATCCAAATTGGGCCCAAAAGTGTCAATATTTTGTGTGGCCACCATTATTTTCCATCACTGCCTTAAGCCTCTTCGGCATGGAGTTCACCAGAGCTTCACAGGTTCCACTCCTCCATGATGAAATCACAGAGCTGGTGGATACTAGAGACCTTGCGCTCCTCCACCTTCCGTTTAAGGATGCCCCACAGATGCCTAATAGGGTTTAGGTCTGGAGACATGCTTGGCCAGTCCATCACCTTCACCCTCAGCTTCTTTAGCAAGGCAGTGGTCATCTTGGAGGTGTATTTGGGGTCATTATCATGTTGGAATACTGCCCTGCGGCCCAGTCTCCGAAGGGAGAGGATCATGCTCTGCTTCAGTATGTCACAGTACATGTTGGCATTCATAGTACACTTAATGAACTGTAGCTCCCCAGTGCCGGCAGCACTCATGCAGCCCCAGACCATTCCACTCCCACCACCATGCTTGACAAGACAAGACACACCAATTTGATGCAGTGTGCGGCATATGGTCTGATCACTGACAGGCTGACCCCCCATACGTCTTTTTCCCAAAGACAACCTTTGGATAAGACGCTGAGCACGTGCACTCAACATTTTTGATCAACCATGGAGAGGCCTGCTCTGAGTGGAACCTGTCTGGTTAAACCTCTTTATGGTCTTGGCCACCGTGCTGCAGCTCATTTTAAGGGTCTTGGCAATCTTCTTATACCCTAGGCCATCTTTATGTAGAGCAACAATTCTTTTTTTCAGATCCTCAGAGAGTTCTTTGCCATGAGTTGCCATGTTGAACTTCCAGTGATCAGTATGAGAGAGTGAGAGTGATAACACAAAATATAACACACCTGCTCCCCATTTACACCTGAGATTTTGTAACACTAACGAGTCACATGACATCGGGGAGGGAAAATGGCTAATTGGGCCTAATTTGGACATTTTCACTTAGGGGTGTACTCACTTTTGTTGCCAGCGGTTTAGACATTAATGGCTGTGTTTTGAGTTATTTTGAGGGGACAGCAAATTTACACTGTTATACAAGCTGTACACTCACTACTTTACATTGTAGCAAGAAGAACATGACCTACACATCAGAGGTTGGACCTCACGGTAGTCTCAGGTGAGGCCTTTGGATGGCTCAGCTCTTTGGGGGGTTGACAGGAGCCTTCCGCAACCTCTGACAAACTGGGGTCCAGCTCTTTGCAGGTGTAGACAAGGGTCGAAAAGACGGGATCTGGATCTGTAGATCTTCATCTGGAATCGGGGGTAGACCCAGGTTTTTGATGAAGGACTCACACTCCTGTATATCTCACATGGAGTGCTGTATTCCATCTTTGGTCATCAGGGCCGCCAACAGAATTGCCTCAGATGCCAGTGAGACCACGGTACCAGAGGAATACAAGTGGACATCGTGCCTATGAGGCTCAGACATTGTGAAGCTGATAAATGGGACTTTCGTATGGTCCTTAACATTTTTTGAATGATGCCCTTCATCTTCGGTTGAGGTAAAGAGACTGTGGCCAAATCTGTATCGAACATTGCCCCTAGGTAAATCATTTGTTGTGTTGGAATCAGCTGGCTCTTTCGGTGATTCACTAACCCACCTAGTTCTGACAATGAGTGCAGAAGTATTTCTCTGTGGGCTATAAGTTGATCCGGGTTGTCTGATAATAAGAGGATATCGTCCAGAAAGTGATAAATTCTTAATCCTCTCTCCCTTAGCGGGGCCAGGACAGATATTAACACCTTTATAAACACCCGATGGGAGGTGCACAGCCTGAAGGGTAGAGCCTGGAATTGCAGGTGGACATGACCCATTGCGAACCTTAGATACCTTTGAAAAGATGGTAGGATAAGGACATGGAGGTAGGCATCCTGCAGGACTACTGATATCAACCAATCGCTCCGTAAATGTAAATCGCTCTGATAGAGGGACAGGTACCGCTGCCCCATGATGCTGTAGCGACTTCATAAACTGATTTAATGCCAGATCTTTCTCTGGGGAGGTCGGCATCTGGGTTTCTTTGAAGGATGTGTGAGGAGGCTGATGAAAAAAAGGTCCAGAAATGTCCATACCGAATTGTTGATATGACCCATGGATCCTGGCATCTGGCAGCTCAGACTGGGAAGAAACATTTTAGTCTGGCTCCTACTGGGGGCTCCCCCCCCCCGGCATCAAAAGGACTTTGTCCCTTCCTGGGGAGCGGTGAGGGTCTTGTTCTTTCTGGCACCCAGAAAGGATGACTGAGTGCCTCTCCACAATCTCTTGTTATCTTCAAAGGGGCGAGAATGCCTAAAATCTCTGGGTTTGATTGTCCGAAGCAAGATAAATAATTTCTTGTTCTCCGAACCTTCCTGTCCTGAGGAAGCAAGCCGGATTTCCCCCCTGTCACTCGAGAAATTGCTTTATCCAGCTTCTCGCCGAAGAGGGATTTTCCATCAAAAGGAATCTTCCACCAATTTTGTTTTGATGCAAGATCAGCAGTCCATGGTATCAGCCATAGGGCCCTTTTCGCCATGACTGAATGTAGCATTGAGTTAGCCAAACAGTGGACCATGTCAATAGCTGCTTCACCCACAAAATCCGCCACCAACTTAAGCTCCTCCAGAGCTTTGATTATATCATCTTTGGGGACATCCTGTCGGAGGGCTGCTTCTATGTTTTCTATCCATGACCTAATAGCGTTGGAAACAGACGTTAGTGCAATGGCAGGCCTGCAAGCTGCTCCTGCAGCTAGATAGCTGCTCTGGAGATCCAGATCAATTGGCCTGTCCAGGGGATCCTTGAATGATGTTGAATCCTCCATCGGCAAGGTCATGTTCTTTGCTAGCCTTACAACTGCCGCATCAACCACAGGCATTGAACTTAAAGATTGTGTATCTATATCTGCTAAAGGATACAACTTGGACAGACGGACTAAGGAAAACTATTTGTCTGCTTTGTTCCATTCATCCTCTATGATTTTCTTGATTTCTCCCATTAACGGGAAAAAAAAATTGTTTTCTTTTGAGGAAAGGAAAATAAGTCTATGATTTCTGAGGTGGCTCTTCCGGGTCCTCCCAACCAATAGCGTTTTTCACTGCCTCAACAAATGGCTGGACCAAGGAAAAACTGAAAGCAGATGGTTCAGTTTCCTTCCAAGGACTCTCCAGAAGAATCCTCAGGGGAAGAATGTCTGGCTGTGCTTCCTGAAGTAGGTAGTGGGTTACTGCCCAACGAAGGACCCGGAATGTCGGAGTCTAGGCTTTGTTCCTGAACAGCCTGAGAAGCCGAATGGGCAGGAATTATGGCCGCCAGTTCTGAGAAAGAATCTTTCATGGTCTGTTTGAGCAGATCAACCACCTGACGATTCTCTAGTTCTTGGTTGGCTGCGTAGTTCCTGACACAGTCCTTACACACCAATTTATCAGGGAGTGGTATAGCGCCACATGACCAGCACTTCTTGTTTGACCCTCGAGATGGGGGTGAAGGAGAGTGATGACGTCTTCGAGACCAAGATCTCCTGAAGACTTATGACGTGAAGAACGTGACTCTTGGTCAGGACTGTCGTTGTTGTCATAGTGTCTTGAAGACTTTCTTGACCACTTTGCGGGAACAGGGCTGCAACAAACAGGGTTTGTTTGTAAGTGGCGCACTTTTTTTTTTATACTCACATAAAATATACTCGCTGCGAGACGAATGGCTCATGGCGAAATAGGCAGCAGAATCAGCTGCAGAAAAACAAAGTAAGAAAGAAAAGATCGAACCCAAAAGGTGAGAACTAACAAAATCCATGTCTGAAATGTAAGAGCAAAAAGTGACACATACCTGTTTGCAGAAATGTTTTTGATCTGCAGGGCACACACTGGCTATGTGGAGCAGCCCTGAGCCCAAAAGGAGCCAAACTTTTAAAGAAAGATGGTGGCCGAAGCTTCACCGCCCCATGCACCTGCGCAAGCGCACTAGTGGCAGCAGAAGGCTTTATTGATATTTGTGACACTCTGTGTTCTGGGCTGCGCCTGCGCACAGGGCCCCGGGACACTTCGGGCCACGCCAGAAAGGATGCTGCCACCACCCCCTCTTCCCACCATTTGTACAGCGAGTGGGGAGCAGGAACGACAAACTGGAGGTCACGGTAAGAGACCCAATTACCTTGAGACCAAAACCGGCATGGATAGCACCATTCCCCGTGATTCGGACACCAGGAAAAGAACAAACGGAATGCCCGGGCTGCGCATGCGCGGACCGGGAGTAAATGTCTAAAAGGGGGACAAAAATTACTGTTGTGTATATGTATATGTATATGTATATATATATATATATATATATATATATATATATATATATATATATATATATATATATGTTAACCTTTTCTCTCTTTTTTTTAAAAAAAAAAAGCTCTATTACCAAACTTACTTATCTTACTTTATTTAAGAAATAAGAGAGAAAGTCTAACCTGACCAAGGATACAAAAAAGCTGATCCTCCTGCTGTATCCACCAAAATTCGTTTGTTCTTGAGTCACCAGCAGACAGCGTTCCGGTGAGGAAACTCTGCAAGACCCCAAAAGATAAACAGAAGGGGTTCCCAGTCTTATTAGCGCCAATAGCGGCCCAAGAACAGGGACTGCGCACGTGAGAGGTTGAACCCGGCGGACGCTGCCGACTGCAGAGGTATGAACGTACTGCTACTCTTCACCAGTTCCAGAAGAATGAGGGAAAAAAGGAGAATGTTGGAGGAGGGGCTATGCCCTTTAATTTATGCTGAAGGAGGAGTCGAGGAGGAGCTCTATCACATGTGTACTGCCATGGAGGCACCAGGAGAACGTATTGATACAATCAGTCCATTAGAAGTAAACATGCCAAAAGCATTCCCTGGCAATGATTAAATCCTTTAGTGAATAAGTAAGTGTTCTTGTAATGTGTAATTTAGTAGACAAAATGAACACTTTGACCGGTGGAGGGCACGTGTTATTGTGAAGAACTTATTCACTAAAGGATTTAGTCATTGCCACAGAATGCTTTTGGCATGTTTAATTCTAATGGACTGATTGTATTAATACAATAATATCACTATTGCCATTAGGTGGTCATGTTCACTGTATTATGTTTATGTTATATTAAGAATAGTTTATATTTTTATTATTTCACATAATTTTGATTTGCAGCAAGTTTTTCATCTCAATAAATTTCCATAGGAGGGTCTCACCACTATCGCTGCATATTTAGGTGGTATATTGTTATCTTGGAGGTAGCCACTGGGTGGGACTATTATCATTAGATACATACATAGATATCCACATTATTTGTGTCTTTTCAATTTACACGAATTTCACTATTTTTTATGCGTGTTACTACACTGATTCTCAATATTTGTTAGCACTTTACAGTCACATTTGTATGGTATTTATTGCTTTATATGAATTTTTCTTATTCATTTGATTAGCGCTGCACTGTTTTTTATTTATTTTTTTGGCACTATTATCATTGTTATAGCACTTTTTACATTATTTAATTGAGAGGAGGTAGAGCTTGACCTTTTTACTTTATTATTGTTGTTATGTATGCCTTAAAGAGCTTGCTTATATCAGACAGTTATAGATTTTCCCTTTGGGATGAGCAGATTCACTAATCCCTATTCCTTAAACAGGAAATAGAGCGAATAATCCAATCAAAAGAAGTAGTGTGAAACTGGAGAGCCAATAGAAGAACTTGATTTCCATTACTCCATCTTCTGTTAACTTCATTGGTTTTGTTGACTAATATGATAAATGCAAAATAAAATAAAAGGTCTGCAGTCACCAGTGATACACCTCCATCCCACATAATGAAGAGAGTAAATAAAGTTGATACAAACGTTATACAATGCAGTGTATACAAATGCACGCATCAGAAAACCCGACGCGTGTTTCGTGAGATCATTGCTCGCTCATCAGGGGTGGATGCGGTTGAGATGTATCTAAATAGACAAAAAGATGTGTCACAGTGGTAAATATAAGAACAATGGCAGAATGGGCCAGAGCAAAACGGCCCAATACTTACCAATGAACGAAAAACCAGAGTGTCCATCGCTGAACCCCTAAATGGACGGCAGCAGCCAGAGTATGGCACGGGAGCTGAGGGGGAGAAGACGGACACGGGTACCCCCAGAGGGGGATGCCAGGCGGCAGACATGGCATAAGTGAAGGTGAATGGTCCTATTGTCTCAGTATGTAGCTTGATAGATATCAGCTGTAAACATACCCTGTTTCCCCGAAAATAAGACCTAGCGTGATTGTCGGTGATGGCTGCAATATAAGCCCTACCCTCCAAATAAGCCCTAGTTAAAGTCCTTGTAGGTCTTATTTTCAGGGTAGGGCTTATTTTCGGGGAAACAGGGTAGGGCTTATTTGGGGGATAGGGCTTATATTGCAGCCATCACCGACAATCACGCTAGGTCTTATTTTCGGGGAAACAGGGTAGATGTATATGTCTCAATGATTTGCCAAATTTAGTAAGATGAACATCAAGTTACCGGTATATAATGTAATAAATATTTTTGTATGAGAGCATGTATACTCTAGTATAAGTATATGTGTCAAGCTTTACTAAAAAAGCAGAGTAGACAAAAGTTGTACAGTTATTTGTATAGGAACATATGTGGACTAACCTGATCTAATAATGAAGCAGTCAGAGACCACGGGTAAGAAAGTAAATCCTGAAAAAATGTGTTTGTCTGGGAAAGAAAAAAGGAAAAAGGTTGTGTGAAAAGCAGTGTTATAAATGAAACAAAAAAGTGCAGGGAATGCAGATGAAGCACCAGGTGAGTGCTGGGGTGGGGAGAGTGTATCTACCTTGATATGCAAACAGCTGAACAGCAATGGAAATCTCTGTGGTGTGCATAATATTGGTGAGCAAAGGAAGTGATCTCAGCCATGTCTCACCCCTGACTTATATCCCCGAAGGGGTCCGGTCCGCTCCGCCCCCAATGCCATGCGAGGATGGATTGGTGTGCCGACGCCCAGGGTGTCAGCTAACAATGGGAGTATGCCTGCTCAGTGGACTCCCATCCATCCAAGATGACAAACTGCACTGCCACTGGGTGACAGCGCAACCGCTGAAGCCACCCAATGGGTGTAGGAGCATAGCGCCGATATGCCGGTGGCCCCTCCCCAAAGTCCATAGGTTGAGGGGGGGGGGCAGCAGGAGAAAAGAATCTCCCTTAGCATATCGCAGCTCCCATGCCAAACAAAAACCTCCAACCGCCAGAGGAGACAGCAAAGGACACAAAGGCCACAGAACACCACCACTGTTGGAGGCAAGGTCAAAGGCTAAAACATGTATATGAAATATATTTGTGAAAACAGTGGCTGGTGGTGACAGCAGGCCAGTTTTTGGGCTAAATGGGTGTCTTCTACCCGGGTTCAATAGAAGCAAAATAAAATAAAAGGTCTGCAGTCACCAACGATACACCTCCATCCCTATACACATATGCTTCTATTCAACCCCGGGTGGAAGACACCCATTTAGCCCATAAACTGGCCACCACCAGCCACTGTTTTTACAAATATATTTCATATACATGCGTTAGCCTTTGACCTTGCCTCCAACACTGGTGGTGTTCTGTGGCCTTTTTGTCCTTTGCTGTCTCCTCTGGCGGTTGGCGGTTTTTGTTTGGCATGGAAGCTGCGATATGCTAAGGGAGATTCTTTTCTCCTGCTGTCCCCCCTCCTCGTCCTATGGACTTTGGGGAGGGGCCACCGGCATATCGGCACTATGCTCCTACACCCATTGGGTGGCTTCAGCGGTTGCGCTGTCACCCAGTGGCAGTGCAGTTTGTCATCTTGGATGGACGGGAGTCCACTGCGCATGCATACTCCCATTGGTAGCTGACACCCTGGGCGTCGGCACACCAATCCATCCTCGCATGGCATTGGGGGCGGAGCGGACCGGACACATTTTTTCAGGATTTACTTTCTTACCCATGGTCTCTATGTCTGCTCCATTATTAGATCAGGTTAATCCACTTATGTTTCCAGGGCTTTTTTTCTCAGGAAATAGGTGCAGGAACTCCCTCCTTTTCGAATCACCCCTTGTCTCTGCCCCCTACACACCTCTGAGCACCGACCTTGGGTTCCACTCCCTACCCACCTCCCAGTGCCCTCCCTTCCAGGGAATACAGAAACAAATAATTTGTATAGAATTTGATACTGATGACAAGAAAAGCAATAAAATAGATCCCCTGCAGCCAACAACAATAGACAACCCCCATTCAATAACATACCCCCAGCAACAATAGACCCCCACTAGCAATAATAGATTTCCCGACCTCCAGCAACAATAAACCCCTCCCTCAACAGTAGATCCCTTCCAGAAACAAGTAACCCCCCTCCCACAGCAATAGATCCTCCACCAGCAACAATAAACCTCCCCAGCAACACTAGACCCCCCACAACAATAGATCCCCCCAGCGACCATAGATCCCCCAGCAGCCAGCATCAGTAGTCCCTCCAGCATACTATAGTACCCCTTTCCATTACATACATTCTGTGCTGGAGGTGCCGGAACTGCGTTCCCCCGCGTTCCCGCAGAAAAAAAGCCCTGTATGTTTCTATACAAGTAACTGTACAACTTTTGTCTACTCTGCTTTTTTAGTAAAGCTTGACACATATACTTATGCTAGAGTATACATGCTCTCATACAAAAATATTATTACATTATATAACTTGATATTCATCTTACTAAATTTGACAAATCATTGAGACATATACATCTATGTTTACAGCTGATATCTATCAAGCTACATACTGAGACAATAGGATCATTCACCTTCACTTATGCCATGTCTGCCGCCTGGCGTCCCCCCCTGGGGGTACCCGTGTCCGTCTTCTCCCCTTCAGCTCCTGTGCCATACTCTGGCTGCTGCCGTCCATTTGGGGGTTCAGCGATGGACACTCTGGTTTCGTTGATTGGTAAGTATTGGGCCGTTTTGCTCTGGCCCATTCTGCCATTGTTCTTACATCTACCACTGTGACACATCTTTTTTGTCTATTTAGATACATCTCATCCGCATCCACCCCTGATGAGCGAGCAATGATCTTGCGAAACGCGCGTCGGGTTTTCTGATGCGTGCATTTGTATATACTGCATTGTATAACGTTTGTATCAACTTTATTTACTCACTTCATTATGTGCAAATCCATTGGCTGAGCTAATATGCTATATTATCCATGTATGTACATTAATTTTAATAAACATTTATACTGCTATTACTCTTGTTACTCAGTGGCTAACTGTGACCACCTCATTAAAAGTCCCAGGGCGACTCTCTCCTTTTTTTGCATAATATGATAAATGGGAATGAGTGGAGTGATTTCAAGAGGTAGTAAATTCTCTTTGTGAACTTGTACTTGCAGGTACACTTATGCCCCGTACACACAATCAGAAATTCTGCCAGCAAAAGTCCGATGTGAGCTTTTGGTCAGAAATTCCGACCGTGTGTACGCTCCATCTGACTCTTGCTGGCAGAATTCCAGCCAGCAAAGGATTGAGAGCAGGTTCTCTATTTTTTGGTCGGAAAAAGTTCCTATCCGAAAATGCGTACGTCTGTATGCAATTCAGATGCGCAGAAAAATCATGCATGCTCGGAAACAATTCGACGCATGCTCTGAAGCATTGAACTTCATTTTCTCGGCTTGTCATAGTGTTGTACATCACCGCGTTCTTGACGGTCGAAAGTGCAGAGAACTTTTGTGTGACCGTGTGTATGCAAGGCAAGCTTGAGCGGAATTCCGTCGGAAAAAACATCCAAGATTTTTCTGACGGAAAATTCTGATCGTGTGTACGGGGCAAAACAATCAATCTTATCTGTGAGTATAATAAATATCTCCTAAACGTGCACAGTTTAGGAGATATTCACATTGGCAATAGCCAACGACATCACCCGTGTATGCGCAATGACACTCAGCATGCAGAACATATAGTATGCCATATAATGCAGAGCGCTGTGCTGCAGCAGCGGCTCCCACACGCCTGCAAGGGGTTGACCCCCGACTCATCCCGACTCCGGCCATTCAAACAGCTGGAGCCTGTGAACCCGGAGTGAGACCGGGTAAGACCGGGTGAAGATGGAAGATCCAGGGGAGCTGTGACAGCACTAGGCTGGAGGGCTCCATTTGCAGGTAAGTCTATTATAATGTGCTAGTATGCAATGTATACTAGCACATTATGTCAAAAATCTGCAGGGGGCCCCCTTTTTTTTGGTGGTTTACTACGGCTTTAAGCTAAATAGATTTTTATGCAAAATTATTGTTTTCATCATTACAGAAACTCTCATTTGAAAAACTTGTTGGATGCCAAAAAAAAAACCTTCAAATGTAACAATTCCATATATTAGACTTGAAACTCAGAGAACAAAGCTGAGTGTCTGAGGCTGAAAGTGAAAGAAGTTTTTCTTAGCTTTCAGTACATACCCCCCCCCCACACACACACACACACCTAGACTGGACGGCTATATATATATATATATATGACACAATCTGCCAGCAGATCAGACACAAGGAGTCCTCAGAGACACGGCTGGGAGATAAAACATCATCTAGAGGTAATTCATCTGATATTTTGTGTGTCTTATGTTAGTTTTTAGTTTCTTCTTTACCAGATGTACAAATAATCAAAAAAATTGCCAGAATAATGTGTGCTGAAATGTGACAAATGTTTGTGGGGTTAAAAGAGAAGTAACATTTTTTTTTTTTCAGTTTCATACTTACCTAGGTGGATGCTGCATCTGTCCCGCAACGCCTCCACACTGAGAACCGAGTGATCGAACAGCGCTGATCACTCGGTTCTCACAGATCCCAGAGCAGAGAGCTGTAGACTGTCAATCAGCATCTCTCCACTCTGCCCCCCTCCCTGCGCTCACTGGAGCGCTGAGCTGTGAAGGGGGCAGAACGACCGTCTCAGTCCATTACTGAGAGGCTGAGACTGCCATCAGTCCAGGCACCTGGTAGATCCAGACTCCCATAGTCAGGATGACGTGGTGCCTGGACTGATTCCAGTGATGTAAGCAGAGAGTGGACTTCAGACCGCTCTCTGCTATAAATGGGTGACAGATCACGGATGACAGCAGCCGTTTACCATGTGATCGGTGCAATCACATGTAAACAAACCTGCGTGATATCCGGTTCCTCTCTCCCCTCTCCATCCATTCTGAGCGGAGAGGGGAGATCGGATGCAGCAGCGCTGTGGGCTTGATGTGTAGTGCCCACAGTGCTGCTCTGTTACAATTGCAGCACTCATCCCAGCCATCCATCCATCCATGATCAGCCACCCCTCTATTACTCAGCCATCAATACTCATCCATCCATGCTCAACCATCAATACTCATCTATCCCTACATCCATACTCATCCATCCCACCATCCATACTAATCCATCCCTCCATCCATACTCATCCATCCCTCCATCCATACTCAGCCATCCTGCCATCCATACTCAGCCATCAATACTCACCCATCCCTCCATCCATACTCAGCCATCCATCCATACTCAGCCATCCCTCCATCCATACTCATCCATCCCGCCATCCATACTCATCCATCCCACCATCCATACTCATCCATCCCGCCATCCATGCTCAGCCATCCATCCATCCATGCTCAGCCATCCCTCTGTCATACTTATCCACCCATCCATGCTCAACCATCCATACTCATTCATCCCACCATCCATACTCATCCATCCCGCCATCCATACTCAGCCATCCCGCCATCCATACTCATCCATCCCTCCATCCATACTCATCCATCCTGCCATCCATACTCATCCATTACGTCATCCATGCTCATCCATCCCATCATCCATGCTCAGCCATCCATGCTCAGCCATCCCTCTGTCATACTTATCCACCCATCCATGCTCAGCCATCCATACTCAGCAATACTCATCCATCCATGCTCAGCCATATCATCCACCCCCAGCCCTACCCAGCCATGCTCAGCCATCAATACTCATCCATCCATGCTCAGCCATCCCTCTATTACTCAGCCATCAATACCCATCCATCCATGCTCAGCCATCAATACTCATCCATCCATGCTCAGCCATCAATACTCATCCATCCCTCCATCGATACTCATCCATCCTGCCATCCATACTCCACCATCCTGCCATCCATACTCAGCCATCAATACTCACCCATCCCTCCATCCATACTCAGCCATCCATCCATACTCAGCCACCCATCCATACTCAGCCATCCCTCCATCCATACTCAGCCATCCCTCCATCCATATTCATCCATCCCACCATCCATGCTCAGCCATCCATGCATCCATGCTCAGCCATCCCTCTGTCATACTTATCCACCCATCCATGCTCAGCCATCCATACTCATCCATCCCACCATCCATACTCATCCATCCCGCCATCCATACTCAGCCATCCCGCCATGCATACTCAGCCATCCCGCCATCCATACTCATCCATCCATACTCATCCATCCCATCATCCATGCTCAGCCATCCATGCTCAGCCATCCCTCTGTCATATTTATCCACCCATCCATGCTCAGCCATCCATACTCATCAATACTCATCCATCCATGCTCAGCCATATCATCCACCCCCAGCCCTACCCAGCCATGCTCAGCCATACTCGGCGATACCCAGCCATACTCAGCCATACTCAGCCTCTGTATGTGGCCAGGCTGTGGAAAAGTCTCACACATGTGGTATTTCCCTACTCAGGACAAGTAGGATAATCTATTTTGAGGTGTCATTTTTGGTATGTACATGCTATGTGTTAGAAATATTGTATGAATGGACAACTTTGTGTTAAAAAAAATGTGTTTTCATTTTCTTTCCACATTTTCCAAATTTGTAGAAAAAAAAATTACATGTTCAAAAGACTTTCTTTCCAAAATGGGGTCATTTTTGGGGAGATTCCATTGTACTGGTGCTCCAGGGCTTTCAAAAGTGTAAGAGGTAATCAGGAAATTAGATGTGTAATTTATGCTCCAGAATGCCTCAAGGTGCTTTCTGTGAAAATATTCCTTTAAATATCGTGCCTGGGGGTGTCTATAGTATGCCTGTAAGGTGGTGCGTGTTTCCTGTGTTTAGAACAGTCCCTGCACAAAATGACATTTCTAAAGGAATAAAAGTCATTTAAAACTGCTTGCGGCTTTAATGTCATGTCTGGTCCCGGCAATATGGATGAAAATCATTGAGAACCCCCCCAGCCCATTACCAGCCCCTTTGGGTCTTGTATGGATATTAAGGGGAACCCTGCACCCAAATAAAAAAGAGGAAAGGCGTTTGGCCCAGCCCTATATACTCTGAACAGCAGTACACAGGCGGTGCAAGCAAGACAGGGACTGTAAGTTTGTTCTCTAGTAGAATCTGTTTGTAATTTTGTAATGGTACATTTTTTATGTGTAGCTCCAGCCAAAAAATCTATTTTTAAGCTTTTTGGAAAACATAGGGAAGGATTATCACCCCTGTAACATTTGTTTTGTTGTCTGTGCTCCTCTTCAGAAGATTTCACCTCACTTTCTGTCCCAATGACAATTGGATTTTGAAAATTGGGGGTTTTTAGTGAAACAAGGAACTCTTATGCCGCGTACACACGGTCGGACTTTTCGTCTACAAAAGTCCGACAGCCTGTCCGACAGACTTCCGACGTACCTTCAGCGGACTTGCGGCAGACTTTCTTACGAACGGACTTGCCTACACACGACCACACAAAAGTCCGACGGATTCGTACGTGATGACGTACACCGGACTAAAATAAGGAAGTTCATAGCCAGTAGCCAATAGCTGCCCTAGCATGGGTTTTTGTCCGTCGGACTAGCACACAGACGAGCGGATTTCGGGGTCCGTCGTACTTACGACGTAAAGATTTGAAGCATGTTTCAAATCTAAAGTCCGTCGGATTTGAGGCTAAAAAAGTCAGTTGAAAGTCCGGAGAAGCCCACACACGATCGGATTACCAGCCAGCTTTAGTCCGTCAGCGTCCGTTGGACTTTTGTAGACGAAAAGTCCGACCGTGTGTACGCGGCATTACAGGAGAGAATTTCCCTTCCTAGGGGTAGATTTCCTCTTACTTCCTGTTGTCTCCTTCCGTTTGCAAGTAGGAGTCGTTTGTAAGTAGGGATGAGCTTCGAGTTTGAGTCGAACTCATGTTCGACTTGAACATCGGCTGTTCGCCAGTTCGCTGAACAGCGAACAATTTGGGGTGTTCGCGGCAAATTCGAAATCCGCGGAACAGCCCTTAAAAAGTCTATGGTTGAAATCAAAAGTGCTCATATTAAAGGCTTATATGCATGATATTGTCATGAAAAGTGTTTGGGGACCTGGGTCCTGCCCCAGGGGACATAGATCAATGCAAGAAAAAGTTTTAAAAAAGGAAGTTTTTTCAGGAGCAGTGATTTTAATAATGCTAAAAGTGAAAAAATAAAAGTGTAATATTCCTTTAAATTTCATACCTGGTTGGTGTCTATAGTATGCCTGTAAAGAAGCGCATGTTTCCCGTGTTTAGAACAGTCTGACAGCAAAATGACATTTCAAAGGAAAAAAAGTAATTTAAAATTACTCGCGGCTATTAATGAATTGCCGGTCCGAAAATACACATAAAAGTTCATTGATAAAAACGGCATGGGTATTCCCCACAGGGGAACCCCAAACCAGAATTAAAAAAAATGATGTGGGGGGGCGGCTGGGATCTGGGGGTCTCCTTGTTAAAGGGGGCTTCCAGATTCCGATAAGCCCCCCGCCCGCAGACCCCCACAACCACCGGGCAAGGGTTGTGGGGATGAGGCCCTTGTCCCCATCAACATGGGGACAAGGTGTTTTGGGGGGCTACCCCAAAGCACCCTCCCAATGTTGAGGGCATGTGGCCTGGTATGGTTCAGGAGGGGGGGCGCTCTGTCGCCCCCCCCTCTTTTCCTGCGGCCTGCCAGGTTGTGTGCTCGGATAAGGGTCTGGTATGGATTTTTGGGGAGACCCCACGCCTTTTTTTTTTTTTAATTTTGGCGTGGGGTTCCCCTTAAAATCCATACCAGACCTGAAGCGTCTGGTATAGATTTTGAGGGGGACCCCACGCCATTTTTTAAAAAAAAATTGGCAATACTTTGCAGCAGACCTGAAGGGCCTGGTATGGAATTTAGGGGGACCCCCATGTCATTTTTTTTTTTAATTTTGGTTCAGGGTTCCCCCGTGGGGAATTGCCATGCCGTTTTTATCAATAAACTTTTATGTGTATTGTCGGACTGGCAATTCAATAATAGCCGCGAGTAGTTTTAAATGACTTTTTTTCCTTTGAAATGTCATTTTGCTGTCAGACTGTTCTAAAAACGGGAAACATGCGCCCCTTTACAGGCATACTATAGACACCCCCCAGGTACGAAATTTAAAGGAATATTTTTGCATTGATCCATGTCCCCTGGGGCAGGACCCAGGTCCCCAAACACTTTTTATGACAATAACTTGCATATAAGCCTTTAAAATTAGCACTTTTAATTATTCATGTTCGTGTCCCATAGACTTTAATGGTGTTCACGTGTTCGAACGAATTCTGGTGCGAACCGAACAGGGGGGTGTTCGTCTCATCCCTATTTGTAAGTTGAATGTTTGAAAGTAGGGGCCTGCCCTATATACTCTTCAGAAATTTGGGCCTTAGGTGTTGGTATTGCCACAACACTGTAAGCCCTCACAGTTACTCTTGGTGGGTGCAGGAACGGGCCCTGCTGTGAAATATTAGATCAAGAATAGTAATTACATGCCCCTGTTGAACAGGGTCAGAAAAAATGGTCCTTTGGTGGTTGACGATGTGGATGTGTTGCCACAAAACTGTAAGGCCTCACTGTTACTCTTGGTGGGTGCAGGAACGGGCCCTGCTGTGAAATATTAGATCAACAATTGTAATTACATGCCCCTGTTAAACAGGGGCAGAAAAATTGGGCCTTAGGCACTGGTGCTGGTGCCACAACACTGCAACCTCTCACAGATACTCTAGTTGGAGCGCAGGAATGAGCCCTGCTGCAAAGTATTGCATCAAAAATTGCAATTACATGCCCCTGTTAAACAGGGGCAGAAAAAATGGGCCTTAGCCACTGGTGGCGGTGCCCAGAACCAAAAATGTTCTTACAAGCTATCAGCATAAACATTGAGGAGGAAGAGGATAGTCACTCAGCATAATAGGATAGTCACTGTAAGGTACCTGGTAGTTGAGCCTGACTGGTAGAAGGAGACCTCTCTTAAGCGCTGGTTCAGGAGCCGCTGAAAGTGGGAACAGTGGTCTCCTGAGCACAGTGGGTAGGAGGGCCTGATGCAGGTTCCAGCAGAAGCAGACACCGGAACTGGAAGGATGTCCTCAGGGATGGCAGAGCTACGGATGCAGGTAACTGGTGCAGGCCGGTAGGCAGGCAGACAGAGGCAGGCAGACAGATGCGAAGACAGCAGCTGGATGCAAAACAAGCAGGCTGGGAACAGCGTCACAGGACACAGGCAAGCAAGGTCAGACAGTCCGTTTTGGCAGGAGATCAGGCAGGTAGAAACAGGAGGGATGATCCAAGGGTAGTCAGACAGGCAGGAGTTCGGCAACAGGTAGCAGAGTAAGCAAGGTCAGGCAAGCCGGGTCGGATTGGAGACTGGAGAGTGGTCAGACGTAGCCGGGTCAATAGCAAACAACAGACAGGCAGATACAGGAACTTTCAGGTGCAGAGCTGCAGATGAACAGCACCTGACATGAGCACCTGTCACTCTTTTAAAGGGCCCTTGGCGCCAACCGGCGCTAGCGCGAACGGGTGTGCGCGCGCACCCGCGACCGCGCGTACGGGCACACGTGGGAGCGCACCGGCGCCCCCTGGTGGGGAATTTAGCTGAATTCGCCTAGAAACATTCCTTGTGGACCTACGTGCACGCAGATTCACCCGACGACTGCTGACATGCCCCTGACATTGCCCCCCCAACGGGCAGCCTCCGGATGCCCAGATAACTCTTCTTTTCAGGATGGGCAGCGAAATATGCATGAATCAAACGTTTGGCATGAATATTACAGTCAGGTTCCCATGAGTTGTTTTCCGGACCATACCCCTTCCACTTAATTAAAAACTGTACTTGCCCAGACCTCTTTCTGCAGTCAAGGATGGATTCCACTTCATACTCTTCATTGCCGTCCACCAGAAAAGGTTCAGGGACCCTAGTGCCCCTATCAGGAAAAAGATCATCTACAGCAGGCTTTAAGAGTGACACATGAAACACAGGGTGTATCTTAAGTGAGTCAGGTAAGCATAATTCATACGATACCTCGTTAATTTTCCTTTTCACAGGGAAAGGTCCAATAAATTTAGGGGCAAGCTTCTTGGAAGGACATGTCAATCTAATATTATTGGTAGACAGCCATACCTTGTCACCAAGCTGAAGGTTTAGATCTCCTCTTCTTTTCTGATCAAAGAACCTCTTATTGTCCGCTTGCGCCTTGGATACCGCCTCCTGCAAGATCCGGTTATTACGACTGAGGAACTGCACTGCGTCCTGGACCGCTGGAACTGAGGATTCTGAAAGAAAATCTGGTAAAAAAGATGCATGAAACCCATAATTGGCAAAGAAAGGGGATTGACCCGTGGCAGAGTGACTGGCATTATTGTAAGCGAATTCCGCTAGTGGCAGCAAGGACACCCAATCATCTTGCACAAAAGATGTAAAACACCTAATGTATTGCTCCAGAGTCTGATTTGTCCTTTCAGTTTGCCCATTTGTTTGGGGATGGTATGCTGAGGACAGAGCTAGTTCAATCTTCAAGTTTTCACAAAGGGCTCTCCAAAAGCGTGAAGTAAACTGTACCCCCCTATCGGACACTATATTTGCGGGGATCCCGTGTAACCTGACAATTTCCCTAATGAACACACGGGCCGTCTCCACAGCAGAAGGTGTTCCTTTTAGAGGCACAAAGTGGGCCATTTTGGATAGCCGGTCGACGACCACAAGGATCGCCGAACATCCTTCAGAACATGGCAATTCGACTATAAAGTCCATTGCTATCATCCTCCAGGGCCTATCTGGTATAGGCAATGGTCTTAGTAATTAGGGATGAGCCGAACACCCCCCGGTTCGGTTCGCACCAGAACCCGCGAACGGAACGAAAGTTCGCACGAACGTTAGAACCCCATTGACGTCTATGGGACTCGAACGTTCGAAATCAAAAGTGCTCATTTTAAAGGCTAATTTGCATGGTATTGTCCTAAAAAGGGTTTGGGGACCCGGGTCCTACCCCAGGGGACATGTATCAATGCAAAAAAAACTTTTAAAAACGGCCGTTTTTTCGGGAGCAGTGATTTTAATGATGCTTAAAGTAAAAAAAAAAAAGTGAAATATTCCTTTAAATATCGTACCTGGGGGGTGTCTATAGTATGCCTGTAAAGTGACGCGTGTTTCCCATGTTTAGAACAGTCCCTGCACCAAATGTCATTTTTAAAGGAAAAAATCTCATTTAAAACTGCTTGCGGGTTTAATGTCATGTCGGGTCATGGCAATATGGATGAAAATCAGTGAGACAAACGGCATGGGTACCCCCCAGTCCATTACCAGTCCCTTTGGGTCTTGTATGGATATTAAGGGGAACCCCGCACCCAAATTAAAATAAGGAAAGGTGTGGGGCCACCAGGCCCTATATACTCTGAACAGCAGTATACAGGCGGTGCAAACAAGACAGGGACTGTAGGTTTGTTGTTAAGTAGAATCTGTTTGTAATTTTGAACATTTTTAACGTGTTTAGCTCCAGCCAAAAAATCTTTTCTAAGCTTTTTGGAAAACATAGGGAAGGGTTATCACCCCTGTGACATTTGTTTTGCTGTCTTTCCTCCTCTTCAGAAGATTTCACCTCACTTTTTTGTCCCAATGAAAAATGTTTTTTGAAAATTTGGGTTTTTTTGTGGAACAAGGATTGGAAAGCATCAGTGGAAAGGAGAACTTGTTTTCCCATATTAACTCTTACAGGAGAGAATTTCCCTTCCTAGGGGTAGATTTCATCTCACTTCCTGTTGTCTCCTTCCGTTTGCAAGTAGGAGTCGTTTGTAAGTTAGATGTTTGAAAGTAGGGTCCTGCCCTATATACTCAGCAGAAATTTGGGCCTTAGGTGTTGCTGTGGCCACAACACTGTAAGCCCTCACAGGGCCCTGCTGTGAAATATTAGATCAAGAATTGTAATTACATGCCCCTGTTGAACAGGAGCTGAAAAATTAGGCCTTAGGCACTGGTGCTGGTGCCACAACACTGCAACCCCTCACAGACACTCTAGTTGGAACGCAGGAACGAGCCCTGCTGCAAATTATTGCTTCAAAAATTGTAATTACACGCCCCTGTTAGACAGGGGCAGAAAAATTGGGCCTTAGGCACTGGTGCTGGTGCCACAACACTGCAACCCCTCACAGACACTCTAGTTGGAACGCAGGAACGAGCCCTGCTGCAAAGTATTGCATCAAAAATTGTAATTACACGCCCCTGTTAGACAGGGGCAGAAAAATTGGGCCTTAGGCACTGGTGCTGGTGCCACAACACTGCAACAAGCTATCAGCGTGATGATTGAGGAGGAAGAGGATAATTACTCAGGGATAGTCACTCAGCATCAGCATAGGCAGTCTTTGAAGGGATCTGAGATTTCAAAAAAAATTATTCGGTTACATCAGCATCAGGTGCTTGGTAGCTGGTGGTGATCCAAGACTCATTCATTTTTATGAAGGTCAGCCGATCGACCGAGTCGGTGGACAGACGCACCCTGTGATCGGTTACCACGCCTCCAGCAGCACTGAATGTGCGTTCCGAAAGAACGCTGGATGCAGGACAGGCCAGTAGCTCAATTGCATACTGTGCAAGCTCTGGCCAGTGATCCATCCTCAAGACCCAGTAACCCAGAGGATTTTCGGTGGGAAAGGTGTCCAAGTCTGATCTTGCCCCTAGGTATTCCTGCACCATGTAAAACAGACGCTGGCGATGGTTGCTGGAACCGATCATACCTTGGGGCTGCGGACCAAAAAATTGTCTGAACGCATCGGTCAGACGGCCACCTTCTCCACCGCTCCTTCTTTGACTGACCGAAGCCTCAGCAACACGTTGTCCAGAAACAGGAGTTTGTAACCTCCCAGTCTCTGGGAACGCGTTGCACAGACCTTTCTGCAAGGCCTCCCGAAGATGTTTCATCCTCTGCTCCCTCTGCGATGGCAAGATAAGGTCCGCAACCTTACCCTTGTAACGTGGATCAAGGAGGGTTGCCAGCCAGTATTGGTCCTTCTCCTTGATACCACGAATACGAGGATCCTTACGCAGGCTTTGCAGGATCAGGGAGGCCATGCAGCGTAGGTTTGCTGAGGCATTCGGTCCGGAGTCCTCTGGGTCACTAAGAACGACATGGTCCGCAGCCACCTCCTCCCAGCCACGTACAAGTCCATGTGTTTCTTGGGACTGATCCCTTAAAGACTGCTGCTGATGCTGAGTGCCAGGCTCCACCTCCATACTGACACAATCTTCCTCCTCCTCCTCTTCCTCCTCGTCCTCTTCCTGTGTGATCGGCGGGCACGCAGGAACACTGTCTGGATAAAGGGGGCCTTGAGAGCTAAGGAAGTCCTCCTCTTCCTGCCTCTGTTCTGCCTCAAGTGCCCTGTCCATTATTCCACGCAGCGTGTGCTCCAACAGGTGGACAAGGGGGACAGTGTCACTGATGCATGCACTGTCACTGCTCACCATCCTCGTGGCCTCCTCGAATGGTGACAGGACAGTGCATGCATCCCTGATCATGGCCCACTGGCGTGGGGAAAAAAAAACAAGCTCCCCTGACCCTGTCCTGGTGCCATAGTCGCACAGGTACTCATTTATGGCCCTCTGCTGCGTGTGCAGCCGCTGCAGCATGGCCAACGTTGAGTTCCACCTGGTGGGCATGTCACAGATTAGGCGGTTCTTGGGCAGGTTAAACTCCTTTTGGAGGTCCGTCAGCCGAGCACTGGCATTATATGACCGGCGGAAATGCACACAGACTTTCCTGGCCTGCCTCAGGACATCCTGTAAGCCCGGGTACCTGCCCAAGAACCGCTGCACCACCAAGTTAAGGACGTGAGCCAAACAGGGCACATGGGTCATTTGTCCCTGTCGGAGGGCAGAGAGGAGGTTGGTGCCATTGTCGCAAACCACCATTCCTGCCTTAAGTTGGCGTGGCGTCAACCACCTCTGAACCTGCCCCTGCAGAGCTGACAGAACCTCTGCCCCAGTGTGGCTCCTGTCCCCCAAGCACACCAGCTCAAGCACCGCATGGCATCTTTTGGCCTGCGTACTTGCGTAGCCCCTTGAACGCCTACGGAGCACCGCTGGTTCCGAGGAAGAGGCCATGGAGGAAGAAGAAGAGGAGGGGGTGGAGGAGAGAGGTGTGTCACAATCAGCATTTTGGAGGCGTGGTGGCGGAACAACCTCCAACACTACTGCACCTTGTCCTGCATCCTTCCCAGCTGCCAGCAGAGTCACCCAATGCGCCGTGAAACTTAGGTAACGTCCCTGTCCATGCCTGCTGGACCATGAGTCAGCGGTAATATGCACCTTACCGCTGACCGCCCTGTCCAGCGAGGCATGGACATTGCCTTCCACATGCCGGTAGAGAGCCGGAATCGCCTTCCGTGAGAAAAAGTGGCGTTTGGGTACCTGCCACTGAGGAACCGCACATTCCACAAACTCACGGAAGGGGGCAGAGTCTACCAACTGAAAAGGCAGCAGTTGAAGTGCTAGCAATTTTGCCAAGCTAGCATTCAACCGCTGGGCATGTGGATGGCTGGGAGCAAACTTCTTTCGGCGGTGCAGCAGCTGGGGCAGGGAAATTTGCCTGGTACAATCTGACGTCGGTGTACCAAAAGCAGATTGCCCACAAGTACTTGGCTGTGACACACCTAATTCTACACCTTCATTCCTCTCACTGCAGGTCTCAGAGAGGACTGAAGGTCTAGTGGGGTTGGAAATCTCAGCTGATGAGGAGCAAGGAGAGATCCTCTTTGTTCTTTGGTGTGGGTCTTTTAGATACGCTTGCCAACGAACTGCATGGCAGGTCAACATATGTCTGGTCAAGCATGTGGTACCCAAGCGGGAGATATTTTGGCCACGCGAGATACGCTTGAGACATATGTTGCAAATAGCAGCGGTGCGATCTGATGCACTCGTCTCAAAAAAGGCCCACACCAAAGAACTTTTTGAATAACGCGCAGAGACTGCAGCGCCCTGCACATGTGGAGCTTTGGGGTGTGATGCAGTCAATGTGCTGCCCTTAGGCTGGCCCCTGGAGGGCATCCTGCCTCGTTGGTGATGTGCTGCCGCCTCCTCCTTCTCCTCCTCCTCCTCCTCCTCTCTCCTATCAGGCACCCACGTTGAGTCAGTGACCTCATCATCCCCTCCCTCCTCATCACTGGAGCAAACCTGGCAGTATGCTGCAGCAGGGGGAGCATGACTGCCAGATTGCTGTCCTTCTTGGGCACCCCCTCTGTCCGCGCTCATGTTACTGCCTTCATCGAGCTCAGTATCGTCATCAGAGCCTTCCAAACGCTGGGCATCCTCCTGGAGCATGTACCCAACACTGTGGTCAAACAGTTCGAGGGAATCCTCATGAGGACATGGTGGAGCTAGGGAAGGAGTCACTGATGACATTGAGCTGAGGGAAGAGGCCGCTGCTTTGCCAGACAAAGCACCCTGGGCATGGGTGAGAGAGGATGAGGAGGATGAGGACGGCTTGGTCATCCACTCGACCAAGTCTTCCGCATGTTGCGGCTCAACATGGCCAGCTGCCGAAAAAAAGGCCAAGCGTGTCCCATGGCCACGTGCTGATGAGGATGCACCGTCTCCACGACCAGCACTAGACACAGAGCCTGCTTGCCCTCTCTTATTGGCTTGTGACTGTCTGCCTCTCCTTCTTGGCCTTCCAGACATACTAATGGCCTGTAGCTGCACTAAGCTGGGATAGAACACCTGTAATTTTCTTCAAGTAGCTTTATATACTGTAACCAGACAAGCCTGCCTGTCAGTAGGAAGATAAGAGGAACAGATCTAGCTGAACACTGTGAGCAGGACGCACTGTACTAAATGTAAATAGTCTAGCTGCCTGACCGTGGTACTAATAGGATCAAATAGAACACCTGTAATTTTCTTCAGGTAGCTTTATATACTGTAACCAGACAAGCCTGCCTGTCATTAGGAAGATAACAGGAACGGATCTAGCTGTACACTGTGAGCAGGACGCACTGTACTAAATGTAAATAGTCTAGCTGCCTGACCGTGGTACTAATAGGATCAAATAGAACACCTGTAATTTTCTTCAGGTAGCTTTATATACTGTAACCAGACAAGCCTGCCTGTCAGTAGGAAGATAACAGGAACGGATCTAGCTGTACACTGTGAGCAGGACGCACTGTACTAAATGTAAATAGTCTAGCTGCCTGACCGTGGTACTAATAGGATCAAATAGAACACCTGTAATTTTCTTCAGGTAGCTTTATATACTGTAACCAGACAAGCCTGCCTGTCAGTAGGAAGATAACAGGAACGGATCTAGCTGTACACTGTGAGCAGGACGCACTGTACTAAATGTAAATAGTCTAGCTGCCTGACCGTGGTACTAATAGGATCAAATAGAACACCTGTAATTTTCTTCAGGTAGCTTTATATACTGTAACCAGACAAGCCTGCCTGTCAGTAGGAAGATAACAGGAACGGATCTAGCTGAACACTGTGAGCAGGACGCACTGTTCTAAATGTAAATAGTCTAGCTGCCTGACCGTGGTACTAATAGGATCAAATAGAACACCTGTAATTTTCTTCAGGTAGCTTTATATACTGTAACCAGACAAGCCTGCCGGTCAGTAGGAATTTAACAGGAACGGATCTAGCTGAACACTGTGAGCAGGACGCACTGCATTAAATGTAAATAGTCTAGATAGAAGATAACAGGAACAGATCTAGCTAAACTGAATACAGTGTATATATATATATGCAACACCTGGGATGCATATATATACACAATACACTGTAAGTGCAGCTAACTGACTGACTGTTCTGCCTAATCTAGCTAACTCAAATCAAATGACACTGTCTCTCTCTCTCTCTATCTCTCAGCACACCGGAACACACACTACACAGGGCCGCCGTGCAGGCGGCCTTATATAGTGTGGGGTGTGTACTAAATCCCCTGAGCCATAATTGGCCAAAGCCACCCTGGCTTTGGCCAATTACAGCTCTCTCTACTGACAGCGCTGTGATTGGCCAAGCATGCGGGTCATAGTGCATGCTTGGCCAATCATCAGCCAGCAATGCACTGCGATGCCGCAGTGAATTATGGGCCGTGACGCGCCACACGAATTTAGCGCGAACGGCCCATAACGTTCGCAATTCGGCGAACGATCGAACAGCCGATGTTCGAGTCGAACATGGGTTCGACTCGAACACGAAGCTCATCCCTATTAGTAATCCCCAAGCTCTGTTCCTGGGAGTTTTATTCTCGATGCAGACAGAGCAGGAGTTGACATATTTTCTGCAAAATTCCTTTAGGTTAGGCCACCAAAAAGTGCGCTGCACCAGCTCAAGGGTCTTACGGACCCCAAAATGTCCTGCAAGTGGATGGTCATGCAAAAGTGTCAGCACCTTGACTCTGACGTTTTCTGGTACAAAAATTTGACTTCCCCTCCATAATAGTCCATCTCGAGGTGTTAAGGAGGACCCCTGGAGACTTGAAGGTTCTGGGGATGCTTCTCTGATCATGGATAGAAGATCTGTTTGAAGGAGAAGGAAACTATTTGCCGGCAGAATAGTGTCAGGTACAGAAGAGTCTTTAGGATTATCAAACATGCGTGACAGCGCGTCTGGCTTTACATTCTTGGATCCCGGCCGGTAGGTGATATGGAAGCAAAACCATGTAAAGAATAGAGCCCAACGGGCCTGTCTGGGTTTTAGTCTTTTAGCAGATCTTAAATATTCCAGATTCTTGTGATCCGTATAAATCAGTACTGGATGGACTGCACCTTCAAGCAAATATCTCCATTCCTCCAAGGCTGTCTTGATAGCGAGTAACTCCTGGTCCCCCACATCGTAGTTCCGCTCAGCCGGAGAAAGTTTCCTAGAGAAGAACCCTACAGGATGCATCAGGTCCTTGTTGCCTTGTCGTTGGGAAATAATAGCACCCACATCTACTTCGGAGGCGTCAACCTCTAGGATAAAGGGCAAAGATGGGTCAGGATGGCTAAGAATCGGAGCCGACGTGAAACGCCTCTTTAACTCTTCAAAGGCCCCCTGAGATTCCTGGTTCCAGTGGAAACGAAGATTCTGCTTGGTTAGCTGTGTAATGGGGGAGATGATGGCAGAGAACCCCCTGATAAACTTCCTGTAAAAGTTTGCAAATCCAATGAAGCATTGTACGCCCTTCTTGTCCATGGGTGCTGGCCATTCTAACACAGCAGACACTTTCTGAGGATCCATTTTAATGCCGGTTGGGGAGATAACTAACCCCAGGAACTGAATCTCTTCTTGTTCAAATTCGCACTTGTCCGCCTTGGCATACAATCTGTGCAGGCGGAGTCGGGCCAAGACTTTACGGACATGTTCCCTATGTTGCTCGAGTGAACTGGAGAAAATAAGAATATCGTCCAAGTAGACAATTAGAAAGATGTCCAGGAAATCCTTAAACACATCATTGACCAGATGCTGAAATGTGGCAGGAGCATTGCAAAGGCCGAAGGGCATGACCAGATATTCATAGTGTCCGAAACGGGTCCGGAAGGCCGTCTTCCATTCATCCCAGGCCCGAATGCGGACCAGATTGTAGGCCCCTCTCAAATCTAATTTGGTAAAGATGATGGCGGACCTTAATTTTTGAAACAGTTCCGGTATTAGGGGCAACCGATAACGGTTCTTGACCGTAACTTTGTTTAACTCCCGATAGTCCACGCAAGGGCGGAGCGTAAGATCTTTTTTTGAGACAAAAAATATTCCTGCCCCAGCTGGTGCAGTGGACTGTCGAATGAAGCCTTTTTCAAGATTTTCATTGATGTAAACCTTAAGCGCCTCTTGTTCCTTTTCGGATAGCGGAAAGATGCGCCCAAAAGGAATCTCAGCTCCAGGAAGCAGCTCAATTGGACAGTCATAGGGACGATGGGGTGGCAGAAAGTCTGCTCCCTTCTTGCTGAACACATCTGCAAAGTCCTGATAGACCTCTGGTACGTTTTGAAGCAGATCTGGGTCAATGTCCATACACAGTAAGGTAGTAGCAGAATTAACAGGTTCAGGTAGGCAATGTCTTTGGCAATAGGGTGACTGAAACTTGATCTCGGCCGTGGCCCAGTTAACAAGAGGATTGTGGGCTTGAAGCCAGGGCATACCCAAAATGATTGGGAAAAGTGGTGATGAGATAAGGTCCAGGACTAGGATCTCTCGGTGCTGAGATGAACAGGTAGCAGACAGAGGAAGGGTATCTTGAGAGAACTGTCCAGATCTTATATGGGACCCATCGGCCAGAAAAATTGAAAGTCTACGTGTCTTATTCTTTAAAGGAAGATCTTGTTGAGTAGCAAAAGCAGAGTCGACAAAACAGCTACATGCCCCGGAATCAACAATGGCGTTGACTTGAATTGTTCTTCCCTGGAGCTGTAATGAGAGAGGGAGAACAAGTTGAGTGGCATTGGCTGTTAAAGCGGATAAACTGGTTGGAGTAGAAGGAAAACACTTACGGATCTTCACTGGGCAGTTGTTCACATAGTGGCCCGTCCCACCACAATAGAGACAAAGGTTCAGTTGGCGCCTGCGTGCCCGTTCTTCAGGGGTCAGAGTAGTACGCATAAGTCCCAGTTGCATAGGTTCAGAAGCATCAGTTGTTGGGTTGACTGGACTTGGCCCGGCAGAAGGTAGATACCGGGAGGCAGGCAGCGGGACTTTTGCGGTCATCCACATAGGCCGAGTTTGTTGAGAAGATCGTTCAGACCGGCGCTCACGAAGGCGTCGGCCAATTTGGATAGTAATGGCAATAAGCTCCTCCAAGGTGTCAGGCATTCCCACCCGGGCAAGTTCATCCTTAAGACCCTCAGATAACCCCATGCGGATTTGGTGGCGTAGGGCTGCGTTATTCCATTGAGTGTCCGCGCTCCAACGTCGAAAGTCCATGACATAGTCCTCGGCCGGCCTACGGCCTTGCTGGAGCGCGATCAAAGCTGCCTCAGCGGTGGCAGCCCGCTGAGGGTCCTCATAAAGCTGGGCCATGGCTTCAAAAAAGGCGGGTAGAGTCTGGATCTGAATAGCGTTGGTTTCAAGCAAGCGGTGGGCCCAGGTCTGGGGTTCCCCCTGGAGGAGGGATATGACAAATCCCACTTTGGTGGCTTCCAAGGAAAAAGTCCGTGGCTGTAAGCCGAAGTAAAGTTGACAAGCGCTGCGGAAAGCCAAAAACTTAGTTCGGTCACCAGAAAACTTTTCAGGAACAGGGACTCTTGGTTCCGGTGGAAGCATGACCACGGAAGGTGATGCAGCAGCCTGTACTGGAGCGGCTGCGGGAGCAGGAGCCACACCACCGGGACCACTGAGGTTTAACACTTGACCCTCCAGTCTGTTATAACTGTCCTGTAAAGTCTTTACTGCTTGGGTGAGGGCTGCCAAGTGCGTACAGATCTCCTGAATGGAAGAGGTCTCTCCTGCAGGCTCAGTCATGGCTGTTCGTACTGTAAGGTACCTGGTAGTTGAGCCTGACTGCTAGAAGGAGATCTCTCTTAAGCGCTGGTTCAGGAGCCGCTGGAAGTGGGAACAGTGGTCTCCTGAGCACAGTGGGTAGGAGGGCCTGATGCAGGTTCCAGCAGAAGCAGACACCGGAACTGGAAGGATGTCCTCAGGGATGGCTGAGCTGCGGATGCAGGTAACTGGTGCAGGCTGGTAGGCAGGCAGACAGAGGCAGGCAGAGGCAGGCAGACAAATGCGAAGACAGCAGCTGGATGCAAAACAAGCAGGCTGGGAACAGCGTCACAGGACACAGGCAAGCAAGGTCAGACAGTCCGTTTTGGCAGGAGATCAGGCAGGTAGAAACAGGAGGGATGATCCAAGGGTAGTCAGACAGGCAGGAGTTCGGCAACAGGTAGCAGAGTAAGCAAGGTCAGGCAAGCCGGGTCGGATTGGAGACTGGAGAGTGGTCAGACGTAGCCGGGTCAATAGCAAACAACAGACAGGCAGATACAGGAACTTTCAGGTGCAGAGCTGCAAACGAACAGCACCTGACATGAGCACCTGTCACTCTTTTAAAGGGCCCTTGGCGCCAAACGCTGCTAGCGCGAATGCGCGTACGGGCACACGCGGGAGCGCGCCGGCGCCCCCTGGTGGGGAATTTAGCTGAATTCGCCTAGAAACATTCCTTGTGGACCTACATGCACGCAGATTCACCCGACGACTGCTGACATGCCCCTGACAGTCACTCAGCATCAGCATAGGCAGTCTTGAAGGGATCTCACATTAAAAAAAAAAATATTCGGTTACATCAGCATCAGGTGCTTGGTAGCTGGTGATCCAAGACTGATTCATTTTTATGAAGGTCAGCCAATCTACCGATTCGGTGGACAGGCGCACCCTGTGATCAGTTACAAAGCCTCCAGCAGCACTGAATGTGCGTTCTGAAAGATTGCTGGATGCAGGACAGGCCAGTAGCTCAATTGCATACTGTGCAAGCTCTGGCCAGTGATCCATCTTCAAGACCCAGTAACCCAGAGGATTTTCGGTGGGAAAGATGTCCAAGTCTGATCTTGCCCCTAGGTATTCCTGCGCCATGTGAATCAGACGCTGGCGATGGTTGCTGGAACTGATTATACCTTGGGGCTGCGGACTAAAAAATTGTCTGAACGCATTGGTCAGACGGCCACCTTCTCCACCGCTCCTTCTGTGACTGACCGAAGCCTCACGTTGTCCAGGAGGACCAGGAAATTGTAACCTCCCAGGCTCTGGAAACGCGTTGCACAAACCTTTCTGCATGGCCTCCCGAAGATGTTTCATCCTTTGCTCCCTCTGCGATGGCAAGTTAAGTTTCGCAACCTTGCCCTTGTAACGTGGATCAAGGAGGGTTGCCAGCCAGTAACGATCCCTTTCCTTGATACCACGAATATGAGGATCCTTCTGCAGGCTTTGCAGAATGAGGGAGGCCATGCAGCATAGGTTTGCTGAGACATTCGGTCCAGAGTCCTCTGGATCACTAAGGACGACATGATCCGCAGCCACCTCCTCCCAGCCACGTACAAGTCCATGGGTTTATTTGGACTGTAAATGATCCCTTGAAGACTGCTGTAGATGCTGAGCGCTAGACTCCACCTCCATGCTGACACAATCCTCCTCCTCCTCTTCCTGTGTGATCGGCGGGAACGCAGGAACATAGTCTGGATAAAGGGGGCCTTGAGAGCTAAGGAAGTCCTCCTCTTCCTGCCTTTGTTCTGCCTCAAGTGCCCTGTCCATTATTCCATGCAGCATGTGCTCCAACAGGTGGACAAGAGGGACAGTGTCACTGATGCATGCACTGCCACCGTTCACCATCCTCGTGGCCTCCTCAAATGGTGACAGGACAGTGCATGCATCCCTGATCATGGCCCACTGGCGTGGGGAAAAAAAACAAGCTTCCCTGACACTGTCCTGGTGCCATAGTCGCACAGGTACTCATTGACGGCCCTCTGCTGCGTGTGCAGCCGCTGCAGCATGGCCAACGTTGAGTTCCACCTGGTGGGCATGTCACATATGAGGCGGTTCTTGGGCAGGTTAAATTCCTTTTGGAGGTCAGCCAGCCAAGCACTGGCATTATATGACCGGCGGAAATGCACACAGACTTTTCTGGCCTGCCTCAGGACATCCTGTAAGCCTGGGTACCTGCCCAAGAACCGCTGCACCACCAAGTTAAGGACGTGAGCCAAACAGGGCACATGGGTCAGTTGTCCCTGTCAGAAGGCAGAGAGGAGGTTGGTGCCATTGTCGCAAACCACCATTCCTGCCTTAGGCTGGTGTGGTGTCAACCACCTCTGAACCTGCCCCTGCAGAGCTGACAGAATCTCTGCCCCAGTGTGGCTCCTGTCCCCCAAGCACACTAGCTCAAGCTCCGCATGGCATCTTTTGGCATGCGTGCTTGCGTAGCCCCTTGAGTGCCTACAGAGCACTGCTGGTTCTGAGGACAAATCAGCACAGGAAGAGGCCATGGAGGAAGAAGAAGAGGGGGGTGGAGGAGAGAGGTGTGGAAGAATCACCACTAGTAGCATTTTGGAAGCGTGGTGGCAGAACAACCTCCAACACTACTGCACCCTGTCCTGCATCCTTCCTAGCTGCCAGCAGAGGCACCCAGTGCGCGGTGAAAGGTAACGTCCCTGTCCATGCCTGCTGGACCATGAGTCAGCGGTAATATGCACCTTACCGCTGACCGCCCTGTCCAGCAAGGCATGGACATTGCCTTCCACATGGCAGTAGAGAGCTGGAATCACCTTCTGTGAAAAAAAAGTGGCGTTTGGGAACCTGCCACTGAGGTACTGCACATTCCACAAACTCACGGAAGGGGGCAGAGTCTACCAACTGAAAAGGCAGCAGTGGAAGTGCTAGCAATTTATCCAAGCTAGCATTTAACGGCTGGGCATGTGGAGGGCTGGGAGCAAACTTCTTTCTCCAGTGGAGCAACTGGGGTAGGGAAATCTGCCTGCTAGAATCGGACGTTGGTGTACCGATAGCAGATTGCCCACAAGTACTTGGCAGTGGCACACCTAATTCTACACCTTTATTCCTCTCAGTGCAGGTTTCTGAGAGGACTGAAGGTCTAGTGGGGCTGGAGATCCCAGCTGATGAGGAGCAGCAAGGAGAGGTCTGCCTTGTTCTTTGGTGTGGGTCTTTTAGGTAGTGTTACCAACGAGCTGCATGGGAGCTCGACATATGTCTGATTAAGCATATGGTGCCCAAGCGCTTGCTGTCTAGTTCATGCTTGATACGCTTCAGACTAGGGATGAGCCGAACACCCCCCGGTTCGGTTCGCACCAGAACCCGCGAACGGACCGAAAGTTCGCACGAACGTTAGAACCCCATTGACGTCTATGGGACTCGAACGTTCGAAATCAAAAGTGCTCATTTTAAAGGCTAATTTGCATGGTATTGTCCTAAAAAGGGTTTGGGGACCCGGGTCCTACCCCAGGGGACATGTATCAATGCAAAAAAAACTTTTAAAAACGGCCGTTTTTTCGGGAGCAGTGATTTTAATGATGCTTAAAGTAAAAAAAAAAAGTGAAATATTCCTTTAAATATCGTACCTGGGGGGTGTCTATAGTATGCCTGTAAAGTGACGCGTGTTTCCCATGTTTAGAACAGTCCCTGCACCAAATGTCATTTTTAAAGGAAAAAATCTCATTTAAAACTGCTTGCGGGTTTAATGTCATGTCGGGTCATGGCAATATGGATGAAAATCAGTGAGACAAACGGCATGGGTACCCCCCAGTCCATTACCAGGCCCTTTGGGTCTTGTATGGATATTAAGGGGAACCCCGCACCCAAATTAAAATAAGGAAAGGTGTGGGGCCACCAGGCCCTATATACTCTGAACAGCAGTATACAGGCGGTGCAAACAAGACAGGGACTGTAGGTTTGTTGTTAAGTAGAATCTGTTTGTAATTTTGAACGGGTAAATTTTTAACGTGTTTAGCTCCAGCCAAAAAATCTTTTTTAAGCTTTTTGGAAAACATAGGGAAGGGTTATCACCCCTGTGACATTTGTTTTGCTGTCTTTCCTCCTCTTCAGAAGATTTCACCTCACTTTTTTGTCCCAATGAAAAATGTTTTTTGAAAATTTGGGTTTTTTTGTGGAACAAGGATTGGAAAGCATCAGTGGAAAGGAGAAATTGTTTTCCCATATTAACTCTTACAGGAGAGAATTTCCCTTCCTAGGGGTAGATTTCATCTCACTTCCTGTTGTCTCCTTCCGTTTGCAAGTAGGAGTCGTTTGTAAGTTAGATGTTTGAAAGTAGGGTCCTGCCCTATATACTCAGCAGAAATTTGGGCCTTAGGTGTTGCTGTGGCCACAACACTGTAAGCCCTCACAGGGCCCTGCTGTGAAATATTAGGTCAAGAATTGTAATTACATGCCCCTGTTGAACAGGAGCTGAAAAATTAGGCCTTAGGCACTGGTGCTGGTGCCACAACACTGCAACCCCTCACAGACACTCTAGTTGGAACGCAGGAACGAGCCCTGCTGCAAAGTATTGCTTCAAAAATTGTAATTACACGCCCCTGTTAGACAGGGGCAGAAAAATTGGGCCTTAGGCACTGGTGCTGGTGCCACAACACTGCAACCCCTCACAGACACTCTAGTTGGAACGCAGGAACGAGCCCTGCTGCAAAGTATTGCATCAAAAATTGTAATTACACGCCCCTGTTAGACAGGGGCAGAAAAATTGGGCCTTAGGCACTGGTGCTGGTGCCACAACACTGCAACCCCTCACAGACACTCTAGTTGGAATGCAGGAACGAGCCCTGCTGCAAAGTATTGCATCAAAAATTGTAATTACACGCCCCTGTTAGACAGGGGCAGAAAAATTGGGCCTTAGGCACTGGTGCTGGTGCCACAACACTGCAACCCCTCACAGACACTCTAGTTGGAACGCAGGAACGAGCCCTGCTGCAAAGTATTGCATCAAAAATTGTAATTACACGCCCCTGTTAGACAGGGGCAGAAAAATTGGGCCTTAGGCACTGGTGCTGGTGCCACAACACTGCAACCCCTCACAGACACTCTAGTTGGAATGCAGGAACGAGCCCTGCTGCAAAGTATTACATCAAAAATTGTAATTACACGCCCCTGTTAAACAGGGGCTGAAAAATTGTGCCTTAGGCACTGGTGGTGGCGCCCAGAACCAAAAATGTTCTTACAAGCTATCAGCGTGATGATTGAGGAGGAAGAGGATAATTACTCAGGGATAGTCACTCAGCATCAGCATAGGCAGTCTTTGAAGGGATCTGAGATTTCAAAAAAAATTATTCGGTTACATCAGCATCAGGTGCTTGGTAGCTGGTGGTGATCCAAGACTGATTCATTTTTATGAAGGTCAGCCGATCGACCGAGTCGGTGGACAGACGCACCCTGTGATCGGTTACCACGCCTCCAGCAGCACTGAATGTGCGTTCTGAAAGAACGCTGGATGCAGGACAGGCCAGTAGCTCAATTGCATACTGTGCAAGCTCTGGCCAGTGATCCATCCTCAAGACCCAGTAACCCAGAGGATTTTCGGTGGGAAAGGTGTCCAAGTCTGATCTTGCCCCTAGGTATTCCTGCACCATGTAAAACAGACGCTGGCGATGGTTGCTGGAACCGATCATACCTTGGGGCTGCGGACCAAAAAATTGTCTGAACGCATCGGTCAGACGGCCACCTTCTCCACCGCTCCTTCTTTGACTGACCGAAGCCTCAGCAACACGTTGTCCAGAAACAGGAGTTTGTAACCTCCCAGTCTCTGGGAACGCGTTGCACAGACCTTTCTGCAAGGCCTCCCGAAGATGTTTCATCCTCTGCTCCCTCTGCGATGGCAAGATAAGGTCCGCAACCTTACCCTTGTAACGTGGATCAAGGAGGGTTGCCAGCCAGTATTGGTCCTTCTCCTTGATACCACGAATACGAGGATCCTTACGCAGGCTTTGCAGGATCAGGGAGGCCATGCAGCGTAGGTTTGCTGAGGCATTCGGTCCGGAGTCCTCTGGGTCACTAAGGACAACAACGTCCGCAGCCACCTCCTCACAGCCACGTACAAGTCCATGTGTTCCTTGGGACTGATCCCTTAAAGACTGCTGCTGATGCTGAGTGCCAGGCTCCACCTCCATACTGACACAATCTTCCTCCTCCTCCTCCTCCTCATCCTCTTCCTGTGTGATCGGCGGGCACGCAGGAACACTGTCTGGATAAAGGGGGCCTTGAGAGCTAAGGAATTCCTCCTCTTCCTGCCTCTGTTCTGCCTCAAGTGCCCTGTCCATTATTCCACGCAGCGTGTGCTCCAACAGGTGGACAAGGGGGACAGTGTCACTGATGCATGCACTGTCAGTGCTCACCATCCTCGTGGCCTCCTCGAATGGTGACAGGACAGTGCATGCATCCCTGATCATGGCCCACTGGCGTGGGGAAAAAAAAACAAGCTCCCCTGACCCTGTTCTGGTGCCATAGTCGCACAAGTACTCATTGATGGCCCTCTGCTGCGTGTGCAGCCGCTGCAGCATGGCCAACGTTGAGTTCCACCTGGTGGGCATGTCACAGATTAGGCGGTTCTTGGGCAGGTTAAACTCCTTTTGGAGGTCCGTCAGCCGAGCACTGGCATTATATGACCGGCGGAAATGCACACAGACTTTCCTGGCCTGCCTCAGGACATCCTGTAAGCCCGGGTACCTGCCCAAGAACCGCTGCACCACCAAGTTAAGGACGTGAGCCAAACAGGGCACATGGGTCATTTGTCCCTGTCGGAGGGCAGAGAGGAGGTTGGTGCCATTGTCGCAAACCACCATTCCTGCCTTAAGTTGGCGTGGCGTCAACCACCTCTGAACCTGCCCCTGCAGAGCTGACAGAACCTCTGCCCCAGTGTGGCTCCTGTCCCCCAAGCACACCAGCTCAAGCACCGCATGGCATCTTTTGGCCTGCGTACTTGCGTAGCCCCTTGAACGCCTACGGAGCACCGCTGGTTCCGAGGAAGAGGCCATGGAGGAAGAAGAAGAGGAGGGGGTGGAGGAGAGACGTGTGTCACAATCAGCATTTTGGAGGCGTGGTGGCGGAACAACCTCCAACACTACTGCACCTTGTCCTGCATCCTTTCCAGCTGCCAGCAGAGTCACCCAATGCGCCGTGAAACTTAGGTAACGTCCCTGTCCATGCCTGCTGGACCATGAGTCAGCGGTAATATGCACCTTACCGCTGACCGCCCTGTCCAGCGAGGCATGGACATTGCCTTCCACATGCCGGTAGAGAGCCGGAATCGCCTTCCGTGAGAAAAAGTGGCGTTTGGGTACCTGCCATTGAGGAACCGCACATTCCACAAACTCACGGAAGGGGGCAGAGTCTACCAACTGAAAAGGCAGCAGTTAAAGTGCTAGCAATTTTGCCAAGCTAGCATTCAACCGCTGGGCATGTGGATGGTTGGGAGCAAACTTCTTTCGGCGGTGCAGCAGCTGGGGCAGGGAAATTTGCCTGGTACAATCTGACGTCGGTGTACCAAAAGCAGATTGCCCACAAGTACTTGGCTGTGACACACCTAATTCTACACCTTCATTCCTCTCACTGCAGGTCTCAGAGAGGACTGAAGGTCTAGTGGGGTTTGAAATCTCAGCTGATGAGGAGCAAGGAGAGATCCTCTTTGTTCTTTGGTGTGGGTCTTTTAGATACGCTTGCCAACGAACTGCATGGCAGGTCAACATATGTCTGGTCAAGCATGTGGTACCCAAGCGGGAGATGTTTTGGCCATGCGAGATACACTTGAGACATATGTTGCAAATAGCAGCGGTGCGATCTGATGCACTCGTCTCAAAAAAGGCCCACACCAAAGAACTTTTTGAATAACGCGCAGAGACTGCAGCGCCCTGCACATGTGGAGCTTTGGGGTGTGATGCAGTCAATGTGCTGCCCTTAGGCTGGCCCCTGGAGGGCATCCTGCCTCGTTGGTGATGTGCCGCCTCCTCCTCCTCCTCCTCCTCCTCCTCTCTCCTATCAGGCACCCACGTTGAGTCAGTGACCTCATCATCCCCTCCCTCCTCATCACTGGAGCAAACCTGGCAGTATGCTGCAGCAGGGGGAGCATGACTGCCAGATTGCTGTCCTTCTTGGGCACCCCCTCTGTCCGTGCTCATGTTACTGCCTTCATCGAGCTCAGTATCATCATCAGAGCCTTCCAAACGCTGGGCATCCTCCTGGAGCATGTACCCAACACTGTGGTCAAACAGTTCGAGGGAATCCTCATGAGGACATGGTGGAGCTAGGGAAGGAGTCACTGATGACATTGAGCTGAGGGAAGAGGCCGCTGCTTTGCCAGACAAAGCACCCTGGGCATGGGTGAGAGAGGATGAGGAGGATGAGGACGGCTTGGTCATCCACTCGACCAAGTCTTCCGCATGTTGCGGCTCAACACGGCCAGCTGCCGAAAAAAAGGCCAAGCGTGTCCCATGGCCACGTGCTGATGAGGATGCACCGTCTCCACGACCAGCACTAGACACAGAGCCTGCTTGCCCTCTCTTATTGGCTTGTGACTGTCTGCCTCTCCTTCTTGGCCTTCCAGACATACTAATGGCCTGTAGCTGCACTAAGCTGGGATAGAACACCTGTAATTTTCTTCAGGTAGCTTTATATACTGTAACCAGAAATGCCTGCCTGTCAGTAGGAAGATAACAGGAACGGATCTAGCTGAACACTGTGAGCAGGACGCACTGTACTAAATGTAAATAGTCTAGCTGCCTGACCGTGGTACTAATAGGATCAAATAGAACACCTGTAATTTTCTTCAGGTAGCTTTATATACTGTAACCAGACAAGCCTGCCTGTCAGTAGGAAGATAACAGGAACGGATCTAGCTGAACACTGTGAGCAGGACGCACTGCACTAAATGTAAATAGCAGGAACGGATCTAGCTGAACACTGTGAGCAGGACGCACTGCACTAAATGTAAATGGCAGGAACGGATCTAGCTGAACACTGTGAGCAGGACGCACTGCACTAAATGTAAATAGCAGGAACGGATCTAGCTGAACACTGTGAGCAGGACGCACTGCACTAAATGTAAATAGTCTAGAAGATAACAGGAACGGATCTAGCTGAACACTGTGAGCAGGACGCACTGCACTAAATGTAAATAGCAGGAACGGATCTAGCTGAACACTGTGAGCAGGACGCACTGCACTAAATGTAAATAGCAGAAACGGATCTAGCTGAACACTGTGAGCAGGACGCACTGCACTAAATGTAAATGGCAGGAACGGATCTAGCTGAACACTGTGAGCAACACGCACTGCACTAAATGTAAATAGCAGGAACGGATCTAGCTGAACACTGTGAGCAGGACGCACTGCACTAAATGTAAATAGTCTAGAAGATAACAGGAACGGATCTAGCTGAACACTGTGAGCAGGACGCACTGCACTAAATGTAAATAGCAGGAACGGATCTAGCTGAACACTGTGAGCAGGACGCACTGCACTAAATGTAAATAGCAGGAACGGATCTAGCTGAACACTGTGAGCAGGACGCACTGCACTAAATGTACATAGCAGGAACGAATCTAGATGAACACTGTGAGCAGGACGCACTGCACTAAATGTAAATAGCAGGAACGGATCTAGCCGAACACTGTGAGCAGGACGCACTGCACTAAATGTAAATTGCAGGAACGGATCTAGCTGAACACTGTGAGCAGGACGCACTGCACTAAATGTAAATAGTCTAGAAGATAACAGGAACGGATCTAGCTGAACACTGTGAGCAGGACGCACTGCACTAAATGTAAATAGCAGGAACGGATCTAGCTGAACACTGTGAGCAGGACGCACTGCACTAAATGTAAATAGCAGGAACGGATCTAGCTGAACACTGTGAGCAGGACGCACTGCACTAAATGTAAATAGCAGGAACGGATCTAGCTGAACACTGTGAGCAGGACGCACTGCACTAAATGTAAATAGCAGGAACGGATCTAGCTGAACACTGTGAGCAGGACGCACTGCACTAAATGTAAATAGTCTAGAAGATAACAGGAACGGATCTAGCTGAACACTGTGAGCAGGACGCACTGCACTAAATGTAAATAGCAGGAACGGATCTAGCTGAACACTGTGAGCAGGACGCACTGCACTAAATGTAAATAGCAGGAACGGATCTAGCTGAACACTGTGAGCAGGACGCACTGCACTAAATGTAAATAGCAGGAACGGATCTAGCTGAACACTGTGAGCAGGATGCACTGCACTAAATGTAAATAGCAGGAACGGATCTAGCCGAACACTGTGAGCAGGACGCACTGCACTAAATGTAAATAGCAGGAACGGATCTAGCTGAACACTGTGAGCAGGACGCACTGCACTAAATTTAAATAGCAGGAACGGATCTAGCTGAACACTGTGAGCAGGACGCACTGCACTAAATGTAAATAGCAGGAATGGATCTAGCTGAACACTGTGAGCAGGACGCACTGCACTAAATGTAAATAACAGGAACGGATCTAGCTGAACACTGTGAGCAGGACGCACTGCACTAAATGTAAATAGTCTAGATAGAAGATAACAGGAACGGATCTAGCTAAACTGAATACAGTGTATATATATATATGCAACACCTGGGATGCATATATATACACAATACACTGTAAGTGCAGCTAACTGACTGACTGTTCTGCCTAATCTATCTAACTCAAATCAAATGACACTGTCTCTCTCTCTCTCTATCTCTTAGCACACCGGAACACACACTACACAGGGCCGCCGTGCAGGCAGCCTTATATAGTGTGGGGCGTGTACTAAATCCCCTGAGCCATAATTGGCCAAAGTCACCCTGGCTTTGGCCAATTACAGCTCTCTCTACTGACGGCACTGTGATTGGCCAAGCATGCGGGTCATAGTGCATGCTTGGCCAATCATCAGCCAGCAATGCACTGCGATGCCGCAGTGAATTATGGGCCGTGACGCGCCACACGAATTTGGCGCAAACGGCCCATATCGTTCGCAATTCGGCGAACGGGCGAACAGCCGATGTTCGAGTCGAACATGGGTTCGACTCGAACACGAAGCTCATCCCTACTTCAGACATATGTTGCAAATAGCAACAGTGCAATCTGCTGCACACGTCTCAAAAAAGCCCACACCGAAGAACTTTTGGAATAAAGCGTGGAGTCACCAGCGCCCTGCACTTGCTGAGCTCTGTAGTGTGATGCAGTCGGATGGCTGCCCTTAAGCTGGCCCCTGGAGGGGGAACCTGCCTCGTTGGAGATGTGCTTCCTCTGCCTCCTCCTCCTCTCTCCTATCAGGCACCCATGTAGAGTCAGTGAGCTCATCATCCCCTCCCTCCTCGTGACTGGATCAAACCTGGCAGTATGCTGCAGCTGAAGGAACATGACTGCCAGTTTGTTGTCCTTCTTGGGCAACCCCTCTCTCTGGGCTCACGTTACTGCCTTCCTCAAGCTGGGTACCATCATCGGAGCCTTCAAAATGTTGCGCATCCTCCTGCAGCATGTACCCGACACTGTGGTCGAACAGTTCGGGGACTCCTCCGGTGGGGCTAGAGAAAGAGTAACTGATGATGATCTTGAGTCCAAGGAATAGGCCACTTTGGCACCTGCATTGGCAGCCAAGGTAGCCTGGGTGACAGAGGATGAGGAGGACGAGGACGGCTTGGTCATCCACTCTACCAACTCTTCGGCATGTTGTGCCTCAACACGGCCAGCTGCCGAGAAAAAGGACAAGCATGCCCCATGGCCACGTGCTGATGAGGATGCACTGTGTCCACGACCAGCACTGTTGCCTCTAGACACAGAGCCTGCTTGCTCTCTTTTATTGGCCTGTGACTGTCTGCCTCTCCTTGTTGGCCTTCTAGACATACTGTCTTTGATGTATTGGTACACAAGAAATGGCCTGCAGTGAGATGTAGCTGCACAAAGCTGGGATGTATATATATACTGATTATACTGCAGCTAGCTGAATCAACTGCCTGTCTGTGGTATTATTAGGAAGAGAACACCAGCAATTGTCAGCAGTTAGCTTTAGTTGCACACTGTGCACAGGATACAGTACACTGACTGAAAATACTGCAGCTGCCTGCCTGAGGTATTATTAGGAAGAGAACACCAGCAATTGTCTGCAGTTAGCTTTAGTTGCACACTGTGCACAGGATACAGTACACTGACTGAAAATACTGCAGCTGCCTGCCTGAGGTATTGTTAGAAAGAGAACACCAGCCTTTGTCTGCAGTTAGCTTTAGTTGCACACTGCACAGGATACAGTACACTGACTGAAAATACTGCAGCTGCCTGCCTGTAAGTATATTAGGAACAGAACACCAGCAATTGGCTGCAGTTAGCTTTAGTTGCACACTGTGCCCAGTAAACAGTCCACTAATATACTGCAGCTAGCTGAATCAATTGCCTGTCTGAGGTATTATTCGGAAGAGAACACCAGCAATTGTCTGCAGTTAGCTTTAGTTGCACACTGTGCACAGGATACAGTACAATGACTGAAAATACTGCAGCTGCCTGCCTGAGGTATTATTAGAAAGAGAACACCAGCAATTGGCTGCAGTTAGCTTTAGTTGCACACTGTGCGCAGGATACAGTACACTGACTGAAAATACTGCAACTCCGTCACAGAAGGCCTCACACCTCTTCCTTCTACATATAGCATATTACACTCCTAGAAGATTGTATAGGTTTGGGAGTAGGCCAGACGACAGATGCCCCAGGTGTTATAGGTCAGGAGATCTCATACACATGGTTTGGAGATGTCCAAAATTGGTAAGATATTGGTCAGAAGTGGTCGGGACAATAAACCGTAGATTCAAGGTAAACCTGGAATTAGATGCTAAGGTGTGTGTGATGGGGTTGGTGGGAGCTAATATGGGTAATCCCACCACAACCACTGCCATAGTAAGGTGTCTATACCAAGCGAGAAAGTTGATAGCACAATCCTGGCTCTCAACAAACCCTCCAACTATATGGGAATGGCTTAAAACAATGGACTCTTTGGTCTGGACAGAAAGGACGGTATACACTAAAAAAGGGAATTACAGTAAATTTCTTGGCATATGGAAGCTCTGGCTCCAGGAGCTGAATATACGGCATCTCTTCTGAACCAATTATTCTCGGTCCCCTCACGGATGCAGGGGCGAATAATGGCCCAAACCGGACAAATCCGGTTATAGGAACAGGCTCCACCGGGGCTTAGACAGTTGTAACATGCCGTGAGTCCTAGTGCTAATGAATTTAAATTTTGCGCTGTTTACAAGGGAAGGGAGGGGGTGGCAAGGCGGGCAGTAGATAAAGGGTGGGTGGGAAGAGCAGGGAGGGTAAAAAAAGGGGGAAAAATAACACATTGCAAGTTGTTACTATTTAAATATTTATTTTTGTAATTATCACAGCGCACAGTAGAAATGCGTGGTATTTAGCTCTACTTTTGCCTTTGTAATACGCCTTATTGTCTTTGTTAACTGCACTTTAATACAATGCGCCATGAAAGGTATGTAACTTTTTATATTGTTATCAATAAAAAGATTTGAAAAAAAAAAAATACTGCAGCTGCCTGTCTATAAGTATATTAGTAAGAGAATAACAGGAACGGATCTAGCTACATCAGGTGCCCCCAGTAGAGTCCTTCCTTACATCAGGTTCCCTCAGTAGAGTCCCTCCTTACACCAGGCATTCCCAGCAAAGTCCCTCCTTATATTAGGTGCCCCCCAGTAGAGTCCCTCTGTCATGGAACGTCCCACACTCCGCTTGAGTGCTTCCGTCAATATACCACTTCCTAAGTTCTGGAACACGAGTCCAATGGATCTGGCTATAGGAACCCCCAAGAACTAGACAACACCAGTCTTGGAGTATATCAGGACTAACTCTTTATTTGAGATCTCACACACATTTATACAGCAGGCTGACTCAAAGCTAACCTAATTAACATGAGCTAATTTACTAAGAAATTTACCCAGACCAGATGACAGACTTGTGGGTACCGAGCTTCACACAGTAGTATAAACACAATAGCAGGAGCTAATTACAACTAACAATACAAACAACAATCTCCCCCCCCCCTCAGCCTAGTCATCAACAGTTCATCTCCTAGCCAGTCCTGGAGGCTAATGTGATCAGCTCACTCAATTAACAGGTTGAGTTCAGAATCAACCAAACCAATAATAGTCTCTACATACATCATGGGAGATATTGTGGACAAATATTACTGTCCCATTTTAAGTAGTCCAAGATATATTTTCTCACTCACCCTGTGCCAGGATAGCACAGGGTGACTTAGACATAAGAGGTATATGGGGAGCTGAAACAAGGACATCCCCTACTTTCCAAGGAATTCTGAGTTCCACGGGCCCTCCCGTCACATCTCTCCCCTTTCGGCAGAAGACTAACACAGGAGGAGACCCCAGACGGGTTGACTCCGAAGTTAGTAAGTAGTTCCAGTCCTCTAATGCCTGTACCCACACAGTACCCCAAATAATTTGTTCCAAACAAAGCATTACTCACCCAGCCAACCTCTGCCTCTCTCAGAGAACATATCTGCAGCTGGGGAGAGGCCTGGACTGGCCCTTCTCCCTGGAGTCCTTTCTGCCGCTGGAGAGAAGACAGGGTGACTGGGCTTACTCTGTCATGCTATTGGGGATCTGGGCCAACTGCCCAGCATCCCTGGGGTATACAGGTGGAGACTGAAGTCCTATCCACTTTCACAGGAAATCCATCCTCTGTTAGTTGAGGGCAGAGTCCAGCAGTCCTCGGCCCTGTTGCCAGCCCTTCTGCTGGAAACCCCACAACATCTGCTCCGGCTAACTGTTGGGGAGGGAGGCCGACTGCCCCGCCTCCCTGGAACTCTGTAGTTGTTGCCGGTGCTGGGCAGGGGTTGGTAACACTCTGCCCTGTTGCCAGCACTTCTGCAGGGGACTCCGCATCCTCCGCTCCGGCTAACCGTTGGGGCAGGAGGCTGGCTTCCTCCACTCCCAAACTGTGTAGCTTCCATTGGGGAGGTGAGCTGGCTGCTTCCTTTTCCATTCCCTCATCTGGTTGCTTGGACGACATGTCTATGGTACTGTCTCCTAGGTGCACTGATCTTTGCTGGGGAGGGAAGGCCGCTTCCTCCACCCTGGCCAACTGTTGGAGAGGGACAACACACACCTCCTCTCCCTTCTCCCCCTGTATCTGCTGCTGGGAAGTGATTGCCACCTTCTCACCCTGGGCCTCCGAAACTGCCACAGGTGTGGGGCAGAGGTCTTGGACCCTCTGTCCGGTTGCCAGATCTTCAGATGGAGAAGTTTGTTGTAACTCCACAGATACTGCTGTTGGTGCTGGGCAGACCACAGTGAAGTTTGGCCCTAATACCAGCTCTTCTGCTGGAGGCTCATCAGGTTGTTCTTCCTCAGCAGAAAAGTCTATTAAATCCCCTATCTCTATAACTGGTGTCTGGGGATAGAGGTTCACCATCTCCTGTCCATGGAACCCAGAAGATGTTATCAGTGCTGGACAGAGGTTATCAGAGCTCTGCCCTGTGGTCAGCACTTCAGATTTGGGGACGGCAATCTTCAGATTTTCCACTGCCGATTCTCTGGCATGCTGTTGAACATGTTCTAGCAGTTTCCTATATGCCCTTTCCAGATGCTGTTCCTTCCTTAGCAAATGGTCCAGATCAGGTTTGAACTCTGAGACCCCTGCAAGACCGAGCATAGCCTCTCTATATTCTCGCAGGTCCTCAAGGTCAGGTTCCCCTTCATCGCCAAACATAAAATGATCTGTAAGGCTCTCCCACAGCAATCCAGGGCCTCCAAAGTCATATCCCTCCGGAGAGCATTTTGTTGTCTCTCCTAAATATCCCTCCTCTGCGTGCCATTGCAGAGCCCGATAATGATTGTCCAGCTCTATCTCCTGCTGGACCAGCCTGTCCAACTCAGTCACCCATTGCTCCTGGGGCCGCTCTCTCAGGAATGCCATCCGCAATGCTCGTTGGTCACTGGCCTGTTGCTCTTGGGTTGGAAAGCACTTGCCCTGTTTTATACCAGCGAGCTGGAAGGCTCCAATCCAGAGCTCCACCCAAATTTGCTGCCTAAGCTCCAGGTATTCATCCTCAGACACAGTCCTGGTGTATGTTGAAAGGATGATCCACAGCAGTCCCGGGAACTCTGATGCCAGGTCCATATCTCCGCTGGGGTGACTGAAGTCTGCTATCCTGATCTTGGATCCAGGTGGAGGTTTAGATTTCCCAGACTGCCGGAAGCTTTCCCACTGCTTGCCACCAATGTCACGGAACATCCCACACTCCGCTTGAGTGCTTCCGTCAGTATACCGCTTCCTAAGTTCTGGAACACGAGTCCAATGGATCTGGCTATAGGAACCCCCAAGAACTAGACAACACCAGTCTTGGAGTACATCAGGACTAACTCTTTATTTGAGATCTCACACACATTTTTACAGCAGGCTGACTCAAAGCTAACCTAATTAACATGAGCTAATTTACTAAGAAATTTACCCAGACCAGATGACAGACTTGTGGGCACTGAGCTTCACACAGTAGTATAAACACAAAAGCAGGAGCTAATTACAAATAACAATACAAACAACAATCTCCCCCCTCCTCAGCCTAGTCATCAACAGTTCGTCTCCTAGCCAGTCCTGGAGGCTAATGTGATCAGCTCACTCAATCAACAGGTTGAGTTCAGAATCAACCAAACCAATAATAGTCTCTACATATATCATGGGAGATATTGTGCACAAATATTACTGTCCCATTTTAAGTAGTCCACGATATATTTTCTCACTCACCCTGTGCCAGGATAGCACAGGGTGACTTAGACATAAGAGGTATATGGGGAGGTGAAACAAGGACATCCCCTACTTTCCAAGGGATTCTGAGTTCCACGGGCGCTCCCGTCACATCCTCCTTGTCAGAAACCATGAACCAGACCAAGACAGAAGTACAGTAAAATCACACTTGTTTATTAATAAAAATAAAAAGGTAAATAGAGTAAGCATAGTCATAGCATAGCCAGAGTCCAGTATCCGGATCGGGTAGTCAGCCAAGCCAGAGTTCAGTAATCAGATCGGGTAATCAGCCAAGCCAGAGTTCAGTAACCAGATCGGGTAATCAGCCATGCCAGAAGTCAGGGATCCAAGTAGAGGAACAGCAAGCAGGATAAGGAGCCAGAAGGGATGTCAGCAAAGCCAGTCTTTAACAGGAACACAGGAGATGGTTTCTTGTGATGTGACCAAGGCAGGAATGAAGTGAGCTGGACGTCTTTAAGTAGGCGGGACTGACAAGCAGATCCACAACAGCTGGCTAACTGTGGAGAGAGAAGAGAGCTGGCAATTAGCCGACAGCTGAGCGGCTAGCTCAGAGAAGGAAGGGCTGAGCCAGCCCTGACAGTACCCCCTCCTCAACGACCCCTCCCCCTTGGAGGACCACCGGGCTTGAAGGGAAACCATCTATGGAAATCATGGAGGAGGGCAGGGCATGTACGTCTGAGGATGAGACCCAGGAGCGTTCCTCCAGACGTACCCCTTCCAATGCACCAGGTACTGTATGCGTCCACGGAACCTACGGGAGTCAACGATGGATTGTACCTCCTACTCCTCATGGTTCTCAACCTGTATAGGGTGAGGACGTGGCACCGAGGTGGTAAAGTGGTTGCAGACCAACGGTTTCAATAAGGAGACATGAAACACATTTGAGATGCGCATACTAGGAGGATGTTCAAACGCGTAAGCCACTGGGTTAATCCTGCGAAGGATATAAAAAGGCCCAATAAACCAAGGTGCGAACTTCAGTGAGGGAACATGACGTCAGAGGTTGCGAGATGACAGCCAGACCCTGTCCCCAACCTGGTATGAAGGTGCAGGCAGGCGTCTGCGGTCAGCATGGAGTCTGTACCTATCATTAGCATGACGCAAAGCCTCCTGGACTTGTGCCCAAGTGGAACGAAGACCACAGAGATGCTCCTCTAGTGCAGAAATACTCTGCGGAACAAACAAGTCAGGTAACATGGAAGGTTGGAAACCATAATTCGCCATAGACTGAGACAAGCAGAATTCAAGGCACTGTTGTGAGCAAACTCTGCCCATGGTAATAGGTCTGACCAGTTGTTGTCATGGACAGAAATATAGCAACATAGGAATTGCTCCAAGGACTGATTGGCTCATTCTGCGGCCCCATTAGACTGCGGGTGATATGCAGAGGAGAAAACAAGCTGAATTCCCAGCTGTGCACAAAAGGGTCGCCAGAACCGGAACACAAACTGACTACCCCTGTCCGAGACAATCACCTTAGGTAGCCCATGTAAGCGAAAGATCTCCCGAGCAAAAATGGAAGCCAGTTCCTTAGAAGTGGACACATTTTTAAGTGGAATACAATGACACATTTTAGAGAACCGGTCAACCACCATAAGGATAACCGTGTTGCCTTGGGAGTTGGGCAACTCCACAATGAAATCCATAGACAGGTGGGTCCAGGGCCTCTCTCCATTGGGTATGGGTTGTAGAGGGCCCACTGGAAGGTGTCATGGAGTCTTACTCTGAGTACACACGGAACAGGCAGCTACGAAGGCAGTTAAATCAGCGTGTAGACTAGGCCACCAGAATTGTTGGGAAATAGCCCAGATGACTTGATTCTTCCCAGGGTGGCCAGCTGCCTTGGGAGAATGGTAAGTCTGAAGCACGGCAGTATGGAGACACTCTGGGACAAAGCAGCGGTCACAAGGTTTCTCAGGAGGAGCATCGACCTGTGCAGCAAGAATTTTGTCACCCAAAGGAGAAGACTGGTGAGAATCGTAGCCAGAATACGATCAGGAGGAATCATAGGGACCGGAACAAACTCCAACTTGGAAGTGGAGGAAAATTGTCGTGACAAGGCGTCAGCCCTTACATTTTTAGTACCGGGTAAGAATGAGACAATGTAATTGAAACTTGACAAAAAAAGAGCCCATCGTGCCCTTCTGGGAGAGAGGTGTTTAGCCTCAGACAAGAATGTGAGATTCTTATGGTCAGTAAGAATGAGAACCGACACAGTGGCAGCTTCGAGGAGATGTCTCCATTCTTTCAGGGCTAAAATGATCGCCAACAGCTCTCTGTCACCAATCTTGTAATTGCACTCCGCAGGTGACAATTTGTTGGAAAAGTAGATATCAATGAGTCAACTAAATTCCAGCACAGGATGTAACTGTGGGAATTTGGTGTTAGAACAGTGCCACGTCCCAAATAACAATCTAATTAACACTAAAGCAACAAAAATGGACTTTGTAGGCACCAATTGTAAAACATACATACATTTATTTATTATTAAACATTTAATTCAAAAATGGATTTCAAAAAACATTGCAGTAAAAGTGCAAGCAGCTAGCTAAACCTCTCTGATGTGAGTTTATACAATAAATGCATAATATTAGTGGAGATGGAATCCTGCAGTAAATTGGAATATAGAAGAACAAAATAAGCTCTACATGTTTCGCAATTAAATTGCTTCTTCAGGAGCTATAAAGTATTCTACAAAAGAGAGATAACATTACAAGCAATCAGTAACAATAGACAAACAAAAGTTTATTTAAAAGGTAGAATGTCTCCAGTGGTTTGCAGGGAGTGTCCGGAGGGGATCAGAGTTAGCTCGCAAAATTAGCGTGCATGCGGAGACACAGGGTATACGTGGGGGTGTGCCTGGTATAGAACATACAAAAATATAACAGTTGGTACTGGTGGTAAGCGGGACGCAGTCAGCCACCAATTAAAATACAAACATATCATTTTTTTCTATCAACAGATAGGGGAGATAGAGGGGTAAGTCCATGCAGGAAGGCAAAGGGGAGTGCGAGAATATAACCACTCACACAGGCATTAAGCCTACCTTGAATAAATGAATGGTAACCTGGATAAATAAACAGAGCCTGCAAGGTATAGGCCTGACAAAAAGATGATAATACTGGGCAGCAGTCAACAACGTTGCCTATAATGTAGATGTAAGGATATATGTAAAAATAGCCATAATAACAAAATAATAGAGGTCATATAGAGGGAGTTTTTATTTTAAGTGACCAAAAAAGAAAAGGAAAAATTGGTGTTCAAAGAGACACATAAAAAAAAAAAAAAACACCTCACCTTGTAATCTCAGGAGATGGAGAAGGCCCAACATGACAAGCAGAGGGCAGGCTGCAGTAACGAGATTAATAGTAAAAGAAACCAGGGTATATTGGAGACTGCTGGTCAGATAGCCATGCAGACAATGATAACATCCAGGCTATCTACAAAGGGCAGAAAGCATAGAGCTGAGATAAATATTGTAAATCTCCCACAGAAAAAGAGTATGCATCAATAGCACCAGAGTTCAAATAGATAGGTAATAAATACCTTTGCTGGATAAATGGTGAGAGTCCAGGAATGGACCTCTGCCATGGAGGGTAGTAGTGGTATAGGGCTGAAGGTCAGCCCTATAAACACACCCCAGTCAGGTGTGCGGAATCACCACAACACTTAACTGGGCCCAGGAGAGCTGCGTGCGCACCCCCGCTGTGGTCGCGCCTGCGCAGTGTGATGGAACAACCGTGCCAGGCGTCACCGCGCGAGAGGGACGCAGTCCTCAAGTAGTAAGGCTGTGGGCTCCCCCCAATGGTCACTCCTAGGCATGAGAGTAAAAGAATGAAATGGACCTAGAGACCTAAGGTGAAGGGAAAGAAAGGGAAAAAAAAGAGAAGAGAGAAACAGGAAAGGAAAGAAAAAAAAAAGGGAAGAAACAAGGAAGAAAAGGGAAGGGAGTAGTAGTGGAACAAAAAGAAAAAAGAACAGACACAGTAGGAGGACATGATGGAAGAAGGAAGAGAAAGGGGGGAGGGTGAAAAACCGGAGAAACAGTCCTGGATTTTTGTGAAATGGTAGGGGTACATTTGTACCCCATTACCAATTCACACGGGGGGGCCAGGATCTGGGGATCCCCTTGTTAAAGGGGGCTTCCAGATTCCGATAAGCCCCCACCCGCATAACCCCACAACCACCGTGCAAGGGTTGTGGGGATGAGGCCCTTGTCCCCATCAACATGGGGACATCCTCCCCATGTTGAGGGCATGTGGCCTGGTATGGTTCAGGAGGGGGGGTGCTCTCTCATCCCCCCTCTTTTCCTGTGGCCTGCCAGGTTGCGTGCTCGGACAAGGGTCTGGTATGGAGTTTTGGGGGGACCCACGCCATTTTTATTTAAATTTTGGCGTGGGGTTCCCCTTAAAGTCCATACCAGACCTGAAGGGCCGGGTATGAAATTTAGGGGGACTGCCACGCAATTTTTTTTTTTAATTTTGGTTCGGCGTTCCCCTTAATATTCATACCAGACCCAAAGGGCCTGGTAATGGACTGTGGGGGAATCTCATGCCGTTTTTTTCAATGACTTTTATGTGCATTGCCAAGACTTGACAATTCATTAATAGCCGCAAGTAGTTTTAAATGACTTTTCCTTTAGAAATGTCATTTTGCTCTCGGACTGTTGTAAACACGGGAAACATGCGCCACTTTACAGGCATACTATAGACACCCCCCAGGTACGAAATTTAAAGAAATATTTCACTTTTATTGTTTCACTTTAAGCATTATTAAAATCCCTGCTCCCGAAAAAACGTCCATTTTTAAAACTTTTTTTGCATTGATATATGTCCCCTGGGGCAGGACCCAGGTCCCCAAACACTTTTTATGACAATAACTTGCATATAAGCCTTTAAAATGAGCACTTTTGATTTCTCCCATAGACTTTTAAAGGGTGTTCCACGGCTTTCAAATTTGCCACAAACACCCCAAATTGTTCGCTGTTCAGCGAACAATGTTCGAGTCAAACTCATGTTCGACTCGAACAGACAGCCCATCCCTACCAGACACATGGATTAGGTGGCCTGCGCCCCTGATGGACGGGCCGCCACTGCTATACATACATAAAAAGAACAGATACTGAGGGGTTAATTTACTAAAGGCAAATAGACTGTGCACTCTGCAAGAGCAGTTGCTCCAGAGCTTAGTAAATGAGCAGAAGTTATGCTGACATCAATCATCCAATCATGTGCAAGCAAACATGCAGTTTTTTTAAATTTTCCTTGCACATGATTGGGTACTCTTTACAAAGTGAAGATTTACCTCATTAACTAAGCTCTGGAGCAACTGCACTTGCAAAGCGCACAGTCTATTTGCCTTCAGTAAATCAACCCCTGAGAATTACACCCGGCATACAGGACCAGAGAAGTAGTACTGTGCAGAGTCCATACATATAGAATAAGAACAGATACTGAGAATTACACCCAACATACAGGACAAGAGATGTGGTACTGTGCAGAGTCCATACATACAGAATAAGAACAGATACCGAGAATTACACCCGCCATACAGGACAAGAGAAGTAGTACTGTGCAGAGTCCATACATACAAAATAAGAACAGATGACAGGGATTATTATTATTATTATACAGGATTTATATAGCATCAACAGTTTTCGCATCACTTTACAATATAAAAGAAAGACAATACAGTTGCAATACAAAAAAATACAAGAGGATGAAAATTAAAGTGAAAGTGAAAGTAACATTTCTATGTGCTGCTAGGAAATCTTCCATTTATAGGAAAAGCCTCCCCCATCCCTCCCCCCCCTCCCCTTCTCTACACTCACCTCCCCCCCCATCCAATTCAGATTCCTATATAAAGTGACTGCAGTTGTACTGATAGAAGACAGAAGAGCTCCGTCCTCTGATCACAGTCCAGGTAATTATAACCGTCCTTCCTATTCTGATCATGTCTTATCTATGGAAATGTATCCATAGTGGAATATTATATAAATCATTACTTCTGTTTATTGGTATTATTGTTGCTGTTATTATTATTATTATTATTATTATTATTATTATTGTATCAGATCATAATGTTATGTTTAGGAAATCTTACTGAATGGAATGAAACAAAATTTCTCTTTGCAGAGAACATCCAATAATGTGCAGAGAGAGAAAAAAAAGGATGTTTGCTCACACATAATTGGATGATTGAAATGTGCACAGCTTCACCTCATTCACTAAGATCAGTGAAAATTTCCATTGAAAACAGAAAACAGAACATTCTCTGTGAATGTGAACGTTTTCCTCCTTTAGTAACTCAGCTCAGTGTGAATGGAAGTGATGAAAAGTCTGCAGAGTAAAAAGCAGAGCATTTCCAGACTTTATAATCCTGAGAACGGACAAAACTGGAATCTGTCAGTATGGATGAGAGTTTTATTATATTCTGGTGTTAATATCTGATCTACATTTTTCTGTGTGTGTCACATGATGAGGAGTGGAGTAAATAGAAACTATAGGGATTTATTTATAAAAAATATACAGAGCTATTCATCCTGGGGAACTGCATGTCCATTCATTCTGTGTGAACAGGGGCAAAGACCCTCCAGATTGAATGTTTTCCATGTGACCATATTAAGAATAACATTTAACAGGTAATATTACAAAATTTATGTCCCATGATTTTTATTTTTTGCGCTATAAACAAAAAAAGAGCAACAATTTTGTAAATATATATATATATATATATATATATATATATATATATATATATATATATATATATATATTTATTTTACTATAATAAATATCTCCAATTAAAAAAAAAACACATTTCTTCCTCAGTTTAGGCCGATATGTATTCTTCTACATATTTTTGTTAAAAAAAAAATTGCAATAAGCGTAAATTGATTGGTTTGCGGAAAAGTTATAGCGTCTACAAAAAAGGGGACAGATTTATGGCATTTTTATTATTATTATTTTTTTTACTAGTAATGATATGTGATTTTTTTTTCCGGGACTGCGACATTGCGGCGGACAGATCAGGCACTTTTGACACTGTTTTGGGACCATTGACATTTATACAGCGATTAGAGCTAAAAATAGCCACTGATTACTTTGAAAATGTCACTGGCAGGGAAGGGGTTAACATTAGGGGGCGATCAAAGGGTTAAATGTGTGTCCTAGGGAGTGTTTCTAACTGTGGGGGGATGGGACTGCCTGAGGGAGGAGACCGATTGTGTTCCTAAGCATTAGGAACAACTGATCAGTCTCCCCACCTCTGACATAACGGAGATCTGTCTATTTACATTGACAGACCTCTGTTCTGTCTCTGTGTGGAGCAATCGCTGGTGCCCGGATATTGCGACCGCCGGGCACGCTTATCGGCTCAGTCGTCGCGCCACAGGCACGCGCGCCCCCCCTAGTGGTCTTAAAGTGGCCGACGTACAGCTACGATGACTCGCCCAGGGCAGCCAACCTGGTGCAGTATAACTGAGCGGGCTGGTCGGGAAGCAGTTAAAAAGTGTATAAAAATTTACTCGGGGCCTGGTGGGTACAGTGACCTCTTCTTCCCACTCTGTGCCTTGCTTAAGAATGAAAAAAACTTGCCTTCAGCTGCGCCTAGTGTGCCCGCGCAGGAGGGGGCGGAGCCCGTTGCCCAACCCCCTCAGCATCAAGATCATGCCCGAGCTCAGGTTTATCTACATGAGCTGAGAGAAACATCTCATTTTTTTGTCCATGCTGCCAGCCCTGTATGCAACCTGTGCCTGTGAGGACCCCAGACTGAGGTCAGGCCTCCAGGAGTGATCTTCTGCCTTCCATTGCCCAGCTGCCTCTCTGCCTGCACATCCTGCCCTTCTTCCTCCCTGGATCCTACACAGGCTCAAAAGACCCTTCCCCCATGGAACCTCAAGACAAGCCACCCAGCACCCAGACCATCCCACTGGCGGCCCTGGGCCATCAGACAATCTAGGCGTGAGTCCCTGAGCCCTCCTGTCCTCCTTTGCTGGCACAGCAAGGTGAGAATGTACCTCAGGGCGGTAATTTGGCATGGCAAAGAGGAAAGAGTCCACAGGTCATCAAGAAGGTACAGCACCAGAAAAAACAGTCCACAGGGCCACAGTAAGATACGGCAAGCCATGTTGCACCTCCCCACATACAGGTAGTATCAATGTTATTTGGAAAGATGGTGGTTACTTTGTGAGTAGAAGAATCAGAATGAACATTGTTGTGTAAAGCATAGTATAGGTGATTGCTAAAACTACAATTGTTCTGTATTTGTGCATGGGAAAGTAAGCATTGGGAGAGTAGTGCAGTAATCATAGGGATCCTTAGCGTTGACATTGAAATTGTTATATTTGTGTGGATATGCTTACAAATGGAATACTAACCATGGGCAGAGTGAATTCTCATACAGACAAGCTGAGAAAATGGTAAAGGATCTGATGATGGGATGAAAGGATAAATGGATGATGATGATGATATGGAATTTGATTCTTCTGTGTCTTCTATTTCCTCACAGATTTCACTTAAACAGGAAGGTGAGATGGCCTCTCTCAGTGGCCAAGCACACAAACGCAATGCACATGGAGGTGGGTATAACAAGCACTCTGATCACATTACAGTCATTTTATCTCTCCTAAATACAAAGGTGAGGCACGGCCAAGGAGGACACTTTGGGTTCCCTGAATTCAGTCACAAATGAGAGATGAGAGTATGTCTGTTGATTTTGATCAATCTGTATTACGTTCTCACAGTTTTATATACAGTATATATATATACAAATGGGATTGCTGCACTTAAAATTTATTTAAAGGAGACATCACTTCGGGTTCCATATTAGTGTCAAATGCATGACAGTTTCGGTCTGTACAGATAGTGCCATACAATAATGGTAATCTATGCAAGCATATATATATACACTTTTCTCTCATATGGGATCAATTAGACATGTGCAATTCGTTTTGTTACGAATTAGTTTTTTAATGAATTTCGACAAATTTGTTAATTCGGAAATATCTGAATTAACGAAAACCCGTTTAAAGAATTGTTCCGAATATTCGTAAATTCGAATATTCGAAAATTCCTAAATTCGTACATTCGAACATTCGTAATTTCGTAAATGCTTAAATTTGTACATTCGTAAATTCATAAATTTGTAAATTTGTAAATTAGTAAATTAGTGCATTCAAAAATCTGAAATAATAATTAACTAATAATAACTTAACTATTACTAACTATTAAATTATAGGTATTGGAATTTCCTTTCAAATTTGGCTGTTAGTGAACGTAACGAATACAAATTTATCCGAAGTTACGAATTATTTTCCGAAATAATGAATGCCGTATCTAAACGAATAGATCGTAATAAATTAATAATAATAAATAACAATAATAATAATAAAAATGTTTTATTATTATTATTAATATTATTTATTATTAATTTGTTCCGTTCCATTTGTATGGATTCGTATTCGTTACATTCACTAACAGCCAAATCTGAAAGGAAATTACAATACCTATAATTTAATAGTTAGTTATTATTTCATATTTTTGAATTTTCGGATTTACGAATGTACGAATTTACGAATGTACGAATTTACAAATGTACGAATGTACTAATTTACGAATGTATGAATTTACAAATGTACGAATTTACGAATTCCGATCATAACGAATGACCCAAAAAACGAAAAAAAAAAAACAAAAACGAATGAAACGAAATCAACAAATTTTTTGGCAGTGCACATGTCTAGGATCAATTAATCAATCATTCAACACCAATGAAGCTAATTAACAAAATAGAAAAAAAAGCATGTAGATATATGTTGAATCATGGGTCATCAGGTGCTACCGCTTTTCTCATTACATTCGATATGCACTAAAGAACAAACACACATCATAAATTTAAATTAAATATAAAGAGCTGCGCTTAGAACAATGATTAAGGTATGCTGCCCCCCTTAAAAGAGCTTCCCTAGGGATTCTCTGCTAATTAGAATTGTGTTACCAAGGGGTATGGCGCTCCCTATAGGGTGATATATGAGAGGGGTGGTCTATAGTGTTCTCAGGTGGTTTCCCCCAATATGGTCCCAATGAAGGTACCTAATAACCACAGGGAAACCTAGTTACCATAAATGTATATGTCTGTGCCTACACACATATGTATATACACGTACACCCACATATACCATCAGGGATAAAAGGTTGTTATGGACAAGGGCCGTCTTCAGTTGTGGTTCACTCAGATCCCTATAATAAGGGGTGTGGGCTGGAACAGGTCTGCACCCTATACCCCCACAAATGAGATAACTATGCCGTATATGTATAGGACATATACATACACTCTGCTAGTGCAAGATAATCCAAACCATAAGTATAAATAAACTCTGCTAAACAGTGCAAAATAAATAAATATATATAAAGATATGTGCCATAACATTACATATTATAATCAAAGTTAGTGCGAAAAAAAAAAAAAAAAAAATATTATAATCAAAATTAGTGCAAAAAAACCAGTTAGCAGTTTCTCAGTGATTATAGTCCTTAAAGTGAAATAACTTGTTCAGATCCAGTGTTCCAAGCAATTTCGTGACTTGAGTGCTCTCGGATAATTCCTGTGACTTTTGTGCTCCCCCTTATGGGTCCCCACTCACCAGATCCAACAGCCCCAAAAGGGGCAGATAGCATAGGATGTCTCAATCACAGTCTCCTCTCCACAGCATTCATGCGGGGCATTCGGGATGATTTCCGTGCTGATTGGTTTCCCCAATGGATTCCCGGATCCTCCAACCTCAAAAGGGGACAGATTGCATGGGGTGTTGCGATCACGATTTTTTCTCCCCCACCGTCCTAACGAGCATCCAGGTAGTGTCCTTACTATTGGGTTCAATGTTCACAATGGCTCCCTCATAAAAAGAAAAAATAGGAGGCTCCCATAGTGTAGTAAATATAAGAACCTTTATTCAAAAGACTCCATCACCATACAACGGAGTGAAATAAAAATAAATTTAAAAGCAAGGATAAGCTAGGTAAAAAAGCAGTTTGCTAGCTCAGGGTAGGAGATGTGCCTGAGAACGGGCCCGTGACAATAAATGCGTGCCGTGGGTTGGAGCTGTTTGCGCTCCACCTGCGTTCCAGACAGAGTCCATACCCGGAAGTGACGTAGCGTGCGTGGCGCCGTTGTACGCATTTCATCATTGACGTCTTCAGCAACGAAACGCGTACAACGGCGCCACGCACGCTACGTCACTTCCGGGTACGGACTCTGTCTGGAACGCAGGTGGAGCGCAAACAGCTCCAACCCGCGGCACGCATTTATTGTCACGGGCCCGTTCTCAGGCACATCTCCTACCCTGAGCTAGCAAACTGCTTTTTTACCTAGCTTATCCTTGTTTTTAAATTTATTTTTATTTCACTCCGTTGTATGGTGATGGAGTCTTTTGAATAAAGGTTCTTATATTTACTACACTATGGGAGCCTCCTATTTTTTCTTTTTATGAGGGAGCCATTGTGAACATTGAACCCATTAGTAAGGACACTACCTGGATGCTCATTAGGACGGTGGGGGAGAAAAAATCGTGATCGCAACACCCCATGCAATCTGTCCCCTTCTGAGGTTGGAGGATCCGGGAATCCATTGGGGAAACCAATCAGCACGGAAATCATCCCGAATGCCCCGCATGAATGCTGTGGAGAGGAGACTGTGATTGAGACATCCTATGCTATCTGTCCCTTTTGGGGCTGTTGGATCTGGTGAGTGGGGACCCATAAGGGGGAGCACAAAAGTCACAGGAATTATCCGAGAGCACTCAAGTCACGAAATTGCTTGGAACACTGGATCTGAACAAGTTATTTCACTTTAAGGACTATAATCACTGAGAAACTGCTAACTGTTTTTTTTGCACTAATTTTGATTATAATATGTAATGTTATGGCACATATCTTTATATATATTTATTTATTTTGCACTGTTTAGCAGAGTTTATTTATACTTATGGTTTGGATTATCTTGCACTAGCAGAGTGTATGTATATGTCCTATACATATACGGCATAGTTATCTCATTTGTGGGGGTATAGGGTGCAGACCTGTTCCAGCCCACACCCCTTATTATAGGGATCTGAGTGAACCACAACTGAAGACGGCCCTTGTCCATAACAACCTTTTATCCCTGATGGTATATGTGGGTGTACGTGTATATACATATGTGTGTAGGCACAGACATATACATTTATGGTAACTAGGTTTCCCTGTGGTTATTAGGTACCTTCATTGGGACCATATTGGGGGAAACCACCTGAGAACACTATAGACCACCCCTCTCATATATCACCCTATAGGGAGCGCCATACCCCTTGGTAACACAATTCTAACACATCATAAATTTATATACATAACCAACTGTATCCCAAAAAAATATAAATATTATCATTGTTTCACAAGCCTAAAAATTTATAAATCAAAGAAATAAATATAATCAAAATCTGAATTCAATCATACCCATATAGCTCTCCCCTCTCTCGATCTGAGAACTACAGCGGGAGGGGCTGAGAATCCCTCGCTGATTTCAGTCGGGAGGGGGGGGGGGAGGTAGGTGGGCAGTCACGTGAGTGCTGAGCGGCGCTCTAAAATAAGGTATAGAATGGTATTTTTTTATAAAGCATACTGGGGCACCTAACATTATCAAACACAGAGGACTGTGTGAAAATGTAGGGGCGGACACTGTCACGAGCTGAAAGGCAGGGGGGGGGGACAGAGGAGAGCTGTGGATGACGGAAGCACGTAAACTGACCACGGTGGCAGGGCACACAGCAGCCATGATAAGTGTAGTCAGTTTACGAGGGAACCAGGCAGGATCAGCCAGGTATTTTAGGTGATAGAAAGGGACAAATTACACAGCACAAGCATTGTGCTGTATAACATGCTTTAAAGAAACAGGATTCTTTTTTTTTTTTTATGGTAACAAACGCTTTAAGAAGGGCTGAATTTTGGAAATATTATGGAAGTGAAGGAGGGAAGATTTAGACAATGATTGAATATAGGGCTGAAAGAAAAGGTTCTTACATTGTAGTTTGAAGTGGAATTCTATAACCAGATCTGTGAAGATTTACCAGCTGTAATCCTAGGTTTATTGTAAGTTCCCTTCATTTAGAGCTGATTTCTACCATCAAGATGAAAGCCCCAGTTTGCTTAATTAAGAACACAGTAGAAGATGGAAAAGCAAAGCTTGTGGTAAACCCTGAGGCTATCACAATCCTCTCCAAGATCCACCAACCAGTGGTGGTGGTGTCAATTGTTGGCCTGTACCGTACAGGAAAGTCCTACTTGATGAACAAGTTGGCTGGAGCTCAGAAAGGTGAGTGTCAGTTAGAAGGAAGCTATATAGCTACTGCTGCATGTTTAAATGATAATTTTTCTAAGTTTTATAATTGAAGGATTCAGCCTGGGTGCTACAGTTCAATCTAAAACCAAGGGTATCTGGATGTGGTGTGTTCCTCACCCCACCAACACGAATCACACTCTGGTTCTATTGGACACAGAAGGTCTTGGTGATGTAGAGAAGGTGAGAACATGATATGAATCGCCTATTTGTCCTTAATTAGCCCTTCGTGATTTTTGTTAATGTTCAAATAAAGTACTGTCAGGTAAAATGAAGTTATAGTCAGGTGGATTCCATAATCCCCTACAGGTTTATTTTCCTAACTTATGCTGCTGGACCTGGATTGGGCAGACTTTGGTTCCAAACTGTACAAGTTCCGCCCCACTCTATGTTGGCTGGAGGACCTATATACCTGTCTTTGTAACCACCATCTTGTGCCCATTTCTTCTGGCCAGAGGCCCTTCTCACACATTACCCAGCCTGAGACCTATCACTTGAAATAAAGGAATGTCCATGCATTTGCATCACTTTACTGCAACTTCCCATTTCATCCCATGACATATTACATGTAAAATACTCACAACTTTGGCGCAGAATGGCACTAGCATGGATAAACATTTTGTAGCAGAACCCAACTCACCTATTTTTGAGAATAGAAAACGAAATGCCGGCAACTCCGGAAATTCTTCTGTAATCTTTTATTATAACATGACCATTAAAATGTGACAGCTGACGCGTTTCGGCACTTAGCCTTGTTCACAGCACACTTATTTTTGCCGGCTATCCTTTTATTTTTCTCCTAGGGAGCCCCACAGAATTGGGACCACTTCCCCGTGTATACTAAGTGATCCAGCAACTCCAGTTTACCAATTTCCCCTAAAATGCAAGCTTTGTTTATGTATTTTTGTGTCTTGAGTGAGGATTGGGTTGTTTTTTTTAGAATATATAATTGTTATTGCTTCAATAGAATCTATATTTCTATTTTCGTGTAATATATATCTGCTTCTGAGAAAAAAAAAACTATTTTATAAGTCACAAGAAGCTCTGTAGATAAAACACAACTTCACTTAAAGTGAAATATGCCAAGATATGTTAAAGTGGTTGTAAACCCAGGCAGGAAAAAACAAAAAAAACAAAGACCTGCAAGACAAAGGCATAATGAGCTAGCATGCGTAGCATACTAGCTCATTATGTATTACTCACCTGGGATCCAAGCCCCCGCTGCGGTGCCCGTACACAGCACCAGCCGGGGACATGTCATCCCGGAGTTACTTACGGGTATAGCGGCTCTGGCGCTGTGATTGGCTGGAGCCACGAGGACATCACTTCCGCGCACGCGCGCAGGAGCCGCCGGTAACGCCACACTCACTGAAAGCAACGGCACGTACGTGCCATTGCTTCAGTGTGCATGTGCCGATTACGTCGGCACATGCAAATACAGGGGATATATCCTAAACCGTTCAGGTTTAGGAGATAGAAAATGAAAGATATGTATGTACTTCATGCCTGTCTATATTACCAGAATTAATGTGGACTACAAAATTAAATAATATATAAAACGGCTGCTGCCCCTAACTAAGGTAGATGTGGTACTTTAGATATTAGTGAAAGAAATGTAGGGGGCGCTCAAACACCAGGTAAAAATACTACTGTGCAATATACGAAAAAAGTGCCTAATGCCGCGTACACACGGGAGGACTTTTTGACCAGACTGGTCCAACGGACTTTCCGACTGACTTTCGAATGAACGGACTTGCCTACACACGATCAACCAAAGTCCGACAGATTCGTACCTGATGATGTACGACCAGACTAAAGTAAGGAATTTGATAGCCAGTTGCCAATAGCTGCCCTAGCGCCGGTTTTTGTCCGTCGGACTAGCATACAGATGAGCGGATTTTTCGACCGGACTCGAGTCCGTCGGAAAGATTTGAAACATGTTTTATTTCTAGATCCGCCGGACTTTTGGGGAAAAAAAAGTCCGCTGGAACCCACACACGATCCGACGGAGTCCAGCCTGCCAGACCAAGTCTGCCGGAAAGTCCGCTCGTGTGTACGCAGCATAAGGGAACACACTTAAGTACTCATATTAAAGTGCAAAGTGACACATAAAAACATAAATAGATGTGACTTGTGTAAAAAAAACTGTAATAAAGCAATATAAACAGTAATGAAGATGAAGATGAAGATTTGATAATCAATCAAAGTCCTAGCCAAAGTGACTCTTCTGTGCTGAAAAATCTTCTGAATATTATTATTATAGTAAGTGATCCTTCACCAGCTGAGCGAATAACACCCAAAGTGCTCCATAGGTGGGTTCTGCTTACCAGATGATGGTGACCCCTTTACTTAAAATGCAGGTCAAAGACGTTTTTGGCAAGATATTACTTGCTAAATAGGTGGAGACTGTAGAAGCATAAAAAAAACCTTCCTCCGACAAAGATCATAGATGGGATATGTAACGAAAGTATAAAAAGATACCAATAGTGTAATCCTGTTTATTTAAAATAGACAATAAAAAACAAAGTGCCCAATGGCTGCTTACATGTGTAGTGCCTTAGCCCGACACTGAGGCAGTGTGCGTGTCAGGTAGTCGAATGGTGCCCCGTGGCTCTCACTCGTAGCTGGCGTGCGTTCCACCTTCCAGCGTGAACAACCAAAGGGACCGGAAGTGACATGACCAAGACTCAGGTTTAGGAGATATCCAGGGTAACTACAGGTAAGCCTTATTATATGCTTACCTGTAGCAAAACGTGTGTTGTAAGGGTGTACAACCACTTTAAAGTATAATTTGTCCTATTGTTTTCAAATGTTTTATTCCTTATAGGGAGATAGCAGAAATGATGTCTGGATTTTTAGCCTTGCTGTCCTTCTAAGCAGTGCCTTGGTGTATAACAGCAAAGGAACCATCGATCAGGATGCCATGGACAAATTAAAGTATCCTTTTATAACTGACTACAAGAAGATATAATATGTAATTGTATTCTCAGAGATTGTCCATACAGTAAGTGAGAATTTTCTATAGACATAGACATATATGGATAGCTTGGATTCTTTATATCTACATTATTTAGAAGCCCTGGGTTGTATTTATCAAAGGGCGAGAGCTGACTATCAAAACCAGTTTACTTAATTTTTTTTAATGTGGATTAGTGTGCTAAATTTAGAGGTAAATATATGTTTATTGTATACAATAAAAATATAAGAACATTCCAGGTCAATCCTCATATCCAATGTCACATTTGTACAGCACATAGCATATCAAAAGTAGGTAGGGTATATTACATACTGGGATACAAAAACAATAAAGGTGTACATTTGAGTTACATAGAAATGTGCGCATGAAAACCAAAAAATTGGGATCCAGGATCTGAGGTCGGTGTATACTAGTATTGTAGATAAGAAAAAGGGGAGAAGAAAAGAGAAAAAAGAGAGGGATAAGAGAGTAGGAAATAAGAAGTCCCAAAGTGATCGAGGAGGAGGAGAAGAGAGAGAGAGGAGAGCTTGAGCGAACCTGATAGGGATGGGTATGATTAAAAGACCCATCAGTCTGCGGGTGTGAGCAACTGTTTTAGGGAATCCAATGTGGAAAAGTCTATCCAGAGAAGCAATAGAACTTTGAATTTATTAAAAGTATAATTATCCAGAGCTTACATCTCTTCCATAGTCCATACGCATGATGTTATTGACAGTAGAAACCCACAAGGACAAGAGGGGAGTAGTGGTTGTTTTCCAGAATAACATGATCAACTGTCTAGCTGCTGATAAAAAGAAGCACAGTATATTGTGTTTCTACGATGCTATAGTGCCTGGGAGCATAGACAAAAGAGCCATTTCTGGGGTAGGAGTCAGCGTTTTATCATAAATAGCCCTGTGTATGGAGAAAACCTTAGACCAAAGGGGTTGAATTTTAGTACACTTCCACTAGATGTGGAGGTAGCTCACCTCCTCAGATCCACACCGCCAACAGGTAGGGGTGACGGATGGGAAAATTTTGTGTAAGGAGTGGGGGTCCCTGTACGATCGGGAGATGAGTTTAAAGTTTTTCTCTAGTGTATAGCACGAGATGGAGGATGTATGTGTGAAGTGGAATGATTTTTGCCAATCAGCCATTGTGAGTTCCCTCCCCGATTCCGTGGGACACCTTCTGGTGTAAGGTGAGAGTTGGTCATGTAGTGGTGCGTGTAATAGTTTATAAATGGTGGAGAGTAGATGTCTGGGTGTTTCTGTGAAAGGTCTGTGTGTCTGAGAGGAAGAAAATAGGTCCGAACAAAAGGAGGACAAGTGAAGCGCAGTGAGCCAGTTATCTTGGCCCTCTGGGACAATCAGAGAACTTGACCTGGGATGTATGAAAGATCCAGCTACTGGCCATGCGGAGCGTGTGAATGGACCCACCCTGGAGGAACCCATCACCTGAGGTAGCGGGGTTGTCAAATAATGGGGTGAGCGGGGAGGGGTCAGTGATTAGGAGGGGGAACATCCCCTTCTTATACCATAAGTGCAGAGCAGCTGCGGTAAGCGGAGAGGGAGAGGACAGACCTAGTGGCTCCTGGCTATGGCTCCAGAGAAGAGCCCTGAGATCTGACGAGCATAAGTCTTGTTCAACCAAAATGGATGCCTTAGTAAAAGGACGGGGAAATCATTCTAGTGTCCGAGCCGGGATTGCTGTCTTGTGGTAGAGCTTAAAATCAGGTAAACCAACGCCTCCTTGAAGTTTTGGATAAGTACATAACATATGGCAGATGCGGGATAAGCCCTGAAGCCATACAAAGAGAATGGAAATAGAGCGTAAGGAGTTAAAAAAAAAAACATTTAGGGACAGTAATTGGGACCGTTTGAAATAAGTAAAGTAGCTTAGGGAGAGAATCAATTTTGAGCATATTTATGCGGCCGAACCATGGTAAGGAGGATAAGACCCAGAAATCTAGATATTTCCTAATACGGGCCAGTAAGGGGACATAATTTAGGGAATAGAGATCTGCTAGATAAGAAGGGAGTGTCATTCCCAAAAAAGAAATACCCTTGGTACCCCATTGGAAGGAGAAATTGGATCGTATTTGGGCAAGAGTGGCTGGGGGTAAAGATACGTTGAGGGCTTCCATTTTAGACATGTTTAATTTGCTGTATTCTCCAAACCTATGAAATTCCTGCATTAATTAGGGCAGGGATGTGTGTGGATGTTGGAAATATACCAAAAGGTCGTCTGCATAAAGCGAGAGTTTATGATGCAAGGAAGGTGTCTGGATGCCTATAATAAATTCATTTTGTCTAATGGCCCCAGCTAAATGTTCTGTGACTAAAACAAAGAGTAAAGGGGATAGGGACAGCCCTGTCTAGTGCCATTAGATATAGCAAACAGTGTTGAGGAGACACAATTGGCTAGAACAGATGCTGAAGGTCATGAGTATAGTGACATAGCTTTATTGACAAAGGCATTTCCTTTCCTTTCTATCTGTCTACTCCTCACCTCACTCCTTCAGTCTCCACTCGCATTACTAACTTACTAACTGACATATCAGCATGGATGTCGCACCACTTTCTTAAACTAAATCTCTCTAAAACTGAGCTATTAATATTCCCCCCTGCCCGTGCCCCCCTCCATGACTTTTCCATCAAAATCAACAATGCAACCATCAGTCCCTCCCCTCACGCCAGGGTACTAGGTGTAATCCTAGACTCTGACTTGTCATTTCAGCCTCAAATTCAATCCCTGTCAAAAGTTTGTAGAATTCACCTCCGTAACATCTCTAAAATTCGCCCTTTTTTAACAAATGAAACCACCAAGCTCCTCATTCACTCCCTTGTTATCTCTCGCCTTGACTATTGCAACTCCCTTCTCATTGGCCCACCGCTCCATAGGCTATCCCCTCTTCAGTCTATCATGAATGCTGCTGCCAGACTTATACACCTTACCAACCGCTCAGTGTCTGCCAACCCTCTACTTCAATCCCTACACTGGCTCCCAATCACCCAGCGAATTAAATTCAAAATTCTAACCACAACATACAAAGCCATTCACAACTCTGCCCCAAGCTACATCACTAATCTTGTCTCCAAATATCACCCAAATCGACCTCTCCGCTCTTCTCAAGACCTCCTGCTTTCAAGCTCTCTCATCTCCTCCTCCCATGCTCGTCTCCAGGATTTATCCAGAGCCTCTCCCATCCTCTGGAACTCGCTACCTCCATCTATCCGGCTATCCCCTACTCTTGCTACCTTCAGGCAATCCCTGAAAACTCATCTCTTCAGGAAAGCCTATCATGTCTCCAACTAATCTCCTACCACTTCCACCAGCTCATTCCCCACAGTTACAACCTTTTGTACCACCTGCCCCACCCTATTAGATTGTAAGCTCTTCTGAGCAGGGCCCTCTTAATCCTATTGTATGGTATTGTATTATAACTGTATTGTCTCCCTTTTATATTGTAAAGCGCTGCGTAAACTGTTGGCGCTATATAAATCCCGAATAATAATAATAATAATAATAATAATAATTTCCAGTTAAGGTTAAAGGCCTTCTCTGCATCAAAGGAGAGAAGGCATGCTTTTAAGTTGTACCGTTGTATGCAGGAGATGAGGTGAATGGTTTTAATGGTGTTATCCCGTGCCTCTTGCCCGGGTACAAAGCCCACTTGGTCCTTATTTATAACTGCAGGTAAAAGCACGGATAATCGGTTGACCAACACTTTTGCAAATAATTTGATGTCCAAATTAAGGAGGGAGATTGGGCGGTAGCTACTACATTAAGAGGGATCTTTGCCTGGCTTAAGAATTACGGAGATGTTAGCGGATAGCATATTCGTAGAGGGTAAGTGGGAATTGTCTATGGAATTAAATGCCGCCGACAGGATTGGGGCGATAAAAGGGGCAAATGTTTTATAAAATCTAGGTGAAAACCCATCTGGGCTAGGACATTTCCCAGGTTTCAAACCTTTGTTGGAGTCTAGAAACTCTGAGTCAGATAGAGGTTTGTCTAGCTCTGAAGCCTCTTCGACGTCCACTTGCGGTAAAGCAGTTTCTAGGATATATCCCTCCATAGTGGAGGATGGGGAACCCACATGAGCTTTAGGTGGACGTGACAAATTATATAATTGGAATTAATATTTATGGAGAGCAGATGAAATCCCCTGGGGTTCACAGATCCGCTGCTGGTCAGGACTGTGTATGAAGTGAACTGGGCAGCGAGGCGGACGAGGGTGAAGGGCTCCCGCTAGATGTTGGCTGCGTTTGTTGGCCAGGGAGTAGGGGTAGTTACGTGCCTTATCCCTCGCTATAGGAGAATTGGAATCTAGCATCTGGAGTAGGTCATGCTGAGCGTTGGACAGGTCCACAAAGACCGTCGGATCCAGGGCTTGCTTCTGAGTTGTCTCCAGGGTAGCTATGGTAGAAAGGAGGCAGATAATGCTCTACTTTAACCATGAACCATGTTGTATGAAGATCCCACGGAGTACACACCTCAGGGCTTCCCACTTCACCAGGGGGCTAGTGTCATCAGACCTGTGGTCCATAACAAAGTCATGGATCGCCTGTTTAATTGCTGCTATGCATGGTGTGTCCTTTAATAAGTTGTCATTAAGATGTCAAGTGAACTGCCTGGGATCGGTATATGCGGTAGGTGTAGGTGAACAGGAGCATGATCCAACCACAGGATGTTACCTAGGGATGTTGTGACTGGGAAATCTAATAGGGATTGGGGGACTAAGAAATAGTCAATACGACTGTAGGAGTTCTGGGCCACCGAGTAATGACTGGAGTCTCTCTCAAAGGGGTATTGAACACACCAGACATCTACTAATTGTGCAGAGCGTAATAATGACTTGATGTGTGTGAGAGTGGAGTGAGGGATAGAAGACTTACCTGAGGAGGCATCCACAGATGAGGAGAGAGCCACAATGAAGTCACCACTAAGGATGAAACAGGGACCACCTAAAGAGATCAGTCTGTCTAAGACAGCAGATAAGAAAGTCCCCTGGTCTTGGTTAGGTCCATACACATTGGTGACTGTATATATAGAAGAGTTATGCCCCGTACACACGGTCGGACATTGATCGGACATTCCAACAACAAAATCCATGGATTTTTTCAGACGGATGTTGGCTCAAACTTGTTTTGCATACACACAGTCACACAAAGTTATCGGAAAATCCGATCGTTCTGGACACGGTGACGTAAAGCACGTACGTCGGGACTATAAACGGGGCAGTAGCCAATAGCTTTCGTCTCTTAATTTATTCTGAGCATGCGTGGCACTTTGTCCATCAGATTTGTGTACACACGATCGGAATTTCCGACAACGGTTTGTGTTGTCGGAAAATTTTATAGCAAGCTCTCAAACTTTGTGTGTCGGAAATTCTGATGGAAAATGTGTGATGGAGCCCACACACGGTCGGAATTTCCGACAACAAGGTCCTATCACACATGTTCCGTCGGAAAATCGGACCGTGTGTACAGGGCATTAGACTTAAGCTTAAGAAAAATAAACCTACCAGAGGGATCAATAAGAGAGTCTAATGCCCCATACACACAGTAGGATTTTCTGATGGAAAATGTTCTATGGGAGCTTGTTGTCGGAAATACCGACCGTGCGTAGGCTCCATCGGACATTTGCCATCGGAATTTCCTACACACAAAATTTGAGATCTGTATCTTCTATTTTCTGACAACAAAATCCGTTCTTGTAAATTCCGATCGTGTGTACACAATTCCGACACACAAAGTTCCACGCATGCTCGGAATCAAGCAGAAGAGCCGCACTGGCTATTGAAACTTAATTTTTCTTGGCTCGTCGTACCTGTTGTACGTCATCGCGTTCTTGACGTTTGGAATTTCCGACAAAATTTGTGTGACCGTGTGTATGCAAGACAAGTTTAAGCCAACATCCGTCGGAAAAAAAAACATGGATTTTGTTGTTGGAAAAGCCTATCGTGTGGGGGCATAAGACCTCCGGATTGATGGTGTAGTGGAATGCTATGGAGACCCCTTTTGATTTGGATTGCGGTTTGTGCTGTGGAACCACTTTCGGAAGTATCAATTGTTGAGTGCAGATATATCCGCACCTTTAAAATGTATCTCTTGCAGAAGCAATATTTTAGATTGAGCTTGATGGAAGTGATAAAATATTTGGCTCCGCTTCTCTGGAGTATTAAACCCCCTGCAGTTAAAAGATGCCGATGTAATATTTTCACAGGGCAACATATCTATGGTAAGGTAGGAAAAGGTGTAAGTCCGCTTAATGGGGAGATTCACAGGGTCAAAGTCTTCATTAGGTTCGCTCAAGAAGAAGAAGTAGGGTGGAGAGTGTAAAGCAAGAGGGGAAGGGAGAAAAGGGGAGGGAGAGGGGAGAAAATGACAAGCAAGTAAAGGGGTTAGTATCCTTCTCCAGTTCAGAAAGGAGAGAAGGAGCAATAAGTGGAGAGAAGAAAACCAGCAACCACATAAAAAGGACAGGCAACGTATGACCAATGTGATCAGGGCTGAGTAGCCCTGGTTATCGTGGTCAGTTTAGAGGGGACATACAGGAAGTGGCAGATTCAGGTTTTATTTTTTTTTACAGTTTAGAGGGGGGCAGATTACACAGCACAAGCACTTTGTTGTTTTCAGCAGATGCTCAGTGGATATCAGGAGATTTACCCATATCACACATTGCGGCTCCAAACTCTTTGAGGTGTTAGCCTCTACGAGCCTTCAGCCTGTTTTCCTACATTATCCAAACAGGCTCTCTAAACACACATATGCTGGTTTATATTGCCATCACCTGTGTACTCTAGCTCTGTGTCAGCGCTTATTCTCTGCTCGATATATATCCATATTTTTGCTTACCAGCACTATAGCATACTATTATTTGTGTGATTGAACACTATATGATTTTTTGCTCCTGAGGAAGCGTACCTTTACCTTTATGTCGAGCAAATAACTGAGTATTCTGCGCCCGGATCCACATCCTGACCCACAGCTCCTTACATCTATATCTTTACTTGGAGATTACTATGAGTATTCCAAATATTGTCCTCTTGGACATATCAATGTATTTTTTCTACTATGTAACATGGTGTCAGAGTTTGTGTACAGGGTTTAAAATCACTAGTTTAATTAATTTTTATATGTATTTATATGCAACTATTTACTCTAATTATGTATAAAATAAAAAATCTAATCACTTTTATATGGTCTATCCGTGTGCCTCTAAAGTCCACGTTCTTAGCTTTTAGTTTTTTATATGTCCATTATCGGGACATTGGCACACTATTACCTGTGCACTCACAGTGTCACCCTGTGAAAGTACACACTAAATCCAAAATGTTTTTCACTGTGTTGTTTAATCTGCTCTAAAGGACAAGGATCTGTATTTTTCTTTTTTGAGTTAACAAACACTTTAAGGGATAAAACTGTCTAAATAAAGTATAGTGCATATCCATGCACTATAAGGCCTAAGGGGGGTATTCGTGAAAAGCACACGGAGTGTCTCCCGGTCCCAGGGGCTCCCAGGGGGTAAATCAGGACCCAAACACGTGGAGCGAGAGATGAATATCTATGATTCAAATAAAAAGGGGGGGGGGGTGGAAGATGCCAGTGGCTTAAATAGAAGTGCAAACATGTTAATTGCTATAACTAAAATAGGTAGGGGAAAAGGGTAACCAAAAACAATCTGGAATTGAACTTCATCAGTCTGTGGAACTAAACAGATAGACCCTGGAGGGTCTTCGATGCAGGGTAGCAACCTTGGGCAGAAGTAAAGAACCGTCTTTGTCCCAAAGGAAAAAAAAATGGGAATTGAAGAATGAGGTTATGGCAAGAAAAAGGGAACCAGTCCACGTTCAATCATCCAGAGGTAGTTGCAAAGAGGGCCTGGAGCATTTATTCCTGCCTTGCTTCTGCCACTGAGGAAGAAATGGGAGGCCTGGAGTCGTTGGAGAAAAAGGCCAATCCGGCAATGAGACTTGAGGTAGTTCCAGGGTGCTCAAAAAGTTAGGAAGGTCTCCCAGGGTACGAAAAAGTGCGATTTTAACGTCATGGTAGACTCGGAGCAGGAAGGGGAACCGCCACTGGTATTTGATGTGTCCCTCTTGTAGGTGTACCATAAGTGGTTTCAAGGCACGCCTCATGGCCAGGGTCTGGCATGAGAGGTCTGGTAAAAGCATAACAGGGGTTCCATTTAGCAAGATAGAATCCTAGGTGCTGGCCCCCCACACAATTTCTTCTTTAATCTTATAAAAGTGAACTCTGCACAGCGTGTCACGAACAAAAGAAGAGTCTGGTTTCTTCGGGCCCGAGGTCCTGTGGACTGAACTCAGCATCACTTACTACTGTCCTCTGAACTCTGCATCACCTACCACTGACCTCTGAACTTAACTTAACTTAACTTACTACTAACCTCTGAACTCTGCATCACTTACTACTGACCTCTGAACTCAGCATCACTTACTACTAACCCCTGAACTCAGCATCACTTACTACTGACCCCTGAATATAGCATCACTTACTACTGACCCCTGATCATTGCATAACTTACTACTGACTTCTGAACTTAGCATCACTTAATACTGACCTCTGAACTCTGCATCACTTACTACTGACCCCTGAAATCAGCATCACTTACTACTGACCTCTGAACGCTGCATCATTTACTACTGACCTCAGAAATCAGCATTATTTACTACTAACCCCTGAACTCAGCATCACTTACTACTGACCCCTGAACATAGCATCACTTACTACTGACCTCTGAACTCAGCATCACTTACTACTGACCCCTGAACTCAGCATCACTTACTACTGACCCCTGAAATCAGCATCACTTACTACTGACCTCTGAAATCAGCATCACTTACTACTGACCTCTGAACTCTGCATCACTTACTACTGACCCCTGAAATCAGCATCATTTACTACTGACCCCTGAAATTGGCATCACTTACTCCTGATCTGAACTCTGCATCACTTACTACTGACCCCTAAACATAGCATCACTTACTACTGACCCCTGAACATAGCATCACTTACTACTGACCCCTGAAAATAGCATCACTTACTACTGAACTCTGCATCACTTACTACTGACCTCTGAACTCTGCATCACTTACTACTGACCCCTGAAATCAGCATTATTTACTACTGACCCCTGAAATCAGCATCACTTACTACTGACCTCTGAACTCTGCATCACTTACTACTGACCCCTAAACATAGCATCACTTACTACTGACCCCTGAACTCTGCATCACTTACTACCTACCTCTGAACTCAGCATTGCTTATTACTGACCCCTGAATAGCAGCACTTACTACTGACCCCTGAAATCAGCATCACTTACTACTGACCTCTGAAATCAGCATCACTTACTACTGACCTCTGAACTCTGCATCACTTACTACTGACCTCTGAAATCAGCATCACTTACTACCGACCTCTGAACTCTGCATCACTTACTACTGACCTCTGAACATAGCCTCACTTACTACTGACCTCTGAACTCTGCGTCACATACTATTGACCTCTGAACTCTGTGTCACATACTACTGAACCAGACCCCTGGATTCTGTATTATTTACTACTGACCTCTGTACTCTGCCTCACTTGCTACTGACCTCTAAATTCTCTGCCACTTATTACTGACCTCTGAACTCTGCATTACTTACTACAGATCCTTAAACTCTTCCTCACTTATTACTGACCCCTAAATCTGCATCATATACTACTGACCCCTGAACTCTGCATCACTACTGACCCCTGAACTCTGCATCACTACTGACCCCTGATCTCAGCATCACTTACTACTGACCTCTGAGCTCTGCGTCACTTACTACTAACCTCTGAACTCTGCATCACTTACTACTAACCTCTGAACTCTGTGTCACTTACTACTGACCTCTGAACTCTGCATTACTTACTACTGACCCCTAAGCTCAGCTTCACTTATTACAGGCGGCAGTAGTAAGTGATTTTGAGTGCAAGAGTCAGTAGTAAGTGAGTAAGTGATGCAGATTTAAGGGGTCAGTAGTAAGTGAGGAAGAGTTCAAGGGTCAGTAGTAAGTAAGGAAGAGTTCAAGGGTCAGTAGTAAGTGGTGGGAAGTTCAAAGGTCAGGAATAAGTAATGCAGAGTAGTCTCTGTCTCACAGTATAGGTATACAGCCCTCCCCTGCAGAGCTCACCTCTGTTTTCTCTCTCCATGGAGTAACATGTTTCTTTCTGCAGCTCTGGCTGTCTTCCTCCTTTTCCAGGGTCCAGTGGGTGGGGCTAATATTTAACAGCCATTCACAACTTTTCTATGGAGTATCACAACCCCCCACCCCCATCACTTTCAGCAAAACCCAAAGTACCGCCCCCTCCCCTGTCTATACAAACACAGCTGCAGCTGAGACACAGTAGGGAAACAAATGGTGTTTCCCCACACAGAAGAGGGCCAGCACTTGATGTTAGAGCCATGACTTTGCAGTGAGAAGGAAGAGAAGGTGAATATTGCAGCAAGATTTGCGTTTTACAAGATGACCAATACACATTTTATTTTTATCAGATTGGTGGAGTTGGGCTCAGTTGCTTCTTATGTAAAGGTTGCATTAGAATCACTGGGTCCCTGCAATTACCTTCCATAGTGCACATTAGGCCTCATGCACGCAGACGCTTCACAGCTCTTTTGTGCTGAGACATAAAACCCTGGCGCTTTCTGGTGCCCAGGGAGTGGCACATGCCACGTACAGTCACCAAGTGAATGGCTGTACACAGAAATTGTAACCTTAGCAGACAGGAGCTGCTAAGCATCCATGTACTGTACATGAAGCCTTGTAGTGATAGAACATTCATTAACCACTTTAATACCAGGCACTTACACCCCCTTCCTGCCCAAGCCAATTTTCAGCGCTGTTGCTGTTTAAATGATAATTGCGCGGTCATGCTACACTGTACCCAAACAGAATTTTTATCATTTTGTTCCCACAAATAGAGCTTTCTTTTGGTGGTATTTGATCACCTGCGGTTTTTATTTTTTGCTAAACAAATAAAAAAACACCAAAAATTTGGAAAAAAAAAAGTTTTTCTTCTTTTGTTTCTGTTATAAAATTTTGTAAATAAGTATGTTTTAGCCTTCACTGATGGGCACTGATAAGGCGACACTGATAGGCACTGATAAGGTGGCACCAATGAGGTGGTGAAGTAATCAATATAATAATTAATATTATATCTGTGTATTAATTTGTCTAGTCCCTGTAATTAGTTGGTCTATTAAACTCCGAGCACATGTTATTGTTAATATCACAATAATACAAGATTAGCTATGAAACCAAACACACAATTTATAGGTAATAAAGTCTTATTTATTTCCCAAGGAAATAAGAAGCTAACATGAAATACTAGAGAAAGATATTACAAACACAGACCAACAATCAGAACGTATAATACAAGAACATCAAAGATACTTATCACAAGGCTCTCTGCTAGGCTTTGTTTCTTCTAGCTAAGAGATAGCTGGAAGATATCTGGAAGACTGAGGCATAGTCCCAAACCATGATCCAAAGGGGAAGGGGCTATTTCTCTTCCTTGCTCAGTCTTTTATACTTCGATCATACACCATTCAAACCCAACCCCATTGCCATACCATCTAGACTTTTGATGAATCACAGTATTTATGGGGTAGTCCTTCTCAACAGTACTGTCTGTCCTGCTGTACTTTGGCATTGTCCATGTCAATCTTTAGGTGTCTGTTGATCCTTTGATCTTTGTCACCCACCGTCATCAATCATCCTGTCAGCCATGGCCCCTTTCAAGTTTGCATTATAGCAATAGACGGTCCGGAGCCAAGAGCTGAGAAACGACATTCCAGACTGCCTCAGGAAAGAAAATGCTTGATTGTATCCACCAGAAAGAAACCACTTTAAAACCATGGAATTGCAAGGATTAGCCTGGGTGATCTTTGGGAATAGGAAACAGATATGTACGGATTTATGACAGATCCAATTCAAACTCTGGATACTAAATATGACACTAGACCATGTTGCTATGCAACATATGCCGCTTTGCGCCTAAAGGGCGCATACCACCCTTCTTCAGACACGGCTCCCATTGAACAGTCCATAAATGTCTTAACGCATGTCGTTTCCCATCCTGTGTTTCTGAACCAGTACCTATGGAACAGTCCTTAACTGTATTACTGTGTTGCGTTTTTCAACATGAACATCTCCTATGGAACAGTCCATAACTGTCTTACTGTGTTGCGGTTTTCAACATGTGCTTCAGAAACAGCTCCTATGGAACAGTCCATAATAGTCTTACCGTGTTGCGCTTCCCAACACATGCCGCTTTGCCACTGAGTGACACACCACCATCATTCTTCAGTGACAGCTTCCATGTCACCATTCTGTATCTTCTCCTTTCCGATATCTTTAGGGCGGCGTGCAGTACTGGAAAGGGGTGTCCATTCACTCAGTGGCAAAGCAGCACGTGTTGGGAAGCGCAACACGGTAAGACCATTATGGACAGTTCCATAGGAGCTGTTTCTGAAGCACATGTTAATATCACAATAATACAAGGTTAGCTATGAAACCAAACACACAATTATCATGAAAATTGACTTTTTTTCTTTTTGAGTCCCCCAAGCCTTTTCCCATTAATTGCAAAGCTAGGGAACAATTGCCATATTTTCCTAAAGTAAGCAATCAGTATTGGTAAACTTTGCCATATTACTCATGAAAAATGGCAATGCAATTTGCGTCCAACTACATACAAGTCAGAATGGTAGATTAGCCCAGGGGGCAAAGATTGGAATGTTCATCCAGTCTTGTTGCTGGCTATTTTTAGGGTGTGGACTGTCATTTCTTATCTCTTCTTCAGAACTGTGTGATCTGTCCTGGCTGCTATCTTTCATATCAGGCCTTTGTGCTGTGCTGTCCCTGTCCTGAGTCGGGGTTTTCATTGCAGATACCTGTATTTTTGGGGTTTCCTGCTCCACGCTAGCAATGTTAAGGGCTTTACGAAATCTATGTCCATGTCTATTCCATTTAGAACATCTGAACTCTCTCTGCCTTCCTGTACCTCTGCTTATTACGGATACACCTGCCTTTGACCCATATTCCCTATCACTGGACTCTTGACAGAAGTCTTGCAGAATATTGACAACATTTTGGTAGGATCTAGCATTCCTCAGAGCCATTCTAGTGGGACAGCTTACATAACACTTATTGGCCATTGAGTATATGAAACTTGTATCATCCTCCAATAAGTCAGGACAGTTGAAAACTTTCGTATACAATGCAAGATACTCACTGCAGAACAAAATTGGGTCATCTCCTCTCATAAATTTCATTTGTTGTAAATCACTCATACCATTATCAGGACTGTCCACAATACGCAGCAACTCTTTCCTCCGCACCTCTGCATCTGCTAAGTTATCATTAACCTGTGCAGATAACTGGCCTGCCAAAGGTCCTGGTAGCCATGCTTTCAGAAGAGAACATGCATCCTCATTACTCAAATGAAATTTAAGGACTAGAGCCTCAAATTTATTGGACAGACTCACTGGTGATTCCAGGGCTTTAAATTCACCCAGAATCTGGCACAAAGTAAGTCTCTCTTGGATTGTAATCAAACTGTTATTCTGCTTTGAAGCTATGGGTGCAATAGCAGACTGTGTTTCATCACAGCCCTTCTCCTCATTAACTGTGCAGATATTGGCTAATTGGCATGTTCCTTCGTGTTCATTGAGCGATACTATACAGTGCTTTTAGTAAGAAGCTGGGAGTGTGCATTTGCTAATTTTCTTTCTAAAGACATAACCAACTCTTCCATCTCTGACACCTTTATTCGCAATGACTCTAAAAGTTTGCTCTTCACATTACAGTCCATGCTGCACCTCTGAAGGTGTTCTTGTAGCTCACTGTTTCTTTCTGACAAATTGCCTGCTGTAGCCCGCAATTCATCCATTTCACTACTGGAGGCTGTTGCAATCTTTAGAAGGTTTTCACTGATTTCCTCTATGTCCTCCCCGAGACGTCTCCTCTCTGCTTCCCACTTCCCCTCCATTTGCTCAGATATAAATTTAACTCTGAGCAACACTGCAACTGCAATTTCATTTGCCAACCTTTCTTTTTTAACTTTTTTTTTTTTTTTTAGCTGTTTACCCAATAATCTGCTATTATATTGCTGACACTGAGACAATAGTACCTTACACTGGCTTTTAAGAGGTTCATCTGCACATGAATGATAATTGGCAGAAGTGTACTTTTTAACATATGTATACACAAGTTCCATTTCACAACCATACAATCCACACAATACACAATTCTATTTGTACTAACGTTCCAACACTGCACTAAGTAATAAACCAAACTCAATTATTGTTAGCTCTTACAACTCACAAAAAAAAAAAAACGAATCACTCTTATAGCATTCAATATTCTTCATTCATTACCACTTTTACCTGATATCCTTCAAAACCATTAAACTTTTGCATATCCATAGAAAAGACTCACCACGCTTACTGTGGCATTATCAGCTGCCTTGTATCTGAGCACTTCTGTCCTGTAGGTTCTATGTGGCTTTTAGGATTATCACATGCTTTCTGGGGAATATCCATTGATATGCTAATTTGCATCTTAGTCTACATTGAAGCTCGTCTAACCTGTTTTTACCAGAGTTGCTTCAATGCATAGACACACAAACAAACAAAAAAACTGATACAAAGCCGTTTAAACCTAACAGTGACTTGTAGTTCTACAGCCTACAAGACACAAGGCACATTTGTCCACAATAGAGACGATTTTCAGTTCTGGGTGTATTTGAGAATTTATGCTTACAGGTAGGGATGAGCTTCGTGTTCGAGTCGAACCCATGTTCGACTCGAACATTGGCTGTTCGGTCGTTCGCCGAATTCCGAACTTTATGGGCCGTTCGCGCCAAATTCGTGTGGCGCGTCACGGCCCATAATTCACTGCGGCATCGCAGTGCATTGCTGGCTGATGATTGGCCAAGCATGCACTATGACCCGCATGCTTGGCCAATCACAGCGCCGCCTTAACAGAGAGCCGTAATTGGCCAAAGCCAAGGAGGCTTTGGCCAATTATGGCTCAGGGGATTTAGTACACGCCCCACACTATATAAGGCCGCCTGCACGGCGGCCCTGTGTAGTGTGTGTGCCGGCGTTCATTAAGAGAGAGAGAGAGACAGACAGTAACATTTGATTTGAGTTAGATAGATTAGGCAGAACAGTCAGTCAGTTAGCTGCACTTACAGTGTATTGTGTATATATATGCATCCCAGGTGTTGCATATATATATATACACTGTATTCAGTTTAGCTAGATCCGTTCCTGTTATCTTCTAGACTATTTACATTTAGTGCAGTGCGTCCTGCTCACAGTGTTCAGCTAGATCCGTTCCTGTTATATTCCTACTGACAGGCAGGCTTGTCTTGTTACAGTATTTACGGCTACCTGAAGAAAATTACTGGTGTTACTTTGATCCTATTAGTACCACAGTCAGGCAGCTAGACTATTTACAGTTAGTGCAGTGCGTCCTGCTCACAGTGTTCAGCTAGATCCATTCCTGTTATCTTCTTACTGACAGGCAGGCTTGTCTTGTTACAGTATATACAGCTACCTGAAGAAAATTACTGGTGTTCTTTTGATCCTATTAGTACCACAGTCAGGCAGCTAGACTATTTACAGTTAGTACAGTGCGTCCTGCTCACAGTGTTCAGCTAAACCTACAAGTTAGTGGGGTGCGTCCTGCTCACAGTGTTCAGCTAAACCTACAAGTTAGTGCAGTGCGTCCACCTCACAGTGTTCAGCTAAACCTACAAGTTAGTGCAGTGCGTCCTGCTCACAGTGTTCAGCTAGATCCGTTCCTGTTATCTTCCTACTGACAGGCAGGCTTGTCTTGTTACAGTATATACAGCTACCTGAAGAAAATTACTGGTGTTCTTTTGATCCTATTAGTACCGCAGTCAGGCAGCTAGACTATTTACAGTTAGTGTAGTGCATCCTGCTCACAGTGTTCAGCTAAACCTACAAGTTAGTGGGGTGCGTCCTGCTCACAGTGTTCAGCTAGATCCGTTCCTGTTATCTTCCTACTGACAGGCAGGCTTGTCTTGTTACAGTATATACAGCTACCTGAAGAAAATTACTGGTGTTCTTTTGATCCTATTAGTACCACAGTCAGGCAGCTAGACTATTTACAGTTAGTGCAGTGCGTCCTGCTCACAGTGTTCAGCTAAATCTACAAAAGTTAGTGGGGTGCGTCCTGCTCAGTGTTCAGCTAAACCTTCAAGTTAGTGCGGTGCGTCCTGCTCACAGTGTTCAGCTAGATCCGTTCCTGTTATCTTCTTACTGACAGGCAGGCTTGTCTTGTTACAGTAAATACAGCTACCTGAAGAAAATTGCTGGTGTTCTTTTGATCCTATTAGTACCACAGTCAGGCAGCTAGACTATTTACAGTTAGTGCAGTGCGTCCTGCTCACAGTGTTCTGCTAAACCTACAAGTTAGTGGGGTGCGTCCTGCTCACAGTGTTCAGCTAAACCTACAAGTTAGTGGGGTGCGTCCAGCTCACAGTGTTCAGCTAAACCTACAAGCTAGTGGGGTGCGTCCTGTTCACAGTGTTCAGCTAGATCCGTTTCTGTTATCTTCTTACTGACAGGCAGGCTTGTCTTGTTACAGTAAATACAGCTACCTGAAGAAAATTGCTGGTGTTCTTTTGATCCTATTAGTACCACAGTCAGGCAGCTAGACTATTTACAGTTAGTGTAGTGCGTCCTGCTCACAGTGTTCAGCTAAACCTACAAGTTAGTGGGGTGCGTCCTGCTCACAGTGTTCAGCTAAACCTACAAAAGTTAGTGGGGTGCGTCCTGCTCAGTCTTCAGCTAAACCTTCAAGTTAGTGCGGTGCGTCCTGCTCACAGTGTTCAGCTAGATCCGTTCCTGTTATCTTCTTACTGACAGGCAGGCTTGTCTTGTTACAGTATATACAGCTACCTGAAGAAAATTACTGGTGTTCTTTTGATCCTATTAGTACCACAGTCAGGCAGCTAGACTATTTACAGTTAGTGTAGTGCGTCCTGCTCACAGTGTTCAGCTAAACCTACAAGTTAGTGGGGTGCGTCCTGCTCACAGTGTTCAGCTAAACCTACAAAAGTTAGTGGGGTGCGTCCTGCTCAGTGTTCAGCTAAACCTTCAAGTTAATGCGGTGCGTCCTGCTCACAGTGTTCAGCTAGATCCGTTCCTATTATCTTCTTACTGACAGGCAGGCTTGTCTTGTTACAGTATATACAGCTACCTGAAGAAAATTACTGGTGTTCTTTTGATCCTATTAGTACCACAGTCAGGCAGCTAGACTATTTACAGTTAGTGCTGTGCGTCCTGCTCACAGTGTTCTGCTAAACCTACAAGTTAGTGGGGTGCGTCCACCTCACAGTGTTCAGCTAAAGCTACCTGTAGAAGGTTGGTGGTGTTCTCATACTACAGGCAGGCAGTTGATTTTGCTAGCTGCAGTATCAGTACATATATATATATATATATATATATATATATATATATATATATATATCCCAGCTTAGTGCAGCTACAGGCCATTAGTATGTCTGGAAGGCCAAGAAGGAGAGGCAGACAGTCACAAGCCAATAAGAGAGGGCAAGCAGGCTCTGTGTCTAGTGCTGGTCGTGGAGACGGTGCATCCTCATCAGCACGTGGCCATGGGACACGCTTGGCCTTTTTTTCGGCAGCTGGCCATGTTGAGCCGCAACATGCGGAAGACTTGGTCGAGTGGATGACCAAGCCGTCCTCATCCTCCTCATCCTCTCTCACCCATGCCCAGGGTACTTTGTCTGGCAAAGCAGCGGCCTCTTCCCTTGGCTCAATGTCATCAGTGACTCCTTCCCTAGCCCCACCATGTCCTCCTGAGGAGTCCCTCGAACTGTTTGACCACAGTGTTGGGTACATGCTCCAGGAGGATGCCCAGCGTTTGGAAGGCTCTGATGATGATACTGAGCTCGATGAAGGCAGTAACACGAGCACGGACAGAGGGGGTGCCCAAGAAGGACAGCAATCTGGCAGTCATGCTCCCCCTGCTGCAGCATACTGCCAGGTTTGCTCCAGTGATGAGGAGGGAGGGGATGATGAGGTCACTGACTCAACGTGGGTGCCTGATAGGAGAGAGGAGGAGGAGGAGGAGGCGGCACATCACCAACGAGGCAGGATGCCCTCCAGGGGCCAGCCTAAGGGCAGCACATTGACTGCATCACACCCCAAAGCTCCACATGTGCAGGGCGCTGCAGTCTCTGCGCGTTATTCAAAAAGTTCTTTGGTGTGGGCCTTTTTTGAGACGAGTGCATCAGATCGCACCGCTGCTATTTGCAACATATGTCTCAAGCGTATCTTGCGTGGCCAAAACATCTCCCGCTTGGGTACCACATGCTTGACCAGACATATGTTGACCTGCCATGCAGTTCGTTGGCAAGCGTATCTAAAAGACCCACACCAAAGAACAAAGAGGACCTCTGCTTGCTCCTCATCAGCTGAGATTTCCAACCCCACTAGACCTTCAGTCCTCTCTGAGACCTGCACTGAGAGGAATGAAGGTGTAGAATTAGGTGTGTCACAGCCACGTACTTGTGGGCAATCTGATTTTGGTACACCGACGTCAGATTGTACCAGGCAAATTTCCCTGCCCCAGCTGCTGCACCGCCGAAAGAAGTTTGCTCCTAGCCATCCACATGCCCAGCGGTTGAATGCTAGCTTGGCAAAATTGCTAGCACTTCAACTGCTGCCTTTTCAGTTGGTAGACTCTGCCCCCTTCCGTGAGTTTGTGGAATGTGCGGTTCCTCAGTGGCAGGTACCCAAACGCCACTTTTTCTCACGGAAGGCGATTCCGGCTCTCTACCAGCATGTGGAAGGCAATGTCCATGCCTCGCTGGACAGGGCGGTCAGCGGTAAGGTGCATATTACCGCTGACTCATGGTCCAGCAGGCATGGACAGAGACGTTACCTAAGTTTCACGGCGCATTGGGTGATTCTGCTGGCAGCTGGGAAGGATGCAGGACAAGGTGCAGTAGTGTTGGAGGTTGTTCCGCCACCACGCCTCCAAAATGCTAATGATTGTGACACACCTCTCTCCTCCACCCCCTCCTCTTCTTCTTCCTCCATGGCCTCTTCCTCGGAACCAGCGGTGCTCCGTAGTCGTTCAAGGGGCTACGCAAGTACGCAGGCCAAAAGATGCCATGCGGTGCTTGAGCTGGTGTGCTTGGGGGACAGGAGCCACACTGGGGCAGAGGTTCTGTCAGCTCTGCAGGGGCAGGTTCAGAGGTGGTTGACGCCATGCCAACTTAAGGCAGGAATGGTGGTTTGTGACAATGGCACCAACCTCCTCTCTGCCCTCCGACAGGGACAAATGACCCATGTGCCCTGTTTGGCTCACGTCCTTAACTTGGTGGTGCAGCGGTTCTTGGGCAGGTATCCGGGCTTACAGGATGTCCTGAGGCAGGCCAGGAAAGTCTGTGTGCATTTCCGCCGGTCATATAATGCCAGTGCTCGGCTGACGGACCTCCAAAAGGAGTTTAACCTGCCCAAGAACCGCCTAATCTGTGACATGCCCACCAGGTGGAACTCAACGGGCCATCAATGAGTACCTGTGCGACTATGGCACCAGGACAGGGTCAGGGGAGCTTGTTTTTTTTTCCCCACGCCAGTGGGCCATGATCAGGGATGCATGCACTGTCCTGTCACCATTTGAGGAGGCCACGAGGATGGTGAGCAGTGAAAGTGCATGCATCAGTGACACTGTCCCCCTTGTCCACCTGTTGGAGCACAAGCTGCGTGGAATAATGGACAGGGCACTTGAGGCAGAACAGAGGCAGGAAGAGGAGGACTTCCTTAGCTCTCAAGGCCCCCTTTATCCAGACAGTGTTCCTGCGTGCCCGCCGATCACACAGGAAGAGGACGAGGAGGAAGAGGAGGAGGAGGAGGAGGAAGATTGTGTCAGTATGGAGGTGGAGCCTGGCACTCAGCATCAGCAGCAGTCTTTAAGGGATCAGTCCCAAGAAACACATGGACTTGTACGTGGCTGGGAGGAGGTGGCTGCGGACCATGTCGTCCTTAGTGACCCAGAGGACTCCGGACCGAATGCCTCAGCAAACCTACGCTGCATGGCCTCCCTGATCCTGCAAAGCCTGCGTAAGGATCCTCGTATTCGTGGTATCAAGGAGAAGGACCAATACTGGCTGGCAACCCTCCTTGATCCACGTTACAAGGGTAAGGTTGCGGACCTTATCTTGCCATCGCAGAGGGAGCAGAGGATGAAACATCTTCGGGAGGCCTTGCAGAAAGGTCTGTGCAACGCGTTCCCAGAGACTGGGAGGTTACAAACTCCTGTTTCTGGACAATGTGTTGCTGAGGCTTCGGTCAGTCAAAGAAGGAGCGGTGGAGAAGGTGGCCGTCTGACCGATGCGTTCAGACAATTTTTTGGTCCGCAGCCCCAAGGTATGATCGGTTCCAGCAACCATCGCCAGCGTCTGTTTTACATGGTGCAGGAATACCTAGGGGCAAGATCAGACTTGGACACCTTTCCCACCGAAAATCCTCTGGGTTACTGGGTCTTGAGGATGAATCACTGGCCAGAGCTTGCACAGTATGCAATTGAGCTACTGGCCTGTCCTGCATCCAGCGTTCTTTCGGAACGCACATTCAGTGCTGCTGGAGGCGTGGTAACCGATCACAGGGTGCGTCTGTCCACTGACTCGGTCGATCGACTGACCTTCATAAAAATGAATGAGTCTTGGATCACCACCAGCTACCAAGCACCTGATGCTGATGTAACCGAATAATTTTTTTTGAAATCTCAGATCCCTTCAAAGACTGCCTATGCTGATGCTGAGTGACTATCCCTGAGTAATTATCCTCTTCCTCAATCATCACGCTGATAGCTTGTAAGAACATTTTTGGTTCTGGGCGCCACCACCAGTGCCTAAGGCACAATTTTTCAGCCCCTGTTTAACAGGGGCGTGTAATTACAATTTTTGATGTAATACTTTGCAGCAGGGCTCATTCCTGCATTCCAACTAGAGTGTCTGTGAGGGGTTGCAGTGTTGTGGCACCAGTGCCTAAGGCCCATTTTTTCTGCCCCTGTTTAACAGGGGCGTGTAATTACAATTTTTGATGCAATACTTTGCAGCAGGGCTCGTTCCTGCATTCCAACTAGAGTATCTGTGAGGGGTTGCAGTGTTGTGGCACCAGCACCAGTGCCTAAGGCCTAATTTTTCAGCTCCTGTTCAACAGGGGCATGTAATTACAATTCTTGATCTAATATTTCACAGCAGAGCCCTGTGAGGGCTTACAGTGTTGTGGCCACAGCAACACCTAAGGCCCAAATTTCTGCTGAGTATATAGGGCAGGACCCTACTTTCAAACCACTAACTTACAAACGACTCCTACTTGCAAACGGAAGGAGACAACAGGAAGTGAGATGAAATCTACCCCTAGGAAGGGGAATTCTCTCCTGTAAGAGTTAATATGGGAAAAACATTTCTCCTTTCCACTGATGCTTTCCAATCCATTGGGACAAAAAGTGAGGTGAAATCTTCTGAAGAGGAGGAAAGACAGCAAAACAAATGTCACAGGGGTGATAACCCTTCCCTATGTTTTCCAAAAAGCTTAAAAAAGATTTTTTGGCTGGAGCTAAACACGTTAAAAATGTACCCGTTCAAAATTACAAAGAGATTCTACTTAACAACAAACCTACAGCCTGTATACTGCTGTTCAGAGTATATAGGGCCTGGTGGCCCCACACCTTTCCTTATTTAAATTTGGGTGCAGGGTTCCCCTTAATATCCATACAAGACCCAAAGGGCCTGGTAATGGACTGGGGGGTACCCATGCCGTTTGTCTCACTGATTTTCATCCATATTGCCAGGACCCGACATTACATTAAACCCGCAAGCAGTTTTAAATGAGATTTTTTCCTTTAAAAATGACATTTGGTGCAGGGACTGTTCTAAACACGGGAAACACGCGTCACTTTACAGGCATACTATAGACACCCCTCAGGTACGATATTTAAAGGAATATTTCACTTTTTTTTTTTTTTACTTTAAGCATCATTAAAATCACTGCTCCCGAAAAAACGGCCGTTTTTAAAAGTTTTTTTTGCATTGATACATGTCCCCTGTCCCCAAACCCTTTTTAGGACAATACCATGCAAATTAGCCTTTAAAATGAGCACTTTTGATTTCGAACGTTCGAGTCCCATAGACGTCAATGGGGTTCTAACGTTCGTGCGAACTTTCGGTCCGTTCGCAGGTTCTGGTGCGAACCGAACCGGGGGGTGTTTGGCTCATCCCTACTTACAGGGAATCAAGACAAAAAAAAATACATTAGGTTTTTGTGGATCCTGTGTAAAAATAAAATTCACACGCTCTCTGGGGGTGCCAAATGAAGTAATCAATATAATAATTAATATTATATCTGTGTATTAATTTCTCTTCCTTGCTCAGTCTTTTATACTTCGATCATACACCATTCAAACCCAACCCCATTGCCATACCATCTAGACTTTTGACGAATCACAGTATTTATGGGGTAGTCCTTCTCAACAGTACTGTCTGTCCTGCTGTACTTTGGCATTGTCCATGTCAATCTTTAGGTGTCTGTTGATCCTTTGATCTTTGTCACCCACCGTCATCAATCATCCTGTCAGCCATGGCCCCTTTCAAGTTTGCGTTATAGAAATAGACGGTCCGGAGCCAAGAGCTGAGAAATGACATTCCAGACCGCCCCCAGGAAAGCAAATGCTTGGTTGTATCCACCAGAAAGAAACCACTTTAAAACCATGGAATTGCAAGGATTAGCCTGGGTGATCTTTGGGAATAGGAAACAGATATGTAAAGGATTTATGACAGATTCAATTCAACTCTGGATACTAAATATAACACTAGACCATGTTGCTATGCAACATATGCCTCTTTGCGCCTAAAGGGCGCATACCACCCTTCTTCAGACACGGCTCCCATTGAACAGTCCATAAATGTCTTAACGCATGTCGTTTCCCATCCTGTGTTTCTGAACCAGTACCTATGGAACAGTCCTTAACTGTATTACTGTGTTGCATTTTTCAACATGAACATCTCCTATGGAACAGTCCATAACTGTCTTACTGTGTTGCGGTTTTGGACATGTGCTTCAGAAACAGCTCCTATGGAACAGTCCATAATAGTCTTACCATGTTGCGCTTCCCAACACATGCCGCTTTGCCACTGAGTGACACACCACCATCATTCTTCAGTGACAGCTTCCATGTCACCATTCTATATCTTCTCCTTTCTGATATCTTCAGGACGGGGTGCAGTACCGGCAAGGGGTGTCCATTCACTCAGTGGCAAAGCGGTACGTGTTGGGAAGCGCAACACGGTAAGACCATTATGGACTGTTCCATAGGAGCTGTTTCTGAAGCACATGTTAATATCATAATAATACAAGGTTAGCTATGAAACCAAACACACAATTATCATGACAATTGACTTTTTTTTTGAGTCCCCCAGGCCTTTTCCCATTAATTGCAAAGCTAGGGAACAATTGCCATATTTTCCTAAAGTAAGCAATCAGTATTGGTAAACTTTGCCATATTACTCAGGAAAAATGGCAATGCAATTTGCGTCCAACTACATACAAGCCAGAATGGTGGATTAGCCCAGGGGGCAAAGATTGGAATGTTCATCTTGTTGCTGGCTATTTTAAGGGTGTGGACTGTCATTTCTTATCTCTTCAGAACTGTGTGATCTGTCCTGGCTGCTATCTTTCATATCAGGCCTTTGCGCTGTGCTGTCCCTGTCCTGGGTGGGGGTTTTCGTTGCAGATACCTGTATTTCTGGGGTTTCCTGCTCCATGCTAGCAATATTAAGGGCTTTACGAAATCTATGTCCATGTCTATTCCATTTAGAACGTCTGAACTCTCTCCGCCTTTCTGTACCTCTGCTTATTACGGATACACCTGCCTTTGACCCATATTCCCTATCACTGGACTCTTAACAGATATCGCAGGATATTGACAAAATTTTGGTAGGATATAGCATTCTCCAGAGCCATTCTAGTGGGATAGCTTACATAACACTTATTGGCCATTGAGTATATGAAATTGTATCATCCTCCAATAAGTCAGGACAGTTGAAAACTTTCGTATACAATGCAAGATACTCACTGCAGAACAAAATTGGGTCATCTCCTCTCATAAAATTCATTTGTTGTAAATCACTCATACCATTATCAGGACTGTCCACAATACGCTGCAACTCTTTCCTCCGCACCTCTGCATCTGCTAAGTTATAATTAACCTGTGCAGATAACTGGCCTGCCAAAGGTCCTGGTAGCCATGCTTTCAGAAGAGAACATGCATCCTCATTACTCAAATGAAATTTAAGGACTAGAGCCTCAAATTTACTGGACAGACTCACTGGTGATTCCAGGGCATTAAATTCACCCGCAGATCGGCTCTCCTCTACTCACGCCTGTCAGACGCGAGTGAGGAAAAGCCGATCAGCGGCTCTTCCTGTTTACATCATGATCAGCCGTGGTTTGACACGGCTGATCACGTGGTAAAGAGCCTCCGTCGGGGCCGAGACTGAGATCGGTGTAGCGGTTTGTCAGACTGACACACCGCACCACCAATCGCTGCAATGCACACCCCCACGGGCGCGCGGTGGCTGTTATCCTGCTGGACGTCATGTCATATGACACCCAGTCAGGATAACTGAACCCCCGCCTGTGCGTTATTCTCCAAAGCTATGCTTAAGCACTGTTTGATAGTGTGAAACCCGTCAGATCTTCTGTCCGTTCTGCTGTGGCATGTATTTTTTATTCCTTTTGACGAATAAAGGCTATTTTTTGGAGTGCGGCTGTCCAGAATTTTTCTCAAATTTTATTGCTACATGCATTGCCAGCACCAGTGGCTTCCAAACTAGAGGAGAGGTTCACTAAAATCTGACCTGCCTGGAGCAGTTATATCCCTTTCTTTAAGGTCCCTTTAACAAGGGAAATGAATGCAGAATGGCCAAAATTGAGGAAGAGTCTGAAGCATACTTCAGCAGAACTGAACCCCTGTAGGTGGTGAACTAGTCTGATGAAGTAAGTTCCTTTACATATGGAAGAGGCTTGAGATGAGATACTAACAGTCTTCCTGTCTGCAGGGAAACACATACTCTAGCAAAAGCCCTGTGATTTCAGGGCAATGAAGAGACACTAAGCAGTAGACCGCCTTACTGAATGGGCTAGGATGTCTGTGTCACAGTGTGGCAAACTGTAATGCAAGGTGTAATAAACTGAAACAACTGGAAATGACAGAGTCACTTGTAGCTTGTGATGGTTTGGGTTATGGAACCCTCTCACCTGGTCTGTAGTTTTAGAAAAGTGAGGGAAGGTCTCTCAGTTGGGGAGCCCCCTTGTTCTCTCAGTCCCTCTGTGGTATAGATATATTGTTACCACGATCTGACTCTGTGCAGGGCCACCCTACTGCTTCTCAGTGATACCAGCGATCTGCAGTCCCTCTTTCTGGCTCTCTGATCTCCCCCAACCATGCCTGGGTCCTCTGAGTCCCACACTGTGATCTCACACATGTCCCCACCCTCTCACAGTTGCCTTCCTTCCTTCCCTGAAAGTTCTGGGGCATTTGATTATATAGGTTCCCACTTTTTTTCGAGCTCTTCTGGGAAATGTAGTCTGCATTCAACATGTCTAGGTACAGAAGTCCTGTTGTCAGCACACAAGTTCAGCAATGCTTTGCTATATTGAAGTCTATAATAACTGGCCTGCAGAACACTGCCACCTTGTGGTTAATAAACATCTTGCAATCAGTAACAGTGCAGTTTGTTACAATACACAAGGTATAATTACAGGCCCCTATGGAGCCCAAAAAGCTGCAAGAATAAACTAAACTAATTTTAGTAGAAGGAAAGGAGATGCATCCTGAGAGGGCGGACTTGTTCTGCTGGGTGCTTGAACTAACATGGCTTTACATAAGAAAGAAAATAAAAATGTTGTGTCTCCTTAATACTGAACAGATTTGTCTGGGAAATCACTGAATTAATAAAGGTGAAGACTGAAGACAACGAGGATGAGGAGGCTGAATTTTCCAGCCATTTCCCCATCTTTATCTGGGCAGTGAGGGACTTTCATTTGGCATTGAATATTGATGGAAAACAGGTTTCAGAAGACGAATACCTGGAGAATGCTTTAAAGCTTAAAGATTGTAAGTATGGAGGGTAATTTATGAAAATGTTCTTGTATATTTAATCATATAATACAGTATAAGTATAGGTGGTATTCTATGACCCAGTTGTACCTGTGCAGCTTCTATGCCGAGACTCTCATTCGAGGTTTGCTCAGAAGTTTCTTCTTTTAACGATTCCATTAGAGACCACAGGACCTAAAATGCCAACTATAGGAATTTATGGAAACCACTTCAGGATATGACACCAAAAGTGCAGCTGAAAAATGGAGTGCTGTAATGGTCCCTTGAGGGCCCATTCACACTGTTTGTTACATTAAAGTGGTTGTAAACCCTTCCATATACCCAGTGAAGTCACTGGCTTCAGGTGACACACAGAGATGAAACAAATCCTCCTATATAAGTTGTACCTGTTTATCTTCAGTCTTCTCTTCTCTACAGCCGTTCAAAGTTTAGATTCTATAGAGCTTATTTAAACTGTTGCAAAAGGGGGACTGAAGTTACACTCTTTAGAGCTCACTGAGGAGAGTTCTGAGAGCTGATTGGAAGGAAGAGACACACCCCCTTAACACAAGAACAGAACTGAGGCTGTCAATCAGCTGGAGCTCCCTCCCCTGTCACCATTTTTCTCTTGGTGTCAGGAAAACATGTCAGAAGTGACTCGTGCAGATAGCAGAGGAAGGAAACAGCAGACAGAAACGACACTTAGTGCTCTGGAATGAGACGAGTACACACTATAGAGGGATATGCTTTGTTCATATTTCACTCTAATGCAATGTTGTGTGACTGGGTAAGGTGTGCTACATTAATTAATTTTTAATGGGCTGGCTGCACACATTGAATGCATAAAGAAAAATGAATGTGGCCCATTCATTTCTACCTTAGCACATCATAAAGCACAGCATGTATGTTGTGGTTTGCTGTAGCATGGGTACGATGTGGTGCCATTAAAAATGAATAGCACCGCAATGCACCACAGCAAGGTAATGCATGGTGAAAATTTGAATGGGAATTTGGGGGGGGGGCAGCCCCTATACTACACTCTAAATGTAAAAATACATGATTACCCACTTGCCGACCGCCTAGAAAAATGTGTCGTTACTTTGATGTTTAATACCGGGGGTTATGGCTGCAGCTACATGCCATAACCCCAGTATCATTTTTTCCCTCATTTTCTCATAAAAGTGGTTCAAGTAGTGGATTCCTCACTGGGTCACTTTTAGAAGTGTGTTCAAATGACATTTACCAATAAAACTGGAAACCCAAATAACCATCTTCTCTATCCCTCTCATTCCATTCACAAAAGCTGTAAAAACAACGAAGGATGAGGCATATAACAGGCCCAGGGAATGTATCCGGATGTATTTTGGAAAGCGGAAATGCTTTTTGTTTCCTTTTCCGACTATCAGTGAGAAACATCTGCAGAAACTGGAGGAAGTAGATGACAATGAGCTCAATGACAACTTTGTGGCCCAGAGCAAGAAGTTCTGTGATTACATTTTCCAGAATGCCGAGGTTAAAGGTTTGAAGGAGGTGCTGACTCTAACAGGAGCACGTAAGTACATTCAATGTTGTATAGCTTTCAGCTGGTTAAAGAGAATTACAGACCAAAGGCAAATATAAAATGTGCCATCTAATGCCCTGTACACACGGGCAGACTTTTCGGCAACAATTGTCCGACAGTCTTTCCAACGGACTTTCGACGGACTTTTGATGGACTTTCTAACGAACTACCTTGCCTACACACGATCACACCAAAGTCCGACGGATTTGTACGTGATGACGTACGACCGGACTAAAATAAGGAAGTTGATAGCCAGTAGCCAATAGCTGCCCTAGCGTCGTTTTTTGTCCGTCGGACTAGCATACAGACGAGCAGATTTTTCAACCGGACTCGAGTGCGTCGGACAAATTTGAAACATGTTCCATATCTAAAGTCCGTCAGATTTTCGACCAAAAAAGTCAGCTGCGGGTCCGATGGAGCCCACACATGGTCGGATTGTACTCCGGATTTGGTCCGTTGGACCAGTCTGGTCGAAAAGTCCGCTTGTGTGTACACGGCATAAGGAGCACCTAGATCAGGGATATGCAATTGGCAGACCTCCAGATGTTGCAAAACTACAAGTCCCATCATGCCTCTGCCTCTGGGTGTCATGCTTGTGGCTGTCAGAGTCTTGCTATGCCTCATGAGACTTGTAGTTCTGCAACAACTGGAGATCCGCTAATTGCATTACCCTGACCTAGATCATTTTAAGGCATGGATACAGTGTATCTCTAGCTAGAATTTTGGTCAACTAATAAAAACAAAAAACTAATAATAGTAAATACAATTTTGTCACTTTTGATAGAGCACGAATGGTTAAAGCAGAGGTCCTGCGACCATTCAATTTTTTTTTTTGTAGTCATTCAGACACTCCCAATCATAAAGTAATACTCACTGTTTGGGTGTTTTAAATCTGTTGCTGTTTCGTTTGTAAGAAGTAGTTATAAAAAGTGATCCTGGCTGTTCCCATCTTTCTTGTGGGCATGTGAAGCCCACAAGCATTGCTTTCCGGGACCCGGTGAATGCTGAGCTCCCAGCATTCACTGCTCGTTCCCTTGCATGCTCAGTGTTTAAGGCTAGCAGCGCCGTAGGCTTCCGGCTTGCCATCACAGCGGGCGTCGTCGGAAGTTCCCGCCCCATTGTGATGGCAACCAAACCAATACAAAGAAAAATCCTCTTTCGAAATCCCGCGAGAACTCACGGCAGGCCTCCGCAATAACTCCTGGGAACAATGACATGAGCTCCCAGGAGAGTGCGGCACACAGGAAATGACGGAATATCCGCAAAATACCCACCCATATCTGCAGTGGACACTTATAGGAAGCAGAGATGAACATGAGAAAAACACAGGTACACTAGAAAAAAAAAAAAAAAGTTCTATTTATAACTGAATACATTGCTGTAATGTGATTGAGCAAAAGTTGTAAAATAGGGTGGACCTCCGCTTTAAAACCAGCTTTTTTTTTTGCTTTTACTGCCTGTGTTCCTTTGTGTGCTGGAGGGGTGGGTGTAATTTCCATTCACTTCATGTTACATAGAGATACAGTAAGAAGAAGTAGGAGGAAATCTCTCCCCAAATAGAAAATTCATCTCCCCAGTGGAGATACAGACAGCAATAAAAACCTGGCAGAAGTTCTTAGATTTCCCAACTCCATGCATCCATCCAAAATGGAAAAAATAGAACGTTTTGAGTAGACGTACAGTTTAAATTAAGATATATCTTCTCATCTAAAGGAAACTATCTCAACCAATGTCATAGAACACATTGGTTGCTGATGCGATGGAATGTGGCATGATGAGCACAGAATAATGGCAAAAAGAGGCCATTTCCAAACTTGTGGAAAATAGTCATGTTATTGGATATTGGGCTCAAGGACATCACTTGGACAGACACTATTATAACACCCTAGATATGTCTTATGTTTCTTTTTCTCTGTGTGTAGTTAGGTCCTTTAGGCCAGCTGTGGTGTCGGGGTCATGTAAGCAGGGGCATATATTTGTAACCTTTTTTTATTATTATTAACTTCCCTCTAAATGGGGATAATCCACTCAATAATGGGTCAAACTAAATTGGTAAAGTATTAGTAAACCCACTTTTTCACCTTGTACCTACAGGTAAGCTTGTAAGAAGGCTTACCTGTAGGTGCAATGAATATCTCCTAAACTTACACTGTTTAGGAGATATTGACACAGAATGCAACTGGTGATGTCACCGGTGCATGCGCTGTGAAGGTCCGGCATACTGTGCCGGACCTTTAGAGCTAGTGCTGTATATGAGGGCTCCTACGGACACCCGTGGGAGTGGCGTTATTGCGGCCCCACGGAAGGAAGACCGGGCGAAGATGGAAGCCCTGCCAGCGCTGGCAGCGCGCTGCTGGAGTGCTTCATTTTAAGGTAAGTCTTGCATAGTGTGCTAGCACATTATACATTTGTCTTACAGGGGAAAGTTTTTTTATTGTTTTTTTTTTTTTGGAGCAGTTTACTATCGCTTTAAGCTAAATGCCCAATTCCCAATCCCAATACTAAACTTCCTCAGATTGTAATGTCTGCCACACCTTCTGAGGAAGTCCTGCTCTGGGACAAAATGTGTTAGAAAGATATAAGACTGTGTAAGTGCTTCCAGCCTAAATGAGAACTGTAGGCAAAACTTTTTTTTGGATAGAGAAGGGGAGGGTTATAACCCCTGTAAGGTTTATTTTTGCCATCTGTGTCCCATTTGGGAGATTTCCCTTAACTTTCCGTCCCATAGCTATTACAGGAAGTGAGAGGAAATCTCTGCAATTTAAAAGAGAATTTGGGGATTTAAAAAACAATCATACTCACCTAAGTGGATGTGGCATCGAGCTGTTGCTGCATTTGTATCCCGCTGGCTCTGGAGTGAGAACTGAGTGATCAAACACCATTAATCGCTCAGTTATCCCCTTCTGCACTACTGTGACTGTCATTCAGCAGCTCTCTGTCCTCCCCTCCAACGCTCACTGGAGTGTTGGGCTGTGGAGGGGGTGGGAGAGGCTGGCTCAGGCTCTTAGCATATTGCTGAGAGGCGGAGCCAGGTGCCAGTCCAGACTTCTTGGGGGTATACCAACCATATGGTCGGGATCTTGCCAGAGCCTAGACCAGCTGAGCGACATCAGCCGACATCAGGCTTTAGCCCACTGTTGACTGAAATAAACTGCACACTTGTGATCCATAGGAGATAAATAGCTTTGGCCATACTTCTTCTTTAAGGAAATCTCTTGGGACCCCCCCACCCAGGTCACCAGAACTAGTGTCCCCATTGGAGGATTTCCCCTCTCTTACTCTTCTGGGGACAACCCAAAATTTAGGATTTTCTTTTACTTTCACTTTCACTGATAATGGTAAACAAGACCAATAGAGAGGATGAATCTCCTTAAAGGGGGCACAGACAGTAATTAGCTGTGGCAGGCGGTGCTCCATTTTTTTGGGGGGGCAGCAAACAAATCACCCCCCACCCCCCGTTTGGCCAGTCTGTCAGTCGATCCATCCATCCCCCCATTTGGTCGGTCTGTTTGTCAGTCAAAATCCCCCCATCGCTTGGTCTATTGGCAAACCATGTCACTCGCCCGTCTGCCCACCAGCCCCGCACTTACCCCATCTAGGTCGGGGGGAAGCTTTGGCAGCTTCCCCCTGCATTTCCTCCTCGGCAGCTTCCCCCTGCATCTCTTCCTCGGTGGCCAATACAGTCGCTTCTCCTCTCAGCCAATCGAGTCTAAAGAGCCACTTCCTGATTGGCCGGGAGGAGAAGCAGGAAGACAATATTAGTTCTCTATTGTCACACAATTGGGTGGGCTCAGGGCGCAGTGCTCTGCGCCCCGGGCCCACGCTTTTTCGAAACCAATTAGAGCCTCATTGAAATCCTTGCGTCCTGCGCCCTGCATGTAGATTAGGGGACAAGCGCATGGATTAGGGGGGTGGTGCCCCTAATGTAGCAGCCGCCACTATTCTACTCTCTATCCAACAACAGTAAACGTTTTCTTTTAAAGGGGTTGTAAAGGTTCGTGTTTTTTTTTTAAATAACAAACATGTCATACTTTTCTCCTCTGTGCAAAGGTTTTGCACAGAGTGGCCTAGATCCTCCTCTTTTGGGGTCCCTCCATGGCACTCCAGGCTCCTCCTCTTCTCGAGTGCCCCCACGGAGAAAAGCTTTCCATGGGGGCACTTGTGTGGGCGTGCTCCTGTGTCCTGCTACTGCGTCCATTGACACAGACTGCAGGACTCAGCCCCGCACTCTGCCTCCCGGGTCATTGGATTTGATTGATAGCAGCGGGAGCCAATGGCTCCTGCTGCTATCAATCTATCCAATGAGGATCCAAGACAGCGGCTTGAGCTGGTGTGCTCACCCCTGGTGATGGAAAGACCGGGTTCAGGTAAGTAAAAGGGGGGCTCTAAAGAGGGGGGTCTGCATCACAGGAGGTTTTTCACCTTAATGCATAGAATGCATTAAGGTGAAAAACCTTGAGGTTTTACAACCCCTTTAACTCCTGGAATATGGTAATTTTGTAGTAAATGGAAAAGTATCTATTAACTGTGCTATACAGTACCATATCAGTTGCCTGTGTTGTAAACTGCTATTTGTCTTCCTTTTGAGTTGGATCACTTAGTAAATTATGTAGTGAGGGGAGGAGAGATGCCGCTCTAGGAAGGGTGTCTGGAAATGTAGCTCTCCTCAGAGTAGGAACAGCAGGTGCTGGCTAAGCATAGGTAATTGGATGAAAGGAAGATTCTGGACAGCCGCACTCAAAATCAAATGCCTTTATTAAAAAAAGGAGGTAATAATCCAAAAAATACAAACCACAGCAAACAACAGATCACAGGACCCAACGCATTTCACACTTTCAAAAGGACTTATTCATAGCTTGAATGCTCGAAGATATGAATAAGCACTTTTGAAAGTGTGAAACGCGTCAACTCCTGTGATCCGTTGTTTGCTGTGGCTTGTACTTTTTGGATTATTACCTCCTTTTTTTTAATAAAGGCATTTGATTTTGAGTGCAGCTGTCCAGAATCTTCCCTTCATTAAATTATGTAGTGACCTACAAAAGATCTGCATGATGAAACCATTCTCTATCACAATGACACAGTAACCCTACAGTATTTGTTGTGGCAACAATTATCTGGTAACTTTTTGAATGATGTACTTTGCCAACAAGTGGAATCAGCACCTTTGATACATTGTTATATATCAGCCCTGATGAAAGATTGTTTCTGCATCATGATTTTGCATAGAATTGATACATATTATACTGAGACTCATTATCATACAGAGACAAATAAGCCAATTCTGCTCATGTATTTTCTAATGTCTCCAGAACTGGGTGATCTGGCCACAATTTACACTGAAGCTATAAGCTCTTCTAATGTTGCCTGCATGGAGGATGCTGTGATTTCTTTGGCTGATAAAGAGAACAAAGTGGCCATCCAGAAAGCGGCACAGCTCTATGAGGAAAGGATGAAGGAAGTTACGCTGCCCACTGAAACACTTGACAACTTCCTTGGAAAAAGTCAAAAGTGTGAAGCTGAAGCTCGGGCATTGTTTCTGAAAAAGTCCTTCAAGGATAAAGATCAGAAGTTCCTTATACAGTTTATGGTAAGGTTTTTTTTTGTTTCAAATAAAAACATAAAATACACAAATGAACAAATTGGTTCACGGTATTTAGTTAGCACTGCAATTTTAGTAATTGTTTGAGAAACTGAAGCTTTTTGGAATCAGTTTTCCCAGCTATGCCATAGGCAGGTTAGGTTGCTTCCTGTAAGGTTTGCTGCCAGATTTGGAAAGTGGTCAAAAATGTGGGCAGAGGTCAGCTCCAAACAAACTAAAAATAATATGGTACCAACATCCCTAAAGTTCATAAGACAAATAGATTGGAGATATGGGACTTTAAAGGTACACCGCACAGAGAATCACTCAAGTTTAATATAAAAATATATAAGTTATTTATTTAAGAAAGCATTAAAAAAGGTAAGGAATACAGTTTACTACAGTCATAGGTATACACCCACTTCATATTTCTGACAATAGCATAAAAAATATAAGTAATACAGCGCTGCGTAGAAAATTGGAAGTAAATAGCAGCCAACACACCTATAGACCCAAGTATTAGAAAATATACAAAAAAGTGTAGCGCTATAAACTCCGAAAATTAAGTAAATGGTGTTTAAACACAATTCACAGTGTATAACATAAAATTAAGTGTTAGCATAGAGAACTATGATGTACTATATATGTACAAATACTGTGTACATACTATAAACAAAGTGGAAAAAAAACACAATGCAATATTAGTATAAACTAAATATGATACACTGTGTACATATATAATATGCAAGTAATAAAAAACGAAAGTAGTAGTATAAATATAGTAAAGTCCAAATGGGGTTGACACCATCCAGACTTCCAAACCAAGAGGGCAATTCAACTTCCATAGTTATCCACACGGCATATACATTATATTCCAATAGAAGGCCACAAACGAATAGTCGTATATCATGCGAGAGATGGATAAAAAGACTCACATATTAGAAGATCATCAAAGGCACAAAATTCAAATAGCGGTAATTATGAAGGGTCCACCCAACGTGTTTCTGCTAAAGAGCCGTCATCTGAGGTTGGAGTTTATAGCGCTACACTTTTTTTGTATATTTCTGACAATAAAATACTGTAATCACATACAAAGTAGTATGACGTCCAAATGTTTCAACATGTTTCGCCGATGTGGCTTCGTCAGGAAAAGGGACTTAATTATCAAGTGTAAAGGAGCGTGATTCGCTGAGCCTCATAAATAGGCGTGGGAGTACAAACAATTGGAAAAATTTCCTGAGTAGCCCCACTGCCCTGCATCCAAGACCAGTCCAAACAATGCCAGATCTCCCGTAGGGAGGGATGTAATATTTATCGTTCAAACTGTCATGCGGAAAAGACAATAATACCTCAGTCCTATTATTTAATTAAGAGATACATATACTGGGAGCTCATGAGGATGGCAAGAAAGGGAGAAAGGCATTGGCATATGCTAAAATGTTCAAATAGTTTCAAATAGTTTCATCTGAAAAGTTCTCAGTAAGTCCTAATGCTACTGTATGGGATACCCATCCAACAGTCACTCAGACACCAAAGCAGGAAAGGTGCATGGAAGGAGACAAATAACAAAAAGCCGGAGAGCCGAACCCCCGAGAAAAGAGGGGGTGGCCGGCTTGTATCTGTATCTTGTTGCATTTTCTTGGGCCCTCCCAAATCCACTTATCAACTGTTTGCCAGCAATGCGGGCTCAAGGGGCAGCTGCTTTGGGCCCCACAATAATGACTGAGGACAGGGCAGCTGCCCCTTTTGTCCTGGGTTAAAGACAGTCCTGGCCATTGTATCTGGTGGCCTGAGCACAACCTGTTAGGATAACATATCTAAACATTGTGCCTAAGAAAAAACATGTTGAAAATGTATGACTATTCTATATCTGATGAGCCCTGTACCATAAATACTGATTGTTACAGTAATGAACACAACCTGACCCCACATGTGAAGTAAAGCTTGTATATTTCATTCCCTTTAGGAACATTTAGTCAACAAGAAACAAGAATTTATTGCCAAGAATGAGAAAAAGTCTCGTGAGGTATGTTGGGCCATCATTAGGAAGCATTCTGCGGACTTTGAGAAAGCTTTGCCTGCAAGAAAGTACATGGAGCGTGGGGGATATGCCAAGTTCAAGAAGGACTTGAAAGCTATAGAAGACAAATATAATAAGGAACGTGGAAAAGGTGTAAAGGTTGGTGGACTTAATTTATAATGAAATAAAGAATAGGAGATCCCAGCATGTTACATTATTACAACACATTTAAAAAGGTTACAATTCATAGAAGCTGAAGCATAGAAGCCAGAATCAGGCTGTGATTGGGAGGGGGTCTGACAGAGACCCCCTCACAACAACAGCCTGACTCTGGAACAGACCCCCTCCCAATCACAGCCTGACTCTGGCACAGGCCCCCTCCCAATCACAGCCTGACTCTGGCACAGACCCCCTCCCAATCACAGCCTGACTCTGGCACAGACCCCCTCCCAATCACAGCCTGACTCTAGCACAGACCCCCTCCCAATCACAGCCCGACTCTTGCACAGACCCCCTCCCACTCACAGCCTTCATCTGGCACAGACCCCCTCCCAATCACATACTGACTCTGGCACAGACCCTCTCCCAATCACAGCCTGACTCTGGCACAGACCCTCTCCCAATCACGGCCTGACTCTGGCAAAGACCCCCTCCCAATCACAGCCTGACTCTGGCACAGACCATCTCCTAATCAAAGCCTGACTCTAGCACAGATCCTCTCCCAATCACAGCCTGACTTTGGCACAGACCCCCTCCCAATCACAGCCTGACTCTGGCACAGACCCTCTCCCAATCACAGCCTGACTCTGGCAAAGACCCCCTCCGAATCACAGCTTGACTCTGGCACAGACCCCCTCCCAATCACAGCCTGACTCTGGAACACACCCCCTCCCAATCACAGCCTGACTCTGGAACAGACCCCTTCCCAATCACAGCCTGACTCTGGCACAGACCCCCTCCCAATCACAGCCTGACTCTGGCACAGACCCCCTCCCAATCACATCCTGACTCTGGCACAGACCCTCTCCCAAACACAGCCTGACTCTGGCAAAGAACCCATCCCAATCACAGCCTGACTCTGGCACAGACCCTCTCCCAATCACAGCCTGACTCTGGAACAGACCCCTTCCCAATCACAGCCTGACTCTGGCACAGACCCCCTCCCAATCACAGCCTGACTCTGGCAAAGACCCCCTCCGAATCACAGCCTTCATCTGGCACAGACCCCCTCCCAATCACAGCCTGACTCTGGAACAGACCCCCTCCCAATCACAGCCTGACTCTGGAACAGACCCCTTCCCAATCACAGCCTGACTCTGGCACAGACCCCCTCCCAATCACAGCCTGACTCTGGCACAAACCCCCTCCCAACCACAGTCTGACTCTGGTACAGACCCCCTCCCAACCACAGCCTGACTCTGGCACAGACCCCCTCCCAATCACAGCCTGACTCTGGCACAGACCCCCTCCCAATCTCAGCCTGACTCTGGCACAGACCCCCTCCCATTCACAGCCTGACTCTGGCACAGACCCCCTCCCAATCACAGCCTGACTCTGGCACAGACCCCCTCCCAATCACAGCCTGACTCTGGCACAGACTCCCTCCCAATCACAGCCTGACTCTGGCACAGACCCCCTCCCAATCACAGCCCGACTCTTGCACAGACCCCCTCCCACTCACAGCCTTCACCTGGCACAGACCCCCTCCCAATCACATCCTGACTCTGGCACAGACCCTCTCCCAATCACAGCCTGACTCTGGCACAGACCCCCTCCTAATCACAGCCTGACTCTGGCACAGACCCCCTCCCAATCACAGCCTGACTCTGGCACAGACCCCCTCCCAATCACAGCCCGACTCTGGCACAGACCCCCTCCCAATCACAGCCTGCCTCTGGAACAGACCCCTTCCCAATCACAGCCTGACTCTGGCACAGACCCCCTCCCAATCACAGCCTGACTCTGGCACAGACCCCCTCCCAATCACAGCCCGACTCTTGCACAGACCCCCTCCCACTCACAGCCTTCATCTGGCACAGACCCCCTCCCAATCACATCCTGACTCTGGCACAGACACTCTCCCAATCACAGCCTGACACTGGTACAGACCCTCTCCCAATCACAGCCTGACTCTGGCACAGACCATCTCCTAATCAAAGCCTGACTCTAGCACAGATCCTCTCCCAATCACAGCCTGACTCTGGCACAGACCCCCACCCAATCACAGCCTGACTCTGGCACAGACCCTCTCCCAATCACAGCCTGACACTGGCACAGACCCTCTCCCAATCACAGCCTGACTCTGGCACAGACCATCTCCTAATCAAAGCCTGACTCTAGCACAGATCCTCTCCCAATCACAGCCTGACTCTGGCACAGACCCCCACCCAATCACAGCCTGACTCTGCAACAGACCCTCTCCCAATCACAGCCTGACTCTGGCACAGACCCCCTCCCAATCACAGCCTGACTCTGGCACAGACCCTCTCCCAATCACAGCCTGACTCTGGCAAAGACCCCCTCCGAATCACAGCTTGACTCTGGCACAGACCCCCTCCCAATCACAGCCTGACTCTGGAACAGACCCCCTCCCAATCACAGCCTGACTCTGGCACAGACCCCCTCCCAATCACAGCCTGACTCTGGAACAGACCCCCTCCCAATCACAGCCTGACTCTGGTACAGACCCCCTCCCAACCACAGCCTGACTCTGGCACAGACCCCCTCCCAATCACAGCCTGACTCTGGCACAGACCCCCTCCCAATCTCAGCCTGACTCTGGCACAGACCCCCTCCCATTCACAGCCTGACTCTGGCACAGACCACTTCCCATTCACAGCCTGACTCTGGCACAGACCCCCTCCCAATCACAGCCTGACTCTGGCACAGGCCCCCTCCCAATCACAGCCTGACTCTGGCACAGACCCCCTCCCAATCAAAGCCTGACTCTGGCACAGACCCCCTCCCAATCACAGCCTGACTCTGGCACAGACCCCCTCCCAATCACAGCCTGACTCTGGCACAGACCCCCTCACAATCACAGCCTGACTCTGGCACAGACCCCCTCCCAATCACAGCCTGACTCTTGCACAGACCCCCTCCCACTCACAGCCTTCATCTGGCACAGACCCCCTCCCAATCACATCCTGACTCTGGCACAGACTCTCTCCCAATCACAGCCTGACTCTGGCACAGACCCTCTCCCAATCACAGCCTGACTCTGGCACAGACCCTCTCCCAATCACAGCCTGACTCTGGCACAGACCCCCTCCCAATCACAGCCTGACTCTGGCACAGACCCTCTCCCAATCACAGCCTGACTCTGGCAAAGACCCCCTCCGAATCACAGCCTGACTCTGGCACAGACCCTCTCCCAATTACAGCCTGACTCTGGAACAGACCCCCTCCCAATCACAGACTGACTCTGGAACAGACCCCTTCCCAATCACAGTCTGACTCTGGAACACACCCCCTCCCAATCACAGCCTGACTCTGGAACAGACCCCTTCCCAATCACAGCCTGACTCTGGCACAGACCCCCTCCCAATCACAGCCTGACTCTGGCACAGACCCCCTCCCAATCACATCCTGACTCTGGCACAGACCCTCTCCCAAACACAGCCTGACTCTGGCAAAGACCCCATCCCAATCACAACCTGACTCTGGCACAGACCCTCTCCCAATCACAGCCTGACTCTAGCACAGACCCTCTCCCAATCACAGCCTGACTCTGGCACAGACCCCCTCCCAATCACAGCCTGACTCTGGCACAGACCATCTCCCAATCACAGCCTGACTCTGGCAAAGACCCCCTCCGAATCACAGCCTTCATCTGGCACAGACCCCCTCCCAATCACAGCCTGACTCTGGAAAAGACCCCCTCCCAATCACAGCCTGACTCTGGAACAGACCCCTTCCCAATCACAGCCTGACTCTGGCACAGACCCCCTCCCAATCACAGCCTGACTCTGGCACAGACCCCCTCCCAACCACAGTCTGACTCTGGTACAGACCCCCTCCCAACCACAGCCTGACTCTGGCACAGACCCCCTCCCAATCACAGCCTGACTCTGGCACAGACCCCCTCCCAATCTCAGCCTGACTCTGGCACAGACCCCCTCCCATTCACAGCCTGACTCTGGCACAGACCCCCTCCCAATCACAGCCTGACTCTGGCACAGACTCCCTCCCAATCACAGCCTGACTCTGGCACAGACCCCCTCCCAATCACAGCCCGACTCTTGCACAGACCCCCTCCCACTCACAGCCTTCATCTGGCACAGACCCCCTCCCAATCACATCCTGACTCTGGCACAGACCCTCTCCCAATCACAGCCTGACTCTGGCACAGACCCCCTCCTAATCACAGCCTGACCCTGGCACAGACCCCCTCCCAATCACAGCCCGATTCTGGCACAGACCCCCTCCCAATCACAGCCTGCCTCTGGAACAGACCCCTTCCTAATCACAGCCTGACTCTGGCACAGACCCCCTCCCAATCACAGCCTGACTCTGGAACAGACCCCTTCCCAATCACAGCCTGACTCTGGCACAGACCCCCTCCCAATCACAGCCTGACTCTGGCACAGACCCCCTCCCAACCACAGTCTGACTCTGGTAAAGACCCCCTCCCAACCACAGCCTGACTCTGGCACAGACCCCCTCCCAATCACAGCCTGACTCTGGCACAGGCCCCCTCCCAATCTCAGCCTGACTCTGGCACAGACCCCCTCCCATTCACAGCCTGACTCTGGCACAGACCACCTCCCATTCACAGCCTGACTCTGGCACAGACCCCCTCCCAATCACAGCCTGACTCTGGCACAGACCCCCTCCCAATCACAGCCTGACTCTGGCACAGACTCCCTCCCAATCACAGCCTGACTCTGGCACAGACCCCCTCCCAATCACAGCCCGACTCTTGCACAGACCCCCTCCCACTCACAGCCTTCATCTGGCACAGACCCCCTCCCAATCACATCCTGACTCTGGCACAGACCCTCTCCCAATCACAGCCTGACTCTGGCACAGACCCCCTCCTAATCACAGCCTGACTCTGGCACAGACCCCCTCCCAATCACAGCCTGACTCTGGCACAGACCCCCTCCAAATCACAGCCCGACTCTCACACAGACCCCCTCCCAATCACAGCCTGCCTCTGGAACAGACCCCTTCCCAATCACAGCCTGACTCTGGCACAGACCCCCTCCCAATCACAGCTTGACTCTGGCACAGACCCCCTCCCAATCACAGCCCGACTCTTGCACAGACCCCCTCCCACTCACAGCCTTCATCTGGCACAGACCCCCTCCCAATCACAGCCTGACTCTGGCACAGACCCCCTCCCAATCACAGCCTGACTCTGGCACAGACCCCCTCCCAATCACAGCCTGACTCTGGCACAGACCCCCTCCCAATCACAACCCGACTCTTGCACAGACCCCCTCCCACTCACAGCCTTCATCTGTCACAGACCCCCTCCCAATCACATCCTGACTCTGGCACAGACCCTCTCCCAATCACAGCCTGACTCTGGCACAGACCCTCTCCCAATCACAGCCTGACTCTGGCACAGACCATCTCCTAATCAAAGCCTGACTCTAGCACAGATCCTCTCCCAATCACAGCCTGACTCTGGCACAGACCCCCACCCAATCACAGCCTGACTCTGGCACAGACCCCCTCCCAATCACAGCCTGACTCTGGCACAGACCCCCTCCCAATCACAGCCTGACTCTGGCACAGACCCTCTCCCAATCACAGCCTGACTCTGGCAAAGACCCCCTCCGAATCACAGCTTGACTCTGGCACAGACCCCCTCCCAATCACAGCCTGACTCTGGAACAGACCCCCTCCCAATCACAGCCTGACTCTGGAACAGACCCCTTCCCAATCACAGCCTGACTCTGGCACAGACCCCCTCCCAACCACAGCCTGACTCTGGTACAGACCCCCTCCCAACCACAGCCTGACTCTGGCACAGACCCCCTCCCAATCACAGCCTGACTCTGGCACAGACCCCCTCCCATTCTCAGCCTGACTCTGGCACAGACCCCCTCCCATTCACAGCCTGACTCTGGCACATACCACTTCCCATTCACAGCCAGACTCTGGCACAGACCCCCTCCCAATCACAGCCTGACTCTGGCACAGGCCCCCTCCCAATCACAGCCTGACTCTGGCACAGACCCCCTCCCAATCACAGCCTGACTCTGGCACAGACCCCCTCCCAATCACAGCCTGACTCTGGCACAGACCCCCTCACAATCACAGCCTGACTCTGGCACAGACCCCCTCCCAATCACAGCCTGACTCTTGCACAGACCCCCTCCCACTCACAGCCTTCATCTGGCACAGACCCCCTCCCAATCACATCCTGACTCTGGCACAGACTCTCTCCCAATCACAGCCTGACTCTGGCAAAGACCCCCTCCCAATCACAGCCTGACTCTGGCACAGACCCTCTCCCAATCACAGCCTGACTCTGGCACAGGCCCCCTCCCAATCACAGCCTGATTCTGGCACAGACCCCCTCCCAATCACAGCCTGACTCTAGTACAGACCCCCTCCCAATCACAGCCTGACTCTGGCACAGACCCCCTCCCAATCACAGCCCGACTCTTGCACAGACCCCCTCCCACTCACAGCCTTCATCTGGCACAGACCCCCTCCCAATCACATCCTGACTCTGGCACAGACCCTCTCCCAATCACAGCCTGACTCTGGCACAGACCCCCTCCTAATCACAGCCTGACTCTGGCACAGACCCCCTCCCAATCACAGCCTGACTCTGGCACAGACCCCCTCCCAATCACAGCCTGACTCTGGCACAGACCCTCTCCCAATCACAGCCTGATTCTGGCACAGACCTCCTCCCAATCACAGCCTGACTCTGGCACAGACCCCCTCCCAATCACAGCCTGACTCTGGAACAGACCCCTTCCCAATCACAGCCTGACTCTGGCACAGACCACCTCCCATTCACAGCCAGACTCTGGCACAGACCCCCTCCCAATCACAGCCTGACTCTGGCACAGGCCCCTTCCCAATCACAGCCTGACTCTGGCACAGACCCCCTCCCAATCACAGCCTGACTCTGGCACAGACCCCCTCCCAATCACAGCCTGACTCTGGCACAGACCCCCTCCCAATCACAGCCCGACTCTTGCACAGACCCCCTCCCACTCACAGCCTTCATCTGGCACAGACCCCCTCCCAATCACATCCTGACTCTGGCACAGACCCCCTTCCAATCACAGCCTGACTCTGGCAAAGACCCCCTCCCAATCACAGCCTGACTCTGGCACAGACCATCTCCTAATCAAAGCCTGACTCTAGCACAGATCCTCTCCCAATCACAGCCTGACTCTGGCACAGACCCCCTCCCAATCACAGCCTGACTCTGGCACAGACCCTCTCCCAATCACAGCCTGACTCTGGCAAAGACCCCCTCCGAATCACAGCTTGACTCTGGCACAGACCCCCTCCCAATCACAGCCTGACTCTGGAACACACCCCCTCCCAATCACAGCCTGACTCTGGAACAGACCCCTTCCCAATCACAGCCTGACTCTGGCACAGACCCCCTCCCAATCACAGCCTGACTCTGGCACAGACCCCCTCCCAATCACATCCTGACTCTGGCACAGACCCTCTCCCAAACACAGCCTGACTCTGGCAAAGACCCCATCCCAATCACAGCCTGACTCTGGCACAGACCCCCTCCCAATCACAGCCTGACTCTGGCACAGACCCCCTCCCAATCACATCCTGACTCTGGCACAGACCCTCTCCCAAACACAGCCTGACTCTGGCAAAGACCCCATCCCAATCACAGCCTGACTCTGGCACAGACCCTCTCCCAATCACAGCCTGACTCTGGCAGAGACCCTCTCCCAATCACAGCCTGACTCTGGCACAGACCCTCTCCCAATCACAGCCTGACTCTGGCAGAGACCCCCTCCCAATCACAGCCTGACTCTGGCACAGACCCTCTCCCAATCACAGCCTGACTCTGGCAAAGACCCCCTCCGAATCACAGCCTGACTCTGGCACAGACCCTCTCCCAATTACAGCCTGACTCTGGAACAGACCCCCTCCCAATCACAGACTGACTCTGGAACAGACCCCTTCCCAATCACAGTCTGACTCTGGCACAGACCCCCTCCCAATCACAGCCTGACTCTGGCACAGACCCCCTCCCAACCACAGCCTGACTCAGGTACAGACCCCCTCCCAACCACAGCCTGACTCTGGCACAGACCCCCTCCCAATCACAGCCTGACTCTGGCACAGACCCCCTCCCAATCTCAGCCTGACTCTGGCACAGACCCCCTCCCATTCACAGCCTGACTCTGGCACAGACCACCTCCCATTCACAGCCTGACTCTGGCACAGACCCCCTCCCAATCACAGCCTGACTCTGGCACAGGCCCCCTCCCAATCACAGCCTGACTCTGGCACAGACCCCCTCCCAATCACAGCCTGACTCTAGTACAGACCCCCTCCCAATCACAGCCTGACTCTGGCACAGACCCCTTCCCAATCACAGCCCAACTCTTGCACAGACCCCCTCCCACTCACAGCCTTCATCTGGCACAGACCCCCTCCCAATCACATCCTGACTCTGGCACAGACCCTCTCCCAATCACAGCCTGACTCTGGCACAGACCCCCTCCTAATCACAGCCTGACTCTGGCACAGACCCCCTCCCAATCACAGCCTGACTCTGGCACAGACCCTCTCCCAATCACAGCCTGACTCTGGCACAGACCTCCTCCCAATCACAGCCTGACTCTGGAACAGACCCCCTCCCAATCACAGCCTGACTCTGGAACAGACCCCTTCCCAATCACAGCCTGACTCTGGCACAGACCACCTCCCATTCACAGCCTGACTCTGGCACAGACCCCCTCCCAATCACAGCCTGACTCTGGCACAGGCCCCCTCCCAATCACAGCCTGACTCTGGCACAGACCCCCTCCCAATCACAGCCTGACTCTGGCACAGACCCCCTCCCAATCACAGCCTGACTCTGGCACAGACCCCCTCCCAATCACAGCCCGACTCTTGCACAGACCCCCTCCCACTCACAGCCTTCATCTGGCACAGACCCCCTCCCAATCACATCCTGACTCTGGCACAGACCCTCTCCCAATCACAGCCTGACTCTGGCACAGACCCTCTCCCAATCACAGCCTGACTCTGGCAAAGACCCCCTCCCAATCACAGCCTAACTCTGGCACAGACCATCTCCTAATCAAAGCCTGACTCTAGCACAGATCCTCTCCCAATCACAGCCTGACTCTGGCACAGACCCCCTCCCAATCACAGCCTGACTCTGGAACACACCCTCTCCCAATCACAGCCTGACTCTGGCACAGACCATCTCCTAATCAAAGCCTGACTCTAGCACAGATCCTCTCCCAATCACAGCCTGACTCTGGCACAGACCCCCACCCAATTACAGCCTGACTCTGGCACAGACCCTCTCCCAATCACAGCCTGACTCTGGCACAGACCCCCTCCCAATCACAGCCTGACTCTGGCACAGACCCTCTCCCAATCACAGCCTGACTCTGGCAAAGACCCCCTCCGAATCACAGCTTGACTCTGGCACAGACCCCCTCCCAATCACAGCCTGACTCTGGAACAGACCCCCTCCCAATCACAGCCTGACTCTGGCACAGACCCCCTCCCAATCACAGCCTGACTCTGGAACAGACCCCCTCCCAATCACAGCCTGACTCTGGTACAGACCCCCTCCCAACCACAGCCTGACTCTGGCACAGACCCCCTCCCAATCACAGCCTGACTCTGGCACAGACCCCCTCCCAATCTCAGCCTGACTCTGGCACAGACCCCCTCCCATTCACAGCCTGACTCTGGCACAGACCACTTCCCATTCACAGCCTGACTCTGGCACAGACCCCCTCCCAATCACAGCCTGACTCTGGCACAGGCCCCCTCCCAATCACAGCCTGACTCTGGCACAGACCCCCTCCCAATCACAGCCTGACTCTGGCACAGACCCCCTCCCAATCACAGCCTGACTCTGGCACAGACCCCCTCACAATCACAGCCTGACTCTGGCACAGACCCCCTCCCAATCACAGCCTGACTCTTGCACAGACCCCCTCCCACTCACAGCCTTCATCTGGCACAGACCCCCTCCCAATCACATCCTGACTCTGGCACAGACTCTCTCCCAATCACAGCCTGACTCTGGCACAGACCCTCTCCCAATCACAGCCTGACTCTGGCACAGACCCTCTCCCAATCACAGCCTGACTCTGGCACAGACCCCCTCCCAATCACAGCCTGACTCTGGCACAGACCCTCTCCCAATCACAGCCTGACTCTGGCAAAGACCCCCTCCGAATCACAGCCTGACTCTGGCACAGACCCTCTCCCAATTACAGCCTGACTCTGGAACAGACCCCCTCCCAATCACAGACTGACTCTGGAACAGACCCCTTCCCAATCACAGTCTGACTCTGGAACACACCCCCTCCCAATCACAGCCTGACTCTGGAACAGACCCCTTCCCAATCACAGCCTGACTCTGGCACAGACCCCCTCCCAATCACAGCCTGACTCTGGCACAGACCCCCTCCCAATCACATCCTGACTCTGGCACAGACCCTCTCCCAAACACAGCCTGACTCTGGCAAAGACCCCATCCCAATCACAACCTGACTCTGGCACAGACCCTCTCCCAATCACAGCCTGACTCTAGCACAGACCCTCTCCCAATCACAGCCTGACTCTGGCACAGACCCCCTCCCAATCACAGCCTGACTCTGGCACAGACCATCTCCCAATCACAGCCTGACTCTGGCAAAGACCCCCTCCGAATCACAGCCTTCATCTGGCACAGACCCCCTCCCAATCACAGCCTGACTCTGGAAAAGACCCCCTCCCAATCACAGCCTGACTCTGGAACAGACCCCTTCCCAATCACAGCCTGACTCTGGCACAGACCCCCTCCCAATCACAGCCTGACTCTGGCACAGACCCCCTCCCAACCACAGTCTGACTCTGGTACAGACCCCCTCCCAACCACAGCCTGACTCTGGCACAGACCCCCTCCCAATCACAGCCTGACTCTGGCACAGACCCCCTCCCAATCTCAGCCTGACTCTGGCACAGACCCCCTCCCATTCACAGCCTGACTCTGGCACAGACCACCTCCCATTCACAGCCTGACTCTGGCACAGACCCCCTCCCAATCACAGCCTGACTCTGGCACAGACCCCCTCCCAATCACAGCCTGACTCTGGCACAGACTCCCTCCCAATCACAGCCTGACTCTGGCACAGACCCCCTCCCAATCACAGCCCGACTCTTGCATAGACCCCCTCCCACTCACAGCCTTCATCTGGCACAGACCCCCTCCCAATCACATCCTGACTCTGGCACAGACCCTCTCCCAATCACAGCCTGACTCTGGCACAGACCCCCTCCTAATCACAGCCTGACTCTGGCACAGACCCCCTCCCAATCACAGCCCGACTCTGGCACAGACCCCCTCCCAATCACAGCCTGCCTCTGGAACAGACCCCTTCCCAATCACAGCCTGACTCTGGCACAGACCCCCTCCCAATCACAGCCTGACTCTGGCACAGACCCCCTCCCAATCACAGCCTGACTCTGGCACAGACCCCCTCCCAATCACAGCCTGACTCTGGCACAGACCCCCTCCCAATCACAACCCGACTCTTGCACAGACCCCCTCCCACTCACAGCCTTCATCTGTCACAGACCCCCTCCCAATCACATCCTGACTCTGGCACAGACCCTCTCCCAATCACAGCCTGACTCTGGCACAGACCCTCTCCCAATCACAGCCTGACTCTGGCACAGACCATCTCCTAATCAAAGCCTGACTCTAGCACAGATCCTCTCCCAATCACAGCCTGACTCTGGCACAGACCCCCACCCAATCACAGCCTGACTCTGGCACAGACCCCCTCCCAATCACAGCCTGACTCTGGCACAGACCCCCTCCCAATCACAGCCTGACTCTGGCACAGACCCTCTCCCAATCACAGCCTGACTCTGGCAAAGACCCCCTCCGAATCACAGCTTGACTCTGGCACAGACCCCCTCCCAATCACAGCCTGACTCTGGAACAGACCCCCTCCCAATCACAGCCTGACTCTGGAACAGACCCCTTCCCAATCACAGCCTGACTCTGGCACAGACCCCCTCCCAACCACAGCCTGACTCTGGTACAGACCCCCTCCCAACCACAGCCTGACTCTGGCACAGACCCCCTCCCAATCACAGCCTGACTCTGGCACAGACCCCCTCCCAATCTCAGCCTGACTCTGGCACAGACCCCCTCCCATTCACAGCCTGACTCTGGCACATACCACTTCCCATTCACAGCCAGACTCTGGCACAGACCCCCTCCCAATCACAGCCTGACTCTGGCACAGGCCCCCTCCCAATCACAGCCTGACTCTGGCACAGACCCCCTCACAATCACAGCCTGACTCTGGCACAGACCCCCTCCCAATCACAGCCTGACTCTTGCACAGACCCCCTCCCACTCACAGCCTTCATCTGGCACAGACCCCCTCCCAATCACATCCTGACTCTGGCACAGACTCTCTCCCAATCACAGCCTGACTCTGGCAAAGACCCCCTCCCAATCACAGCCTGACTCTGGCACAGACCCTCTCCCAATCACAGCCTGACTCTGGCACAGGCCCCCTCCCAATCACAGCCTGATTCTGGCACAGACCCCCTCCCAATCACAGCCTGACTCTAGTACAGACCCCCTCCCAATCACAGCCTGACTCTGGCACAGACCCCCTCCCAATCACAGCCCGACTCTTGCACAGACCCCCTCCCACTCACAGCCTTCATCTGGCACAGACCCCCTCCCAATCACATCCTGACTCTGGCACAGACCCTCTCCCAATCACAGCCTGACTCTTGCACAGACCCCCTCCTAATCACAGCCTGACTCTGGCACAGACCCCCTCCCAATCACAGCCTGACTCTGGCACAGACCCTCTCCCAATCACAGCCTGATTCTGGCACAGACCTCCTCCCAATCACAGCCTGACTCTGGAACAGACCCCCTCCCAATCACAGCCTGACTCTGGAACAGACCCCTTCCCAATCACAGCCTGACTCTGGCACAGACCACCTCCCATTCACAGCCAGACTCTGGCACAGACCCCCTCCCAATCACAGCCTGACTCTGGCACAGGCCCCCTCCCAATCACAGCCTGACTCTGGCACAGACCCCCTCCCAATCACAGCCTGACTCTGGCACAGACCCCCTCCCAATCACAGCCTGACTCTGGCACAGACCCCCTCCCAATCACAGCCCGACTCTTGCACAGACCCCCTCCCACTCACAGCCTTCATCTGGCACAGACCCCCTCCCAATCACATCCTGACTCTGGCACAGACCCCCTTCCAATCACAGCCTGACTCTGGCAAAGACCCCCTCCCAATCACAGCCTGACTCTGGCACAGACCATCTCCTAATCAAAGCCTGACTCTAGCACAGATCCTCTCCCAATCACAGCCTGACTCTGGCACAGACCCCCTCCCAATCACAGCCTGACTCTGGCACAGACCCTCTCCCAATCACAGCCTGACTCTGGCAAAGACCCCCTCCGAATCACAGCTTGACTCTGGCACAGACCCCCTCCCAATCACAGCCTGACTCTGGAACACACCCCCTCCCAATCACAGCCTGACTCTGGAACAGACCCCTTCCCAATCACAGCCTGACTCTGGCACAGACCCCCTCCCAATCGCAGCCTGACTCTGGCACAGACCCCCTCCCAATCACATCCTGACTCTGGCACAGACCCTCTCCCAAACACAGCCTGACTCTGGCAAAGACCCCATCCCAATCACAGCCTGACTCTAGCACAGACCCCCTCCCAATCACAGCCTGACTCTGGCACAGACCCCCTCCCAATCACATCCTGACTCTGGCACAGACCCTCTCCCAAACACAGCCTGACTCTGGCAAAGACCCCATCCCAATCACAGCCTGACTCTGGCACAGACCCTCTCCCAATCACAGCCTGACTCTGGCAGAGACCCTCTCCCAATCACAGCCTGACTCTGGCACAGACCCTCTCCCAATCACAGCCTGACTCTGGCAGAGACCCCCTCCCAATCACAGCCTGACTCTGGCACAGACCCTCTCCCAATCACAGCCTGACTCTGGCAAAGACCCCCTCCGAATCACAGCCTGACTCTGGCACAGACCCTCTCCCAATTACAGCCTGACTCTGGAACAGACCCCCTCCCAATCACAGACTGACTCTGGAACAGACCCCTTCCCAATCACAGCCTGACTCTGGCACAGACCCCCTCCCAATCACAGCCTGACTCTGGCACAGACCCCCTCCCAACCACAGCCTGACTCAGGTACAGACCCCCTCCCAACCACAGCCTGACTCTGGCACAGACCCCCTCCCAATCACAGCCTGACTCTGGCACAGACCCCCTCCCAATCTCAGCCTGACTCTGGCACAGACCCCCTCCCATTCACAGCCTGACTCTGGCACAGACCACCTCCCATTCACAGCCTGACTCTGGCACAGACCCCCTCCCAATCACAGCCTGACTCTGGCACAGGCCCCCTCCCAATCACAGCCTGACTCTGGCACAGACCCCCTCCCAATCACAGCCTGACTCTAGTACAGACCCCCTCCCAATCACAGCCTGACTCTGGCACAGACCCCTTCCCAATCACAGCCTGACTCTTGCACAGACCCCCTCCCACTCACAGCCTTCATCTGGCACAGACCCCCTCCCAATCACATCCTGACTCTGGCACAGACCCTCTCCCAATCACAGCCTGACTCTGGCACAGACCCCCTCCTAATCACAGCCTGACTCTGGCACAGACCCCCTCCCAATCACAGCCTGACTCTGGCACAGACCCTCTCCCAATCACAGCCTGACTCTGGCACAGACCTCCTCCCAATCACAGCCTGACTCTGGAACAGACCCCCTCCCAATCACAGCCTGACTCTGGAACAGACCCCTTCCCAATCACAGCCTGACTCTGGCACAGACCACCTCACATTCACAGCCTGACTCTGGCACAGACCCCCTCCCAATCACAGCCTGACTCTGGCACAGGCCCCCTCCCAATCACAGCCTGACTCTGGCACAGACCCCCTCCCAATCACAGCCTGACTCTGGCACAGACCCCCTCCCAATCACAGCCTGACTCTGGCACAGACCCCCTCCCAATCACAGCCCGACTCTTGCACAGACCTCCTCCCACTCACAGCCTTCATCTGGCACAGACCCCCTCCCAATCACATCCTGACTCTGGCACAGACCCTCTCCCAATCACAGCCTGACTCTGGCACAGACCCTCTCCCAATCACAGCCTGACTCTGGCAAAGACCCCCTCCCAATCACAGCCTGACTCTGGCACAGACCATCTCCTAATCAAAGCCTGACTCTAGCACAGATCCTCTCCCAATCACAGCCTGACTCTGGCACAGACCCCCTCCCAATCACAGCCTGACTCTGGAACACACCCCCTCCCAATCACAGCCTGACTCTGGAACAGACCCCTTCCCAATCACAGCCTGACTCTGGCACAGACCCCCTCCCAATCACAGCCTGACTCTGGCACAGACCCTCTCCCAAACACAGCCTGACTCTGGCAAAGACCCCATCCCAATCACAGCCTGACTCTGGCATAGACCCTCTCCCAATCACAGCCTGACTTTGGCACAGACCCTCTCCCAATCACAGCCTGACTCTGGCAGAGACCCCCTCCCAATCACAGCCTGACTCTGGCACAGACCATCTCCCAATCACAGCCTGACTCTGGCAAAGACCCCCTCCGAATCACAGCCTTCATCTGGCACAGACCCCCTCCCAATCACAGCCTGACTCTGGAACAGACCCCCTCCCAATCACAGCCTGACTCTGGAACAGACCCCCTCCCAATCACAGCCTGACTCTGGCACAGACCCCCTCCCAATCACAGCCTGACTCTGGCACAGACCCCCTCCCAACCACAGCCTGACTCTGGCACAGACCCCCTCCCAACCACAGCCTGACTCTGGTACAGACCCCCTCCCAATCACAGCCTGACTCTGGCACAGACCCCCTCCCAATCACAGCCTGACTCTGGCACAGACCCCCTCCCAATCACAGCCTGACTCTGGAACACACCCCCTCCCAATCACAGCCTGACTCTGGAACAGACCCCTTCCCAATCACAGCCTGACTCTGGCACAGACCCCCTCCCAATCACAGCCTGACTCTGGCAAAGACCCCATCCCAATCACAGCCTGACTCTGGCATAGACCCTCTCCCAATCACAGCCTGACTCTGGCACAGACCCTCTCCCAATCACAGCCTGACTCTGGCAGAGACCCCCTCCCAATCACAGCCTGACTCTGGCACAGACCATCTCCCAATCACAGCCTGACTCTGGCAAAGACCCCCTCCGAATCACAGCCTTCATCTGGCACAGACCCCCTCCCAATCACAGCCTGACTCTGGAACAGACCCCCTCCCAATCACAGCCTGACTCTGGAACAGACCCCCTCCCAATCACAGCCTGACTCTGGCACAGACCCCCTCCCAACCACAGTCTGACTCTGGCACAGACCCCCTCCCAACCACAGTCTGACTCTAGTACAGACCCCCTCCCAACCACAGCCTGACTCTGGCACAGACCCCCTCCCAATCACAGCCTGACTCTGGCACAGACCCCCTCCCAATCTCAGCCTGACTCTGGCACAGACCCCCTCCCATTGACAGCCTGAATCTGGCACAGACCACCTCCCATTCACAGCCTGACTCTGGCACAGACCCCCTCCCAATCACAGCCTGACTCTGGCACAGACCCCCTCCCAATCACAGCCTGACTCTGGCACAGACTCCCTCCCAATCACAGCCTGACTCTGGCACAGACCCCCTCCCAATCACAGCCCGACTCTTGCACAGACCCCCTCCCACTCACAGCCTTCATCTGGCACAGACCCCCTCCCAATCACATCCTGACTCTGGCAGAGACCCCCTCCCAATCACAGCCTGACTCTGGCACAGACCATCTCCCAATCACAGCCTGACTCTGGCAAAGACCCCCTCCGAATCACAGCCTTCATCTGGCACAGACCCCCTCCCAATCACAGCCTGACTCTGGAACAGACCCCCTCCCAATCACAGCCTGACTCTGGAACAGACCCCTTCCCAATCACAGCCTGACTCTGGCACAGACCCCCTCCCAATCACAGCCTGACTCTGGCACAGACCCCCTCCCAACCACAGTCTGATTCTGGTACAGACCCCCTCCCAACCACAGCCTGACTCTGGCACAGACCCCCTCCCAATCACAGCCTGACTCTGGCACAGACCCCCTCCCAATCTCAGCCTGACTCTGGCACAGACCCCCTCCCATTCACAGCCTGAATCTGGCACAGACCACCTCCCATTCACAGCCTGACTCTGGCACAGACCCCCTCCCAATCACAGCCTGACTCTGGCACAGACCCCCTCCTAATCACAGCCTGACTCTGGCACAGGCCCCCTCCCAATCACAGCCCGACTCTTGCACAGACCCCCTCCCACTCACAGCCTTCATCTGGCACAGACCCCCTCCCAATCACATCCTGACTCTGGCAGAGACCCCCTCCCAATCACAGCCTGACTCTGGCACAGACCATCTCCCAATCACAGCCTGACTCTGGCAAAGACCCCCTCCGAATCACAGCCTTCATCTGGCACAGACCCCCTCCCAATCACAGCCTGACTCTGGAACAGACCCCCTCCCAATCACAGCCTGACTCTGGAACAGACCCCTTCCCAATCACAGCCTGACTCTGGCACAGACCCCCTCCCAATCACAGCCTGACTCTGGCACAGACCCCCTCCCAACCACAGTCTGATTCTGGTACAGACCCCCTCCCAACCACAGCCTGACTCTGGCACAGACCCCCTCCCAATCACAGCCTGACTCTGGCACAGACCCCCTCCCAATCTCAGCCTGACTCTGGCACAGACCCCCTCCCATTCACAGCCTGAATCTGGCACAGACCACCTCCCATTCACAGCCTGACTCTGGCACAGACCCCCTCCCAATCACAGCCTGACTCTGGCACAGACCCCCTCCTAATCACAGCCTGACTCTGGCACAGACCCCCTCCCAATCACAGCCTGACTCTGGCACAGACCCTCTCCCAATCACAGCCTGACTCTGGCACAGACCTCCTCCCAATCACAGCCTGACTCTGGAACAGACCCTCTCCCAATCACAGCCTGACTCTGGAACAGACCCCTTCCCAATCACAGCCTGACTCTGGCACAGACCACCTCCCATTCACAGCCTGACTCTGGCACAGACCCCCTCCCAATCACAGCCTGACTCTGGCACAGGCCCCCTCCCAATCACAGCCTGACTCTGGCACAGACCCCCTCCCAATCACAGCCTGCCTCTGGCACAGACCCCCTCCCAATCACAGCCTGACTCTGGCACAGACCGCCTCCCAATCACAGCCCGACTCTTGCACAGACCCCCTCCCACTCACAGCCTTCATCTGGCACAGACCCCCTCCCAATCACATCCTGACTCTGGCACAGACCCTCTCCCAATCACAGCCTGACTCTGGCACAGACCCTCTCCCAATCACAGCCTGACTCTGGCAAAGACCCCCTCCGAATCACAGCCTGACTCTGGCACAGACCCTCTCCCAATTACAGCCTGACTCTGGAACAGACCCCCTCCCAATCACAGACTGACTCTGGAACAGACCCCTTCCCAATCACAGTCTGACTCTGACACAGACCCCCTCCCAATCACAGCCTGACTCTGGCACAGACCCCCTCCCAACCACAGCCTGACTCTGGTACAGACCCCCTCCCAACCACAGCCTGACTCTGGCACAGACCCCCTCCCAATCACAGCCTGACTCTGGCACAGACCCCCTCCCAATCTCAGCCTGACTCTGGCACAGACCCCCTCCCATTCACAGCCTGACTCTGGCACAGACCACCTCCCATTCACAGCCTGACTCTGGCACAGACCCCCTCCCAATCACAGCCTGACTCTGGCACAGGCCCCCTCCCAATCACAGCCTGACTCTGGCACAGACCCCCTCCCAATCACAGCCTGACTCAAGTACAGACCCCCTCCCAATCACAGCCTGACTCTGGCACAGACCCCTTCCCAATCACAGCCCGACTCTTGCACAGACCCCCTCCCACTCACAGCCTTCATCTGGCACAGACCCCCTCCCAATCACATCCTGACTCTGGCACAGACCCTCTCCCAATCACAGCCTGACTCTGGCACAGACCCCCTCCTAATCACAGCCTGACTCTGGCACAGACCCCCTCCCAATCACAGCCTGACTCTGGCACAGACCCTCAGCCAATCACAGCCTGACTCTGGCACAGACCTCCTCCCAATCACAGCCTGACTCTGGAACAGACCCCCTCCCAATCACAGCCTGACTCTGGAACAGACCCCTTCCCAATCACAGCCTGACTCTGGCACAGACCACCTCCCATTCACAGCCTGACTCTGGCACAGACCCCCTCCCAATCACAGCCTGACTCTGGCACAGGCCCCCTCCCAATCACAGCCTGACTCTGGCACAGACCCCCTCCCAATCACAGCCTGACTCTGGCACAGACCCCCTCCCAATCACAGCCTGACTCTGGCACAGACCCCCTCCCAATCACAGCCCGACTCTTGCACAGACCCCCTCCCACTCACAGCCTTCATCTGGCACAGACCCCCTCCCAATCACATCCTGACTCTGGCACAGACCCTCTCCCAATCACAGCCTGACTCTGGCACAGACCCTCTCCCAATCACAGCCTGACTCTGGCAAAGACCCCCTCCCAATCACAGACTGCCTCTGGCACAGACCATCTCCTAATCAAAGCCTGACTCTAGCACAGATCCTCTCCCAATCACAGCCTGACTCTAGCACAGACCCCCTCCCAATCACAGCCTGACTCTGGAACACACCCCCTCCCAATCACAGCCTGACTCTGTAACAGACCCCTTCCCAATCACAGCCTGACTCTGGCACAGACCCCCTCCCAATCACAGCCTGACTCTGGCACAGACCCTCTCCCAAACACAGCCTGACTCTGGCAAAGACCCCATCCCAATCACAGCCTGACTCTGGCATAGACCCTCTCCCAATCACAGCCTGACTCTGGCACAGACCCTCTCCCAATCACAGCCTGACTCTGGCAAAGACCCCCTCCCAATCACAGCCTGACTCTGGCACAGACCATCTCCCAATCACAGCCTGACTCTGGCAAAGACCCCCTCCGAATCACAGCCTTCATCTGGCACAGACCCCCTCCCAATCACAGCCTGACTCTGGAACAGACCCCCTCCCAATCACAGCCTGACTCTGGAACAGACCCCTTCCCAATCACAGCCTGACTCTGGCACAGACCCCCTCCCAATCACAGCCTGACTCTGGCACAGACCCCCTCCCAACCACAGTCTGACTCTGGTACAGACCCTCTCCCAATCACAGCCTGACTCTGGCAGAGACCCCCTCCGAATCACAGCTTGACTCTGGCACAGACCCCCTCACAATCACAGCCTGACTCTGGAACAGACCCCCTCCCAATCACAGCCTGACTCTGGCACAGACCCCCTCACAATCACAGCCTGACTCTGGCACAGACCCCCTCCCAATCACAGCCTGACTCTTGCACAGACCCCCTCCCACTCACAGCCTTCATCTGGCACAGACCCCCTCCCAATCACATCCTGACTCTGGCACAGACTCTCTCCCAATCACAGCCTGACTCTTGCACAGACCCCCTCCCACTCACAGCCTTCATCTGGCACAGACCCCCTCCCAATCACATCCTGACTCTGGCAGAGACCCCCTCCCAATAACAGCCTGACTCTGGCACAGACCATCTCCCAATCACAGCCTGACTCTGGCAAAGACCCCCTCCGAATCACAGCCTTCATCTGGCACAGACCCCCTCCCAATCACAGCCTGACTCTGGAACAGACCCCCTCCCAATCACAGCCTGACTCTGGAACAGACCCCTTCCCAATCACAGCCTGACTCTGGCACAGACCCCCTCCCAATCACAGCCTGACTCTGGCACAGACCCCCTCCCAACCACAGTCTGATTCTGGTACAGACCCCCTCCCAACCACAGCCTGACTCTGGCACAGACCCCCTCCCAATCACAGCCTGACTCTGGCACAGACCCCCTCCCAATCTCAGCCTGACTCTGGCACAGACCCCCTCCCATTCACAGCCTGAATCTGGCACAGACCACCTCCCATTCACAGCCTGACTCTGGCACAGACCCCCTCCCAATCACAGCCTGACTCTGGCACAGACCCCCTCCTAATCACAGCCTGACTCTGGCACAGACCCCCTCCCAATCACAGCCTGACTCTGGCACAGACCCTCTCCCAATCACAGCCTGACTCTGGCACAGACCTCCTCCCAATCACAGCCTGACTCTGGAACAGACCCCCTCCCAATCACAGCCTGACTCTGGAACAGACCCCTTCCCAATCACAGCCTGACTCTGGCACAGACCACCTCCCATTCACAGCCTGACTCTGGCACAGACCCCCTCCCAATCACAGCCTGACTCTGGCACAGGCCCCCTCCCAATCACAGCCTGACTCTGGCACAGACCCCCTCCCAATCACAGCCTGACTCTGGCACAGACCCCCTCCCATTCACAGCCTGACTCTGGCACAGACCCCCTCCCAATCACAGCCCGACTCTTGCACAGACCCCCTCCCACTCACAGCCTTCATCTGGCACAGACCCCCTCCCAATCACATCCTGACTCTGGCACAGACCCTCTCCCAATCACAGCCTGACTCTGGCACAGACCCTCTCCCAATCACAGCCTGACTCTGGCAAAGACCCCCTCCCAATCACAGCCTGACTCTGGCACAGACCATCTCCTAATCAAAGCCTGACTCTAGCACAGATCCTCTCCCAATCACAGCCTGACTCTGGCACAGACCCTCTCCCAATCACAGCCTGACTCTGGCAAAGACCCCCTCCGAATCACAGCTTGACTCTGGCACAGACCCCCTCCCAATCACAGCCTGACTCTGGAACACACCCCCTCCCGAACACAGCCTGACTCTGGAACAGACCCCTTCCCAATCACAGCCTGACTCTGGCACAGACCCCCTCCCAATCACAGCCTGACTCTGGCACAGACCCCCTCCCAATCACATCGTGACTCTGGCACAGACCCTCTCCCAAACACAGCCTGACTCTTGCAAAGACCCCATCCCAATCACAGCCTGACTCTGGCATAGACCCTCTCCCAATCACAGCCTGACTCTGGCACAGACCCTCTCCCAATCACAGCCTGACTCTGGCAGAGACCCCCTCCCAATCACAGCCTGACTCTGGCACAGACCATCTCCCAATCACAGCCTGACTCTGGCAAAAACCCCCTCCGAATCACAGCCTTCATCTGGCACAGACCCCCTCCCAATCACAGCCTGACTCTGGAACAGACCCCCTCCCAATCACAGCCTGACTCTGGAACAGACCCCTTCCCAATCACAGCCTGACTCTGGCACAGACCCCCTCCCAACCACAGTCTGACTCTGGTACAGACCCCCTCCCAACCAAAGCCTGACTCTGGCACAGACCCCCTCCCAATCACAGCCTGACTCTGGCACAGACCCCCTCCCAATCTCAGCCTGACTCTGGCACAGACCCCCTCCCATTCACAGCCTGAATCTGGCACAGACCACCTCCCATTCACAGCCTGACTCTGGCACAGACCCCCTCCCAATCACAGCCTGACTCTGGCACAGACCCCCTCCCAATCACAGCCTGACTATGGCACAGACTCCCTCCCAATCACAGCCTAACTCTGGCACAGACCCCCTCCCAATCACAGCCCGACTCTTGCACAGACCCCCTCCCACTCACAGCCTTCATCTGGCACAGACCCCCTCCCAATCACATCCTGACTCTGGCAGAGACCCCCTCCCAATCACAGCCTGACTCTGGCACAGACCATCTCCCAATCACAGCCTGACTCTGGCACAGACCATCTCCCAATCACAGCCTGACTCTGGCAAAGACCCCCTCCGAATCACAGCCTTCATCTGGCACAGACCCCCTCCCAATCACAGCCTGACTTTGGAACAGACCCCCTCCCAATCACAGCCTGACTCTGGAACAGACCCCTTCCCAATCACAGCCTGACTCTGGCACAGACACCCTCCCAATCACAGCCTGACTCTGGCACAGACCCCCTCCCAACCACAGTCTGACTCTGGTACAGACCCCCTCCCAACCACAGCCTGACTCTGGCACAGACCCCCTCCCAATCACAGCCTGACTCTGGCACAGACCCCCTCCCAATCTCAGCCTGACTCTGGCACAGACCCCCTCCCATTCACAGCCTGAATCTGGCACAGACCACCTCCCATTCACAGCCTGACTCTGGCACAGACCCCCACCCAATCACAGCCTGACTCTGGCACATACCCCCTCCCAATCACAGCCCGACTCTTGCACAGACCCCCTCCCACTCACAGCCTTCATCTGGCACAGACCCCCTCCCAATCACATCCTGACTCTGGCACAGACCCTCTCCCAATCACAGCCTGACTCTGGCACAGACCCTCTCCCAATCACAGCCTGACTCTGGCACAGACCATCTCCTAATCAAAGCCTGACTCTAGCACAGATCCTCTCCCAATCACAGCCTGACTCTGGCACAGACCCCCACCCAATCACAGCCTGACTCTGGAAAAGACCCCTTCCCAATCACAGCCTGACTCTGGCACAGACCACCTCCCAATCACAGCCTGACTCTGGCACAGACCCCCTCCCAATCACAGCCCGACTCTTGCACAGACCCCCTCCCACTCACAGCCTTCATCTGACACAGACCCCCTCCCAATCACATCCTGACTCTGGCACAGACCCTCTCCCAATCACAGCCTGACTCTGGCACAGACCCTCTCCCAATCACAGCCTGACTCTGGCACAGACCATCTCCTAATCAAAGCCGGACTCTAGCACAGATCCTCTCCCAATCACAGCCTGACTCTGGCACAGACCCCCACCCAATCACAGCCTGACTCTGGCACAGACCCCCTCCCAATCACAGCCTGACTCTGGCACAGACCCTCTCCCAATCACAGCCTGACTCTGGCAAAGACCCCCTCCGAATCACAGCTTGACTCTGGCACAGACCCCCTCCCAATCACAGCCTGACTCTGGAACAGACCCCCTCCCAATCACAGCCTGACTCTGGCACAGACCCCCTCACAATCACAGCCTGACTCTGGCACAGACCCCCTCCCAATCACAGCCTGACTCTTGCACAGACCCCCTCCCACTCACAGCCTTCATCTGGCACAGACCCCCTCCCAATCACATCCTGACTCTGGCACAGACTCTCTCCCAATCACAGCCTGACTCTGGCAAAGACCCCCTCCCAATCACAGCCTGACTCTGGCACAGACCCTCTCCCAATCACAGCCTGACTCTGGCACAGACCCTCTCCCAATCACAGCCTGACTCTGGCACATACCCCCTCCCAATCACAGCCTGACTCTGGCACAGACCCTCTCCCAATCACAGCCTGACTCTGGCAAAGACCCCCTCCGAATCACAGCCTGGCTCTGGCACAGACCCTCTCCCAATTACAGCCTGACTCTGGAACAGACCCCCTCTCATTCACAGACTGACTCTGGAACAGACCCCTTCCCAATCACAGTCTGACTCTGGAACACACCCCCTCCCAATCACAGCCTGACTCTGGCATAGACCCTCTCCCAATCACAGCCTGACTCTGGCACAGACCCTCTCCCAATCACAGCCTGACTCTGGCATAGACCCTCTCCCAATCACAGCCTGACTCTGGCACAGACCCTCTCCCAATCACAGCCTGACTCTGGCAGAGACCCCCTCCGAATCACAGCTTGACTCTGGCACAGACCCCCTCCCAATCACAGCCTGACTCTGGAACAGACCCCCTCCCAATCACAGCCTGACTCTGGCACAGACCCCCTCACAATCACAGCCTGACTCTGGCACAGACCCCCTCCCAATCACAGCCTGACTCTTGCACAGACCCCCTCCCACTCACAGCCTTCATCTGGCACAGACCCCCTCCCAATCACATCCTGACTCTGGCACAGACTCTCTCCCAATCACAGCCTGACTCTGGCACAGACCCCCTCCCAATCACAGCCTGACTCTGGCACAGACCATCTCCCAATCACAGCCTGACTCTGGCAAAGACCCCCTCCGAATCACAGCCTTCATCTGGCACAGACCCCCTCCCAATCACAGCCTGACTCTGGAACAGACCCCCTCCCAATCACAGCCTGACTCTGGAACAGACCCCTTCCCAATCACAGCCTGACTCTGGCACAGACCCCCTCCCAATCAAAGCCTGACTCTGGCACAGACCCCCTCCCAACCAAAGTCTGACTCTGGCACAGACCCCCTCCCAATCTCAGCCTGACTCTGGCACAGACCCCCTCCCATTCACAGCCTGACTCTGGCACAGACCACCTCCCATTCACAGCCTGACTCTGGCACAGACCCCCTCCCAATCACAGCCTGACTCTGGCACAGACCCCTTCCCAATCACAGCCTGACTCTGGCACAGACTCCCTCCCAATCACAGCCTGACTCTGGCACAGACCCCCTCCCAATCACAGCCCGACTCTTGCACAGACCCCCTCCCACTCACAGCCTTCATCTAGCACAGACCCCCTCCCAATCACATCCTGACTCTGGCACAGACCCTCTCCCAATCACAGCCTGACTCTGGCACAGACCCCCTCCTAATCACAGCCTGACTCTGGCACAGACCCCCTCCCAATCACAGCCTGACTCTGGCACAGACCCACTCCCAATCACAGCCTGACTCTGGCACAGACCCCCTCCCAATCACAGCCTGCCTCTGGAACAGACCCCTTCCCAATCACAGCCTGACTCTGGCACAGACCCCCTCCCAATCACAGCCTGACTCTGGCACAGACCCCCTCCCAATCACAGCCTGACTCTGGCACAGACCCCCTCCCAATCACAGCCCGACTCTTGCACAGACCCCCTCCCACTCACAGCCTTCATCTGGCACAGACCCCCTCCCAATCACAGCCTGACTCTGGCACAGACCCCCTCCCAATCACAGCCCGACTCTTGCACAGACCCCCTCCCAATCACAGCCTGACTCTGGCACAGACCCTCTCCCAATCACAGCCTTACTCTGGCACAGACCATCTGCTAATCAAAGCCTGACTCTAGCACAGATCCTCTCCCAATCACAGCCTGACTCTGGCACAGACCCCCACCCAATCACAGCCTGACTCTGGCACAGACCCCCTCACAATCACAGCCTGACTCTGGCACAGACCCCCTCCCAATCACAGCCTGACTCTGGCACAGACCCTCTCCCAATCACAGCCTGACTCTGACAAAGACCCCCTCCGAATCACAGCTTGACTCTGGCACAGACCCCCTCCCAATCACAGCCTGACTCTGGAACAGACCCCCTCCCAATCACAGCCTGACTCTGGAACAGACCCCTTCCCAATCACAGCCTGACTCTGGCACAGACCCCCTCCCAACCACAGCCTGACTCTGGTACAGACCCCCTCCCAACCACAGCCTGACTCTGGCACAGACCCCCTCCCAATCACAGCCTGACTCTGGTACAGACCCCCTCCCAATCTCAGCCTGACTCTGGCACAGACCCCCTCCCATTCACAGCCTGACTCTGACACAGACCACTTCCCATTCACAGCCTGACTCTGGCACAGACCCCCTCCCAATCACAGCCTGACTCTGGCACAGGCCCCCTCCCAATCACAGCCTGACTCTGGCACAGGCCCCCTCCCAATCACAGCCTGACTCTGGCACAGACCCCCTCCCAATCACAGCCTGACTCTGGCACAGACCCTCTCCCAATCACAGCCTGACTCTGGCACAGACCCCCTCCCACTCACAGCCTTCATCTGGCACAGACCCCCTCCCAATCACATCCTGACTCTGGCACAGACTCTCTCCCAATCACAGCCTGACTCTGGCAAAGACCCCCTCCCAATCACAACCTGACTCTGGCGCAGACCCTCTCCCAATCACAGCCTGACTCTGGCACAGACCCTCTCCCAATCACAGCCTGACTCTGGCACAGACCCTCTCCCAATCACAGCCTGACTCTGGCAAAGACCCCCTCCGAATCACAGCCTGACTCTAGCACAGACCCTCTCCCAATTACAGCCTGACTCTGGAACAGTCCCCCTCCCAATCACAGACTGACTCTGGAACAGACCCCTTCCCAATCACAGTCTGACTCTGGCACAGACCCCCTCCCAATCACAGCCTGACTCTGGCACAGACCCCCTCCCAATCACATCCTGACTCTGGCACAGACCCCCTCCTAATCACAGCCTGACTCTGGCACAGACCCCCTCCCAATCACAGCCTGACTCTGGCACAGACCCTCTCCCAATCACAGCCTGACTCTGGCAGAGACCCCCTCCGAATCACAGCTTGACTCTGGCACAGACCCCCTCCCAATCACAGCCTGACTCTGGAACAGACCCCCTCCCAATCACAGCCTGACTCTGGCACAGACCCCCTCACAATCACAGCCTGACTCTGGCACAGACCCCCTCCCAATCACAGCCTGACTCTTGCACAGACCCCCTCCCACTCACAGCCTTCATCTGGCACAGACCCCCTCCCAATCACATCCTGACTCTGGCACAGACTCTCTCCCAATCACAGCCTGACTCTGGCACAGACCCCCTCCCAATCACAGCCTGACTCTGGCACAGACCATCTCCCAATCACAGCCTGACTCTGGCAAAGACCCCCTCCGAATCACAGCCTTCATCTGGCACAGACCCCCTCCCAATCACAGCCTGACTCTGGAACAGACCCCCTCCCAATCACAGCCTGACTCTGGAACAGACCCCTTCCCAATCACAGCCTGACTCTGGCACAGACCCCCTCCCAATCAAAGCCTGACTCTGGCACAGACCCCCTCCCAACCAAAGTCTGACTCTGGCACAGACCCCCTCCCAATCTCAGCCTGACTCTGGCACAGACCCCCTCCCATTCACAGCCTGACTCTGGCACAGACCACCTCCCATTCACAGCCTGACTCTGGCACAGACCCCCTCCCAATCACAGCCTGACTCTGGCACAGACCCCTTCCCAATCACAGCCTGACTCTGGCACAGACTCCCTCCCAATCACAGCCTGACTCTGGCACAGACCCCCTCCCAATCACAGCCCGACTCTTGCACAGACCCCCTCCCACTCACAGCCTTCATCTAGCACAGACCCCCTCCCAATCACATCCTGACTCTGGCACAGACCCTCTCCCAATCACAGCCTGACTCTGGCACAGACCCCCTCCTAATCACAGCCTGACTCTGGCACAGACCCCCTCCCAATCACAGCCTGACTCTGGCACAGACCCACTCCCAATCACAGCCTGACTCTGGCACAGACCCCCTCCCAATCACAGCCTGCCTCTGGAACAGACCCCTTCCCAATCACAGCCTGACTCTGGCACAGACCCCCTCCCAATCACAGCCTGACTCTGGCACAGACCCCCTCCCAATCACAGCCTGACTCTGGCACAGACCCCCTCCCAATCACAGCCCGACTCTTGCACAGACCCCCTCCCACTCACAGCCTTCATCTGGCACAGACCCCCTCCCAATCACAGCCTGACTCTGGCACAGACCCCCTCCCAATCACAGCCCGACTCTTGCACAGACCCCCTCCCAATCACAGCCTGACTCTGGCACAGACCCTCTCCCAATCACAGCCTTACTCTGGCACAGACCATCTGCTAATCAAAGCCTGACTCTAGCACAGATCCTCTCCCAATCACAGCCTGACTCTGGCACAGACCCCCACCCAATCACAGCCTGACTCTGGCACAGACCCCCTCACAATCACAGCCTGACTCTGGCACAGACCCCCTCCCAATCACAGCCTGACTCTGGCACAGACCCTCTCCCAATCACAGCCTGACTCTGACAAAGACCCCCTCCGAATCACAGCTTGACTCTGGCACAGACCCCCTCCCAATCACAGCCTGACTCTGGAACAGACCCCCTCCCAATCACAGCCTGACTCTGGAACAGACCCCTTCCCAATCACAGCCTGACTCTGGCACAGACCCCCTCCCAACCACAGCCTGACTCTGGTACAGACCCCCTCCCAACCACAGCCTGACTCTGGCACAGACCCCCTCCCAATCACAGCCTGACTCTGGCACAGACCCCCTCCCAATCTCAGCCTGACTCTGGCACAGACCCCCTCCCATTCACAGCCTGACTCTGACACAGACCACTTCCCATTCACAGCCTGACTCTGGCACAGACCCCCTCCCAATCACAGCCTGACTCTGGCACAGGCCCCCTCCCAATCACAGCCTGACTCTGGCACAGGCCCCCTCCCAATCACAGCCTGACTCTGGCACAGACCCCCTCCCAATCACAGCCTGACTCTGGCACAGACCCCCTCCCAATCACAGCCTGACTCTGGCACAGACCCCCTCCCACTCACAGCCTTCATCTGGCACAGACCCCCTCCCAATCACATCCTGACTCTGGCACAGACTCTCTCCCAATCACAGCCTGACTCTGGCAAAGACCCCCTCCCAATCACAACCTGACTCTGGCGCAGACCCTCTCCCAATCACAGCCTGACTCTGGCACAGACCCTCTCCCAATCACAGCCTGACTCTGGCACAGACCCTCTCCCAATCACAGCCTGACTCTGGCAAAGACCCCCTCCGAATCACAGCCTGACTCTGGCACAGACCCTCTCCCAATTACAGCCTGACTCTGGAACAGACCCCCTCCCAATCACAGACTGACTCTGGAACAGACCCCTTCCCAATCACAGTCTGACTCTGGCACAGACCCCCTCCCAATCACAGCCTGACTCTGGCACAGACCCCCTCCCAATCACATCCTGACTCTGGCACAGACCCCCTCCTAATCACAGCCTGACTCTGGCACAGACCCCCTCCCAATCACAGCCTGACTCTGGCACAGACCCCCTCCCAATCTCAGCCTGACTCTGGCACAGACCCCCTCCCAGTCACAGCCTGACTCTGGCACAGGCCCCCTCCCAATCACAGCCTGACTCTGGCACAGACCCCCTCCCAATCACAGCCTGACTCTGGCACAGACCCCCTCCCAATCACAGCCTGACTCTGGCACAGACCCCAATCCCAATCATAGCCCGACTCTTGCACTGACCCCCTCCCACTCACAGCCTTCATCTGGCACAGACCCCCTCCCAATCACATCCTGACTCTGGCACAGACCCCCTCACAATCACAGCCTGACTCTGGCACAGACCCCCTCCCAATCACAGCCTGACTCTGGCAGAGACCCTCTCCCAATCACAGCCTGACTCTGACAAAGACCCCCTCCGAATCACAGCTTGACTCTGGCACAGACCCCCTCCCAATCACAGCCTGACTCTGGAACAGACCCCCTCCCAATCACAGCCTGACTCTGGAACAGACCCCTTCCCAATCACAGCCTGACTCTGGCACAGACCCCCTCCCAACCACAGCCTGACTCTGGTACAGACCCCCTCCCAACCACAGCCTGACTCTGGCACAGACCCCCTCCCAATCACAGCCTGACTCTGGCACAGACCCCCTCCCAATCTCAGCCTGACTCTGGCACAGACCCCCTCCCATTCACAGCCTGACTCTGACACAGACCACTTCTCATTCACAGCCTGACTCTGGCACAGACCCCCTCCCAATCACAGCCTGACTCTGGCACAGGCCCCCTCCCAATCACAGCCTGACTCTGGCACAGGCCCCCTCCCAATCACAGCCTGACTCTGGCACAGACCCCCTCCCAATCACAGCCTGACTCTGGCACAGACCCCCTCCCAATCACAGCCTGACTCTGGCACAGACCCCCTCACAATCACAGCCTGACTCTGGCACAGACCCCCTCCCAATCACAGCCTGACTCTGGCACAGACCCCCTCCCACTCACAGCCTTCATCTGGCACAGACCCCCTCCCAATCACATCCTGACTCTGGCACAGACTCTCTCCCAATCACAGCCTGACTCTGGCAATGACCCCCTCCCAATCACAACCTGACTCTGGCACAGACCCTCTCCCAATCACAGCCTGACTCTGGCACAGACCCTCTCCCAATCACAGCCTGACTCTGGCACAGACCCTCTCCCAATTACAGCCTGACTCTGGCAAAGACCCCCTCCGAATCACAGCCTGACTCTGGCACAGACCCTCTCCCAATTACAGCCTGACTCTGGAACAGACCCCTTCCCAATCACAGACTGACTCTGGAACAGACCCCTTCCCAATCACAGTCTGACTCTGGCACAGACCCCCTCCCAATCACAGCCTGACTCTGGCACAGACCCCCTCCCAATCACATCCTGACTCTGGCACAGACCCCCTCCTAATCACAGCCTGACTCTGGCACAGACCCCCTCCCAATCACAGCCTGACTCTGGCACAGACCCCCTCCCAATCTCAGCCTGACTCTGGCACAGACCCCCTCCCAGTCACAGCCTGACTCTGGCACAGGCCCCCTCCCAATCACAGCCTGACTCTGGCACAGACCCCCTCCCAATCACAGCCTGACTCTGGCACAGACCCCCTCCCAATCACAGCCTGACTCTGGCACAGACCCCAATCCCAATCATAGCCCGACTCTTGCACTGACCCCCTCCCACTCACAGCCTTCATCTGGCACAGACCCCCTCCCAATCACATCCTGACTCTGGCACAGACCCTCTCCCAATCACAGCCTGACTCTGGCACAGACCCCCTCCTAATCACAGCCTGACTCTGGCACAGACCCCCTCCCAATCACAGCCTGACTCTGGCACAGACCCTCTCCCAATCACAGCCTGACTCTGGCACAGACCTCCTCCCAATCACAGCCTGACTCTGGAACAGACCCCCTCCCAATCACAGCCTGACTCTGGAACAGACCCCTTCCCAATCACAGCCTGACTCTGGCACAGACCACCTCCCATTCACAGCCTGACTCTGGCACAGACCCCCTCCCAATCACAGCCTGACTCTGGCATAGGCCCCCTCCCAATCACAGCCTGACTCTGGCACAGACCCCCTCCCAATCACAGCCTGACTCTGGCACAGACCCCCTCCCAATCACAGCCTGACTCTGGCACAGACCCCCTCCCAATCACAGCCCGACTCTTGCACAGACCCCCTCCCACTCACAGCCTTCATCTGGCACAGACCCCCTCCCAATCACATCCTGACTCTGGCACAGACCCTCTCCCAATCACAGCCTGACTCTGGCACAGACCCTCTCCCAATCACAGCCTGACTCTGGCACAGACCATCTCCTAATCAAAGCCTGACTCTAGCACAGATCCTCTCCCAATCACAGCCTGACTCTGGCAAAGACCCCCTCCGAATCACAGCTTGACTCTGGCACAGACCCCCTCCCAATCACAGCCTGACTCTGGAACAGACCCCCTCCCAATCACAGCCTGACTCTGGCACAGACCCCCTCACAATCACAGCCTGACTCTGGCACAGACCCCCTCCCAATCACAGCCTGACTCTTGCACAGACCCCCTCCCACTCACAGCCTTCATCTGGCACAGACCCCCTTCCAATCACATCCTGACTCTGGCACAGACTCTCTCCCAATCACAGCCTGACTCTGGCAAAGACCCCCTCCCAATCACAGCCTGTCTCTGGCACAGACCCTCTCCCAATCACAGCCTGACTCTGGCACAGACCCTCTCCCAATCACAGCCTGACTCTGGCACATACCCCCTCCCAATCACAGCCTGACTCTGGCACAGACCCTCTCCCAATCACAGCCTGACTCTGGCAAAGACCCCCTCCGAATCACAGCCTGGCTCTGGCACAGACCCTCTCCCAATTACAGCCTGACTCTGGAACAGACCCCCTCCCAATCACAGACTGACTCTGGAACAGACCCCTTCCCAATCACAGTCTGACTCTGGAACACACCCCCTCCCAATCACAGCCTGACTCTGGAACAGACCCCTTCCCAATCACAGCCTGACTCTGGCACAGACCCCCTCCCAATCACAGCCTGGCTCTGGCACAGACACACTCCCAATCACATCCTGACTCTGGCACAGACCCTCTCCCAAACACAGCCTGACTCTGGCAAAGACCCCATCCCAATCACAGCTTGACTCTGGCACAGACCCTCTCCCAATCACAGCCTGACTCTGGCACAGACCCTCTCCCAATCACAGCCTCACTCTGGCACAGACCCCCTCCCAATCACAGCCTGACTCTGGCAAAGACCCCCTCCGAATCACAGCCTTCATCTGGCACAGACCCCCTCCCAATCACAGCCTGACTCTGGAACAGACCCCCTCCCAATCACAGCCTGACTCTGGAACAGACCCCTTCCCAATCACAGCCTGACTCTGGCACAGACCCCCTCCCAATCAAAGCCTGACTCTGGCACAGACCCCCTCCCAACCACAGTCTGACTCTGGTACAGACCCCCTCCCAACCACAGCCTGACTCTGGCACAGACCCCCTCCCAATCACAGCCTGACTCTGGCACAGACCCCCTCCCAATCTCAGCCTGACTCTGGCACAGACCCCCTCCCATTCACAGCCTGACTCTGGCACAGACCACCTCCCATTCACAGCCTGACTCTGGCACAGACCCCCTCCCAATCACAGCCTGACTCTGGCACAGACCCCTTCCCAATCACAGCCTGACTCTGGCACAGACTCCCTCCCAATCACAGCCTGACTCTGGCACAGACCCCCTCCCAATCACAGCCCGACTCTTGCACAGACCCCCTCCCACTCACAGCCTTCATCTGGCACAGACCCCCTCCCAATCACATCCTGACTCTGGCACAGACCCTCTCCCAATCACAGCCTGACTCTGGCACAGACCCCCTCCTAATCACAGCCTGACTCTGGCACAGACCCCCTCCCAATCACAGCCTGACTCTGGCACAGACCCCCTCCCAATCACAGCCTGACTCTGGCACAGACCCCCTCCCAATCACAGCCTGCCTCTGGAACAGACCCCTTCCCAATCACAGCCTGACTCTGGCACAGACCCCCTCCCAATCACAGCCTGACTCTGGCACAGACCCCCTCCCAATCACAGCCTGACTCTGGCGCAGACCCCCTCCCAATCACAGCCCGACTCTTGCACAGACCCCCTCCCACTTACAGCCTTCATCTGGCACAGACCCCCTCCCAATCACATCCTGACTCTGGCACAGACCCTCTCCCAATCACAGCCTGACTCTGGCACAGACCCTCTCCCAATCACAGCCTTACTCTGGCACAGACCATCTGCTAATCAAAGCCTGACTCTAGCACAGATCCTCTCCCAATCACAGCCTGACTCTGGCACAGACCCCCACCCAATCACAGCCTGACTCTGGCACAGACCCCCTCCCAATCACAGCCTGACTCTGGCACAGACCCCCTCCCAATCACAGCCTGACTCTGGCACAGACCCTCTCCCAATCACAGCCTGACTCTGGCAAAGACCCCCTCCGAATCACAGCTTGACTCTGGCACAGACCCCCTCCCAATCACAGCCTGACTCTGGAACAGACCCCCTCCCAATCACAGCCTGACTCTGGAACAGACCCCTTCCCAATCACAGCCTGACTCTGGCACAGACCCCCTCCCAACCACAGCCTGACTCTGGTACAGACCCCCTCCCAACCACAGCCTGACTCTGGCACAGACCCCCTCCCAATCACAGCCTGACTCTGGCACAGACCCCCTCCCAATCTCAGCCTGACTCTGGCACAGACCCCCTCCCATTCACAGCCTGACTCTGACACAGACCACTTCCCATTCACAGCCTGACTCTGGCACAGACCCCCTCCCAATCACAGCCTGACTCTGGCACAGGCCCCCTCCCAATCACAGCCTGACTCTGGCACAGACCCCCTCCCAATCACAGCCTGACTCTGGCACAGACCCCCTCCCAATCACAGCCTGACTCTGGCACAGACCCCCTCCCAATCACAGCCCGACTCTTGCACAGACAACCCTCCCACTCACAGCCTTCATCTGGCACAGACCCCCTCCCAATCACATCCTGACTCTGGCACAGACCCTTTCCCAATCACAGCCTGACTCTGGCACAGACCCCCTCCCAATCAAAGCCTGACTCTGGCACAGACCCCCTCCCAATCAAAGCCTGACTCTGGCACAGACCCTCTCCCAATCACAGCCTGACTCTGGCACAGACCCCCTCCCAATCACAGCCTGACTCTGGAACAGACCCCCTCCCAATCACAGCCTGACTCTGGAACAGACCCCTTCACAATCACAGCCTGACTCTGGTACAGACCCCCTCCCAACCACAGCCTGACTCTGGCACAGACCCCCTCCCAATCACAGCCTGACTCTGGCACAGACCCCCTCCCAATCTCAGCCTGACTCTTGCACAGACCCCCTCCCATTCACAGCCTGACTCTGGCACAGACCCCCTCCCAACCACAGCCTGACTCTGGTACAGACCCCCTCCCAACCACAGCCTGACTCTGGCACAGACCCCCTCCCAATCACAGCCTGACTCTGGCACAGACCCCCTCCCAATCTCAGCCTGACTCTGGCACAGACCCCCTCCCATTCACAGCCTGACTCTGACACAGACCACTTCCCATTCACAGCCTGAGTCTGGCACAGACCCCCTCCCAATCACAGCCTGACTCTGGCACAGGCCCCCTCCCAATCACAGCCTGACTCTGGCACAGACCCCCTCCCAATCACCGCCTGACTCTGGCACAGACCCCCTCCCAATCACAGCCTGACTCTGGCACAGACCCCCTCACAATCACAGCCTGACTCTGGCACAGACCCCCTCCCAATCACAGCCTGACTCTTGCACAGACCCCCTCCCACTCACAGCCTTCATCTGGCACAGACCCCCTCCCAATCACATCCTGACTCTGGCACAGACTCTCTCCCAATCACAGCCTGACTCTGGCAAAGACCCCCTCCCAATCACAACCTGACTCTGGCACAGACCCTCTCCCAATCACAGCCTGACTCTGGCACAGACCCCCTCCCAATCACAGCCTGACTCTGGCACAGACCCTCTCCCAATCACAGCCTGACTCTGGCAAAGACCCCCTCCGAATCACAGCCTGACTCTGGCACAGACCCTCTCCCAATTACAGCCTGACTCTGGAACAGACCCCCTCCCAATCACAGACTGACTCTGGAACAGACCCCTTCCCAATCACAGTCTGACTCTGGCACAGACCCCCTCCCAATCACAGCCTGACTCTGGCACAGACCCCCTCCCAACCACAGCCTGACTCTGGTACAGACCCCCTCCCAACCACAGCCTGACTCTGGCACAGACCCCCTCCCAATCACAGCCTGACTCTGGCACAGACCCCCTCCCAATCTCAGCCTGACTCTGGCACAGACCCCCTCCCAGTCACAGCCTGACTCTGGCACAGGCCCCCTCCCAATCACAGCCTGACTCTGGCACAGACCCCCTCCCAATCACAGCCTGACTCTGGCACAGACCCCCTCCCAATCACAGCCCGACTCTTGCACAGACCCCCTCCCACTCACAGCCTTCATCTGGCACAGACCCCCTCCCAATCACATCCTGACTCTGGCACAGACCCTCTCCCAATCACAGCCTGACTCTGGCACAGACCCCCTCCTAATCACAGCCTGACTCTGGCACAGACCCCCTCCCAATCACAGCCTGACTCTGGCACAGACCCTCTCCCAATCACAGCCTGACTCTGGCACAGACCTCCTCCCAATCACAGCCTGACTCTGGAACAGACCCCCTCCCAATCACAGCCTGACTCTGGAACAGACCCCTTCCCAATCACAGCCTGACTCTGGCACAGTCCACCTCCCATTCACAGCCTGACTCTGGCACAGACCCCCTCCCAATCACAGCCTGACTCTGGCACAGGCCCCCTCCCAATCACAGCCTGACTCTGGCACAGACCCCCTCCCAATCACAGCCTGACTCTGGCACAGACCCCCTCCCAATCACAGCCTGACTCTGGCACAGACCCCCTCCCAATCACAGCCCGACTCTTGCACAGACAACCCTCCCACTCACAGCCTTCATCTGGCACAGACCCCCTCCCAATCACATCCTGACTCTGGCACAGACCCTCTACCAATCACAGCCTGACTCTGGCACAGACCCCCTCCTAATCACAGCCTGACTCTGGCACAGACCCCCTCCAAATCACAGCCTGACTCTGGCACAGACCCTCTCCCAATCACAGCCTGAGTCTGGCACAGACCCCCTCCCAATCACAGCCTGAGTCTGGAACAGACCCCCTCCCAATCACAGCCTGACTCTGGAACAGACCCCTTCCCAATCACAGCCTGACTCTGGCACAGACCCCCTCCCAATCACAGCCTGACTCTGGCACAGGCCCCCTCCCAATCACAGCTCGACTCTTGCACAGACCCCCTCCCACTCACAGCCTTCATCTGGCACAGACCCCCTCCCAATCACATCCTGACTCTGGCACAGACCCCCTCCCAATCACATCCTGACTCTGGCACAGACCCTCTCCCAATCACAGCCTGACTCAGGCACAGACCCCCTCCTAATCACAGCCTGACTCTGGCACAGACCCCCTCCCAATCACAGCCTGACTCTGGCACAGACTCCCTCTCAATCACAGCCTGACTCTGGCAAAGACCCCCTCCCAATCACAGCCTGATGTTTCAGGATGGAGGACAGGGGCCAGTAAATATTTTATCTTTATCAGTGTTCAGTCCTCACTGAAACATGGTAAACCATGTTTACTATGCTTCAGTTTGTGAATGAACAGAAAGGCTCTAGACACTTTGTATTTCTTCATCTGTGCATCTGAGGCGGGGATGGAGGAATCTGTGTTTTCTTTCCCTTTCTCTTTTTCAAAAGTAAAAACAGGGCAGTTAAAAAAAGAAAGTTCTAAAAAATAAGTTGAAGGGGGCAGGAGGCGGAGCCTAGCGGAGCAGACATGCAGTGTTAGAGCTCCACACCGCTGAGGAGAGAAGAGAAGGACAAAGCGGAGCCTGCAGGCTCAAAAGGTATCCATTTGAACCTTTTTGCCCCAGGGAACAAACTGTGAAAGTTTGGGCAGGAAATATGGTACTGGGAGGAAACCGTGGCAGAAATAAAAATCACCTCACAAAGAGCTCACAGGCACTCACTGCAGCTGAAGCAGCTCCAGTCACCTCACAAGATACAGCATCAGGGCGCTCTCACAGACAGAAAATGTCACAGCAAGACTCTCCATTTGAGTCAGATACAGAACAAATCCTCTCACAAACTTCTCCACAAACCTCCTCAGTATCCCCAGTAATATTATTACAATTTGAAAAGATGCTTCATAAGGCTTTAAAACAAACCTCAGACCAAATAACAAAAAGCCTAACCAAAGAAATAAGAGAGCTGGGAAACCGCACCGCAGCCTTATGCCGCGTACACACGGTCGGACTTTTCAGCTACAAAAGTCCGACAGCCTGTCCGACAGACTTTCGACGGACTTTTGGCGGACTTTCGACGGACTTGCGGCAGACTTTCTAACGAACAGACTTGCCTACACACGATCACACAAAAGTCCGTCGAATTCTTACGTGATGACGTACACCGGACTAAAATAAGGAAGTTCATAGCCAGTAGCCAATAGCTGCCCTAGCGTGGGTTTTTGTCCGTCGGACTAGCATACAGACGAGCGGATTTTTCGACCGGACTCGAGTCCGTCGGAAAGATTTGAAGCATGTTTCAAATCTAAAGTCCGTCGGATTTGAGGCTAAAAAAGTCAGTTGAAAGTCCGGAGAAGCCCACACACGATCGGATTACCAGCCAGCTTTAGTCCGTCAGCGTCCGTTGGACTTTTGTAGACGAAAAGTCCGACCGTGTGTATGCGGCATTAGAAATAAAAATGGATGAAATTGAAATTACAACCCAAGAAAATATAACAGAATTGGAACAATTAAAAAAAGAGAATTTAATACTTCAAACTAAGCTCGAAGATTACGAAAATAGAGCCAGACGTTCAAACTTGCGCATAAGGGGAATACCTGAAACTGTGACAGACCTGCAATCTACTATTACTGCTCTATTACAAGAACTAAAGCCAGATATCCCTATTGAACGTTTAGAACTGGACAGAGTACACAGAGCCCTCACAGCCAAAAAGAAAGATGGACCCCCACGTGATATAATCACAAAATGTCATTATTAAAGAACGAAAGAACAAATACTAATTGCTGCAAGAGAAAAAAAGGAACTTAATTTTCAAGGACACAATTATCAAATTTTTGCTGACCTATCCCAACTTACTATTACTAAAAGACGATCCATGAAACCCCAACTAATGGAACTGCAACGCCACAACATTATGTATCAATGGGGCTTCCCCTTTTCAGTCAGATTTAACTACCAAGGTACAATTTACAGAAGCAGATCAGCAGATGAACTACAACAAACCCTTTTAAAATTAAATCTGACAGAACCCACAAGCAGCAACTCTCCCACACGCAGAAGAATGGCATCATCTTCACCTTCAGGCAGCACCCAGAAAATTTCAGAACAAAATGGGAATCATCATTCTCACAAAAGAGGCCGTTATGCCACATCATCCATGGACCAAGAAGATTCAATGGACTGACATCCTAATTCCTGATATCTCTTCATTTATTATACTAAGAGATGGTTCTCTATAAAAAAAAAACTATATTTATAACTGAGTGTAACTACATTCTGATAGTCACACACTGTGTGGGATCATGTTACATTCCAGTTATATTTCTTATTACTTCTGATTCATATGGCCTTAGAATATATAAGTGAAATAAGGAAATTCTTGTTCAGTTATATATTATCAGGTAATAACAATAGATTTATTACTTTTTAGGACAAATATGTTCAATAATCCAGAAGTAATGGAAGCTTTTTCTTTCTTTTCTTAAAACAAATATATTATTACCTAACTAGTTCCTAGAATTATGTTTTTGTTTATTCTAATCTGAAGCAATACAACCTCAATTTTATGAGTTAACATATCTAAACAGTTACATATGAATAAAATATGCAATTGTTTACTCTAAAAGGGTTAAAATCCCAAAATAATTCAAACTATCTTCATCAATACCAATGTTATTAACAGTACCTTTCTAACTGAATTATTTAGCCTAGGGCAAGACTAACCATATACAACCACCCTGGAATAAATAATTTCAACAAAAACTATATTCTGCACTCCAATTAATGAAACATCATTTTGATGTCTTTTGACATAGCACTTCTCTCCTGTAAGCGGAAGATCCGTGTACCCCCATTAGCCCTCCTCATTCTCCCAACCATATTATGTGGGAGTGTGACGAAGGCACTTATTCCCCTGAGAGAGATATTTATTCTCTTTCATGGGTAAATTGTGATTACTTGCAAAAAATAATTTATACAATGTATCATCTAATCTCATATGTTTTTTGTTTACTCTTTACTCCAGAATTCACTGGTTTCTTTTCTATCTATTCATCTCTTCAGTCCACACAGGTTGATCTGCGCAGTCAGCTCTGCATAACAAAAAGTAAGTCAAAACTATTTGATCTATTGCCATGGCACCACTGAATATACTTTCCCTGAATGTTCAGGGAATAAATGTCCCTCAAAAAAGGACCAAAGCCTTCCGTACTTTCCATAACAAGAAGGCTCACATAGTATGCCTCCAAGAAACACACTTCACCAAAGATTCTACTCCAAAATATATTTCTCCTTTTTATCAACAAATTTACACGGCTTCTGCCTGTACCAAGCAAAGGGGAACTCTAATTGCATTTCACCGATCCACACCATTCACCTTATCATCAGAAATTAAAGATCCAGAAGGTAGATACCTGATACTCATGGGTTATATAATGGATACAGCAATCACGGTGATTTCCTACTACGCTCCTAACAAACAACCTACACCATTCCTCTCACATATATTACAAGTGATTAATACACACAAAATAGGAACAGTGATAATGTGTGGGGATTCGAACCAGGTCCTCCTCCCATTTCTAGATAAATCACCTTTTACACCATCCAAAATAACCTCTAGATTACCTTTTTCTCAACTTCTTTCCAAATACAATCTGGTAGATTCATGGAGAGAAAGTAACCCAATGAAAAAGAAATTCACTTATTTCTCGCACCCTCATCAAACCTTCACCAGAATAGATCATATTTTTCTAACAATAGGAATGATACCAGAAATTATTGCATCAGATATAATTCCGATTCCGTGGTCTAACCATAATGCAGTCTACACTACTATAGCCTCAGCCATACCAAAAGCGCATGACCCAACGTGGTACTTACCGGACATAATGCTCAAACACCCACTACATCAGATGGCCATTGAACAAGCTTTAAAGGAATACATATCAATTAATAATACAACAGACATCTCCCCAATAACACTGCGGGAAGCTCATAAGCCTGTCTTGCGTGGTACAATACAAAGACAAATGGCACTATTTAAACGGGAACGCAAAAATCTAGCAAAAAAACTAGAACTCAATTTTAATGCAGCCTACGTATCATTTCAAGATAATCCATGTCAGAGTACAAAATCTCATCTTGAAAAATCTAGATTGGAATACGATCTATTTCTCACTGAGTCAGTTGATAAATCCCTCAAACGCTCCAAACACAATTTCTACATGAATACAAACAAACCAGGTACATATTTGGCTCGGGCATTAAATTCAACAAACAAATCTTTCAAACCAATACGTTTGAAATTATCAAAAAATGTTTACACTTGTAATCCAGTTAAAATAGTCCATAAATTTCACTCACATCTCGCAACTTTATACAAGACAAACAATGAATTTAATCCTACAGAGGCTGAATCCTTCTTCTCAAAAATAACCTTACCTGAGTTATCTCAGAATCAAAAAAGCAGTTTGGATGAGCCTATAACTATAGATGAAGTTGCTAACGCCATAAAAGACCTAAAACTTAACAAAAGACCAGGCCCAGACGGCTACTCGGCTTTATACTATAAAACATTCTCAGAAATACTCTCTCCCATTCTCACTGAAACTTTTAACAAACTTCTAGATGGACATTCTTTTCGGCAAGAAACACTAATGGCAATTGTTTGTATGATCCCAAAACCCCTTTCTGATGATACTTCCTGTGTGAATTATCGGCCTATCTCTCTGTTAAACCTCAATATTAAATTATTAGCAAAAATAATAGCAAAACGCCTCAATAGCATTATAGGAAAATTAATACATAGAAATCAAGTAGGCTTCATGCCAAATAGACAGGCAGGCGATAATATACGCAGGGCAGTGTTATTGGCACATATTGCTAAAAAACGGAAAATCCCTTTATGTTTTCTATCTCTCGATATTAAGAGGGCATTTGACACAGTATCCTGGCAATATATGCAATATTCATTACAAAAATGGGGTTTTGGACCCCACTTTTTAACATGGATCAAAGCATTATATAATAAACCCAAAGCCTATATAAAATATGCTGGATACAAATCTGAAGCCTTTAATATCGAAAGAGGTACCCGACAGGGTTGCCCATTATCTCCCTTATTATTTGCCCTTATACTCGAACCCATGGCCCAATACATCAGAACAAACCAAACTATAACTGGCATTGAAGTAGGAGGTATTACACACAAATTATGTATATTTGCAGACGATATATTACTTTTGCTATCATCACCACAGGTCTCTGGTCCTAACTTAATACCAGCTCTTGATGGATTTGCAGCCCTATCCGGCCTTATGATTAATCCTAAGAAATGCCTAGTGCTTAATATTTCACTCACAAACATGGAATTGATCCCGGCTAGGGCTGCACTCCCATTCACATGGGTAGAAAAATCAATCCCATATCTTGGAATTCATTTAACAGCATCTCATTCTGACTTATTCTCAACCAATTATCCTCCTGTATTAAGACAGATCACAAATCTAATAAAACAATGGTCGCAACTTCCTTTATCCTGGATAGGGAAGATTAATGCAGTCAAAATGACTATTCTACCCAAATTGCTTTATCTATTCAGAGTCCTCCCTATTCCAATTCCTTCCTATTTTTTGAGAATAGTACAAAAAAGAGCAACTTCGTTTATATGGGGCTCTTCTAAACCACGTATACCTATACACACACTACATCTTCCCAAAAATAAAGGAGGCCTGGGATACCCTAATTTTACTAACTACTACAGAGCAGCACATTTGGCCAGTCTGTCCAAATACCATGCAAAACAGGAAATCCCATTATGGGTATTTATAGAGGCTTCAGAAAATGACCCTCTATTAATATCAAATTTATTATGGCTTGATCCTAAAGACCGCTTTAAAATTCATAATCCCATAACTAAACACTTCTTATCTCTCTGGGATAAACTAAAAACCAAATATCAGTTACAATCTCCACACAATCCTCTCCTTTCTTTTATCTGAAATCCTTTTATTCGGCATGGATCTACCCAAATTCTTTTAAAGCTTGGACAACATCAGGCATTCAGACACTAAATGACTTCATAGCATCTAAATCATTCCTTTCATTCCCATCGCTTAGAGAAAAATATGATCTACCAAACTCTGAGATATTTAGATATCTCCAAATCAAAAATTTCTATACACCATTCCTAAAGGGGGATACACCATTATCCCAATTATCCATTTTTGAGTCAATCTGTACAAAAGATCCATTTGCTAAAGGTACAATTTCATCACTTTATAATCAATTATATGGAGTAGCAAATCTTAATAGACCCTCTTACGTTCAGAGGTGGGAGAAGGACCTGGGACGGACTTTAGAAGACACGGACTGGTCTAACATATGGCTCACATCTAAGTCATCTTCACCCAACATCTTAGCACTGGAGACAAATTATAAAGTCCTAACTCGCTGGTACCTTGTACCCGCTAGAGTGGCAAAATATTCACCTAATACCTCAGCTCTTTGTTTTCGAGGATGCCCAGAAATAGGCACATATTTACACATATGGTGGACGTGCCCAGTAATCCAAACCTTCTGGAAGGAAGTCTTCGTGATTGCATCTAAAATATTTAAAAAAATAATACAACCAGATCCATATTTAACTTTACTTAATCTAAAACCGGAATGGTTAACACTCTCTCAATTCAAACTTATGATCCAACTAATAACGGCTGCAAAACAAACAGTGGCCAAGGCATGGAAATCTCCTACATTGGTACTAGCAGAAACAATTCACAGAATGAATAATACAATGTCCCATGCTAAGATGGTAGCCATCGATCAAATTCCAAAATTTGAAAAACTTTGGCATCCTTGGATAAAACAACAGTTCCTGTCAAACTTCAATGACTCTGTCCTGTTGCCATGGTAACAGATTAAATGACTTACAGAGACACCCATTCTAAGGCTTCAAAGAGAACTAAAAAGAATAATAAACTGACGAGCGGGACAACCTTGTGGACCATACCTCTACCTTTCAACCCTTTTTCTTATTTCTCTTTCCTTTTCTCCACCTTACGATTAAAGCTCATTATCAGAATTTATTTGACCTATATACACTCTACTTGTAAACAATATGTATAGTAGGTATAAATCATTTAAATACCTACAAAAGTAACTAAGGAAATGATATATATCTTTAATTTAGGTTTACGTGAACCCAATGTTTAATATTTGAAATTTCATGATATTTACCTATATAAACCCTACTGTAAAACAATGAGCTTACTTTATAGATCCTTGTAAACTTACTTTATGTATCTTTATAACATTGTATACTCAATAAACTTCTTTTGACAAGGAAAAAATAAGTTAAAAAAAAAAAGAAATGAAGGTCTCGTTCACATGTGTTTTGCCCTCTGAAGAGCACATTTGACACGGGATGAGGGGTCCCTTTCAGGTAGGTTGTATGGGGCCCCATGATTTCTAACAGCAGCCCTTGCCCCATCTGATGTGTGATTTCAGCAGGTTTGGATGATGAAGAAGTGGACAGTATTCTCTCAGACAATATGTTTTGGTATACAGGGGTCTCTCTTATTTCCAGCAATATATTTCTGACCATGTTCATATTCTACAGGCAGAAGAGGTGCTACAGGAATACATGAAGTCCAAAAAAGATGCTGAAATAAACATTTTAAAAGAAGATAATTCTCTAAGTCAGAAAGAGAAGGACGAGGAAGGTAAGACATTTTTATTATCACTGTGGCATCCACTGACATAATTCCTTTATTATTTGGTTAAGTAATGGTAACAAAATTATAGGATTGGACGCCTCTATTCATTTTTACTTTTTTAAATGGTACGTACACCTCAACGATGAACAACTCTTTGGTTTCTTTTTGAACTGTTAAATTCACCATTGGAAGTATTTTGTTATACACTATATTACCAAAAGTATTGGGACGCCTGCCTTTACACACACATGAACTTTAATGGCATCCCAGTCTTATGCCCCGTACACACGGTCGGATTTTCCGATGGACAATGTCCGATCGGAGCGTGTTGTCGGAAATTCCGACCGTGTGTGGGCGCCATCAGACATTTTCCATCGGATTTTCCGACACACAAAGTTGGACAGCAGGAGATAAAATTTTCCGACAACAAAATCCGATCGCGTCAATTCCGATCGTGTGTGGCCTGTTCCGACGCACAAAGTGCCACGCATGCTCAGAAGAAATTCCGACACGGGACAGCTCGTTCTGGTAAACTTAGCGTTCGCAATGGATACAGCACTTTCGTCACGCTGCAATGTTAAAAATGGTTTAATACAGCGCACTCTCTTCTTTATAATGTGACAAGAATTAAGTAGTTTTGCTGCTCATATTCACACACACTTCTCACAAACTTTTATTTGTGTTTTTTTAGTGGGATTCCCTGAATATATTGTTATTAGTTGTCACATCTGACAGTTTTTTTATATTTTTTAATTTTTTTTTATTTTGGATTTTAAGCCTTTTTTTTTCTTTAATGTTTGGATTTTTTCCAAGGCTGATCTTTGTTCAATGTTATTTTTATTTTTACTCCAGAATATTTTTGGGTGTGTTTTGTGTGTCAAGTTACCCCAACACCATTGATATCTTTTATTATTTAATCTCCAGGAGATTGTTTGGTGTTGGTGTCCCTTGTTCATTTCACATTGTATATTTGAAATGTACCTGAATCCTCACAAACCAACTGTCATTTTTGAAGTAAAACACATAGGAGAGTATAATTCAAAACAAAAATCCTTTATTAAGGGATCAGAACCAAACAAAGAGGAAGGCAACACTGGATCAACAAGAGAAATTAGCGAAGCCTGGGACCCCCACGGCAGACATCAATTCTTCAACATCAAAATTGGTGGCCTGAGGAGTCCATATGTAAGGGAGGGCAGTCTGGTCCGGGATTCGCAGAGACCTGGATAGCAGCAGATGACATCTGTGTCCCCAGGCTGTGGTACCACAAGAGGCTGCATCTTTTGGCCGACCAGACTGAACCCAGGGCAATCACTGTCTGGTCTTCCTTCCATGCTTCATTCCGGCTGTGGCTGTGCTGGTGGAGATGTGGCAGGAGGAGGAGTAGGACCTGGAGGAGGAGGAGGACTGGGAGGACCTGGAGGAGGACTGGGGGGACCTGGAGGAGAGGGAAGAGGAGGAGGAGGACCTGCAGGAGGAGGAGGAGGACCATTCCAAAGATGTGTGTGAGGTGTAATTTGGCCCCTCATACCTTTCTCCAGAGCCTCCGATATGAGGGCCTCACACAAAGCTTTTTGGCCCTCCTCCATCCTCTGCATTTTATAGGCTATGAAGGCAGCAATGTTCTCCTGCATGGTGTGTGGTGCTCCCAGGACCTCTGTAGCCCTCCAAAAGAATGCTATAGCAGCCTCCTCTAGGGTATTCCTCCTACTGCCACTTTCTCTTTTCAGGGGGGGTGGAGGGACCTTGATATCAGCCAGCCGGCTCGGCCCGGCCACCTCCTGGCTGAGACTTCCCTGTGTATGAAAAAGGGACATAGTTTTAGTTTTTGCATCATCAATCACAATCCTAAATTAGTACTCCCAACTAACATCTAGTTAACATCATTGATTGGACAAGCAGAAATATTTAGAGGAATGCTATACCTGGCTCAATCTGGGCTCCTCCACATGTGGCCTGGAAGGCCCAGGTTGGGCGTCAGAAGCCTCAGCCGGGGGGAAGGAAGCGTGGAAGGAAGACTGGAGAGGGATGACCTGGGTCCAGTCTGGCCTGCCAGAAAGTGCAGCCTGTCGTAGTACAACATCCTGGGGACATAGATGTCATCTGCTGCTCCAGATCTCTGTGAATCCAGGACTTTCTTGCGCTCCCTCAGATATGTACTCCTCAGGCCACCAATTAATATCTTTAAATAGGTGATGTCTGCCGTGGGGGTCACCTGCTTCACAATTTCACACAATTGCTCCAGTGCTGCCTTCCTCTTTGCTTGGTTCTTGAAATGGGGGTGGGTAATCTCCCACAGACAGGGCAGCTCACTTAGCATATCTATGAATACTGACATGAAGTCATTGTCTTTCATTAAGATATCCATGTTTACTGCAAGACACAACACAAGACAAAGCCTAATGTCAGACAAAACTCTCCTAATCTTGTTACAATATAGGCCTCAATCTAAAAGCAGTATAGGCACAAGTTTGTCTCTTACCTTTGTTCTTACGATCGGCGCGTCCAATGCTCCTTCCTCCGCTCACAGATCGTACGTAATACGCACGCATGTTACGCTTTATACACACTGCGCATGCGTGTAACTCCGCCCGCCCCTGATGTTCTTTCTAGTGTATTCCCCGACCCTTTTTGTTCGGCGCAGTGGGTGAAGAGCACATGGCAGAGTTACAGCAGGTGCGTGCTAATTCTAGCAACGAGGAGGAGGAGGAGGAAAGGCCGGATCCAGACACGTCCCGATCCAGAAGGAGACGTTTTAAGGCCACAAATATGTCGTTTGGGGAGATGTTGGAGATGGTCGACATCATGAGGAAGTCCGACTATGATGGAAAATATGGGCCTTACCCCAACCCCAACATCAGAAAGGCCAAGATCATGGCGAAAGTGGTCAGGAGTCTTGAGAGGAATTTCGGGGTACGAAGATCAAAAGATCAGCTCAGGAAGCGGTGGTCGGACCTGAAGTTAAGAGAGCCAGAGCAGTACCGAAAGATCCGGAGAGTGATGCAAAAAAGTAAGTAGTTGTGCTGTGTTCCTATTCTTTCTGTCTTTATTAAGTTCGTTCTGCTCCATATGCTTTTATTAATTGTAACGTTTAAAAAGGTCAACTTTAATGTTCATGGGCCCATTATTCGTTCGTATCAAACATTTTTCTTTCGGCCTCTAGAACACCATTGTTTAGGCCATATGCATTTTCACACATTTTTGGGGGCCTACTTGGATGCCAAATATTTGTTTGTGTAGATGGGTTTGTTACTAGAATGAAATTCAAACTAGATTGTGTGTAAAGAGAGAACACTGAGCAGCTGTTTTCACATCTGGACACTGGAGCACTAGTGTGGGACCCCAGAACACCATTTTTATTAGGGGGGCCACACAGGTGCTCCAGTGTATACTATAGGGGGGGCTACATCTGTGAAGCTTGTACTAAAAAGGTAAAGTATTGCAGCTTGACAAAGGACACTAAAAAATATACATCTTGGAACTCGGCTAAAATAGACAATTGTACCCCACTTCCAAGCAATGTTTCCTATTTCTAGTTCTGCCTTCAAATATCTGTGTGCTATGTATACCATTTTTGTTTTACATATGGGAGAAAAGACTCGGACACCCCTCATCCCAGGAGACCAGGGACCCCCCCCCCCTCTGGAAGAAGGGGAAATACCAACCCAAGAAGCTGAGCAGGAGGAAGAAGAAGACGTGGTGGAGATTGGCACCACAACAGGTGAGTGTCTGCGACCACAGGCTCAGGTAAAAGAGATGGATGGTGGCAGATTTTTGAGACCTTTTTTTTTGTTCTTTATCTCTTTTTAGGTGATCGTGATCCAGAACGCTTTACATCTGAAAGTGCCCAGATACTCATCGGGGAGATCATGGGGTGTAATCTCCAATTGCAAAACATCCAGCAACAAATCAGTGATGTTATTAAAAAAAATAATAACATCATTGATGTTTTGGGGCGAATTTAAACCCCACAAAATCACCTGTTTTATCGTACGAAAATTTTTTCAATGTTTAGAAAAGCCAAATTTGGAGGATGCACACAGTGTGCCAACATGTGCTATCTGCCATCACGGGAGATCAATGGACGCATTTTGGGGGTGCAACCCCTTCCTCAATTATAAAGTCGCATTGAGGAAGGGCTTGCTCCCCCAAAACACGTCCCTTGATCCCCCCTGATGGCAGATAGCACATGTTGACATTCGTAAATTGGTGTGCATCTTCCAAATTTGGCTTTTCCAGGGGTGATTTCCCCCCATCTGAACGCTATATCAAACACAGTTCCTAAATACTCATGTCTGATATAGCCTTAAGGTTTTACCATATGTGAACTTTTTAAGTTCAAGTTTTTTGGCTTTCTTGTTGGTTTTACACAGGCCTGTTTTATCTGAAATGGATATTTCGATTTTTGATAATGCTACTGCAAACATTGTTATACAACAAACATGTTGGTTTGTTTTAAAAACCTTTGGGAAATGCACATGTGATTGTGCAGGTATAAAAAAGTGCCTTACTCAAGAATGTGTGGATTATTGTCTCAACACTACAACACCTTTGGGGTGATGTAATTGCTGTTTTATGCAAAAATGGGGGTTATTTCCTAAGGGCAAATCCACTTTGCACTACAAGTGCAGGTTCAGTGCAGTTGCAAGTGCACTTGTAGTGAAATGTGTTTTTGCATTTAGGAAGTACCAGCCAACACTGTTTTTTATAAGGTTACCCAATCACGACATTTTCTGCACTCAACACATTTCTGTCAGGGTCAGCTAAAACAAACACAAGCAGTAAATGTCCACAAAGAATTTCTTTTGGTTGTTTTTATTTGAAAAAGGTGTCACAGATTGTCTGGCATATTGATAGCCCCCCTACCCGCAAAGAACTCCAGGTAGCGTAACTGGACATCACGGGCATTCAGGGAGGGCAAGCCAGGACGGCCACTTTCAAGCGCCGTCCGTGTTGATGGATTAGGGATTCCGGCCTCAGGCCCAACTGAGCCAGCATAGTTGGCTGAATGTTTTCTTAAAAAATTATGGAGAACACAGCAGGCAAGTATTATATGGTTCAGTTTATACTCCGCCATATGGATGGGTGTCAGAAATAATCGGAACCGGCTGGCCAGGATTCCAAATGTGTTCTCCACCACTCTTCGGGCTCTGGCCAGCCGGTAATTAAAAACCCTCTGTTCCGGGGTGAGGGTCCTCATCGGGAATGGCCGCATCAGGTGGTCCCCCAGCGCAAATGCTTCATCAGCAACGAACACAAATGGGAGACCTTCAACATTGTCCTCTGGAGGTGGCAAGTCCAAGCTGCCCTTCTGGAGACGCCTGTAGAACTCCGTCTGGGCGATCACTCCACCATCGGACATCCGACCATTCTTCCCCACGTCCACATACAAGAACTCGTAATTAGCCGACACCACCGCCAACATCACTATACTATTAAACCCTTTGTAATTATAATAGTACGACTCCGAGTTGGGTGGTGGGACGATGTGGACGTGTTTCCCATCAATTGCCCCTCCGCAGTTAGGAAAGTCCCACCGCTGGGCAAAGTGGGAGGCCACAGTCTGCCATTCCTGTGGCGTGGAAGGAAACTGTTGAGGAAAAAACAATAAACATTACTATTTTTTCAAAGATACATGGCAAGCAGATTATACACAAACATTATGGGGCAACCTCCAGATAGCATTTACTAAGGGGAATTTAACAAGGCCAAAGTATAAGGTACACCTATCATATTCCCCCTCCCCCCTCCCATGGGCCATTTCTAACATTATAGGGGGGGGGCTCTTGGACAGGTAACCCTCTTCACTTCATTGAGAGATGAATGCCTAAATAATGGGTATTACTTGGAACAGCCCCTCCTTAGTTACACTATTGGCAGACCACTGGACAGGTAAGAAGTGTCATAATACAAAGATATAAATACACACTGTACACATTTGAGGACATTTGAACATTCTGCTATTACCTATCAAGATAATAATATGATACCAAAACTTTAAACAGTACCATTGGAAAGTATACAGGCAGGCCCTTGCACTACATGCTTTGGGGAATTCATCCATACATCTGACCAGTAAAGAGGTGGGTATAGTGTGTATGGGTTTGGCAAAGTCAGCAGATAGATGATTGAGGATAGAGAATTGGGATCAGCTGACTTAGCAGTTGGGGGGAGGGAGGGTTAAAAAAAATTTGGGGACACCACAAAAAAAACCCACTCTGCCTGAATTTAAATCAAAAATAACATTTCCAAACATTTTAGGGGGTGTTTGGGGTAAAGCACTACTATGGAGCTGATAAAATACATTGTTAAGTACTACATGAGGTGAATATAGGCCAGGAAAGACCATGCTGGGGAGGTTATTGAAGGGCAAATATGTATGAAGGACATAAAATAATAATTACTTAAAAATCCAGCATGCATGAGAACAAAGGGGACATTCACAGCATATTACAATCATGGTAATTAGGGAATGAGGGAAGAAATACAATATATTATCAAACATTCAATACAATAAAATGTGATATAAAAGGATAAAAATCTTACCTTCATATACTCCTTCTGCAGGACCTGGATGATGGCAGAACAGGTCTCTGGGATAATGATCCCCAGAGCCTGGGGGGAGATGCCTGTCGAGAACTTGAGGTCCTGCAGGCTTCTCCCTGTGGCCAAATACCGCAAGGTAGTGACCAACCTCTGCTCCGGAGTGATGGCTTGCCTCATGCAGGTATCCTGCCTGCTGATATAGGGGGTCAGCGAAGCCAACAGACGGTGAAATACGGGGTCCGTCATCCTGAGAAAGTTCCTGAAATCATCAGGATTATTCTCACGGATCTCACGGAGCAAAGGCATATGACAGAACTGGTTACGCTGAAGCAACCAATTCTTGGTCCATGAACTCCTCCCCACCCTGTTCATGGACTGGACTTGTGTCAAGGTCAGGACCCCAACACCAAGCCCCCGCACAGCACGAACTCTACGAGGAGTACGCATACGAAACATGGCTAGAAAACGGTCGGCTGCTCAGAACGAAGTAACAGAACGCACTGAAGAACAGCAAGGCCTGTGAAGAGCGACCTGAAAAACAGCAACGAGCGGGCAAGATCGCACAGAAAACTCTGATACGAACTGACTGCACGCACTGAAGAGCAGATACAAACCCACAAGCACAAACTGAACGGCAGAAAACGATCTGAAAGCCACGAGTCTGAAAAAGCGCGAATCGTCTCTCACCAAACTTTTACTAACACGAGATTAGCAAAAGGAGCCCAAAGGGTGCCGCGCTTGGTTCTGAACCGGCCTTTTCTAGTCTCGTCGTACGTGGTGTACGTCACCGCGTTCTTGGCGATCGGAAATTCCGACAACTTTGTGCGACCGTGTGTAGGCAAAACAAGTTTGAGCCAACATCCGTCGGAAAAAACCCTAGGATTTTGTTGTCGGAATGTCCGAACAAAGTCCGACCGTGTGTACGGGGCATTAGTCCGTAGGGTTCAATATTGAGTAACAGCTTCAACTCTTCTGGGAAGGCTGTCCACAAGGTTTAGGAGTGTGTCTATGGGAATGTTTGACCATTCCTGCAGAAGAGCATTTGTGAGGTCAGGCATTGATATTGAATGAGAAGGCCCGGCTCACAGTTTCCACTCTAATTCATCCCAAAGGTGTTCTATCGGGTTGAGGTCAGGACTGTCATGTTTCTCCACCCCAAACTTGCTCATCTATGTCTTTATGGACTTTGCTTTGTGCACTGGTCCAAATCATTTGGTGGAGGGGGGATTATGGTGTGGGGTTGTTTTTCAGGATTTGGACTTGGCCCCTTAGTTCCAGTGAAGTGAACTCTTAAGGCGTCAGCATACCAAGACATTTTGGACAATTTCATGCTCCCAACTTTGTGGGAACAGTTTGGGGATGACCCCTTTCTGTTCCAACATGACTGCCCACCAGTGCACAAAGCAAGGTCCATAAAGACATGGATTAGCGAGTTTGGGGTGGAGGAACTTAACTGGCCTGTACAGAGTCCTGACCTCAACCGGAAAGAACACCTTTTGAATGAATTAGAGCGGAGACTGTGAGCCAGGCCTTCTCGATCAACATCAGTTACAAATGCGCTTTTGGAAGAATGGTCAAACATTCCCATAGACACACTCCTAAACCTTTTGGACGGCCTTCCCAGAAGAGTTGAAGCTGTTATAGCTGCAAAGTATGGGCCAACTAAATATTGAACCCTACTGACTAAGACTGGGATGCCATTGGTAATATAGTGTATATGTTTCAATCGGTTGATCCTGTCAAAAAATTTGTGAGCTGATACCTCGCTCTCTGTCTGTGCTGCACTCCTATTGGTTACATTGTTTCCACCTCTCTGGTCACACATGATGAGTTCTGCAGCTTTCTACCAGAGTTACACTGCACATGTGTGGCACAAAAGAATGAGACAAGACTCCCTCCTGGGGCAATAGGGGTCGCTGTTCTCAATGGCTGCTCCATCCATACAGTAGAGGCAGTGTTTGCTTCATAAGATTTGAAGAAGCTTCTTCTAAATGTGACTGTGGATTGTGGTGTTTAAGTCCTGGCTGGTTGGTAGGTTTAGCACACTAAATGTGCTTTTTTCTTAAAGTGGAACTTACACTTTAACCACTTCTGTACCGGGCCAATTCTGGCATTGATCTCCTACCTGTAAAAGTACTCAGAACCCCCAAACATTGTATATATATTTTTTTTTTTCAAAAGCAATTTTTCAAACGCGGTTTTGTTGTAAAAAAAAAATCACTTTAAACACACAATATTTACCCCAATTTTTTGTATAATGTGAAAGATGATATTACACCGAGTAAATAGATACCTAACGTGTCATGCTTTAAAATTGTGCCAAACTTCGGTACATAAAAATCCTAATAGGCTACATTACATTTTTTTTACAGGTTACCAGTTTAGTGGTACAGAGGAGGTAAAGAATTATTGCTCTCACCCTAATGATTGCAGAGATACCTCACATGTGTGGTTTGAATTCCATTTACATATGCGGGCGTGGCCTCCGTATGCGTTCGCTTCTGTGTGCGAGCACGCGGGGCACATTTTTTATTTTTACACTTTCCCTTTAATTTTGGATTTTTTTTATCACTTTGATTCCTATTACAAGGAATAGGGCATGACAGGTCCGCCATACGAAGAGAATTGTGGTCTATTAGTCCCCACATCTCTCCTCTATGCTGGAAAGCATGAGATAAAAAAAAAAAGTGACCTCAGACTTTTCAACAAAAAAACTGGCAGTGTTTTCTGCCGGCGCCGGAAGTGACGTCATGACGTTGCTTCCTGCCTCTGAGGGTCATAGAGATGGCTGGAGACCATCTGGTCAATGGCCAGCTCTATGGTAAACCGCTGCCGCCAATTTCATTCTCCGACTCCCCGACCGCACGGGCAAGCCTGGAGAAGCACCAGAGGGCGACAGGAGGAGGGGGGTGTACCCTCCCACCGACTGTTAAAGCAATCAAGTTGCTATGATGACTTTTAGGGAATCGCTGGCTGAAAAAAAGATGTGGATGATGCCTGTAATATTCAGATATCACCACTCAAAGTCCAGGACCTCATATGATGTCTTTGGGTGGGAAGTGATTAAACTTTATCTGTGTTACAAAGCTTAGTTCTGCTCATCATTTGGCTCCTTTATCATTTTTTTTTGTACAGTATCTTGATGCTTTGTTTTAAATAGGTGGTGGTACCCAAAGCTTTCTTATTTTGTGTGTGTTATTTGAGTTTTTGGAGATGGGTTCGATATCTCCCCTAAAGTTTTTTTTCTTCCTCGCAAGGCTTGCCTCCCCAGACAATCTATAACAGTAATATTACAAATATAATATTTATTGTTCTGATTTCTCTTCGCACTGTTTTTCAGAGGCAAAAACTAGAAAAAAATGTGAGGAAATGGAAAAAAAAATGCAAGAACTAGAAGAGGTCAAACAAAAGTTGATGGTAGAGGCTCAGAACAACTGCAATGAGGAGACCGTGAAAAAGCTGACGGAGAAGATGGAGGAAGAAAGACATTTTATGGCAGTGAAAATGGAAAAAATCATTAATGACAAGGAAAAGGTAAGTCCAATGAATTTGGTTGATTTGTTTATTGGAAATGAAATGTAATATTGCGGCCATGAACACGCCTAAACACACAACTGGGACATAAGAAAATCACACATTGCATGTATGTCCCTTCTAATAGAATGTGTCTATGAAGGTTTTCAGTCATCAAGGCCATGGAAGAAATAATGGTACCAAATCCAAATCATCAGGATATGCTAGTTTTTGTTGAACACAATTCACTGATCCTTCCAGTGGCCTCTTCAGTTAAAGTGGTTATAAAGTCAGATTTTTTTTTTTTTTTTATCTTATTGCATTCTATGTATTAAGATAAAATGCCTTCTGTGCAGTGGCAGCTGGTGCTCAAAATTTTGTTTGGGGGGGGGGGGGGGCGCAAACGAACTGAAAAATTCTGAAAAGCAAAATATTCACCTAATACCTCAGCTCTTTCTTTTCGAGGATGCCCAGAAATAGGCACATATTTACACATATGGTGGACGTGCCCAGTAATCCAAACCTTCTGGAAGGAAGTCTTCGTGATTGCATCTAAAATATTTAAAAAAATAATACAACCAGATCCATATTTAACTTTACTTAATCTAAAACCGGAATGGTTAACACTCTCTCAATTCAAACTTATTATCCAACTAATAACGGCTGCAAAACAAACAGTGGCCAAGGCATGGAAATCTCCTACATTGGTACTAGCAGAAACAATTCACAGAATGAATAATACAATGTCCCATGCTAAGATGGTAGCCATCGATCAAAATCAAATTCCAAAATTTGAAAAACTTTGGCATCCTTGGATAAAACAACAGTTCCTGTCAAACTTCAATGACTCTGTCCTGTTGCCATGGTAACAGATTAAATGACTTACAGAGACACCCATTCTAAGGCTTCAAAGAGAACTAAAAAGAATAATAAACTGACGAGAGGGACAACCTTGTGGACCATACCTCTTCCTTTCAACCCTTTTTCTTCTTTCTCTTTCCTTTTCTCCACCTTACGATTAAAGCTCATTATCAGAATTTATTTGACCTATATACACTCTACTTGTAAACAATATGTATAGTAGGAATAAATCATTTAAATACCTACAAAAGTAACTAAGGAAATGATATATATATCTTTAATTTAGGTTTACGTGAACCCAATGTTTAATATTTGAAATTTCATGATATTTACCTATATAAACCCTACTGTAAAACAATGAGCTTACTTTATAGATCCTTTTAAACTTACTTTATGTATCTTTATAACATTGTATACTCAATAAACTTCTTTTGACAAGGAAAAATTCTGAAAAATACTGAAACAAAAACATCAAATGCAGTCACTGTGCCCATCATTGGCAGCCAACTTTGCCCATCATATGCAGCCAACTTTGCCCATCATATGCAGCCAACTGTGCCCCTTTATATGCAGCCAACTGTGCCCAGCAAATGCAGCCACTGTGACACCCCCCACCCACCCACCTGCTGTCTGACCGGCACTTACCCCATTGTGGTGGCGGGTCAGGCAGCAGGCGAGTTGTGGGACAGTTGTGGGACGGGTAGCATAGGTCAGGCGACAGCTCCTGTGTCCTCCCTGTGTCTCTTCTTTCCTTCTGCTAGGCGGCCAATGGGATCACCTGTGCCTTCAGCCAATCAGGTGACGGGTATTAGACTCGCGCCTCCTGATTGGCGTAGAGGCATTTCAGTGTTAGAAAAGTGAATATTAATGTACTTTTCTAACACATCGGGGTGGACTGCGAGTGAAATGTGCTCCAAGTCCACCTTTATTGAAGCCTATTAGAGCCTATGGCTCTAAGCAGGTGCTTCAAAAAAACACCCCCGTTGCTGGAATTCAGGCACCCGGCATCCGAAAATGGGCCGGAGCCAGATGCCTGAATAGGGGGTGGCTACAGCGGCCATGGATAGATTCATGCAATGCAGCATCCCCCCCCTTCAAAAAAAAAAAAAATTGATCGCTAATCTGCATGTTCACCCCCTAACCACCCAGCTCTCTCCCCATATGCCCCCAGAACAAATCCCCCTCCCCCAAATAAATAAATATTCCCCCCTTAGTACAAATCCTCTACCCCTCAACTTTCCATGCACAATCTTCTCCCCACCCCCACTCCACACACACACTCTAAACCAACCTTTTATCACAAATTTCCCCCACAAATTACCCCTCCTAGCACAAATACCTCCCAATCACTACTACTAGCACAACCCCCCCCCCCAAAAAAATAATCCCCCTCTAGCATATTACTTTTATAGCACAAACCCCCCTAACCCCCCCTCTTAGCACAAATCCTCTTCCCCCATCCCCCTCCCAACACAAATCCCCCCCAAATTAGTATTCCTAGCACACCTTCCCAAATCTGCCCTTCCAGAAAAATGCTAACCCCTGCCACCCCCAAGTTCCCCCACCCAACATAATCTCCTTCACCCAATCTTCTTGTGGTGCCCCCCCACCCCACATAGTAACACAGTTGTCCCTCCTGCCCACCCCTTGTCCTGGCCCTGATTGGATCCCACTGCTTTCAGTCAAAGTCAGTTAGCCAATCAGGAGAGAGAGGGGGCATGTCCGAACCAGGGATCCATGTCTGAATGAGCTGCTGCCCAGCTTGGTTGACCCCATAGCAAGCTGCTTGCTGTGGGGGCACTGGACAGGAGGGAGGGTCCAGGAGCAGCGAAGAGGGACCCGAGAAGAGGAGGATTTGTGCAGGTCCACTGCAACAGGGCAGGTAAGTATAACATGTTTATTATTTTTATAGAAAGAAATCAGAGACTTTACAATCACATTAAGCTGATAATAAGGGCCTGGGGCGATGGGCTTTTGTCCACACCAGATGGGTTTTGCGATCTCATAATAGTCTATAGGAATGCAAAACCCACATGAAGCAGCTCAAATGTATCATCAACGCAGTCTGAGTGATCTCATAAGCATCTAAAAATGGATCTCAAACTGAAGCTGCCAACACAAGCCCAAAATCCATTGACACAGACCCTAATGAACGTTCTAACATTTAAAGCCAAATGGGTAACCCTGTTACCACAAACAGACACATGGATGACACCTTGGTCAAAACCCACAGGACACAAACATTCACTGAACACATCAACTCAGTTGACAGCAACATACAATTCAAAAAGAATATCCACCTAAAGTGATTGTAAACCCTTGTACACCACTTTTACCTACAAGTAAGCCTATAATAAAAAGGATTACCTGTAGGTACTGGAAATATCTCCTAAACCTGTACAGTTCAGGAGATATTTACCATATACGCTTGCCCCGACGTCATCGGCGCACACGCACTTTAGAAAGGGCACAATCTTGACAGGCGGCTCTGCGCGGAAGTGACACCGCGCGTCAAAGGAAGGGAGAGGGGTTGAAGATGGATGCTTCCACCTGCGGGGACAGCGAGCACATTGTGGGTTTGCTTGCAGGTAAGTGGCACAGAATAGGCTAGTATGCTATGCATACTAGCCCATTATGCTTTTAGTTTGCAGGGGAATAAAGAGGAAGTAAAACCCATCAGGGCTTACTTCCTCTTTAAGGGCCACCCTGTAGCAAATATACTGCTACAGGACGGCCCTCCTGTGCATAATCGCATATATGTACAGAAGGGGCTGCCTGTCCAGAGATGCCCTCTGCCGCTGCCCGATCCTGCTGCCAATGCCTGACCCCTCTGCTGATGGCTATTACCCACCACGTAGATGGGGTAAGACAGCGAGCGGGGGGGCTGAGGGGTTTGAGGTGCCGCCGGCTGCCTGGGGGGGTGGTTGTTTGCTGCCCCTCCCAAAAAAACCACCAGCTGCCACTGATATATAGTATATATACTGTACGTGATTGTGCACTTCTGCCTAGGTGGCGCGTGCCGCCGACGGGCAGCTTCTGCTGTGATTACTCACAGTAGAAGCTGATTAGCGGGTGCTGGGCAATGGATGTCCGCCGGCAACCGCCGATCGCTGGGCAGAGACACAGAACGAAGCTCTGTCTATGTAAACGAGAGCTCTGTTCTGATGAGGGGGGATGGATTTTGAGTCCGTGAGCACTGATCACTGTATTAGTGTCACTGGTTCCCATAATGTGTGAAAAGTGTTAGTTAGGTGTCAGATTTTCCGCTGCAATATAGTTGTCCTGCTATAAGTCTCTGATCGCCACCATTACTAGTATGAAAAAAAAAACTACAGTATAGAGTATATACCATAGTTTGTAGATGCTATAAATTTTGCAGAAACCAATTTTGTTTACCAACAGTATGTAGCAGAATACATATTGGCCTAAAATTATGACGAAATTAGATTTTTTCCATTTTTTTTATTGGATATGTTTCATAGCAGAAAGTAAAATATATTGTTTTTTTTCCAAAATTGTTGGTCTTTTTTACGCAAAAAATAAACAAACCCAGAGGTGATCAAATACCACCAAAAGAAAGCTCTATTTGTGGGAAAAAATTACATACATTTTATTTATGTATAGTGTAGCATGACCGCGCAATTGTCAGTTAAAGTAACGCAGAAAAAAAAATGGCCTGGTCAGGAAGGGTAGTAAATCTTCCTGAGATCAAGTGGTTAAAAAAAGAGAGATGGCCACTTAAGTGATTTGGTATCTGGTGGAGGTCCACAATGAACTATGGGCTTTTACAGCCCCCCCAAACCACAAATATAAATGTCCTCTTACTGTCCTGAGCCCCTTTAACCACTTGCCTACTGGGCACTTTCACCCCCTTCCCGCCCAGGACAATTTGTACCTTTCAGCGCTGTCACACTTTGAATGACAATTGCTCGGTCATGCAACACTGTACCCAAATTAAATTTGGATATTTTTTTCACACAAATAGAGCTTTCTTTCTTTAAAAATGTTTTTTTAATGTTTTGCTAAATAAATGAAAGAATACTTTTTCATAATTTGTTATAAAATTTTGCAAACATGTAATTTTTCTCCTTCAGTGATGGGCACTGTTTGGCTGCATTGATGAATGAATGAATGAATGAATGATTTGTATAGCGCTGCAAATGCGAACTGAATCGCCTCAATGCGCTAGATCTTTCCTGTGTTGTCCAGCTTCTTAGAAGAGGTAGGTCTTGAGTTTCTTCCTGAAGGCCTGATGGTTTTCTTCCATGCGGATGTGAGTAGGTAGAGCGTTCCACAACCGTGGTCCTTGGACTGCGAATCTTCGTTCTCCTTTTGTTTTGTAGTGGGTTTTTGGAATAAGGAGGAGGTTTTGGTTTGAAGATCGAAGACTGCGATTGGGTGTATAGTGCTTTATTTTCTCGCATAGGTATTGAGGAGCGTTTCCTTGTATACATTTGTGGGTGAGGCAGAGGGTCTTGAAAGTGATTCGGTTCTTTACGGATAGCCAATGTAGGCTCCTCAGGGAAGGGGAGATGGATTCCCAGGGTTTTTTTCCTGTTAACAGTCTTGCCGCCATGATTTGGATGAGTTGCAAGCGCGCAAGCTGATATTGGGGTAGTCCTATGTAGAGGGAGTTTGAGTAGTCGAGTCTGGAATTGATGATTGTTCCAACTACTGCTGCTTTGTCCTCTTCTGGGACGAAGGGGATGAGTCTACGTAGCAGGCGGAGGAGATGGTGAGATTGGCTGACTACTGATCCTATTTGTGCATCCATTGACATTTCTGAGTCAAAAATGACTCCGAGACTCTTGGCTTTGGTGCTTGAAGAGATGGTCTGTCCGAAGATGGTGGGTGGTGTCCATGGGGTCTTAGTTTTGGAATTTTGATTTGCATGTAGGAGAAGAAGCTCTGTTTTTAATCCGTTGAGTTTAAGAGAGCTAGTGGTCATCCAGTCGTCTATCAAAGTGGGGCATTTTTCTAGTTGCTGATGATGGTCTTTTTCTCCAGGGATGCGAAGGTAGAGTTGGGTATCATCAGCGTATGAGTGGAAGCAGAGGTCCGATTTTCTGATGATTTTGAGGAGTGGGCGGATGTAGATGTTGAAGAGCACTGGTGACAATGGTGAACCTTGAGGGACTCCACAAGAGATTGCGTGGGTTTCAGAGGTGAAAGCTCCTAGTTTCACTGTCTGAGAGCGATTTGCTAAGAAGGATGCGAACCATTGTAGATCTGGATCTGTGACTCCTGCTACTTCTGTGAGGCGGAGGAGTAGAGTATTGTGGTCCACTGTATCGAATGCTCCACTGAGGTCCAACAGTACCAGGAGACAAGATTCTCCATCATCAGCAGCTTTGAGGGCGTCGTCCCATATTTTGAGAAGTGCCGTTTCTGTGCCATGGCCTGGGCAGAAGCCTGATTGCAGAGGGTCCAGGAGTTTGTGCGTGTCCAGGTGGTGTTGAAGCTGTTGTACTACTGCTTTCTCCATAATCTTGGAGATGGTGATGAGGCCTGTTATCGGTCTGTGATAGTTAGGGTCCTTAGGGTCGAGGTTGGGTTTCTTTAGGAGGGGTTTGACGATGCCATGTTTGAGGGGGGTTGGAACAGTCCTTTCTTTGAACGACTGGTTGATGAGGTGTGTTATAGTTGGAGCCAAGATGTCGGAACATTCTTTCAGGAGTTTTGTGAGAATGATGTCGTTTGGTGATGTGCTGTCTCTGAGGCTTCTAATGATGTTTTTGTTGGTGTCAGTGGTGATTGGGATCAGTGAGAAATTCGGTCCTTGTGTGATGATCGTATTGATTTTTTCTTTTTGCTTTGGTTGAATGAGATTGGTTGTTTTTTTCTGTTGAATTTTTTCCGGATGTTGTCGATTTTATCGATAAAAAAATCCGATAATTCATTGCAGAATTCTTGGGTTTCGTTTCCTGGGGGCTCTAGACAGGTAGGGTTCATTGTCTTGGTGACTATTTTGAAGAGTTCCTGAGGGCGGTTTAAGGCTGATGAGATGGTGTTTGAGAAATGTTCCTTTTTTGCTTTGAAGATTGCTTTGTGATATTTCTCTGTGAGTGCTTTGTAGTTTGTGTGGTTTTCCTTTGTGGGTTTTCTTCTCCAGGCTCTTTCAGCTCGTCTGCGTTCCTGCTTTAATAAAGAAAGAGTGCCATTAAACCATCCAGAGGTTGTTTTGTGGATGTGTGTTCTACGTTTTGGAGCCACTGAGTCCGCAGTTTGTAGTAATGCCTTGTTTAAGGAGTTGAGTGTTTGTTCTGTTGAGTGGCTTAAGTTTAACATTGCTATTTTGTTTGATAATGTGGTTTTGAAGAGTTTGGAGTGTAGTTTCCTCTGAGATCTTGTCCAGTGTGTTGTAATTGCCTGTTTCCGTTTTTGGAGGGTGGTGTTGGTAGTGATATTAAATTTGATAGCGTGGTGATCCGTCCATGGTACCCAAACAAACTTTTTATCATTTTTTTAAAACAGATAGAGCTTTCTTTTAGAGGTATTTCATCACCACTGAGTTTTTTTATTTTTTGATAAATGAAAATTCCGAAAAAAAAAGTTTCTGTTATAAAATTTTGTAAATAAGTACGTTTTTCTTCTTCACTGATGTGCGCTAATGAGTTTGCACTGATGGGCACTGATGAGGCACTGCGATGATAGGCTGCACTGATGGGCACTGATGAGGCACTGCACTGATAGGCTGCGCTGATGCGCACTAATAGGCTGCACGGATGGGCACTGATAGGCTGCACTGATGGGCACTAATAGGCTGCACTAATGGGTACTGATGAGGCACTGCATTGATGGGCACTGATGTACTATAGTACAAGCCTGACATTATTGATCCTTTTTGCTCTTCTTTGGAAATGTATAATGTAACACTGACTTTTTAACCACTTCAGCCCTGGAAGAATTTACCCCCTTCCTGACCAGAGCACTTTTTGCTATTTGGCACTGCGTCGCTTTAACTGACAATTGCACAGTCGTGATGTCCTTTTTTTCCCACAAATAGAGCTTTCTTTTGGTGATATTTGATCACCTCTGCGGTTTTTATTTTGTGCGCTATAAAAAAAAAAAGAGCCATGATTTCGGAAAAAAAAAACGCGTTCTTTTTTACTTTTTGCTTTAATAAATATCCCCCAAAAATATATAAAAGAACAATTTTTTTCCTCAGTTTAGGCCGATACGTATTCTTCCACATATTTTTGGTAAAAAAATTGCAATAAGCGATAATTGATCGGTTTGCACAAAAGTTATAGCGTTTACAAAATAGGCGATAGTTTTTTGGCATTTTTATTAATATATATATATATATATATTTTAAAATGGCAGCGATCAGTGATTTTTATCGTGACTGCGACATTATGGCGGACACATCGGACATTTTTGACACATTTTTGGGACCATTGTCATTTATACAGCAATCAGTGGTATACAAATGCACTGATTCCTGTGTAAATGACACTGGCAGTGAAGGGGTTAACCACTAGGTGGCAGAGTAGGGGTTAAGTGTGTCCAAGGGACGTGTTTCTAACTGTGGGGGGCATGGCTTTGTGTGACATGTCACTGATCTCTGCTCCAATGACAGGGAGCAGAGATCAGTGACACTGTCACTAGGCAGAACAGGGAGATGCTTGTTTACATTACCATCTCCCCGTTCTTCCTCCCTGTGAGGTGATCGCGGGTATCCCCGCGACCGGACTTACTGAGCTTGCCGCTGGCCACCTCTTAAAGGGGAACGTAAAAGTACGTGATTCTGCCTGTGCGAGCCCTTCTGCCAACGTATATCGTCATGAGGCGGTCGGCAAGCTGAGGCCATTGTTATTAGCCTTTTTTTTATCAAATGTTATTAATAAAAACAATTTTTACATGTTTGGTTGACAACAAAATCCCAACAGAGGTATATAATAATTTGTAGTTTTCAACCAACTGAATAGTCCTGTCCAACAGTATGTGTTAAAAACAGAGGTTTAGTTTTCACACATTTGCAAATACATGCATAAGCTACAGAGCCCCTTCACGGCATCCCAGTATTATCTGCAGTCTTAACTCAAAATTTTGAGAGCCTCCATAGTGAAAGCACAGGTATTACAATAGATAGATAGAGGGCAGGTGAGCCTAGAGGGAGCCCACCCCTCCTTAACCACTTCCCGAACCGCCTCACATACATATACGGCGGCAGAATGGCACCGCTGCGCAAACCGCCATATAGGTAAGTCGGCCCCTTTAAGAGCCATAGCAGGGCGCAGTGGGGGACCCGATGCGCATGGTCGCTGATCGCTGCCCGCCACCCACAATTGCAGGTGCGAGAGCTGGGATTTGTGTGTGTAAGCACACAAATCCATGTTTTGTCAGGGGAGAGACAGATAGTGTGTTCCTACTAAGTATGAACAATGATATGTCTCCTCCCCCAGTCAGTTACATCCCCATACAATTAGGATCACTCACGGTGGAACACATTTAACCCCTTGATGGCCCCCTAGTGTTAACCCCTTCCCTGCCAGTGACATTTACACAGTAATCAGTGCATATTTCTAGCACTGATCGCTCTATAAATGCCAAAAGGTCCCAAAATGTGTCAAAAGTGTCCGATCTATCCGCCGCAATGTCACAGATCACCGCCATTACTAGTAAAAAATAAATAAATAATAAAAATGCCATAAAAATGCCATAAATCTTTCCCCTAGTTTGTAGACGCTATAACTTTTGCGCAAACAAATCAATATACGTTTATTGCGATTTTTTTTTTTTACCAAAAATATGTAGAAGAGTATGTATTGGCCTAAACTGATGAAGACTTTTTTTATTTGGGGATATTTATTATAGCAAAAAGTAAAAAATGTGTTTTTTTTTCAAAATTGTGGAGTTTTTTTGTTTATAGCGCAAACAATAAAAAACACAGAGGTGATCAAATATCACCAAAAGATATTTCTATTTGTGGGGGAAAGAAGGACCCCAATTTTGTTTGGGTACAGCGTCTCACGACCGCGCAATTGTCAGTTAAAGCAACGCAGCGCCATATCACAAAAAAATGGCCCGGTCAGGAAGGGGGTAAATTCTTCTGGGGCTAAAGTGGTTAAAGGCACAGGGGTGCACTGGACACCCAGCACATAGCACCATGGCAGCGAAGGTGTCCAGTGTGTCCCCTCACCAATATTCCAACAGTACAAACAAATGGCCCCTGCCCCACCTATAACTGGCCTTTGCAGCAAGGAGCACATAGAAGGGCGACGCATGTGTAACAAAAACCAAAGAACCAAGGAAAATTCTCAGCTCTACTTACCAACCAGTCTGCAATCAACCAAACTAACTGGGGTGCCGTGAACAGGTTAATTCAGTTGGTTGCAGGCTGGTCAGTAAGTAGAACTGGGAATTTTCCTTGGTTTTGTTTGACACGCGTCGTCCTTCCATGTGCTCCTTACTGCAAAGGCCAGTTATAGGTGTGATGGGCTCTTTACCCTGAGCTCCGAAGGACATGTGTCCATCATCTTTCATGTCTTAAAAAAATTGGGGAATATATATTGTGGTTTTTTTTTTCATTCATTAACCACTTCAGCCCCGGAAGGATTTACCCCCTTCCTGACCAGAGCACTTTTTACAATTCGGCACTGCGTCGCTTTAACTGCTAATTGCGCGGTCATGCAATGCTCTACCCAAACGAAATTTGCGTCCTTTTCTTCCCACAAATAGAGCTTTCTTTTGATGGTATTTGATCACCTCTGCCGTTTTTATTTTTTGCGCTATAAACGGAAAAAGACTGAAAATTTTGAAAAAAAATGATATTTTCTACTTTTTGTTATAAAAAAAATCCAATAAACTAAATTTTAGTCATACATTTAGGCCAAAATGTATTCGGCCACATGTCTTTGGTAAAAAAAATGTCAATAAGCGTATATTTATTGGTTTGCGCAAAAGTTATAGCGTCTACAAACTAGGGTACATTTTCTGGAATTTACACAGCTTTTAGTTTATGACTGCCTATGTCATTTCTTGAGGTGCTAAAATGGCAGGGCAGTACAAAACCCCCCCAAATGACCCCATTTTGGAAAGTAGACACCCCAAGGAAATTGCTGAGAGGCATGTTGAACCCATTGAATATTTTTTTTTTTTTGTCCCAAGTGATTGAATAATGACAAAAAAAAAAAAAAAATTTACAAAAAGTTGTCACTAAATGATATATTGCTCACACAGGCCATGGGCATATGTGGAATTGCACCCCAAAATACATTCAGCTGCTTCTCCTGAGTACGGGGATACCACACGTGTGGCACTTTTTGGGAGCCTAGCCGCGTACGGGGCCCCGAAAACCCAGCACCACCTTCAGGATTTCTAAGGGCATACATTTTTGATTTTACTCCTCACTACCTATCACAGTTTTGAAGGCCATAAAATGCCAAGATGGCACAAACCCCCCCCCCCAAATGACCCCATTTTGGAAAGTAGACACCCCAAGCTATTTGCTGAGGGGCATGGTGAGTATTTTGCAGCTCTCATTTGTTTTTGAAAATGAAGAAAGACCAGAAAAAAAAATTTTTTTTTTCTTTTTTCAATTTTCAAAACTTTGTGACAAAAAGTGAGGTCTGCAAAATACTCACTATACCTCTCAGCAAATAGCTTGGGGTGTCTACTTTCCAAAATGGGGTAATTTGGGGGGGGGGGGTTTGTGCCACCTGGGCATTCCATGGCCTCCGAAACTGTGATAGGCAGTGGAGAGTGAAATCAAAAATTTACGGCCTTAGAAAGCCTGAAGGCGGTGCTTGGTTTTCGGGGTCCCGTGCGCGGCTAGGCTCCCAAAAAGTCCCACACATGTGGTATCCCCGTACTCAGGAGAAGCAACAGAATTTATTTTGGGGTGTAATTTCACATATTCCCATGGCATGTTTGAGCAATATATCATTTAGTGACAACTTTGTGCAAAAAAAAAAAAAAAAAAAATTGTCTCTTTCCCGCTACTTGTGTCACAATATAAAATATTCCATGGACTCGACATGCCTCTCAGCAAATAGCTTGGGGTGTCTACTTTCCAAAATGGGGTCATTTGGGGGGGGTTTGAACTGTCCTGGCATTTTATGCACAACATTTAGAAGCTTATGTCACACATCACCCACTCTTCTAACCACTTGAAGACAAAGCCCTTTCTGACACTTTTTGATTACATGAAAAAATTATTTTTTTTTGCAAGAAAATTACTTTGAACCCCCCAAACATTATATATTATTTTAAAGCAAATGCCCTACAGATTAAAATGGTGGGTGTTTCATTTTTTTTTTTTTCACACAGTATTTGCGCAGCGATTTTCAAACGCATTTTTTGGGGAAAAAACACACTTTTTTAAATTTTAATGCACTAAAACACACTATATTGCCCAAATGTTTGATGAAATAAAAAAGATGATCTTAGGCCGAGTACATGGATACCAAACATGGCATGCTTTAAAATTGCGCACAAACGTGCAGTGGCAACAAAATTAATACATTTTTAAAAGCCTTTAAAAGCCTTTACAGGTTACCACTTTAGATTTACAGAGGAGGTCTACTGCTAAAATTACTGCCCTCGATCTGACCTTCGCGGTGATACCTCACATGCATAGTGCAATTGCTGTTTACATTTGACGCCAGACCGCCGCTTGCGTTCGCCTTAGCGCGAGAGCAGGGGGGACAGGGGTGCTTTTTATTTTTTTTTTTTTTTTTTTATTATTTTTTTGCTTTTTTATCTTATTTTTAAACTGTTCCTTTCATTTTTTTTTTTTAAATCATTTTTATTGTTATCTCAGGGAATGTAAATATCCCCTATGATAGCAATAGGTAGTGACAGGTACTCTTTTTTGAAAAAATTGGGGTCTATTAGACCCTAGATCTCTCCTCTGCCCTCAAAGCATCTGACCACACCAAGATCGGTGTGATAAAATGCTTCCCCAATTTCCCAATGGCGCTATTTACATCCGGCGAAATCTAAGTCATAAAATGCTCGTAGCTTCCGGTTTCTTAGGCCATAGAGATGTTTGGAGCCACTCTGGTCTCTGATCAGCTCTATGGTCAGCTGGCTGAATCACCGGCTGCATTCTCAGGTTCCCTGTTGAGACAGGAGAGCCAGAGAAAAACACGGAAGACGGTCGGGGGGGGGGGGCATTCCCTCCCACTGCTTGTAAAAGCAGTCTAGAGGCTAATTAGCCGCTAGGATTGCTTTTACATGAAAGCCGACCGCTGGCTAAAAAGAATGATACCAAGATGATACCTAAACCTGCAGGCATCATTCTGGTATAACTACTCAAAGTCGTGAATGGCGTACCTGAAGACAAAAAAATGGTTAACAATAAAGCACAGTAAACGATAAAGTATAAAAAATTGCATACCTGAAAAGCAAACATGATAAAACATAATAACAATAAAACATTGCAGAATAGAATACAGTAAAAAAGAGCAGAACAATAGAGAGAGAGAATAGAGAGAGAGAACAATAAAACGACAACTATTTTTTTTTATTTTTGTTTGTGTTTTTTTTTTTTTTACACTTTTTTTTTTGTAACTGTAACTTTTATAACTGTAACCGGTTCCAGGTTCGGGTCTCTCAAAATGCGATGGCATCTTGGGAGACCCTGTGAAAGTGTGCCTAGTCTGTGCAATGCTGTACCCTACGCTAATACTCAACTAGTGAATGGTAGCGTTCAAAACATTCACCAATGCAAAGACCAGGATTGTCAGGACAGGAGGGACAATAATAGTGAGTGTCACGCCTATATCCGCGCTTGCTGCAGACACAACATCTTTTTTGGGGGGTTCGTTGGGTAGGGGTACTTGGGAGGACATAAAGAAAATGCCTCTCATGCAGCCGACTGCATTTGGTTGGGGATGTGAATGGGGGAAGTACGGGCGCTGCAGAAGCGGTGGGTTCCCAATTAGGATTGGCGAATGCAGCAGGAAGGGCATTATGGGCACGACGGGCCTGTGTTTGTCTTCTTCTTGGTGGCAGCGGGACACTACTTGTGCTTGCCACCTCACCAGCTTGAACTGCACTTATGGGACTCGCCACATCACCAAGTGTTACTGCAGTGCTGGTTTGACTATGACCGGGGTGTACTAGGCCGCTGGTGCTTGCCAGTTCACCAAAACGCTACAAAAAAAGTGACAGTGATCGATCGATACTGCACTTGGGTGGGCTGGACTGGGCTGGGCCGGGCGGAGGGGCAAAACGCAGGTGCTAGCAGGTATCTGGGCTGATCCCGCTAACACTGCGTTTTTGGGAACCCTAAACTGCTGGGGACGCTAGTATAGATCTGATCGGATCAGATATTGATGCGTTCAGATACTATACCACTAAGGGAGGTGTACGGTGCGTGTACGGTGTGTGCGTGGGTGTTCGCGGTACTGGCGCTAATCTGACGCTGCCTAGGGCGACGCATATCACCGCCGGGCGATCAGGGGGCTAAACCTTTTTTCGGTAATAAACGGCGGGTGCCCTGACACTATAAAAAATAAACGAACTAACCAGCGTCACCCGTAACGGTTATACGGTGATCAGTGGTAAAAGGGTTAACTAGGGGGCCATCAAGGGGTTAAAACATTTATTAGATAGTATATGGGGGTCCCTGTCGCTATAAAACACTGACGGCGAACCTAAATATTTACGTCCCTAACTAGCGTCACCAGCGACACTAATACAGCAATCAGAAAAATGATCGCTTAGCGACACTGGCGACAGGGGGTGATCAAGGGGTTAAAACTTTATTAGGGGGGGGTAAGGGGGGTACCCTAGACCTACAGGGGGCTAAACCTTTATTTGGTAATAAACGGCGGGTGCCCTGACACTATAAAAAATAAACGAACTAACCAGCGTCACCCGTAACGGTTATATGGTGATCAGTGGTGAAAGGGTTAACTAGGGGGCAATCAAGGGGTTAAAACATTTATTAGGTAGTATATGGGGGTCCCTGTCACTATAAAACGCTGACGGCGAACCTAAATATTTACGTCCCTAACTAGCGTCACCAGCGACACTAATACAGCGATCAGAAAAATGATCGCTTAGCGACACTGGTGAGGGGGGGTGATCAAGGGGTTAAAACTTTATTAGGGGGGGTAAGGGGGGTACCCTAGACCTACAGGGGGGTAACAGTCACTACCCTAACACTGCTATGCAGTAATCAGGAAAAAAAAAAAAAAATAAAATAAAAACCTGCTTGGTGTCAGTTTGTGACAGGGGGGGGGGGGTGATTGGGGGGGATCGGGGGGCGATCGGGGGGGGATCGGGGGTGTAATGTATGCCTGGCATGTTCTACTGTGTGTGTGTGTGTGTGTGTTGGTGCACTTACATGTCATCTCCCCTCGGCGCTGGAACGGAAACTCCCGAGCCTAGGAGAGATGACATCACATCCTCTGCCTCTGTGTACTATACAGAGGCAGGGGATGTTTCTCATTGGCTGGGAGCGATCGCGAGGGGGGGGCCACGATCGGATGGCCTCCCCCTCGTCTCTCATCGCTTCCAACCAAATGCCGACCGCAGCTGGCACCGGGGGGGGGTCCGATCGGACCCCCCACCCGCGGGAAGGCAATCACGTTTCAGGTACGTGATTTTGCCTGCCCGTGCCGCTCTGCTCACGTATATAGGCGTGAGGCGGTCGGCAAGTGGTTAAAGTGTAATTTTTCCCAACAAAAATGTGTTTGAAAAACCGCTGCGCAAATACCTTGTGACATAAAAAAATGCAACAATCCGGGGAAAGCACCAGGCCTGGATGGCCTTACTATTCAATACTATAAGGTCCTACTACCTTCTCTGGTCCCATTCATGACCAAACTGTTTAACGCGGTAGGCTTGACCACTTCGTTTGCAGTAGACACCCTACAGGCCCATATCTCGGTCATCCCTAAAGAGGGGAAAGACCCAACCTCATGTGGCAGCTATCGGCCGATTTCGCTGCTAAACCTAGACCTTAAACTCTTCATGAAAATCTTAGCGAATAGGATTCAACATCTCCTTCCCAATCTAGTTAATTTGGATCAGGTAGGCTTTATTCCTACCCACGAAGCTATAGATAATACCACCAAGGTCCTCAATTTATTACACGTAGCAAATAAATCTCACACTCAATGTGTATTCCTCAATACAGACACGGAGAAAGCCTTTAACAGGGTGAATTGGAGCTTCATGCTTTTGGTGTTGAAGTACTCTGGCTTCAGCTCTAACATGCTCCAGTGGATCTCCACAATTTATTCTCGCCCTTAAGCTCGAGTTCGAGCCAATGGAGTTCTGTCAGAACCCTTTAAAATCACAAATGGAACACGTCAGGGTTGTACCTTGTCACCCCTCCTCTTCACCCTGTCATTGGAACCCTTTCTACGTTCCACACGTCTAAACCCAGATGTTGCTGGCATAACGATTGGTGATACCCAACACAAACTCTCGGCCTACGCTGACGACATGTTATTCTCCCTCACGAACCCTCTGATCTCGTTCCCAAATGTAATGAAGGAATTTGAAAGATATGGAGGTCTCTAATCTTCAAATTAACTCATCTGGTGTCCACGTTGGAGAAGTGCTCTCCTTGGTGGATACCCGTTGCGGCCGTGCTCCCGAGTCCTGCTTTTGCCTGTAATTACACACAAAGCAGGACTCGGTCCCAACCCCATCGCCCGCGTCATTGTATTTGATTGACAGCAGCGGCAGCCAATGGCTGTGCTGCTATCAATCTATCCAATCAGGACACGAGACACAAGCTAGAGTTGGTGTGCTCGTTCATGGCCGGAGGAAGACAGCATTCAGGTAAAACGGGAGAGCTGGGGGGCTGCAGCACTACAGAAGGTTTTTCACCTTAATGCATAGAATGCATTTAAATTTAAGTAAAACATTTTTTTTGTTTATTTGTAAGAAATTAAAGTTACATTCAAGCATATAAAATCAACCCCCCCCCCCCCCCCCCACACACACACACACACAGCATATCCTCTCACAACTCCAGAGCAATTTTAAGTTAAAATGGAATAGTACGGCACTGACATATCTGGGCACGCAGATCCCTTCCAACGTATCCAAGATATTCAAACTGAACTTTCCCCCACAACTGAAGAATGTCAGAGCTCTTCTGGACAAATGGAACACTGGCCGCTGCAACATTCTTAAAATCAGTATTCTTCCTAAATATATTTATCTTCTACAAGCCCTACCACTCCATATCCCAACTACTTCAAACAGATTCAGGAAGTGTTTTTTGCATTCATATGGGCTCATAAATGCCCACGATTGAAACGTAGCCAGGTCACACTACCTAAACAATACGGGGGTCTGGCAGTACCAGACATTAGCAATTACTACCAGGCTATTCACCTAAGCATACTCCTGGATTGGAACAGACACGGCGACCTCGAATTATGGATTCGGATTGAACAAGCCCAAAGTGTCATACCCCTTGTTAAAGCACCTTGGTGTTATATGTCCCTACCAACAGAAGTGAAAAACCAGCCTCTGATAGGCCAAACAGCAAAGCTCTGTTCAACCCTGTTTACATGAACCCTTCTCTCTTTCCCGATCTCGCCACTATTCCCAATCCTTGGGAACCCACTTTTTACCCTTGGATTTAGAGATCCGACTTTTCGGAACTTGATGAGGAATGGACGCTCACAGGCTTCTCACTTCTTGGTGGGGGGGAGATGGCCATCGATTTTGATTCTTACCGGTCCCGCTGGGGACTTCGGCTTGGGATTTTGGGGGGCTCTCCAGCTCACACATTTTCTTCGTACCCTCCCGCCCCTGAGCAGCTATAGTAGACCCCTCACAACTTTTGAGGAATACTGCTCGGACTTGGGAGCAATGCCACAATCGCTCTCAGCCAACTATAACCTTCTGATCACACCTTCTGAACCCCATTCCCTGAGTTGCATTCGGGAATAGGAGCAAAATCTGGGTACATCGTTCAATACTCAAAAGAGACAACATATTCTCCGATTTATGTACAAATCTTCCATCTGCACAAAAGTGCAAGAGACTAACTTTAGAATTTTAACTAGGTGGTACAGAACGCCGGTAAGGTTACACAAAATTTCTCCTGTAACCTCTGATTGTTGTTGGAGATGCCAGAAAGAACGATGAACCATTCTCCATATTTTTTGGTCCTACCCCAAACTAGAACACTTTTGGAAGGAAGTCAAATGCAATGCCCAAAAATATACCGAACGCCCAATACCAGAAGACCCAGCCTTTTTCCTCCTCCATGCCTCTAATGCCCCTGGGAAACACTACAAGAAATCAATCATTCGCCATCTCCTTGATGCCGCTTAGGCATGCATTCCTCTTAAATGGAAATCCCAACCACCTCTGACCAGGGATGTGGCTTAGAAAAGTAGGGGAAATAAATAAGCTGGAGGACCTCATTCTCTTGGCATGCCACCAACAGGGACGTTACTCCAAGACCTGGTCACTCTAGAATGTGTTCATCTTCTCTGATGAAGGTAGAGCCCTCCTTGACTGTGATCCTGCTCACTAAACCTATTGTACCTGGACACTAACCCTATTGAGTATCTTGGTATTTTTGTAGTGCCAATTAGGCTTCCCCGTCACCCAGTTCTGCGATCTGGGAGGTCACGCTGAGCATCGCTACATTCCTTCCCTGACCCCCACCGCCTCCCTCCCCTCACACCCTCCTTTGCTCCCTTCCCTCTCTAACTTAGTACTCTCTTTTCTACTCTATTGCCCCGTACACACAATCTGAATATCGTCCGATGGATCATACAACTTTTTTCGCTTAATAGTCGCAAGTAGAAATTGAATAGGTAAATAAATTCACAAAAATTCTTGTACGACAGGAAAAAAAAATCGGAAGTGATGTCATGTGTTGTAATGTATTTGTAATGTATTTTCGGACGACAACTATACTGACTAAGCGAAAATCGTACGATCTGGAATCATACGAGGAAAATTTTCTTGCATGTCCGATCAGAAAATATTGGATGAACTGTCGTGATCGGCTGTCGAAAGTAGTGTACACACAAGTCGAAAATCGTACGATTCATCATCGGACGACCGTTTTCGTACGATTTACGGGCCATTACGCTATTCTTCATTCTCTCTTTTCCTCTTCTGTTTCCCTTATGCTACGCTGATTCCACTCTCTGGACCAGTGTTGTTCTTTTAGCTCCATCCCACTCCTTCTCTACGTAACATTATAAATTGATTTGGGTTGTTTCTGAGGCCTCAACCTAGCAGAATAGGGATGAGCCGAACACCCCCCTGTTCGGTTCGCACCAGAACATGCGAACAGGAGAAAAGTTCGTTCGAACACGCGAACACCGTTAAAGTCTATGGGACACGAACATGAATAATCAAAAGTGCTAATTTTAAAGGCTAATATGCAAGTTATTGTCATAAAAAGTGTTTGGGGACCTGGGTCCTGCCCCAGGGGACATGGATCAATGCAAAAAAAAGTTTTAAAAATGGCCGTTTTTTCAGGAGCAGTGATTTTAATAATGCTTAAAGTCAAACAATAAAAGTGTAATATCCCTTTAAATTTCGTACCTGGGGGGTGTCTATAGTATGCCTGTAAAGGGGCGCATTTTTCCTGTGTTTAGAACAGTCTGACAGCAAAATGACATTTTAAAGGAAAAAACTCATTTAAAACTACCCGCGGCTATTGCATTGCCGACAATACACATAGAAGTTCATTGATAAAAACGGCATGGGAATTCCCCAAAGGGGAACCCCGAACCAAAATTTAAAAAAAAAATGACGTGGGAGTCCCCCTAAATTCCATACCAGGCCCTTCAGGTCTGGTATGGATATTAAGGGGAACCCCGGCCAAAATTTAAAAAAAAATGACGTGGGGTTCCCCCTAAATTCCATACCAGACCCTTCAGGTCTGGTATGGATTTTAAGCGGAACCCCGCGCCAAAAAAAAAAATGACGTGGGGTCCCCCCAAAAATCCATACCAGACCCTTATCCGAGCACGCAACCTGGCAGGCCGCAGGAAAAGAGGGGGGGACGAGAGCCACATGCCCTCAACATTGGGAGGGTGCTTTGGGGTAGCCCCCCAAAACACCTTGTCCCCATGTTGATGAGGACAAGGGCCTCATCCCCACAACCCTGGCCGGTGGTTGTGGGGGTTTGCGGGCGGGGGGGCTTATCGGAATCTGGAAGCCCCCTTTAACAAGGGGACCCTCAGATCCCGCCCCCCCTGTGTGAAATGGTAAGGGGGTACAAAAGTACCGCTACCATTTCACTAAAAAACTGTCAAAAATGTTAAAAAAAAGATGAAGAAGATGAAGAGAAGAGCGGGAGCCTCCCCCCATGCCATGGGTGCGGAGCGGGCCGAGGAGAAGAAGATAGAAGACGCCGCGGAGGAGATGCTGGACGAGAACGCCGGAGGAAGAACCAGAAGAGCCAGAAGAACCAGAAGAACCAGAAGATGAAGGAAGATAGAAGAAAGAAGAAGTATTTAAATAAAGGAATTGTCAAAAACTGTCTCTTGTCATTTTTAACATTTTTGACAGTTTTTTAGTGAAATGGTAGGGGTACTTTTGTACCCCCTTACCATTTCACACAGGGGGGGGCGGGATCTGGGGGTCCCCTTGTTAAAGGGGGCTTCCAGATTCCGATAAGCCCCCCGCCCGCAGACCCCCACAACCACCGGCCAGGGTTGTGGGGATGAGGCCCTTGTCCTCATCAACATGGGGACAAGGTGTTTTGGGGGGCTACCCCAAAGCACCCTCCCAATGTTGAGGGCATGTGGCCTGGTACGGTTCAGGAGGGGGGGGCCGCACTCTCGTCCCCCCCTCTTTTCCTGCGGCCTGCCAGGTTGCGTGCTCGGATAAGGGTCTGGTATGGATTTTTGGGGGGACCCCACGCCGTTTTTTTTTTTTTTTTTTTTGGCGCGGGGTTCCCCTTAAAATCCATACCAGACCTGAAGGGTCTGGTATGGAATTTAGGGGGAACCCCACGTCATTTTTTTTTTTAAATTTTGGCCGGGGTTCCCCTTAATATCCATATCAGACCTGAAGGGCCTGGTATGAAATTTAGGGGGACTCCCACGTCATTTTTTTTTTAAATTTTGGTTCGGGGTTCCCCTTTGGGTAATTCCCATGCCGTTTTTATCAATGAACTTCTATGTGTATTGTCGGCAATGCAATAGCCGCGGGTAGTTTTAAATGAGTTTTTTCCTTCAAAATGTCATTTTGCTGTCAGACTGTTCTAAACACAGGAAACATGCGCCCCTTTACAGGCATACTATAGACACCTCCCAGGTACGAAATTTAAAGGGATATTACACTTTTATTGTTTGACTTTAAGCATTATTAAAATCACTGCTCCTGAAAAAATGGCCGTTTTTAAAACTTTTTTTTGCATTGATCCATGTCCCCTGGGGCAGGACCTGGGTCCCCAAACACTTTTTATGACAATAACTTGCATATTAGCCTTTAAAATTAGCACTTTTGATTTCTCCCATAGACTTTTAAAGGGTGTTCCGCGGCATTCGAATTTGCCGCGAACACCCCAAATTGTTCGCTGTTCGGCGAACTTGCGAACAGCCAATGTTCGAGTCGAACATGAGTTCGACTCGAACTCGAAGCTCATCCCTATAGCAGAATATACCGGGGTTTTGGCTATGACTTACCTGAATACTTCTCGGATAGCCAATAGATGTATTGTCATCTTGGGTCTACGGCGTTCCACTCTATGTAACGCATGTTTGTAATAATGTATGGTATGCCAAGACTGCTCATATGCCACTGTATGTCCTTGTACCATGCCCTTTGACTAAATAGAAATTTGTAAAAAAAAAATTTAAAAAAATGCAACAATCACTATTTTGTTCCCTAGAGTCTCTGCTAAAAATATTTATATAATGTTTGGGGGTTCTAAGTAATTTTCTAGTGAAAAATACTGATTTAAACTTGTAAACAGACATGTGCAGAACAAAACAATTTGTAATGTTTCGTTTTGATTCGTTATTTACATAAATTAGTTCATTAAATTAGTTTAATTTGCTTAATTCATTTTCGGAATTCATTTTGAATTAAATTGATTCAAATTTTCTGAGTTCCAATCGACTCAAATTTTCTGAATTCCAATTAATTCAGATTACATTCAAATTGCATTTGAATTCAAATCGAATTCCATTTGAATCAAATTCCATTCGACATCAAATTTATTCTATTCAAAATTAGAATTTTGGATGATGGTTATATTCTTCTATTCCATTCTATTCTTTTTATATTCTATTCTTTTATATTATATTATATTCAATTCTTTTTTATTATGTTCAAATTCACATTCATTCTATTCAAAATTTGCATTTCGGAAACCAGTTATATTGTTAAATACTTTTTATTCTATTCTTTTCTATTTGTTTATTCTATTTTACTCTAGTCTATTCTTTTATATTCTATTGTTTATTTTTAGTTCTATTTTTATTTTCTATTCTATTCTATCTGAAATTTGAATTTCAGAAGATTGTTATATTCTTTCTAATTTATTCTAGTCTATTCTTTTTAATTCTATTCTATTTTTTTTCTATTCTATTCTTTTCTATTCTATTCAAATTTTTTTATACAAGAGTATATATTGGCCTAAACTGATGAAGACATTTTTTATTTTTTTTAAATTTGGGGATATTTATTGTAGCAAAAATTAAAAGATATTGTGTTTTTTTTCAAAATTGTCGCATTTTTATGTTTATGGTGCAAACAATAAAAAACGCAGAGGTGATCAAATACCACCAAAAGAAAGCTCTATTTGTGGGAAAAAAGTCATCCATTTTTTTTGGGTACAATATCACACAATTGTTAAAGCAACGCAATGCCATATCGCAAAAAATGGCCTGGTCAGGAAGGGGGTAAATTCTTCCGTGGCTGAAGTGGTTAAAGGCACAGGGGTGCACTGGACACCCAGCACAAAGCACCATGGCAGCGAAGGTGTCCAGTGTGTCCCCTCACCAATACTCCATCAGTACAAACAAATGGCCCCTGCTCCTGCCCCCACTAATTACTGGCCTTTGCGGCAAGGAGCACATGGAAGGACGACACGTGTCAAACAAAAACCAAAGAACCAAGGAGAATTCCCAGCTCTAGTTACCAACCAGTCTGCAATCAACCAAACTAACCAGAGTGCGTGAACAGGTTAATTTGGTTGGTTGCAGGCTGGTCAGTAAGTAGAACTGGGAATTTTCTTTTGTTTTGTTTGACACGCGTCGCCCTTCCATGTGCTCCTTACTGCGAAGGCCAGTTATAGGTGTGATTGGCTCTTTACCCCGACCTCCGAAGGACACAGCGATCACAGATCCCTGCCGATGCATGCCGTAGGGGGCACATGGATGTCTATGTCGATAGACACCCTCCCAGAAATGTGCGACAGTGCTGTAGTCGTCATTCGTAAAATAAATGGGATTAAAAGTAAAAATTATTTATTGGTGGTCCCAGGATTAAATTGCTTTTCTTTCAAGTGTTTTTTTTGTATATCCACTTGCAAACTACGGTACGTATATATATGCGTTGCGGCTTGCAAGTGGTTTACCGGGGTTATGGCTGAAGCTTTATTTTTTTCAGTTGGCAGCTGGCTTTCTCATGAAAGTGGTCCAAGTGACTCATTAGCCGCTGTAACGCTTTCATAGCAGCAGGAGGTGTCGCCCCCTCACGCAGCTTACCGGTGTTTCTCGGGCTTACTGTTTTGTGGCTTACCAGATGGTCTCTGATCACCTCTATGGCATCACATCTGGTCTGGGGCGGAGTTAAACAAATATTGTTTTTATTTTTTAAAGCAAAAGATCAAAGCAACCTTTTACGTTTTATGTCTTTTTGACCCCAGATCTCCACATAAAGAGGACCTGTCATCCTTATTTCTATTATAAAAGGATGTTTACATTCCTTGTAATAGGCATAAAAGTGATAAAAAAAAGAAATGAAAGGAACAGTGTAAAAAAAAAAAAAGTGAGGCACTCCCATCTCTCCGTGCTCACGAGCAAAAGCGAACGCATACGTAAGTCACGCACGCATATGTAAATGGTGTTTGCACCACATGTGAGGTATCGCCGCAAATTTTAGAGCGAGAGCAATAATTCTAGCACTAGATCTCCTCTGTAACTCTAAACATGTAACCTGTAAAAAAAATGTAAAGTGTCGCCAATGGAGATTTTAAAGTACCATAATTTGTCTCCATTCTAGGAATGTGCGCCATTTTAAAGTGGGATATGTTAGGTATCTATTTACTCAGCGTAACATCATCTTTCATGTCTTAAAAAAATTGCGGGATATATTGTGGTTTTTTTCATTCATTAAAGTGTATTTTTTCCCCAAAAAATGTGTTTGAAAAACTGCTGTGCAAATACCGTGTGACATAAAAAAAATGCAACAATCAACATTTTGTTCCCTGGAGTCTCTGCTAAAAATATATATACAATGTTTGGGGGTTCTAAGTAATTTTCGTTTTGATTCGTTATTTACATAAATTAGCTCAGGTAAATTAGTTTAATTTGTTTAATTCGTTTTCGAAATCCATTTTGAATTCAAATTAATTCAAATTTTCTGAATTCCAATTAATTCAGATTACATTCAAATGGCATTTGAATTCAAATCGAATTCCATTTGAATAAAATTACATTCGACATCAAATTTATTCTATTCAAAATTAGAATTTTGGATGATTGTTATATTCTTCTATTCCATTCTATTTTATTGTTTTTATATTCTATTCTTTTATTTTATAGTATATTCTATTCTTTTTTATTACATTCAAATTCGCATTTATTCTATTCGAAATTAGAATTTCGGAAACCGGTTACATTGTTAAATACTTTTTATTCTATTCTTTTCTGTTTGTTTATTCTATTCTAGTCTATTCTTTTCTATTCTATTGTTTATTTTTAATTATATTTTTATTTTCTATTTGAAATTCGAATTTCAGAAGATGGTTATATTCTTTCTAATTTATTCTAGTCTATTCTTTTTAATTCAATTTAATTTGTTTTCTATTCTATTCAAATTCAAATTTATTTTATTTGAAATTGAAATTGAAATTTGAAATGTAATTTATTTGAAATTCGAATTTCAGAAGATGGTTGTATTCTTTCTATTTTATTCTATTCTATGCTAATTTTTATTCTATTCTATTCTTTTATTTTTTATTCTATTATATTATTTTCTTTTATTTCCTATTCTATTTTGTTCTGTTTTACCCTATTCTTTTATTTTCTATGCTATCCCTTTATTTTCTATAAACATTCTTGCTATTCTTTTATTTTGTATTCTGTTTTACTCTATTCTATTCTTTTATTTTCTATTATAGTCCTTTCTATTCTATTACATTTTTTCCATTCTATTCCTTTATTTTCTATTCTATTTCATTCTCATCAGCAATGTCAAAACAGATTGAAAAACTTTTTGAATTTGAAAACTCTTTATTTATAAACTATTCGAATTAGAAAACTATTTGAATTTGATCAAAAAAATTATTAGAATCAAATTAAAAACTATTCAAAATTTGTCTGAAATTTTCTTTCATTATTTCGTATTCGTTTAAATTGATCACTATTGTATATCGTAAATTTGGATAAATCTAAACCAAAAAATTGTCAGTATTTCAATTTGAACGAAACGAACTGCACATGTCTACTTGTAAACAAGAAGAACCAGAAAAGGCTCGGTCTTCAAGTGGATATATACCGTATATTAACAAACAATATCTTCACAGGAACGAGAATTATTGCTGCAGCAAGGATTGGAGAGACAAGCCCGTATGTTTCATGAACAGATCGCAGATTTAAAGAAACAAAGAGACACTCCTGATTTTGGCGTCCTTAACCCAGTCATACGTCCTATCGCAGCTGGTATTCGTGGATTTCTTGGGCTTTTTGAACCATAAAAACAGTCATGGGAAAATGTATCTCCAGCCAAAACTTCATGTTATTTTTGATTGACTGAGGAAGAACTAAAATTTCTATCAATATTTACTGCAGTATGTGGCCCTTTATAGGAGACGTCCTCTCACTTCAATTTTTAGTGATAATGTGACACTAGGACAGGAAATGTGGGACAGAGACAGCAAGAAAAACTGAATTTTTGGGTAGTTTTTTTGGCAACCGCACCACTGACACCACTGTAATGGGAGCCCCCAACCACTGAATGGGAGCATTACCCCACTTCCACCAATATAATCTAGAGGACTATACCGCTGACACCAATGTATTGGGCGTGCTACATCACTGACTGTAATGAGAGCACTACACCGCTGGCACCAATGTAATGAGGGAATTATCTCCCCCACTGACATTGATATATTAGAAGTACTGCCCTACTGTCGCCAGTTAATTAGTGGACTATAGTAGATTCGTTTTCAGGACTTGCTGGTGCCTTATGTTACACTAATGTAATGGGGGCATGCGACAGGCCTAACCAGGACAGGGGCTTTTGGAAAGGACTAGGAGCAAGCCTCTTACCCACTGACTATGGGCCCTGGATTTTAAGGGAACACTACTCTTTGGGAGGCATATGCCTGGGGGACCCTTGGAGTAATGGTACTTTGGATTAACCACTTCTGGAGCAGCCGCCACAGTTATACTGCGGCAGGCTGGCTCCCCTGCGAGAGCCGTCGTAGCTGTACGTCGGCTCTTAAAGATGCCTCCGGCAGTGTGCGCATGCAGCCAGAGCCACGCGCACGTGCCCGAAGCGTGTCCCCGGAGCCGATGCGAGTGCCCGACGGTTTGCGATGACCGCCGGGCACCCGCGATTGCTCGTTACAGAATGAGAACTGGGATGTGTGTGTGTAAACACACAAATCCTGGTTCTTTCAGGGGCGAGGAGACTGATCGTGTGTTCATACTAAGTATGAACACTGATCTCTCTCTTCCCCTAGTCAGTCCCATCCCCCTACAGTTTGAACACACATTAAGGAACACAGTTAACCCCTGGATCGCCCTCCTAGTGTTAACCCCTTCCCTGCCAGTGTCATTTACACAGTAATCGGTGCATTTTTATAGCACTGATCGTTGTATAAATGACACTCGACCCAAAAATTTGTCCACAGCAATATCACAGTCCCAATAAAAATCGCAGATCACCGCCGCCCATTACTAGTAAAAAAAGAATAAAAATGCCATGAATCTATTCCCTATTCTGTAGACGCTATAACTTTTGCGCAAACCAATCAATATACACTTTTTGAAATTTTTATTACCAAAAATATGTAGAAGAATACATATCGGCCTAAACTGAGCAAAAATTTGCTTTTTAAAAAAAAATTGGGTTTATTTATTAAAACAAAAAGTACAAAATATTGTGTTTTTTACAAAATTGTCGCTTTTTTTGTTTATATCGCAAAAAATAAAAACCGCAGAGATGATCAAATACCACCAAATGAAATTTCTATTTGTGGTAAAAAAAGGAAGTAAATTTTGTTTAGATACAGCGTCGCACAACCGCGCAATTGTCAGTTAAAGCGGCGCAGGGGCGAATCGCAAAAAATGCTCTGGTCATTGAGCAGCCAATTCTTCCGGTGGTGAAGTGGTTAAAGTCCATGTCTCCCCAAAACACACAGACTCTGGGAATCTAGGCCCCGGATCCATGTTTAGGACCTAGATGCCCCATTACCAACAATGACTGCTTCACACTGTGAGGCTCATAGATGTTAATGTCATCAGCTCAAAAGCAACCCAATTCTTGAGATCTTCTGAATTAATCAGTTTAAGGTGTTCTGTGTCTTTGTCGCATTGTATCATCTCCCATAGTACGCCTCCTAAGTGTCTTTCACCCATTGTAAGTTGTGCTAATTAACTCACCTATTGTTTCTGTCTGTCTGCTAGCAAACTATTGTGGGATGTTATACTAATGTGTAATCTACTATGTTGTGACCTTGGGGCTGGGCAGTCTGACCTGGAGTGAGATCTCTGTTTAATCACAACATTGTCATCTGGGTGGCTAGTTGTTTAATTAATATTAATGATTATAGTATACGGTATGTTGGCTGTTTCATTATGTTAATTATATTTCTGTATACAATTTCCTTTGCATACGATAATGTGATCAGACTTATGTGACCTGGTGTATTATAAATTCTGTTTGAGTTTTCAATAAAGAGTTCCAGTTCTCATACAAGCTGTTGCCAGCTAGTCTTGTATGCTATGCAAAATTCAGCTATAATATCTGGTTCCTATGTCAGACTGGAGAAAGCGGTATACTCACGGAAGCAATGAAATTTGTATCATTTTTTCACACAAATAGAGCTTTCTTTTAGTGGTATTTAACCACCACTGGCTTTTTTTTTTTTTTTTGCTAAATAAATGAAAAACATTTTTTTATAGTTTGTCATGACATTTTTCAAAAATGTAATTTTTCTCCTTCAATGATGGGCACTGATAAGCTGCATTGATGGACACTGATGGGCATTGGTGGGCACTGATAGGCGGCACTGATGGGAATTGCTGGACACTGAAAGGCTGCACTGATGAGGCGGCACTGGTGAGCACTGAAGAAAACACCTACTGGTGCATGCTGGAACTACACTATTCAAGTCCTGTGGTCTCGACAAAGTAGCTCATTACACAGCCAAAGTACTACTTGCCTATTGGGTACTGTCACTCTCTTTGTACTCAGGCCAATTTTCAGCTGTCATTGCTGTTGCACTTTAAATAACAATTGCGAATGTGAAAAAAAAAAGTTTCTGTTATAAAATTTTGTAAATACCGTATTTATCGGCGTATAACACGTGCCGGCGTATAACATGCACCCCAAGTTTAGGAGGGAGTTTTAAGGAAAAAAACTTTTAGGAGGGAAGTTTAAGGGAAAAAAAACTTACATTTAAATGCCCATCAATGCAGCCTTATCAGTGTCCATCTGCAGCCTTGTCCATCATTGCAGCCTTGCCCAGTGCCTTTGCAGCCTTGCCCAGTGCCTCTGCAGCCTTGCCCAGTGCCTCTGCAGCCTTGCCCAGTGCCTCTGCAGCCTTGCCCAGTGCCTCTGCAGCCTTGCCAGCCTCTTTGCAGCATTTCCCAGTCTCTGATTATTTAAAATTGGCACCAATCTCCACTGACTGTGAGCGGAGAGAAGCGAGCGCCAGCGAGATACACAAAGCTGAGTGTACTCGGCTAGTTTTGGCTCCTCTCGCAGTCCCACCAATCTCCACTGGTTGCGAGAGGAGAGGAACGAGCGGCACCAACAAACACATAGCCGAGTGTACTGGGCTAGTTTTGGCTCCTCTCGCAGTACCGCCCCTGACTGTAAGTAGAGCCGAGAATAGCCGAGTACACTCAGCTATGTGTATATTGCTGGCGCTCGCTCTGCTGTGTTCACAATCAGCGGAGATCGGCGGGGATCGGCATATAACACGCATCCACGATTTTCCCCTGATTTTACGGGGAAAAAAGTGTGTGTTGTACACCGATAAATACGGTAAGTAATTTTTCTCCTTCACTGATGTGCGCTAATGAGGCTGCACTGACAGGCAAAAAAAAAAATAATAATAATAATTCCACGCTTAGGATTATATGAACTGCTGCCTCCCTGTAAAAAGATTTCACCAAGGTGAAATCCAACCAGATTAAAACTCACAGAAAAGGGGGGGTTGGCGCTGTTCTATAGAGTAAATACATGTATCAAGCAGGGGGGGGGGACCCTGCTTGTATGTGATAATTTGATAATGCGCTATATGTAAACACTAAAAAATGAACTCTGGTTGAATATAAGGTGAGGTGTGCTGACAAAAAATGTGCGTAAAAGACTTCAGCTGTAAACATATAATTATTATAAAGTGACTTATGGTGGCAAAAAAACCCACATCCACTGTAACTTGTGCTAGTAAAAAGCATCAGCCGAAAACTTATAGTAAGTATAAAGTGACGTGTGCTAACAAAATTAATTGAACAATAAATAATATCAACTATACGTATATATATTAATAAATGTCCATATTAAAAAAAAAATCTCCAAAAAGTGACATGTGCTTCATATGAAAATATGAAATATGAAAATAATTTGTGCTGGCAGTGACTTTTCTGTGCTCCCCTCTTGTGCTCACACTCACCAGAGCGCTTCACCCCTGCAGGGGTAAAAGCGTTTATTAGAAGTACACTCCAGATCCTGGTGTCCCTCTGCTGGAATATTTTTCACAATGTGATTCTCACAGCAAAACTGACCCATCCACGAGTGTAGGGATGTAGTTTAACTCCTACTGCTTCCCCCTCTGTAGTGTAATCTCCAACCGGGTATCAACATATGGTTTAATATAAGAAAAAAAATCCTCATAGCGTGACTCCACAAAGCTATGTTTATTGGTATTTAAAATTCTTATAATAAAAAAAGGGAACTGCAATGCTCCAACTGGTATAAAGACAAGAAAGCGACGATCTCCGTGATCCGAGTATGTGTTCCACGGATCGTATCGCAAAAACTGGAAGTACCGGACGTGATGTATTGCATATCAAGTAAGTCCCGCCTTACGCATTTCATCATACGGACATCATCTGAGGTGCTGCCATCTTGGTACACCATACGTCTTAAGTACCGGATGGAGGTGTCATTGAGGCCAATCATTACACGCGCTATCAGCGGTAAATTAGTGTCTGCCAGGGATACAACCATTTGTATGAGGCCTAATTGCAGTACCTTGGTAACTGAAAGCCAACCACTAAGCACCACATAGAGGTGGATGTTAAAAAGGCAGCAACGACAGATCCAGTCAGGTGCAATCCAGATATTACATAGTAAAAGTATTTAATAGGCATAAAAATACACATAAAATTACAAAGCTATACATAGTATATGGGCAAACTATACACATCAGTGCATATATCGGGTCCTACATATGGACCCATAAATGCGAAATTAAAAATATAAAAAAAATATATATAAAAATATGTCTACATGCATATAAATCCATGTATGAATATTGGAATTAAGAGGCAACATGATTTTTTTTTTTTTTTCTCATCCATTCACTTTTTTTTATCTCTTCATCCATTCACAATTTTTTTTTTTCTCATCCATTCACTTTTTTTATCTCTTCATCCATTCACAATTTTTTTTTTTTTTTTCTCTTCATCCATTTACAACTTTTTTTTTTTTTTTTCTCATCCATTCACTTTTTTTATCTCTTCATCCATTCACAACCTTTTTTTTTTTTTTTTTTTGGGAGCATAGTGATATGTTTAGATATTATACATTATAATGATTTAGTCGCATCATTGTGATACCGAGTGCTCTTCACGTTCATGGATGGGCCTCCATTTATTACGGTGTGACTTTAATACATATATATATATTTTTTCCATACATGTGTTTTTTGAATGTGGTTTTATTTACGGAGATGAACGTTTTTTCTTTTCCGTACATTTCCATATATACTTACAATTTTTTCCATCACATCTTGCCTCTTGGTGAGATTCAGTGATTTTCTCCTTTCTGCTCTGTCAGTTTTACGTTCCAAATTAGCATCTGTAAGACATATTAATTGTCTAGTAATACTGGGCTTCTTCCTCCAGATGGCGCGAGAGATTGGCTCTGCTGGGAGGGGCTGAAGTTTTGTTTAGTTTCAGTCCTATGTGTCACCTTGGCAACATCCATTCACTGAGGAGCACCAGGTAGAGGCTTGGGTTTTCCCTCCCCTGAGAGTGGAGGTGAAAACGAGGCTTAGTGTGCACAGTTATACTATATAGGGGATGGCTTAACACGTAGCCCGTGCCACTTTGAAGACGTCTACTAATGACGAAACATGTAGGGCGTGGCTACGTTGTAAGCCGTCACGATTGCCCCATGTTATGCACGGGTTATTACGATTTTTATATGCCGGCTTGTTTTTAATTGTATTTTCACCTCACGGAGCGTGCACTCTCCGTTGCGGTCTGTACTTTTATTTAATAAATTCCGAAACTTTTTACACTATTGGAGCTCCGCTCTTTTGTTTTTTCCTTTGCCACACTGGGAGCAAGAGCGCTTTCCTTCCCCCCTCTCCAGGCGTTTCACTTGGACCAGCCCGGATCGGAGACAACATTCCTAACAGCTGCTGGGGAGATTTTCTCATTACATGGTCCCTGCAGAGGGCAAAAATCTGCATGCCTGATAGACCCTGCCAAGGAGGGGGTCCAACACGGAGGGTAAGAGTCCACCTTTATCACTTTCTCACTTATTGGAGTCACCGCCAGTGGATTTGCACCATCCTGCACATCTCTCTCCTTTGTCAATCCACTCATAGGGGGATTAGTTGCTGCTGAGCTGTATAGTGGATGGAAGCTTTTTTTCACTGATGAACTTTTTATATTTGAACCCATGGACTGAGTTTGTTTGATTTTCAGATTTTCACGCTATTAATATCATTGTATTTCACATGTACACATTTTTTGTTTCTTCCTTTTATTTGAGTTTTTATGTTTTGCACTTATATATTTTTACCACTCATGGAGTCATTTACTTGCTCTCAGTAGATTGTGGTTTTTACTACTACCCACATGTATTCACATCTATGTGTGTATTTTCATATAATTAGCGCACTTTATTTATTTTTTATTTTTCATGGTATACACAGATATTGGTGTATTTTGTGTGCAGCTTTTACTTTTGACCTTTTTTGCTCTGCAGCGCAGTTTTTCTTTTTATTTTTGAACATGATGTATACATGATGTCAACTCTCATGGAGATAAAAACAAATATTTAAAACAGATATTTAAAAACATGATGAGGAGTGATCAAAAATTCAAATATAGTTCATGATAATAGGGGATCCTCAACCGAGAGAGAGATGGGAGTATGGGCTTCATATTAAGAATAAAATATATATATATACATATACTGAGTATGATTATTATGTTCAGATCAATGTCAACATTTAACCCTCTAGGCACTAGGCACCCCAACTGGTATATCCATTTAGTCTCATTTTGAGACACCCTTATCTTCTTATTATCGCCTCTCCAATGATCATTAATGAGGTCTATACCGTATAAAATTAGTCCTGTGGGGTCCCTATTGTGAAACTCGTCGAAGTGTCTAGAAAGGTTATGCTTGGGAAAGCCTATCCTTATGTTACTAATATGCTCTCTGATCCTAACAAAGAGAGGCCTAGTGGTTCTACCTACGTATTGCAAACGGCACGGGCATTCAATGACATATATCACGTGGGTACTATTACAGGTAATAAGTTCCCTGATTTGGTATTCTTTCCCAGTTCTAGATTTAAAAGATGCCTTTTTCCTCGGTTGTCTTTTGCTAACGCGACAGGGTAAACATTTCTGGCACTTATAAAAACCTTTCATTTAAGAGAACAGTTTTATAGTTTTAGGTGGGTTGATCACATTATGGACCAGCTGGTTTCTAAGATTGGGGGCCTTTTTATAGATGAATCTTGTTTTTTTTGTGAGGATTTTTGCCAAAATCCTGTCTGATTTCAGGATTGGCCAATACTTTCTAATGATCTGCTCAACGGATCGATTGGTTATTAAAACCAGTGATAAAGGCTATATCCATATGGAAACTATTGTTGTTCTTCTTCTTTACCAGTAGGGAATTCCGATATTCTTTATCTCCATCTTTTGTTTCATCATGGATACCTTCTGGTCCCCTTTGTCTAAGAACTTTTTTATCAGGCAAATGTGTACAACACCAAATAGATTACTTGGATTTGCAAATTTTTAAGGAAAACGATGAACTACATACCAAAACCTTTTTTAAGGCAACGGATCGCAATGGTTATATACCAGTATCCAGCTGCCACCACCCAAAGTAGAAGAAAAACGTACCGAAAGGGCAACTGATGAGACTATGGAGGATCTGTCATAATGTGGATGACTACTGTGTACAAAAGATTTAAAAGATTTTGGATTCCCCAGTGGGGCTTTAAAACAGCAAAGGATAATATTACAAAAATCATTGATATTGATGTTATGAAGACAATTTATTGACAAAATGTCCAATAATGTCATGTACTTATACAAAGTCTGATCCAATGATGAATTCAGGTTACATAAAACGGTAAAAATGCAATTATAATCCATAAAGCGGTAAAAGTGCATTGACACATCATTACATTACATAGTACAGTAAAGTACCGAAGCCCCGACGCGTTTCGACCTATATGCGGTCTCTTCAGGGGCACATTTGAATCTATAAAAAATATAATACAATTATTCAGGATTATAAAGATTTTTTGTTGGGAAAATATCGCATTAAATAAATCATGGTGATGAATTTTACCGTTATGGATGAAGTAGGTGTTTCTAATCTAGATATTAGGAGCCATTGAGGAGTCCGAGTGGTACGCAGGCGATCCCCACCTCCCCAAACGGGGTAGAGAGCCAGCCCCAAGGGGCTTACAAGGAGCCACACAAATCCACGCCCCCCCGGGGGGTGAAGGAGTGCACACCTGCAACAGACATCCATTGTTTGCCATTAATGAAGTAGTATACTAGTATTTAAGTCATCGTTGTAAATGTTTGTTTTTAGTTATATATATAGACTGAAAGTGTGTACATATTTTAGAATGTTAATTGCGTCACATGGAGTAAGAGTGTGAAAATGAACATGAAAATATAACAAAGATAAGTGAATGATCCAAGTAAATTGGTGTTACTACCAGACACAATATGGTACACAGAAAGTGCCCAGTCTGTGTGTGAAAATGTGTGCAGTGGATAGAATTATAAAGTCCCTAAGAAAGTGCATGTTGTGATGAAAGCATAGTGTAATTAACTGAGTGTTGGCAAAGGGTGAAAAGTGAAGAACAAAAACAAACACAAGCAGAAATGTGAAAGGTAAAAACGTGAGATAAGTGAAGAGCCAACCAAATATGACAATGTATGATAATATGATGTGTGAAGTGAGATGATATGATTTAAAAGAAGTGATAGTGTTACCTTGTGCTGTGGCATGACCCTTGTAGGTTGTATGACGTGTATGGAGCATGTTGGTTGACAGAAACCAGGCTGCAGTTGTTTGGAGAGAAAGTGCCGTCTGTCCCGGCCTGCATAGAAATTTTGTTTGATTTGTAAACATATGGTCTCATATATAACTGGGCTGAGGCTATTAGGATAATCATATGCAGGTGCAAGACTCCCCCACCCACCCAGGATCCAGGCGTATGGGCCGCCAACCTCAGCCCACGTGTGGCTCCCTCGGCATCCCTGAAGGCCAATAGGTGCCGACCACCGTCGTCATCTCCGTCGCAATACGCGTGACGTCATGGCGCCGTGCGCGCGCCGGGCCCTCGCGCACGCGCACCTCGCCACATACATTCCGGACGTGAACACGGGGCGCCGCCGGCAGGGTGAGGCTCGCCTCTGCGGCTGGTTCAGACGCAGAGTAGAGCAAGCATAGGGGCGTACGGATGTGTCCATGTGCCCCCACCCTGCCGGGAAGTCCCAAGGGAGCCAGGCTCAACCCCGAGGGGGGGGGAGGTGAAACTGCACCCACCGGAACTTACAAAAATACCCTCAAATGCTCAAAAAATACACTTGGACAAACATTTTAAGTGGTCATAAAATGTACCAAAAAAAAAAAAAACAATAGATGTTGTATTTGTACATAGGAGCAGAGTGCCAAAACCATAACCCCAGACTCCTGCATAGAGTCCATAGGGGGTAATCACAAACTACCGTGTAAAGCATTTAAGCATCATGCAATACAGGGGTCTATTCCTCCTGGTGCATGGAAAGGGAAGGGATTGGATCTCAATCCGGTTCCCCAAAGGAGAATGGGTATGTCATCCAAACCTTGGGTTTTACCCATTAACAGCCTTTGTAAGGAAATTTGGGTATATTCAAAGGTTAAGTATATGCTAAAGTTGGAAAATGCAGGAATCTGAAGGTGGCAAGGAACACTGCTCCTGTTGGGATCTCTACTATGTCTAAGCGGGGAAGGGGTGTTTAACCACCCAAAAGAAAACTACAACTAACAGGAGACATATGTAAGGAGACCAAAAAAGCTGCACACCCCGAAATTAATTTGTCTAAAAGATTTTGGATTCCCCAGTGGGGCTGTGTACAAGCAGACACCCTAATAAAAAAAAGGGAGACAAATGGTACCAGAAGGAAACCATGATGAAACAAAAGATGGAGATAAGGAATATGAATCGGAATTCCCTACTGGTAAAGAAAAAGAACAACACCAGTTCCCATATGGATATAGCCTTTATCACAAATTATTATTCATAGACTGTCACTATTTGGATGAAGCACATGTCACTTTTTAGAGATTATTTGAATTTGGACATTTGAATATAGCCATCAAGTCCAACCTATGTGTGTGATTATGTGTCAGTATTACATTGTATATCCCTGTATGTTGTGGTTGTTCAGGTGCTTATCTAATAGTTTTTTGAAACTATCGATGCTCCCCGCTGAGACCACCACCTGTGGAAGGGAATTCCACATCCTTGCTGCTCTTACAGTAAAGAACCCTCTACGTAGTTTAAGGTTAAACCTCTTTTCTTCTCATTTTAATGAGTGGCCACGTGTCTTGTTAAATTCCCTTTTGAGGAAAAGTTTTATCCCTATTGTGGGGTCACCAGTACAGTATTTGTAAATTTAAATCATATCCCCTCTCAAGTGTCTCTTCTCCAGAGAGAATAAGTTCAGTGCTCGAAACCTTTCCTCATAACTAATATCCTCCAGACCCTTTATTAGCTTTGTTGCCCGTATTTCCAGTACATCCTTCCTGAGGACTGGTGCCCAGAACTGGACAGCATACTCTAGGTGCGGCCGGAACAAAGTCTTGTAGAGTGGGAGAATTATCGTTTTAAAAATTATTTTTATATAATTTTCTACTTTACTATGCTTGGTTGCCGACAAAACCCCAACAAGGGTTTATAATAATTAGTAGTTTTCAACCAACCGAATTGTCCTGTCCAACAGTATGTGTTAAAACAGGGGTTTAGTTTTCACACATTTGCAAATACATGCGTAAGCTACAGAGCCCCTTCACGACACCCCAGTATTATCCGCAGTCCTAGCTCAAAATTTTGAGAGTCTCCATAGTGGAAGCACAGGCATTATAATGGAAAGATAGAGGGCAGGTGAGCCTGGAGGGAGCCCATCCCTCCTTAACCACTTCCCTCACCACCTCACATACATATACGGCGGCAGAATGGCACCGCTGTGCAAACCACTCTATAGGTACGTCGGCCTTTAAGAGCCATAAAAGGGGCCCCTGCGTGATGGGGGACCTGATGCGCGTGGTCGGCGTGCATGATCGCCGCCGACCATCCGCAATTGTGGGCACGAGAGCGAGAGTCGGGATTTGTGTGTGTAAACACACAAATCCCTGTTATGTCAGGGGAGAGGAGACAGATCGTGTTTTCCTACTAAGTAGGAACAGCGATATGTCTCCTCCCCCAGTCAGTCACATCCCCATACAGTTAGATTCACTCACGAGGGAACACATTTAACCCCTTGATCGCCCCCTAGTGTTAACCCCTTCCCTGCCAGTGACATTGATACGTAATCAGTGCATAGCACTGATCGCTGTATAAATGTCAATGGTCCCAAAAAATGTATCAAAAGTGTCCGATCTGTCCGCCGCAATGTCGCAGATCACCGTCATTACTAGTAAAAAATAAATAAATAATAAAAATGCCATAAATCTTTCCCATAGTTTAGAGATGCTATAACTTTTGCGGAAACCAATCAATTTACGCTTATTGTGATTTTTTTATATATCTATATATATATATATATATATATATATATTATATATATATATTTATATATCTATCTAGTATATATTGGCCTAAACTGATGAAGACATTTTTAATTTTTTTTAAATTTGGGGATATTTATTGTAGCAAAAATTAAAAGATATTGTGTTTTTTTCAAAATTGTCGCTTTATTTTGTTTATGGCGAAAACAATAAAAAACGCAGAGGTGATCAAATACCATTAAAAGAAAGCTCTATTTGTGGGAAAAAAAGTCATCCATTTTGTTTGGGTACAACATCGCACAATTGTTAAAGCGACACAGTGCCATATCGCTAAAAATGGTCTGGTCAGGAAGGGGGTAAATTCTTCCGTGGATGAAGTGGTTAAAGGCACAGGGAGGCACTGGACACCCAGCACATAGCACCATGGAAGGTGTGGAAGGTGTACAGTGTGCCCCCTCACCAATATTCCATCAGTACAAACAAATGGCCCCTGCTCCTGCCCCCACTAATTACTGGCCTTTGCGGCAAGGAGCACATGGAAGAGCGACACATGTCAAACAAAAAACAAAGAACCAAGGAGAATTCCCAGCTCTACTTACCAACCAGTCTGCAATCAACCAAACTAACCAGGGTGCCGTGAACAGGTTAATTCGCTTGGTTGCAGGCAGGTCAGTAGCCCTTCCATGGGCTCCTTACTGCAAAGGCCAGTTATAGGTGTGATTGGCTCTTTCTTTCTCCCAACCTCCGAAGGACAAAGCGATCACAGATCCCTGCCGATGCATGCCGTAGGGGGCACGTGGATGTCCATGTCGATAGACACCCTCCCAGAAATGTGCGACCATGCTGTAGTCGTCATTCAACTATAGGGTGATCGGAAAGAGGTTCATTTAGAGCATTGAGAGATTCATCTTTTGATTTTTAGATATTGTTTTAATGAAAAAAAATATATATTTTTTTAGAAAATAAATTACAAAACATACGACAGAAACAGTAAAATAAATGGGATTAACCACCTCAATACATGGCACTTTCCCCCCCTTCCTGCCCAAGCTATTTTTCAGTTTTCAGCGCTGTCGCACTTTGAATGACAATTGCGCGGTCATGTTACACTGCACCCTAATGAAATTTTTATCATTTTTCCCCCACAAATAGAGCTTTCTTTTGGTGGTATTTGATCACCTCTGTGATTTTTATTTATTGCGCTATAAAAAAAAAAGTGAGACAATTTTGAAAAAACACAATATTTTTAACTTTTTGCTATAATAAATATCCATTTTTTTTTTAAACAAATGTTTTCCTCAGTTTAGGCTGATATGTATTCTTCTACATATTTTTGGTAAAAAAAAAATCATGATAAGCGTATATTGATTGGTTTGCGCAAAAGTTATAGCGTCTACAAAATAGGGGATAGATTTATAGCATTTTTATTTATTTATTTATTTTTTACTAATAATGGCGGCGATCTGCGTGTTTTATTGTGACTGCGATATTGCGGCGGACATATCGGACACTTTTGACACATTTTTGGGACCATTCACATTTATACAGCGATCCGTGCTATAAAAATGCATTGATTACTGTGTAAATGTGACTGGCAGGGAAGGGGTTAACACTAGGGGGCGATCGAGGGGTTAATGTATGACCTAGGGAGGTGATTCTAACTGTGGGGGGAGGGGACTCACTAGGGGAGGAGACCGATCGCTGTCCCTATGTACAAGGGACACACCATCGGTCTCCTCTCCTCTGACAGGACGTGGATCTGTGTGTTTACATACACACAGATCCATGGTCCTGCTCTGTTACCCGGCAATCGCGGGTGCGTGTGCTTCAGAGACTAAGAGAGAAAAATCTCTATTGTAAATTGGAAAAGTGCGAATTCCATTGTGAACAGGTTAAATTCCTCGGCTATGTCATTTCCACTGCTGGTTTTTCGATGGACCCAGAGAAACTTTCAGAGGTCCTACAGTGGCCTCGACCCATAAGTTTACGTCCTCTGCAACGTTTTTTTGGCTTTGACAACTGTTATCGGAAGTTTATTCGTAACTTCTCGTCTCTGGTCAAGCCCCCGATTGATATGACCAGGAAAGACGGCAACCCACAGAGTTGGTCTCCTGAGTCCATTAAGGTCTTTGAGAGTCTCAAGGCTGCCTTTGTTTCTGCTCCTGTGTTGGCACACCCTGATCCTACGTTGCCTTTTATCCTAGAAGTTTATGCTTCTGAGACTGGAGTTGGCGCCCTTCTGTCTCAATGTCCTAACGCGCTATTGCATCTGTGTGGCTACTTTTCCAAGAAATTGTCACCGGCAGAGTGCAATTATGAGATTGGTGACAGAGAGCTGTTGGCGATCATTTTAGCCCTGAAAGAATGGAGACTTCTCCTTGGAGGTACCACTGTGCCGGTTCTCATTCTTACTGACCATAAGAATCTCACATTCTTGTCTGAGGCTAAACGCCTCTCTCCCAGAAGGGCGCGATGGGCTCTTTTCTTGTCAAGTTTTAATTACATTGTCTCATTCTTACCCGGTACTAAGAATGTAAGGGCTGACGCCTTGTCACGACAATTTTCCTCCGCTTCCAAGATGGAGTTGGTTCCGGTTCCTGTGATTCCTCCTGATCATATTCTGGCTACTGTTTGCACCAGTCTTACTTCACCTTTGGGTGACAAAATTCTTGATGCTCAGGTCGATGCTCCTCCTAAAAAACCTTGTGACCGCTGCTTTGTTCCTGAGAGTCTCCGTACTGCTGTGCTCCAGACTAGACATGTGCACACTGAAATATTTCGTTTCGGAATTTCGTTTTCGTCCGAAAAATAAATTTATTTAGTTACTCCCGAAATTCGTTTTTATTTATTTTGTTTTTCGTTAAAAATTGCATTCGTCCGAAAATCCAAATTGAGGTCGAATCTGTCATTGAAGGCTTATGGTGTCTGTCGAATGTTCAAAGAAGATTCGACGGAGCAGCTAAACTGTACGACGCCGTATAGTTTACCTGCTCCGTCGAATCTTCTTAGAACTTTCAACAGACACCATAAGCCAAAGTACGTGTGCACTTAGTTCTAGCTATTTTACTGCTCCTCCTCTTTGGTTACAATCAGCCAATAACATTCATCATCATCATTATTTTTATTCATCTTTTCTCCCCTACGTCGAATCTTTTCTCCCCTACGTTGAATCTTTTCTCTCTATGTCGAATCTTTTCTCTCTATGTAGAATAATCTTAGACTAATAGAGTTAAGGTTAGGCACATTCGACCACAGGTTTGATGGACACAGATTGTTATTGTCATCATCATGTCGAATCTCCTATCTATATCGAACTGTTGTAGCAACGAAAACGAAAATAAAGCATTTGTTTATGTCGGATCTTTCGTTTTTCGGATTCTGCACTTTTGTTATCGTTTGTTAAAATGATAACGAAAATACCTGAAATTCGGATGAAAATGCATTCGAACGAAAACGAATGCACATGTCTACAGACTTACCATTCTCCCAAGGCTGCTGGTCACCCTGGGAAGAATCAACTCTTTTGGGCCATTTCCCAACAATTCTGGTGGCCTAGTCTACGTGCTAATGTAACCGCCTTCGTAGCTGCCTGTTCCATGTGTGCTCAGAGTAAGGCTCCACAACACCTTCCAGTGGGCCTCCTACAACCCATACCCAATGGAGAGAGGCCCTGGACCCACCTGTCTATGGATTTCATTGTGGAGTTACCCAACTCCCAGGGCAACACAGTTATCCTTATGGTGGTTGACCGGTTCTCGAAAATGTTGCATTGTGTTCCACTCAAGAAGTTACCTACTTTTAAGGAACAGGCTTCTATTTTTGCTAGGGAGATCTTCTGCTTACATGGGATACCCAAGGTAATTGTCCCAGACAGGGGTAGTCAGTTTGTGTCCCGGTTCTGGCGAGCCTTTTGTGCACAGTTGGGTATTCAGCTTGCTTTCTCCTCTGCGTATCACCCGCAGTCTAATGGGGCCGCAGAACGAGCCAATCAGACCTTGAAGTGGAGTTTGCTCACAATAGTGCCTTGAATTCAGCTTCCCGTTTGTCCCCATTTATGGCGAACTACGATTTTGGTTGCATGCCTCCTTTGTTCCACAGAGTATTCCTGCGTTAGAGGAGCATCTCCTTCGTTCCAGCATGGCCTTCGTTCCACTTGGGCACAAGTCCAGGAGGCTTTGCGACATGCTGACCGCAGACACTGCCTGCGCCTTCCTACCAGGTTGGGGACAGAGTCTGGTTGTCGTCTCGCAACTTCCAACTTCGTGTTCCTTCTTTGAAGTTCGCACCTCAGTTTATTGGGCCTTTCTGTATCCTTCGCAGGACTAACCCAGTGGCTTACGGGTTGGACCTTCCTCCTAGTATGCGCATCTCTAATGTACCATATTTATCGGCATATAACACGCACTTTTTTCCCCTGAAAATCAGGGGAAAATTGTGGGTGCGTGTTATAGGCCGATTTTGTGTTTTATCGGAGCGATCGTGGCAATTGCCGCGGTCGCCGCCGACATACACAGCCGTGGGTAGATTTAAATATGGCGCCGAGACTGCAGGGATACTTCGGAGCCGAGATACACATACCCGAGTGTTCTCGGCTTTTTTCGGCGCCGCCGTCATGCCCAGTCCCGCCCCTGGACCTATGTTATGTCCATCATAGGGCGGGACTGGGCGTGGCTGTGAGCGGCGGCGAAAAAAGCCGAGAACACTCGGGTATGTGTATCTCGGCTCTAGTCGGAGCCGAGATACACACACCCAAATTTTCTTGGCTATTTTCGGCGCCGCTCACAGTCACGCCCAGTCCCGTCTATGATGGACATAACACAGGTCCAGGGGCGGGACTGGGCGTGACGGTGGCGCCGAAAAAAGCAGAGAACACTCGGGTATGTGTATCTCGGCTCTGAAGTATCCCTGCAGTCTCGGCGCCATATTTAAATCTATCACAAAGCTGCACTGACATGGCTGGACTGGGGCAAAGCTGCACGGGCAAAGCTGCACTGGGGCAAGGCTGCACTGGGGCAAAGCTGCACTGGGGCAAGGCTGCACTGGGGCAAGGCTGCACTGACAAGGCTGCACTGGGGCAAGGCTGCACTGACAAAGCTGCACTGACAAAGCTGCACTGACAAGGCTGCACTGACAAAGCTGCACTGACAAGGCTGCATTGACAAGGCTGCACTGGGGCAAGGCTGCACTGACAAAGCTGCACTGACAAGGCTGCACTGACAAGGCTGCACTGGGGCAAGGCTGCACTGACAAGGCTGCACTGGGGCAAGGCTGCACTGACAAGGCTGCACTGACACTGAAAAGGCTGCAGATGGACAGATAAGGCTGCATTGATGGGCATTTTAATGTAAGTTTTTTTTCCTTAAACTTCCCTCCTAAAAGTTTTTTTTCCTTAAAATTCTCTCCTAAACTCGGGGTGCGTGTTATACGCCGGCGCGTGTTATACGCCGGCGCGTGTTATACGCCGATAAATACGATATTTCATGTCTCCTTATTGAAACCTTTAGTCTGCAACCGCTTTACCACCTCGCTGCCACGTCCTCACCCTGTACAGGTTGAGAACCATGAGGAGTATGAAGTTCAATCCATTGTTGACTCCCGTAGGTTCCGTGGGCGCATACAGTACCTGGTGCATTGGAAGGGGTACAGTCCGGAGGAACGCTCCTGGGTCTCATCCTCAGACGTACATGCCCCTGTCCTTCCATAGACATTTTCCCCTCAAGCCCGGTGGTCCTCTGAGGGGAAGGGGTCGTTGAGGAGGGGGTACTGTCAGGGCTGGGCTCAGCCGTTCCTTCTCTGAGCTGGCCACTCAGCTGTCGGCTAATTGCCAGCTCCTTTCTCTCCACAGTGACTCAACTGTTGATGATCTGATCGTCAGTCCTGGCTACTTAAAGCCGTCCAGCTCACTTCATCTCTGCCTTCACCTTTGGTCACATCTCAGAGACTTTTTTCTGCATTCCTGTTGAAGACTTGCTCGACTGACGTCCCTTCTGGCTCCTGATTCTGCTTGCTGTACTACTACGTTGATCTCTGGCTCTCTGACATTAGCATTAGTATTGGCTGACTACTCAATCTGGTTACTGAACTCTGGCTATGTATTGACTACGCTTACTCTGTTTACCTTTTTATTATTAAACAAGTGTGATTAACTGTACTTCTGTCTCGGTCTAATTCATGGTTTCTGACATCATGCCAAAAAACTGTCTTTTACTTAAGGATAGAAATCACATGAAGCCATTTATTATCACATAATTTTTTGGATCCTTTTAAAATCATAATGATAACAGAAATCACCCAAATGGCCCTGATAAAAAGTTTACATACCCTGGAATGTTTGGCCTTGGTACAGACGCAGAAGGTGGCACACTGAGGTTAAAATGGCAATTAAAGGTAAATTTCCCACATTTGTGGCTTTTTAAATCACAATTTAGTGTCTGTGTATAAATAGTCAATGAGTTTGTTAGCTCTCACATGGACGCACTAAGCAGGCTAGACACTGAGCCATGAGGAGGTAGAAAAGAACAGTCAAAAGACCTGCGTAACAAGGTAATGAAACTTTACAAAGATGGAAAAGGATATAAAAAGATATCCAAAGCCTTGAAAATGCCAGTCAGTACTGTTTAATCACTTATTAAGAAGTGGAAAATCCGGGGCTCTTTTGATGCCAAGCCAACGTCAGGTAGACCAAGAAAGAAAGGGCCTGGTATAAACTGGGGGCACCCCACGCTGTTTTTTTCTTTATTTTTTTTATTCAGCTGTCAAAGGGGAAGCCCATTGACAGCTGATGACTCATCGGTTGTTAAGGATGCTGCCTGCCAGCTTCCTGACCCTGCTCTTTAACAATCAGCTTACACTGCACCAAGATTGGACAAAGCTTTGCCCAATCAGGGAGCAGAATGCACTGTTCCTAGGAGCCGGCCCTGGGAGGAGGGGAGAGAGGGGGCTTCTCTCCAGTCTGCACGTTTACCCCCTGACACTACAACCGCTCCTGGGACCTGTATCAGGTTGGACACTCTGAGGCCCCCCTGGTTGGACCCTGAGCTAGGCACCGATGCTGTGGTCCCTCTGGACACCCCCTCGGTTCATACTCCTGTTACAAGGCAGTTCCACTTACCCTGCCTTCACCAGTGACCCCTTTCACACCGGGTCTCACTTTGCCTGAAAATAAGGACCCCCCCACAGTGCGGTATCACCAGGGCCCCCTCTCTCCCCTCCTCCCAGGGCCGACTCCCCCTCAACACCAGACAGGACCCTGCGCATACGGCATACGGCATCAACCACCTGTTCCAGATTGGAGCTTCACCCCAGGACCTCCAACTACACCTAGTGGTGCTTTCTGACGCCCTCTGTTGTGGAATACCCCCCTGGTGGCTCCACTGGGACACGGCTCATACGGCCTGCCCAATCTGGACCAGGAGTGAGCACACATTCAGCGTTCAGTGGTTATATGTCCCTCCCAACCCTTTTCCTTGAATGTTTCTAATGGATGCAGCAATACATATATCCTTCTAAGCAATACTATATGACATACCTCTGTTTGTGCTGATTCCAATCAGACACCCCAAAGAAGAGCATATCTCGAAATGCGTCGGGTACTTCCCATATGTGTGTTCCATATGTACCAGAGGTCTATGAGGGAATGAAGGGTAAGAGACCCTCAAAAATGCCCAACGCAAGAGGAGCGCTATATATGAACCGAAGGTGCGGTTCTGCCTATACTGAGCCCCTAAATTAATGGTTAAAGTGGACAGTGATCCACAATGGGTAACTGGGTTACCAAGGTCCACAGGGACTAAGAATCATGCAGAGTAAACAGCTAGAGAAACAGCTATCTATGTGAGCAGGATGGATGAAGGGTGACAATTAACACTAGACAGAAAGGGACATTTTCATATTAAGTTGTGGGGTGAATTTGGGGTCAGGCACTACAACTAGTAAAATCAAGAAACAGAGTAATAAGAGTTAAAAGAAAGTGAGAGAATGATATGCATGTGTTGTATACAAATGGGAAAAAAGTAAGCGATTTAAGATATATATTTGTGTATGTGTGTGAATGCTGGAACCTTTAGTTCTATTGCTTGTGTATGTCATGTACGCAGATGTGACCCCCTCCTTTGTGCTCTCATGAAAGAATGTGGCTGGGATTAGAGGTCAGTGATAAGCTGGAAGGACACCATGCCAATTCCAGTTTTTTAGACAAAACATTTATAACAAAATGTGCCGGGTTAACAAATCTAATGATAAACAATGTGATCACAATTATTTTTTGAATCTGTTTTCCAAACATGGTAAAATGAAGGTTACATTTAACCGTGTATTACACAAATTGAATATCCTTTCATAGTGGAAACAGTGCATTTAAAAAAGGGAAATTAAGTAAAATTAAGTAATAATGAGTATTAATTTCTAATATGAGTTAAACAATTTTATTAATAATATAGATATATTGAAACTGTTTTTTTTGGTTGGAAATGAAATCCAGGTTAATGGGGAAATTTGTAATGAATGGGATTAGTTTAGATTAAGATAACAATTTTGTTATTTTACATTTATACAATAAATCCTTATTGAAAGAAAAAAAAGATTAAGATGAGGTTGTTATTTGGAATTAAGCTGCCATAATATTTAACAAAGCCAAGATGGATGGATAAGAAGTTTTTCTGCAAAAATTTAATTTTAAGGTTTTTGATAATAACTTGATGTGCGGTCCATGATGTGAGGGTTATAATAAATAAAATTTAAATATAACAGACCCATCACATCAAGTCCACACAACCTGTTAGGATAGATGCCACCTGCAGCCAGTTGTTTTTTAGTTTTTGATGCTTTCTGGTCCATCATACAGATTGTTGGTCCTTTTGTTTTTATTTATTTTTATTCTTGAAATCCAAAGCAGAATGTGTGGATTGTGAAATGATGTGCCCATTTTCCTTGTAAGTGCCGTGGTATAAGCAGAAGAATATTTTGGATTTATGGACATCTCTCCATGACCGCAGGGTATTGTTATCATTTATTATACTATGACCAGGAAAAAGTTGTCTTTTTGAAACATGAAACTGGAGTTCTTACACAAACAGCGTGATAGAAAACAAGCCATTGTAATATATTTATGCAAGCTGGACCCAGTAATGAAGGGTTAACCCCGATATATCAGAGCTGTAGCTTTATGCAAAGGTGCTATTAGACAAAGTTACAGACATTATTTTGGTCAAATATTTAATTTTTAATGGTCCCACATTCTGCGCAGCAAATATACAGCTAACTAAATGTTTGTCTAATGAAAGGTTTAAAATATGAGTTTATGTACAAATCTAACAATGAAAACTGCGTACATTTGAATCCAGCCACCTTATTGCCTCTAATGGAGGAGGCTGGAGACAAAGGAAGATACATGTGTTAAATTGATGGTGTAGGAATCAGCTGCTGTGAGCCCAGTGCAGGACACACTCCCTGAAGACCCAGATATTTAATTCTTTGTAGAGTTATTCCCGGTTTTATACTGAGTATGCAGTTTATCACCCAGAAGGATACTCTGTATTTAAAGTCATTGGATCCTTTTTCCCCAGCTCAAGAAGCAGAGCTCCATGTTTTAGCAAAGCCTGTGAGCTATAAAAAGAGTGTATATTTATATAGATAGTCGAGATATCGAGAGCTTTTGGTTCCATTTGAAGGGCCAGAAGTTTGATTTTACTTCAGCAGGTAAACCAACCAAGCATGCTAAGTTAATTTGATTGGCTGTTTTCAACCTTCCAGGTTCTTGCTGAGGTAGCCATATTAACACTCACACATGGAAGCAGTCCAGGTGACTAAGGATGCTGCATTACTGCCCCGGACACTTGCTGGGCCTGTGCAACTCCCAGATTCCACCATAGTTCTGGCCCAGTATAGCTGGGATTAATAATTCAACTTTAAGGACCCCAGAACGAGAATAACAAGTGGTCCACAGGGGACAACTTCTTATGAAACAGGACTTTGGAAAAGGTGATCATTTATGTCTGCCAGCCACTCTTTTCCCTCCAGCTTGACACATGGACATGTCATCAGTCACAAGCAGTTATGGCTGCCTTAGTAAATGAGCATGGGATTGAGCCAGGGTTCTCCACAGTTGTTTTTATAACATACTACTTCTTGTTTTACCTGTTACCAAAGGTGTTACCAAAAGCTGAACATCCCTCCCAGAGATTACAAAAAGATATATCCAGATGCCCAAGTCAGGATCTTACAAGTATGCATTTTATCTGTATGGACATGTTTTCTGGATGTCCAGTGGCAAATGCTACTGCAAAGGCCACAGTAAAAAGTGTTATCAGAAGTAGTTTGTAAGTACAGAGTGCAGAATCTACAGAGAGTAACAGAGGAAATCATTTTTATAGGAGAGTGCTTACTAGAAGTTTTGAGGTTTTATTTTTACACTCCCTACTGTCTACAATGTAGTGGACAAAGTAGAGTAAGAAACTAGAAAACTTTTGCCTGAATGTTTTCTTATATTTTATGAAGCCTCTAAGGGGTATGTTGGACTCTCTTCCTATGGGATTTGGTTTGGGAGTGTGCTACTCATTTGCTTATATTTTGTCTCAGCAGCTGAAGTCCTCCATTCTGATCTCACAGAGAACGTTGATGATCTTTTAAGGTTTTTTGACAAACTCATTTATGTGTTTTCTCCCCAATTCCAGATCCTAAAAGTTTGGAAGGATCTAAAACTAAAGCCAGGTGACTTATGGATTGTTAAGAGACATTTATATATAAGGAAATGTTTGGAGACTCAATACAGCATCTATTTCATGTACAGTTTTGCAAAACTTGAAGGAAAAGTCACCTGGATCCACACCAGACACTGCAAAAATGACCAAATTAAAGAAATATCTGTGTTTGATTTGTTTCCCTCTTGTGATCACAGTCCCTTTAATTGTAAGGGATATATATATATTTGAAAAGTAGTTTAGCCATGTTGAAGTCATATTTGTCTTTTGTGCATCTTCCATTTTATGTAGAATTGTCTGTGTTTACATGTGCTGATAAGTCAGCATGCCCACAATTCAGCTAGAAGGCCATTCTGGCCACAGGAGTGTACAGCCAGTACTCTGTAAATATGTCTTATCAATCATTTGTTTTCACAATGAAAAGTCATTTTGTAATGAAAAAGTTGCATAGCTATTATTTTCTCCACAATGGAGTTTTTTGCCTCTCTGGCCAGGACTACCTCCACCTAAGCGTGTGGAGGTTCCAGGTTAAAGGTGATAGCAGGTATGGTTAGTGATCAAAATATTGAGCAAAAGAGGGGAGACTATAATGGAAATTTGTACGTTCTGTAAATAATTGTATTCTATTTTGTATGTATTGCACACTGTCCTCACTGTGCACACAGAACTAATAATGTTTTCTTTCGAGTCCTGATTGGAATTAGCCTGCCTATGTAACGCCCCTTGTTACCATAAATGTACAATTGTAATATTAATGTGATACCTACATAATCATGTGTATAAAAACCTTCAATTGCGTCATATTAAAGCAGAACAGTTATTTGGAAAGATGCTGAGCGTATCTTTTGTGTCTGTTCCCTACTGCAGTAGTTATTATTAATTTGGAACCACTAATCAATATGAGGATAGGAGTTGCCTATCATCAATTTAACCAAGTCACATACACATCATTTTCTATTTTTATGCAAAATCACTTTTGATTGTTACTCCTTTTTTGGGATAAAGTTTTTCAAGAATTTTTATCAACCAACATTTTCATACTTTCACTCACCTATCAGAGGTGACTCTAATATGTTATCACAGTGTCATAACACTTTGTCATAAAACCAGAACAGCGCCGCACCCACAACTAATTTCTTCTCAGTGCAGCTTTTTCCACTTCGGTGGTGATTGCATTTGTGGAGGCAGCAGTTCTGAACCACTTTTATACCTACCCCCATTGCGCGGATTCATCAATATTTTCCTATTTTCTGGAATGAGTCCATACCCCCCCCCAGGATATTGTAATCTGGCTTAGAAGACATTGTGAAATGGTTTCTGATTTGACAAAAACTAAAGACAGTGATGGTGGTTGGAGGGTGCTGGTTAAGTTGAGGCAAACTAACAATGTTACCCATCGCCTGCCAAACTCTTTTTTCATTGGGCGGGAGAGAGGAGTTTGCTTCTATGCAGGTGTTGGAAGGCAGCATGATTTAATATCATATTTCTGGAGTTTCACTCCCTGGATGATACAGGCTCCCAAGTTGGAATGTAACCAATTACATCTCTAACTTTTTAGAACAAAGGCCTGGCTCCTGTCCTGCTAGTGCGATAAAATTATTGATTACCACTCTGCAAGCAATCTTCAAAGCTGCCAGGATGATTGATCATGGTGGGTTACAAAGATCAAAGGATCAACAGGCACCTAGAGATATACATGGACAATGCTGCCCCTAGAGGCCAATACAGCAGGACGGACAGTAATATAATATATTGAAAGGACTGCCTCTTGGCAATATCTCATTGGACAGGAGGCTTGTGGGGGTGGTTATGAGTGGGTTATGAGTGGGTCTGAATGAATGTGTAAAAGGTGCACACAGAAGGGAAATCGTCCCTTTTTGGCTCTTGGCCTGCTTCTGTGAGCCTCGTGGCTCTTTCTCTTATACCATCTTGAGCCCAGCCAATGAAACCATGTCTAAAGGATGTAATAAGTATCTGTGATGTTCTGTCGTTATATGCTCTGTATATTTGACGTTGGTGTTTTCATGCTAGCAGTTCCCTATTTTCTTGGGAAATACATAAGATATTGTTTTACTAAGCAGTGTGTTTATTTTCATAGCTAACCTTATATCATTGTGCTTATCAAAGTCTTAATAGACTAGTTAATTATAGGTATAGACAAATTAATACATATATGCAGTAAATAGAGGGAATCCATAACCACCTTCGGAATAGTTATTTATTGTAACATTTACTTCATCTGGCATCCCACAAGGCGTGTGAAATCTATTTCTGCACAGAATCCACAAATCCTAATGTACTTTTGTATTGAGTCCCTATAAGCTAAAGAATCCTCAACTAGAACTAAAAGCATTCTATACTGTGGACAAAGATTTGTACTGGTTCGTGAATTCTGAAGCCCTGCTGGAATGGTTGTGAAAGTTCTATGAAATATTTCATCAGTGAGCAGACACGCAAAACCTGGTGAGATTTTTGGCTGATATATGTGTATGTGTTAACGTTTATTGTGTTGCTAATGCATATTGTTATAGGCCTGTGTAGCTTGTCAAGTGTGCTGGCGAGTGAAGAGCTGATCACCCTTGGTTATCTGATGTAGCCTGCAGATTGACAAGATAACCATACATCTTTGAGGAGAAAGTGGGATATAGATTTTTATTTTTATTTTTTTTAAAGCTTTTTTTTAGTTGTTTATTTTTTATTTTTATTTTTACCCACGTGAGAGTGAAATAGCTCTCTGTTCCAATAGAAGTTCAATGTGGCCTGTGATCTAAGGTGGCTAAAACCAGGTGTAAACCAAGAGCATTGATTAAGAGTGTGCTCTGCCTTGTAGGCTGTAGAACTACAAGTAACAGTTCATTTTTAACCACTTTCCAACCGGCCCATAGCCAAATGATGGCTACAGGGTGGTTCGATAACTCTGGGAGCGCGTACATTGATGTCCTCCCAGTATCGCGCTCCCGCGGGAATGTCCGCGCATCATGGATCACGGTAAATGGCCGCTGACAGCGGCCGTTTACCACGTGATCTCTCTGTCAAATGATGGAGCGATCACTTGTAAACAAACCGGCGTGTAAACAAACCGGCGTCATATGACGCTGGTTTCACTCTCCCCTCTCTGTACCGATCAGTACAGTGTGAGAGGAGAGGGGGAGAGTTCAGTGGCAGCAGCGCTGTGGGCTGGATGTGTAGTGCCCACAGCGCTGCTCTGTGACAATTGCAGTCACATCCAGCCATCCATCCATCTATGCACAGCCATCCCTGCATACCCAATACTCAGCCATCCCTGCATACCCAGTATTCAGCCATCCCTGCATACCCAGTACTCAGCCATCCCTGCATACCCAGTACTCAGCCATCCCTGCATACCCAGTACTCAGCCATCCCTGCATACCCAGTACTCAGCCATCCCTCCATGCTCAGCCATCCCTCCATGCTCAGCCATATTCAGTGATACCCAGCCATACTCAGTGATACCCAGCCATACTCTTCCATACTTGGTGACACCCAGCCATGCTCGGTGATACTCAGCCATACCCAGCCATATTCTGCAATACCCAGCCATACTCTGCCATACTCTGCAATACCCAGCCATACTGGGCCATACTCGGTGATACCCAGCCGTACTCGGTGATATCAGCCATACCCAGCCATACTCAGCAGTACCCAGCCATACTCTGCCATACTCTGCAATACCCAGCCATACTGGGCCATACTCGGTGATACCCAGCCGTACTCGGTGATATCAGCCATACCCAGCCATACTCAGCAGTACCCAGCCATACTCTGCCATACTCTGCAATACCCAGCCATACTGGGCCATACTCGGTGATACCCAGCCATACCCGGTGATACTCAGCCATACCCAGCCATACTCAGCCATACTCTGCAATACCCAGCCATACCCAGCCATACTCTGAATCTGCAATACCCAGCCATACTCTGCAATACCCAGCCATACTCTGCCATACTCTGCAATACCCAGCCATACTCAGCCATACTCGGTGATACCCAGCCATACTCGGCGATACCCAGCCATACTCGGTGATACCCAGCCATACTCAGCCATACTCAGTGATACCCAGCCATACTCGGCGATACCCAGCCATACTCGGTGATACCCAGCCATACTCTGCAATACCCAGCCATACCCTGCCATACTCTGCAATACCCAGCCATACCCTGCCATACTCTTCAATACCCAGCCATACCCAGCCATACTCTGCAATACCCAGCCATACCCAGCCATACTCTGCAATACCCAGCCATACCCAGCCATTCTCTGCCATACTCTGTCCTACCCAGCTATACTCGGCCATTCTCAGTGATACCCAGCCATACTCTGTGATGCTCGGTGATACTCAGCCATACTCAGCCATACTCGGCGATACCCAGCCATAACCAGCCATACCCAGCCATACCCAGCCATACCCAGCCATACCCAGCTGTACTTAGCCATACTCAGCCTCTCTATGTGGCCAGTAGGGATGAGCCGAACACCCCCCTGTTCGGATCGCACCAGAACTTGCGAACAGGCAAAAAATTTGTTCGAACACTCGAACACCGTTAAAGTCTATGGGACACGAACATAAATAATCAAAAGTGCTAATTTTAAAGGCTTATATGCAAGTTATTTTCATAAAAAGTGTTTGGGGACCTGGGTCCTGCCCCAGGGGACATGGATCAATGCAAAAAATAGTTTTAAAAACGGCCATTTTTTCGGGAGCAGTGATTTTAATAATGCTTAAAGTGAAACAATAAAAGTGTAATATTCCTTTAAATTTCGTACCTGGGGGGTGTCTATAGTATGCCTTAAAGGGGCGCATGTTTCCTGTGTTTAGAACAGTCTGACAGCAAAATGACATTTCAAAGGAAAAAAAGTCATTTAAAACTACTAGCGGTTTTTAAGGAATTGCCGGTCTGACAATACACATAAAAGTTCATTGATAAAAATGGCATGGGAATTTCCCACAGGGGAACCCCGAACCAAAATTTAAAAAAAAAAATGACGTGGGGGGTCCCCCTAAATTCAATACCAGGCCCTTCAGGTCTGGTATGGATATTAAAGGGAACCCTGGCCAAAATTTAAAAAAAGAAATGGCGTGGGGTCCCCCTCAAAATCTATACCAGACCCTTCAGGTCTGGTATGGATTTTAAGGGAAACCCTGCGCCAAATTTTTTTAAAAAAATGGCGTGGGGTCCCTCCAAAAATCCATACCAGACTCTTATGCAAGCACGCAACCTGGCAGGCCGCAGGAAAAGAGGGGGGCACTCTCTCGTCCCTCCTGAACTGTACCAGGCCACATGCCCTCAACATTGCGAGGGTGCTATGGGGTAGCCCCCCAAAACACCTTGTCCCCTTGTTGATGGGGACAAGGGCCTCATCCCCACAACCATTGCCCGGTGGTTGTGGGGGTCTGCGGGTGGGGGGCTCATCGGAATCTGGAAGCCCCCTTTAACAAGGGGACCCCCAGATCCTGGCCCTCCCCCTGTGTGAAATGGTAAGGGAATACAAAAGTACCGCTACCATTTCACAAAAAACTGTCAAAAATGTTAAAAATGACAAGAGACAGTTTTTGACAATTCTTTTATTTAAATGCTTCTTCTTTCTTCTATCTTCTATCTTCTTTCTTCTATCTTCAATCTTCTATCTTCCTTCGGTTTCTTCCTCCATCTTCTTCTTCTTCTGGTTCTTCTGGTTCTTCTGGTTCTTCCTCCGGTGTTCTCATCCGGCATCTTCCTCCGCAGCGTCTTCTTCCCTTCTTCTCCCTGGGCCGCTCTGCATACATGATGGCATGATGGGAGGCTCCCGCTGTGTAACGCTTCTCCTCTTCTGACGGTTCTTAAATAACTGGGGGGCGAGGCCACCCGGTGACCCTGCCCCATCTGACGCACGTGGACTTGACGGGGACTTCCCTGTGGCTTCCCCATGATGTCAGAGGGGGTGGGATCACCCGTTACGTAACCCCACCCCCTTCTGACATCACAGGGAATGCCACAGGGAAGTCCCCGTCAAGTCCTCGTGCATCAGAGGGGGGTGGGGTCACCAGGTGGCCCCACGCCCCCATTATTTAAGAACCGTCATTGTGGGAAAAAATTATAAATTCAAAAAACTGAAAATGCCTCTTACTAAATACCTTGGAATGTCTACTTTCCAAAATGGGGTCACTTGGGGGTATTTTTACTTCCCTGGCTTGTTAGGGTCTCAAGAAATGAGATAGGCCATCCATACTTCAGGTGTGATCAATTTTCAGAGATTGTCACCATAGCTTTTAGACTGTAACTTTCACAAAGACCAAATAATATACACCAATTTGAGTTATTTTTACCAAAGATATGTAGCAGTATAAATTTTGGCCAAAATTTATGAAGATAAATTACTAATTTGCAAATTTTAATAACAGAAACTAAGAAAAACAGATTTTGTTTACAGTACAGAATTTTCAGTCTTTTTTCTTTTATAGTGAAAAAATAAAAAACCCAGCAGTGATTAAATACCAAATTAGAAAAAATACCAAATGGCGAAAGTTGCGCTCGAAAAAAATTATATTAAAAAGGAAAAAGTGAAATAAAATGAAAAGTATAGACTGAAGCTTCTTTAAAGTCCCATTATAATGAATCAGAAGGCATCCATGTGGGTATGAATTGTGGCCAAGGGGTTGTAAAGAAGAACCCAATCTCCAAGTAGATATATACACCCAAAGTGAGTCTGTAATCTCCTTACCAAAAATAATGACCACAACGGCGGTTACACCAAGCACAGGGATTTTGCTCTCCCAAAAACCTAGCAGTCTCCCAATATGACTGATCAGCTAAACAGGTTCAGGATTCACAAATGCTATGTGCATGACATCTGTCTGTGCATGTGGGCCTCATACATGATGGTATTAAGATTCTGCTGTCCAACACTGTTCTTATTTTTTCTCGCCTCCCTTTGCTGTGCTTTCAAGTCTGTAGGTAGATATAAAACCTCAGAATTACTTAGCAATGCCGCATTTGTATCTTTTCTCAGTCCACACAGACATGTATGAGGCCCACATGCACAGACAGATGTCATGCACATAGCATTTGTGACTCCTGAACCTGTTTAGCTGATCAGTCATATTGAGAGACTCTGGTTGGATGTGTGCTCGTATATAAATATATAAAGTGGGTGTGTGCCCAGTGGGGTTAATATCCCGTGCTACTGTGTGCAAGACCAGTGCCTTCTAATTCTAGGATATAAATGGCTACCCTTCCACCCAAATGTGAATTAATCCAGTAAATTATATACTAAATAAATCAATCAATCAATAAACATTCCCTTTAGTGCGTGAAGAGGATTAAATAAATCTATAAAATTCTAAATGCAAATCCTCCTTCTCATAATTAGGAATAAGGAAGGCCCATAATCAGTGGGATTAACCCAATGTTTTCGAGATTAGGGGAATACCTGGACAAATACCTGAAGCCGTTAGTCCAACGAGGTAAATCATACTTACGGGATAGCCAACAGCTTATCCAGGAACTCCAAGAAATTAGAGATGGCAGCAATTGGATCCTGGCAACCATAGACGTAAATTCATTGTACACCAGTATTGTACAAAAAGATGGCTTAGCCGGAGTAGAAAAAGCACTGCATGAAAACACAGGGATGAAACAACAGCAGATTAACTATATCCTGGAGGGGCTTAAATTGGCCATGGAATGCAATTACTTTTGGTACAATAATAACTACTATGTGCAAACCAAAGGTGTAGCCATGGGGGCAAGGTATGCCCCCAGTGTAGCGAACCTCTTCCTAAATATGTGGGAGGAGGAGTATATCTATGGGAGAAAAATCCCCCAAATTAAGATGTACAGGCGCTACATTGATGATCTAATTATCCTATGGGATGGAACATCGGACACCCTTGAACATTTCCTTGGACAACTGAACGACAACAAATATGGTATTACGTTTACAGGAAAATGGAACCCTCAGAAGATTGAGTACCTAGACTTGGAAATCTTTAAGTCAGGACCATCTCTCGGTACCCGTACCTTTTTTAAGGACACAGACCGGAACGGGTATATACCCACTTCCAGCTGCCACCATCCAAGGTGGAAGGGAAATATCCCAAAGGGTCAATTAATGCGTCTTCGCAGGAATTGTGATCTTATTGAAGATTTTGAAAAACAAGCAGACGTGTTAATTCAGAGGTTCCAAGAAAAGGGATATGCAAAGGACACCTTGGCCAAATTGAAGCTGGAGATAATGAAAGCAGACAGGAAGACCTTAATGAACAACAACAAGAAGATAAAGAACAAACAAGAAGAGATCCTGTTTATTACAGGATACAATAATCAATATAAAGATGTTGAACGTATTATTAACAGATACTGGCCCATCCTACAAAAGGACAGGGTACTATCAAAATACTATCCTCCCTAGAAGACCAAAATTTGTATATAGAAGAGCACCTAGTCTCTGGAATTACCTAGTACACAATGCCATAGACCCTCCTAAGCAAGTAAAAATCAGTGCCGGGTTGAAAGGATTTTATAAATGTCGCAGGTGCTTAGCATGTAGGGTCAGCAAACCACAGCCTAGAAAGAAAGAAGTATTCAAATCTACAGTTGACCACAAACAATATAAAATAAAAAAATTAATTACATGCCAGACCACGCATGTGACATACATTATAGAATGTCCCTGTCACCTGCAGTACGTGGGAAGAACTACTCGGCCGTTAGCAGTTAGAATAAGGGAACATTTTAATTGTATCAAGAATGGATCCCCTAAACACCATCTATATAGACACTTTAATGAGGTACACCAGCGGGACCCCACAGGGCTTGTGTTCTATGGTATAGACCATATTGAGGACCATTGGAGAGGAAATAATAAGCTCACACTCATTTCTCAAAACGAAACTGAGTGGATCTATCGTTTGCAATCCCTGGCCCCTAAGGGGTTAAATTTGGATATAGACCTAAACTGCTTCATAGCTAACCCTTAGATACAAATATGGGTATTACATACTGGTGTCCTACAGCTATTTAGCAAATACGTGTACATAGACCTCTGTAATATCTAGTGATATACATTAAGATGACTGGTAGTGGAGAGCCTAGCACAGGGCTCATATCTACCTCCCCTCTATGCTGATGGAACCAAGGGATACCCCGATAGGGACCTCTAAATGGGGAGTATTGGGCATAGCACTAGGGGTCTAATACTTTATCCCATATGTGGTTTTTCCTCCCCTTGGATTCGGGTGGCTTATTCTATACAGGGTCCTGTATTCCTCTTTCTGATTTACGTGAGCTCCTCTCCCAACAGGAGGGGTACAAAGAAACCCCCCCTGATATGGGTTAGGGTAGGACACATGACAGGGTATATGTACACATATATACACGTATGGATAATGGCATGCACATGGTGAATATTGACCCCCTAATGGGGTAATTGTATATTATACACATGGAAATAATGATTTCACTTATTAAGAGTATGTTTCCTTTATGTATGGTGTTGCCATACATTTCTCAGTCCAGTACATGATAGTCAACCTAGGGCATAAATATGGGATAAGGGAACTAACAATTGGTTTATAATGATTTATAAGAATAGCTCATAGCACACACTCACTGTGTAGACTATGGGAAAGAGCTAATATATACTAAAAGGGTTAATTATAAATATCTAACATCAGCCATAGAGATCTCAATTATGCCCTTCCCCCTATACGTCCTCCCCCCAGCTTTTGTAATCCCTATATATGGACTGAGAAAATGGTACCACCCCGTGATTAATTTAGAATATTATACAGAGTGTTATTTGTATAAACAGTTACATGTACTGTATATGAGCATCGTTCAATGCATATGTCTGTCCTTAATGATAGCAAGCGGGAGTATCAAGCCTTTAAACTGAGACATTAATAATAAATAGCCCCATATTTTCTGAGTAGTTTAACCCAGCAGGGAAGCCTCTTAATACATCAAAGGGATCCCGCCCATGGGAGGAGATATATCCGCTTGCCTTCAAAAGCCCTGCACTAAGTACGTCAGTCACGCCTTTGATAATGTCGATGACGAAACGCGTAAGGCAGGGCTACGTACTTACGTCACACACGGAAGTCGGAGGGAGCTTGGAGCGCAGTTGAGGCGCACGCCGCTCAGCTGAGGAAATACATCCACGAGCTCCTCTCCGGGCTTGATTTTTTTACGCAGTGTGATTGCCAGGCTCTTGTAGCAGGAGTTTGGAACTTTTTTACATACTTTTTATTTCGTTTTGTGCTGGTTTAACTAGCTTTTTAAATAAAATTAATTTTACGTTATCACACTACGAGAGCCCTGTCTCTTTCTTACGAGGACAACCAGGATCACTTAAGGAGATACCATATCTGGAGGGGAACCCCCGGGGACAACTCTACTGGAATCCCAGATGTCATCCACGGCCAGATAATACATGCCTATTACCCCTGCAGGGGTGTAGGGAGCCGGTGAGTGGGGATCCTTGAGGGGGAGCACCTCAAGTCACTGGATTTAAAATTGATGTCATCACAAAAGTCACTATCCACAGGAATCCTATTCATGGTGGAACTTCATGCAATTCTATGCAATTATATCTATGTTGGAACTTTGTAATTTGGGATTTTTTCATATACAATAATTTTTATTTTTGATAATTTTTATTTTAATTTTTATTTTATTTTTTTATTTTTTATAGGTTCCCATTTTTTAAATTTTTTTCATTATTTCACTAGTATTGCACTTTCTTAATGTAGTAGTACTGAATTTTGATTACACCCTCCACCGGCTCAGTCATACGGGTGAGAGCACGGGGAGTTGCATGAATTATTGGGTGTTAAGATGCATTTTCAGATCAATGTTATTAATGCACAGGTATAATTATGAGAAGGAGGATATGCATTTAGAATTTTATAGATTTATTTATTCCTCTTCACGCACTAGAGGGAATGTTTATTGATTGATTGATTTATTTAGTATATAATTTACTGGATTAATTCACATTTGGGTGGAAGGGTAGCCATTTATATCCTAGAATTAGAAGGCACTGGTCTTGCACACAGTAACACGGGATATTAACCCCACTGGGCACACACCCACTTTATATATTTATATACGAGCACACATCCAACCAGGTATTCTATACAGGTAGCGCCACTCGCCCTATCTATAAGCTCTTAATACTATATCTCACCCCTCTGGGGGTGTGTAAGGGGAGGCTGCAAACCTTTTTTTTTTTTAGTCTGTGAGAGCGGAAATTCTTTTACACTGGGAGACTGCTAGGTTTTTGGGAGACCAAAATCCCTGTGCTTGGTGTGACCGCCGCTGTGGTCATTATTTTTGGTAAGGAGATTACAGACTCACTTTGGGTGTATATATCTACTTGGAGATTGGGTTCTTCTTTACAACCTCTTGGCCACAATTCATACCCACATGGATGCCTTCTGATCCATTATAATGGGACTTTAACCACTTGACAACTGGGCACTTAAACCCCCCTCCTGCCCAGACCAATTTTCAGCTTTCGGGGCTCTCACACTTTGAATGACAATTACTCAGTCATGTAATACTGTATCCAAATGATTTTTTTGTCCTTTATTTCATACAAATAGAGCTTTCTTTTGGTGGTATTTGTTTACCTCTGGGTTTTTTAGTTCTTGTGCTATAAATGAAAAAAGACCGAAAATTTTGAAAAAAAAACAAATTTTTCTTAGTTTCTGTGATAAAATTTTGCAAATTAGTAATTTTTCTTCATAAATTTTGGCAACAATTTATACTGCTACATATCTTTGGTTAAAATAACACAAATTAGTGGATATTATTTGGTCTTTGTGAAAGTTAGAGAGTCTACAAGCTGTGATGCAAATCATAAAAAATTGATCACACCTGATGTACTGGTGGCTTATCTCATTTCTTGTGACCCGAACAAGTCAGGAAAGTACAAATACCCCTCAAATGACCCCTTTTTTAAAGGTAGACATTCCAAGGTATTTAGTAAGATACATGGTGGGGTTTTTGATGTTGTCATTTTTTCCCACAATTCTTTGCAAAATGAAGATTTTTTTTTTCCCACAAAATTGTCATTGTAATAGGTTATTTCTCTCACATGGCATGTATATACCACAAATAACACCCACAAATACAGATGAAAAATAGAGAGGCCCAACATGCAGGGAACACCGTCAGGTGTTCTAGGAGCATAAATTACACATCTAACTTGTTGACTACCTATTACACTTTTAAAGGCCCTGGAGCACCAGGACAATGACATGTGACACTGACGTGGCACTGATGACAGATGGCACTGATACGTGGCACTGACACTGATGTGGCACTGATGACAGATGGCACTATTACGTGGCACTGATGAAAGATGGCACTAATACGTGGCACTGATGACAGATGGCACTAATACATGGCACTGACAGATGGCACTAATATGTGGCACTGATGACACGTGACACTGATGACAGCTGGCACTAATATGTGGCACTGATGACACGTGGCACTGATGACAGATGGCACTAATACGTGGCACTGATGACACCTGGCACTGATAAAAGATGGCACTAATATGTGGAACTGATGACAGATGGCACTAATACGTGGCACTGATGACAGATGGCACTAATACGTGGCACTGATGACACCGATGACAGATGGCACTGATACGTGGCACTGATGACAGATGACACTGATACGTGGCACTGATGACACGTGACACTGATGACAGATGGCACATGACACTGACAGGTGGCACTGATGACAGATGGCACTAATATGTGGCACTGATGACAGATGGCACTTATACGTGGCACTGGGGACAAATGGCAGTGGGGACAGATGGCAGTGAGGATATATGGCAGGGACATGACAGTGGGGACAGATGGCAGTGACATGACAGTAGGGACAGATGGCAGCAGGGACACTTTTTTCGTTTTTTTTTTTTTACTTACTGCCCCAGCAGTTCGCTCTCCCTCCTCACACGCTGTCTCTGTGTGAGGAGGGAGAGCCGGCGATGAGAGATGATCTCATATGTTTACATATGAGATCATCTCTCATTGGCACCGCCGATCGCGCTGAAAACGGCCGCTATGATTGGCTGTTTTCAGCGATCTGTGACTGGCTGTGTCCAAGGGACACGGCCAGCACAGAACTTCCCTGATGTGCGCACGCGGGAGCGCACATCGTGGAAGTAAACAGGAGGACGTCCAGGGACGGCCTCCCGGCAATTAGCATCCGCGCTGCAGCCGTCTTTCGGCTATAGAGCGGGCACGAAGAGGCTAGAGAAGCTTCAATATATACTTTTCATCACTTTTTGATTGTATTGATTTCACCGCTTTATGTGATGCTCCACGGACACCTGTTTTCATTCATTTGGATCATGTTTGTGGATTTACTATTTATTATTTTTTGGATTATTCGTTACAGTATTTGGTACTTATTCATATTAGCTGCCACTTATAGATTACGTATTGTCCATTTAGGTTCACTATTTATGTAATATCACACATTTTACATAGAGGACTCTGCTTTAGTTTTCTTTTTTTACTTATTCATTTTTTTCACCACTTCTGAATATCTGACACAATTTTACTTGATTTGTTCAGTACTGCTTGGACCTTGAAGAAGGGGACATACCCCAAAAGCTTGTCCTGAAAAATTGTATGTTAGTGCAAATAAAAAAAGTATCACGGATAGTACTCAATTTTCTCTGACACAATTTTAAAATGTTTGTGTTTTTTTTTGTCACAGTACTTTTAGCGCCGCATTCACTTATATGTTTTTCAGTGATTAAATACCACCAAAAGAAAGCTCTATTTGTAGGAAAGAAAGGACAAAAATTTCATATGGGTACAGTGTTGCATGACTGAGTAATTGAAATTCAAAGTGTGAGAGCACCGAAAGCTGAAAATTGGTCTGGTAGGAAGGGGGTTTAAGTGCCCAGTGGTCAAGTGGTTAAACAGCTTTTAATCTGTGTGTGTTTTGTCTGTGTACATTGTCTAAGCAACTGTTGTATAGACTGGTTAAACAAGATTCAGTGTAGACTAGTTAGCATATTAATGGAAGTCATTGAAGATTTTCTTAAAAAACATGCCTGTGTTGAATTCGACACTAGGCCAGAAAAAGCTTTAACGCAACAATTTAATGAGTTATTGAGACAATGTAATATTCATAATGATGAGATAAAACATAGGCCATCTTCGAAAAAAGGCAGGAAAGCAAGGATGGCCAATGTTGTAGGCATGTTATTGAAAATGAAAGGCGTTGCTATAGTGAAAGAAGCCCAATGGGATACTGAAAGAGAACAATTATTGGAACAGGTACAAAGTATAACTAAGAATATATTAACAATGGTTGCAAAGGCAGATGCAAATGTTTGTGATCACATTTAACAATTAGTGACTGAGAAATGTGTATTGGAACAGAAAATTAATGAATTAGAGGAAAGTGTAAATTTTTTTTTTTTTTTAATTTTTGTTATTTCTTTATTTATTTATTTTATTTTTGTTTTGTTCAGGTGGAAAAATTGTTAGGTTTATTCCACCTGAAAGGGGGGTCATTGGCTATGCCCTCATTTAGCAGCTAAATAGATGGTCATTGACTATGTCCTCAATTAGCAGCTGAATAGATTTTGTTTAAGACAAGAGTTGGTAGGAAGCCATTTTAGCCGCTGGAGTTATTGTAGTTTTTTTTTCTTTGTTTTTTTTCATTCAGGAGGAAAAAGTTCCAAAAGTTTTAGGCTTTGTCCACCTGAAAGGGGAGTTAGTGCATAGGTCTTAAAGCAGTGTTTCTCAACTCCAGTCCTCAAGACGCACCAACAGGTTGTGTTTTCAGGATTTCCCTCAGACGAAACCGCTGTGGTAATTACTAAGGCAGTGAAACTGATCAAATCACTTGTGCAAAATAATGCTAAGCCTGAAAACATGACCTGTTGGGGTGCCTTGAGGACTAGAGTTGAGAAACACTGTCTTAAGGTACAGATAGATGAATTGTTTTTTTTTTTTTTAGTGTTTAAAATGAGAATTTTTGAGAAACAAAGTTCACGTTCATTTTTTATTTTTGCTCGTACCATGGGGATCCATTTTAGAGTGGGTTCATTCTAAAGAAATCATGGTTGTTTTGATAATTTGTTCAGTTTCAGAAACCAGAAATACTATTTAGGTTCCTGAGTTTCAAGGAGGGAACTATAAGCAAACATAGCAAGCGAGTAGATATTGTGGATAAGAATTTGATTCTGCTCTTGTTTTTCACTTCCAGAGTCCTGGTGGAGCGAAATTGGAGAGATCTCTTGAACATGGATGACAGATGCTCAGTTTGGCATAGAGAGGGGAGTTTGGGACTTTAAATGAGGCGCACTCGTCGCCTCCATCCCGAAATCGGATACATACAAAAAGGGAGTTGGGACTTTAAATGAAGCGGTTGGAATGCGGAGGGTTAGGAAATGTAAATTTAATAATCATAGTAAATAGAGTAAAAGGATTTCACATATGTATACACACATATATGTTTTTAGCATAGAGATAAAGCATGTAGTATAGAAAATTACATACAGTAGATACAAAATCATACTAGGTAGATCGTAATAGAAATAATAATGGTACAACGGTAACTAAAATTATAATCACATAGCCATAATGATAATCATAATAGGTGCCGGAAATGGCATGCCCGGGACCTGGTAGCTGGAGTTTTTATCGCATGGTAATAATGATGGTCATAGTGGGTACCAGAAATGGTGTACCCGGGACCTAATATTACAGGAGCATAATACTAGTAATAATATCAAAATATTAGAAATAATGATGACGTCAAGTGCAAAGTTAAAGTTGAAGCATCAAGTGTAGCTCGACGCGTTTCGTGGATGGTTTTCTCCACTCATCAGGAGCTGATGCAGTGCATACCTGTAAAATATATACATAAAATAAACCTCCATCTTAGTAGAGAGGAGTAAAATAGATCTAGTCATAAAATGGTTGGTCAAAAGACACACACTTACCAACCCTGGCACTGAATGCGACGCATGGCAAACAGAACGGAGCGAGCCAGAGGCAACAAACCCCAGCACGGGAGCTGAGGCAGCATGATATGTCTAAGTGGCATCGGGTGATGGAGTAGCAGTGTCTGGATAATGGGGTGATGTCCATGTGACAGCAATAGTGATGGAGAACTTGTCAGAATGAAGGAATGTCTGGGAACAAAATATTAATTTATAGATTATAAACATTAGTAATCTGAAATATAATTAGTAATATTGAGTAATGTACAGATAATGTACCCAAAGATACCCTTGTATATGATGTTGATAAATATTATTATGGAATTAGTAGTAGTAAATGATACCCTTATATATGATATGGTTAGATAGTGTTCTGGAAGTCATGGTAAAACAGTAAAGTAGTGACTAGTGCAGATCTAAATAAGTGTGATATGTTGGAAGGGGAGTGTTGAGAAGGTAGTGATTGATGTACAAAACAAAGTGTGTGGTGAAACAAAGCAGGGGCATAACAGAGAAAGTGAACCCATTATCCAAAGACTTACCCGATGCTACAAGTCAAGTTCAACCAGCAGGAGGAGGACAGCTGGTGTGTTGAGACCCCAATCGGGGACAGGCCATCTAGACAGCCCACTCGGATTGGGGGGGACATATAAGTATATGCCGCCAACGCCACGTGCGTGAGCCTAACGGGAGGAGGGGGCGGCGTCCGCACCTGAGCTGAGTGATTGCTCAGTGTTTGGCGCCAAAACCGTCCTCCTCCCAGAGGTGAGTCACGCAGATGACGCTCCAAGCGTCAGCGCGGTGACGTCAGTATATGACGTCCCGCGCATGACGCAGGGACCGTGGCGCCGATGCGCACAGTGGTGACCGCCCAAACCTCCCAAAGGGGGTCCCAAACTCCCAAACTCCCCTCTTTATGCCAAATATAGTACCGGGATGGAAGCGTTTGGAAAGTTGGATCAGCAGTGTTCCCCTGCTATCTACGCGAGAGGGTTTATGCAGACCCTACACAGGGCTGTATTTTTGGAACAGTCGTATACTTACACATATTGTTATGCTTGTATTTAGTTCTTTTATGTTATCATGGATGGCATGTCCTGTACTGGTTGCTGCTATATACATTGATTTTAGTTCTTTGTTACACATTCAATCCCTACAGCTCTGCCACTGTTCTGCGTCAGCGTGGCTTTTGCCACGGTATCGTGCTGGGGCTTTCTTCCTCGGCGCGGGAGCTGCGATGCGCTCCTTGGACCCTCCCCCTCCTCCCCCTTTGGGAGGTTCGGGCGGTCACCACTGTGCGCATCGGCGCCACGGTCCCTGCGTCGTGCGCGGGACGTCATATACTGACGTCACCGCGCTGACGCTTGGAGCGTCATCTGCGTGACTCACCTCTGGGAGGAGGACGGTTTTGGCGCCAAACACTGAGCAATCACTCAGCTCAGGTGCGGACGCCGCCCCCTCCTCCCGTTAGGCTCACGCACGTGGCGTTGGCGGCATATACTTATATGTCCCCCCCAATCCGAGTGGGCTGTCTAGATGGCCTGTCCCCGATTGGGGTCTCAACACACCAGCTGTCCTCCTCCTGCTGGTTGAACTTGACTTGTAGCATCGGGTAAGTCTTTGGATAATGGGTTCACTTTCTCTGTTATGCCCCTGCTTTGTTTCACCACACACTTTGTTTTGTACATCAGTCACTACCTTCTCAACACTCCCCTACCAACATATCACACTTATTTGGATCTGCAATAGTCACTACTTTACTGTTTTACCATGACTTCCAGAACACTATCTAACCATATCATATATAAGAGTATCATTTACTACTACTAATTCCATAATAATATTTATCAACATCATATACAAGGGTATCTTTGGGTACATTATCTGTACATTACTCAATATTACTAATTATATTTCAGATTACTAATGTTTATAATCTATAAATTAATATTTTGTTCCCAGACATTCCTTCATTCTGACAAGTTCTCCATCACTATTGCTGTCACATGGACATCACCCCATTATCCAGACACTGCTACTCCATCACCCGATGCCACTTAGACATATCATGCTGCCTCAGCTCCCGTGCTGGGGTTTGTTGCCTCTGGCTCGCTCCGTGCCGTTTGCCATGCGTCGCATTCAGTGCCAGGGTTGGTAAGTGTGTGTCTTTTGAACAACCATTTTATGACTAGATCTATTTTACTCCTCTCTACTAAGATGGAGGTTTATTTTATGTATATATTTTACAGGTATGCACTGCATCAGCTCCTGATGAGTGGAGAAAACCATCCACGAAACGCGTCGAGCTACACTTGATGCTTCAACTTTAACTTTGCACTTGACGTCATCATTATTTCTAATATTTTGATATTATTACTAGTATTATGCTCCTGTAATATTAGGTCCCGGGTACACCATTTCTGGTACCCACTATGACCATCATTATTACCATGCGATAAAAACTCCAGCTACCAGGTCCCAGGCATGCCATTTCCGGCACCTATTATGATTATGATTATTATTATGGCTATGTGATTATAATTTTAGTTACCGTTGTACCATTATTATTTCTATTACGATCTACCTAGTATGATTTTGTATCTACTGTATGTAATTTTCTATACTACATGCTTTATCTCTATGCTAAAAACATATATGTGTGTATACATATGTGAAATCCTTGTACTCTATTTACTATGATTATTAAATTTACATTTCCTAACCCTCCGCATTCCAACCGCTTCATTTAAAGTCCCAACTCCCTTTTTGTATGTATCCGATTTCGGGATGGAGGCGACGAGTGCGCCTCATTTAAAGTCCCAAACTCCCCTCTTTATGCCAAATATAGTACTGGGATGGAAGCGTTTGGAAAGTTGGATCAGCAGTGTTCCCCTGCTATCTACGCGAGAGGGTTTATGCAGACCCTACACGGGGCTGTATTTTTGGAACAGTCGTATACTTACACATATTGTTATGCTTGTATTTAGTTCTTTTATGTTATCATGGATGGCATGTCCTGTACTGGTTGCTGCTATATACATTGATTTTAGTTCTTTGTTACACATTCAATCCCTACAGCTCTGCCACTGTTCTGCGTCAGCGTGGCTTTTGCCACGGTATCGTGCTGGGGCTTTCTTCCTCGGCGCGGGAGCTGCGATGCGCTCCTTGGACCCTCCCCCTCCTCCCCCTTTGGGAGGTTCGGGCGGTCACCACTGTGCGCATCGGCGCCACGGTCCCTGCGTCGTGCGCGGGACGTCATATACTGACGTCACCGCGCTGACGCTTGGAGCGTCATCTGCGTGACTCACCTCTGGGAGGAGGACGGTTTTGGCGCCAAACACTGAGCAATCACTCAGCTCAGGTGCGGACGCCGCCCCCTCCTCCCGTTAGGCTCACGCACGTGGCGTTGGCGGCATATACTTATATGTCCCCCCCAATCCGAGTGGGCTGTCTAGATGGCCTGTCCCCGATTGGGGTCTCAACACACCAGCTGTCCTCCTCCTGCTGGTTGAACTTGACTTGTAGCATCGGGTAAGTCTTTGGATAATGGGTTCACTTTCTCTGTTATGCCCCTGCTTTGTTTCACCACACACTTTGTTTTGTACATCAGTCACTACCTTCTCAACACTCCCCTTCCTACATATCACACTTATTTAGATCTGCACTAGTCACTACTAGGGATGAGCCGAACACCCCCCGGTTCGGTTCGCACCAGAACCCGCGAACGGACCGAAAGTTCGCACGAACGTTAGAACCCCATTGACGTCTATGGGACTCGAACGTTCGAAATCAAAAGTGCTCATTTTAAAGGCCAATTTGCATGGTATTGTCCTAAAAAGGGTTTGGGGACCCGGGTCCTACCCCAGGGGACATGTATCAATGCAAAAAAAACTTTTAAAAACGGCCGTTTTTTCGGGAGCAGTGATTTTAATGATGCTTAAAGTAAAAAAAAAAAAAGTGAAATATTCCTTTAAATATCGTACCTGGGGGGTGTCTATAGTATGCCTGTAAAGTGACGCGTGTTTCCCATGTTTAGAACAGTCCCTGCACCAAATGTCATTTTTAAAGGAAAAAATCTCATTTAAAACTGCTTGCGGGTTTAATGTCATGTCGGGTCATGGCAATATGGATGAAAATCAGTGAGACAAACGGCATGGGTACCCCCCAGTCCATTACCAGGCCCTTTGGGTCTTGTATGGATATTAAGGGGAACCCCGCACCCAAATTAAAATAAGGAAAGGTGTGGGGCCACCAGGCCCTATATACTCTGAACAGCAGTATACAGGCGGTGCAAACAAGACAGGGACTGTAGGTTTGTTGTTAAGTAGAATCTGTTTGTAATTTTGAACATTTTTAACGTGTTTAGCTCCAGCCAAAAAATCTTTTCTAAGCTTTTTGGAAAACATAGGGAAGGGTTATCACCCCTGTGACATTTGTTTTGCTGTCTTTCCTCCTCTTCAGAAGATTTCACCTCACTTTTTTGTCCCAATGAAAAATGTTTTTTGAAAATTTGGGTTTTTTTGTGGAACAAGGATTGGAAAGCATCAGTGGAAAGGAGAAATTGTTTTCCCATATTAACTCTTACAGGAGAGAATTTCCCTTCCTAGGGGTAGATTTCATCTCACTTCCTGTTGTCTCCTTCCGTTTGCAAGTAGGAGTCGTTTGTAAGTTAGATGTTTGAAAGTAGGGTCCTGCCCTATATACTCAGCAGAAATTTGGGCCTTAGGTGTTGCTGTGGCCACAACACTGTAAGCCCTCACAGGGCCCTGCTGTGAAATATTAGATCAAGAATTGTAATTACATGCCCCTGTTGAACAGGAGCTGAAAAATTAGGCCTTAGGCACTGGTGCTGGTGCCACAACACTGCAACCCCTCACAGACACTCTAGTTGGAACGCAGGAACGAGCCCTGCTGCAAATTATTGCTTCAAAAATTGTAATTACACGCCCCTGTTAGACAGGGGCAGAAAAATTGGGCCTTAGGCACTGGTGCTGGTGCCACAACACTGCAACCCCTCACAGACACTCTAGTTGGAACGCAGGAACGAGCCCTGCTGCAAAGTATTGCATCAAAAATTGTAATTACACGCCCCTGTTAGACAGGGGCAGAAAAATTGGGCCCTAGGCACTGGTGCTGGTGCCACAACACTGCAACCCCTCACAGACACTCTAGTTGGAATGCAGGAACGAGCCCTGCTGCAAAGTATTACATCAAAAATTGTAATTACACGCCCCTGTTAAACAGGGGCTGAAAAATTGTGCCTTAGGCACTGGTGGTGGCGCCCAGAACCAAAAATGTTCTTACAAGCTATCAGCGTGATGATTGAGGAGGAAGAGGATAATTACTCAGGGATAGTCACTCAGCATCAGCATAGGCAGTCTTTGAAGGGATCTGAGATTTCAAAAAAAATTATTCGGTTACATCAGCATCAGGTGCTTGGTAGCTGGTGGTGATCCAAGACTCATTCATTTTTATGAAGGTCAGCCGATCGACCGAGTCGGTGGACAGACGCACCCTGTGATCGGTTACCACGCCTCCAGCAGCACTGAATGTGCGTTCCGAAAGAACGCTGGATGCAGGACAGGCCAGTAGCTCAATTGCATACTGTGCAAGCTCTGGCCAGTGATCCATCCTCAAGACCCAGTAACCCAGAGGATTTTCGGTGGGAAAGGTGTCCAAGTCTGATCTTGCCCCTAGGTATTCCTGCACCATGTAAAACAGACGCTGGCGATGGTTGCTGGAACCGATCATACCTTGGGGCTGCGGACCAAAAAATTGTCTGAACGCATCGGTCAGACGGCCACCTTCTCCACCGCTCCTTCTTTGACTGACCGAAGCCTCAGCAACACGTTGTCCAGAAACAGGAGTTTGTAACCTCCCAGTCTCTGGGAACGCGTTGCACAGACCTTTCTGCAAGGCCTCCCGAAGATGTTTCATCCTCTGCTCCCTCTGCGATGGCAAGATAAGGTCCGCAACCTTACCCTTGTAACGTGGATCAAGGAGGGTTGCCAGCCAGTATTGGTCCTTCTCCTTGATACCACGAATACGAGGATCCTTACGCAGGCTTTGCAGGATCAGGGAGGCCATGCAGCGTAGGTTTGCTGAGGCATTCGGTCCGGAGTCCTCTGGGTCACTAAGAACGACATGGTCCGCAGCCACCTCCTCCCAGCCACGTACAAGTCCATGTGTTTCTTGGGACTGATCCCTTAAAGACTGCTGCTGATGCTGAGTGCCAGGCTCCACCTCCATACTGACACAATCTTCCTCCTCCTCCTCTTCCTCCTCGTCCTCTTCCTGTGTGATCGGCGGGCACGCAGGAACACTGTCTGGATAAAGGGGGCCTTGAGAGCTAAGGAAGTCCTCCTCTTCCTGCCTCTGTTCTGCCTCAAGTGCCCTGTCCATTATTCCACGCAGCGTGTGCTCCAACAGGTGGACAAGGGGGACAGTGTCACTGATGCATGCACTGTCACTGCTCACCATCCTCGTGGCCTCCTCGAATGGTGACAGGACAGTGCATGCATCCCTGATCATGGCCCACTGGCGTGGGGAAAAAAAACCAAGCTCCCCTGACCCTGTCCTGGTGCCATAGTCGCACAGGTACTCATTGATGGCCCTCTGCTGCGTGTGCAGCCGCTGCAGCATGGCCAACGTTGAGTTCCACCTGGTGGGCATGTCACAGATTAGGCGGTTCTTGGGCAGGTTAAACTCCTTTTGGAGGTCCGTCAGCCGAGCACTGGCATTATATAACCGGCGGAAATGCACACAGACTTTCCTGGCCTGCCTCAGGACATCCTGTAAGCCCGGGTACCTGCCCAAGAACCGCTGCACCACCAAGTTAAGGACGTGAGCCAAACAGGGCACATGGGTCATTTGTCCCTGTCGGAGGGCAGAGAGGAGGTTGGTGCCATTGTCGCAAACCACCATTCCTGCCTTAAGTTGGCGTGGCGTCAACCACCTCTGAACCTGCCCCTGCAGAGCTGACAGAACCTCTGCCCCAGTGTGGCTCCTGTCCCCCAAGCACACCAGCTCAAGCACCGCATGGCATCTTTTGGCCTGCGTACTTGCGTAGCCCCTTGAACGCCTACGGAGCACCGCTGGTTCCGAGGAAGAGGCCATGGAGGAAGAAGAAGAGGAGGGGGTGGAGGAGAGAGGTGTGTCACAATCAGCATTTTGGAGGCGTGGTGGCGGAACAACCTCCAACACTACTGCACCTTGTCCTGCATCCTTCCCAGCTGCCAGCAGAGTCACCCAATGCGCCGTGAAACTTAGGTAACGTCCCTGTCCATGCCTGCTGGACCATGAGTCAGCGGTAATATGCACCTTACCGCTGACCGCCCTGTCCAGCGAGGCATGGACATTGCCTTCCACATGCCGGTAGAGAGCCGGAATCGCCTTCCGTGAGAAAAAGTGGCGTTTGGGTACCTGCCACTGAGGAACCGCACATTCCACAAACTCACGGAAGGGGGCAGAGTCTACCAACTGAAAAGGCAGCAGTTGAAGTGCTAGCAATTTTGCCAAGCTAGCATTCAACCGCTGGGCATGTGGATGGCTGGGAGCAAACTTCTTTCGGCGGTGCAGCAGCTGGGGCAGGGAAATTTGCCTGGTACAATCTGACGTCGGTGTACCAAAAGCAGATTGCCCACAAGTACTTGGCTGTGACACACCTAATTCTACACCTTCATTCCTCTCACTGCAGGTCTCAGAGAGGACTGAAGGTCTAGTGGGGTTGGAAATCTCAGCTGATGAGGAGCAAGGAGAGATCCTCTTTGTTCTTTGGTGTGGGTCTTTTAGATACGCTTGCCAACGAACTGCATGGCAGGTCAACATATGTCTGGTCAAGCATGTGGTACCCAAGCGGGAGATATTTTGGCCACGCGAGATACGCTTGAGACATATGTTGCAAATAGCAGCGGTGCGATCTGATGCACTCGTCTCAAAAAAGGCCCACACCAAAGAACTTTTTGAATAACGCGCAGAGACTGCAGCGCCCTGCACATGTGGAGCTTTGGGGTGTGATGCAGTCAATGTGCTGCCCTTAGGCTGGCCCCTGGAGGGCATCCTGCCTCGTTGGTGATGTGCTGCCGCCTCCTCCTCCTCCTCCTCCTCCTCCTCCTCCTCCTCCTCCTCTCTCCTATCAGGCACCCACGTTGAGTCAGTGACCTCATCATCCCCTCCCTCCTCATCACTGGAGCAAACCTGGCAGTATGCTGCAGCAGGGGGAGCATGACTGCCAGATTGCTGTCCTTCTTGGGCACCCCCTCTGTCCGCGCTCATGTTACTGCCTTCATCGAGCTCAGTATCGTCATCAGAGCCTTCCAAACGCTGGGCATCCTCCTGGAGCATGTACCCAACACTGTGGTCAAACAGTTCGAGGGAATCCTCATGAGGACATGGTGGAGCTAGGGAAGGAGTCACTGATGACATTGAGCTGAGGGAAGAGGCCGCTGCTTTGCCAGACAAAGCACCCTGGGCATGGGTGAGAGAGGATGAGGAGGATGAGGACGGCTTGGTCATCCACTCGACCAAGTCTTCCGCATGTTGCGGCTCAACATGGCCAGCTGCCGAAAAAAAGGCCAAGCGTGTCCCATGGCCACGTGCTGATGAGGATGCACCGTCTCCACGACCAGCACTAGACACAGAGCCTGCTTGCCCTCTCTTATTGGCTTGTGACTGTCTGCCTCTCCTTCTTGGCCTTCCAGACATACTAATGGCCTGTAGCTGCACTAAGCTGGGATAGAACACCTGTAATTTTCTTCAAGTAGCTTTATATACTGTAACCAGACAAGCCTGCCTGTCAGTAGGAAGATAACAGGAACGGATCTAGCTGAACACTGTGAGCAGGACGCACTGTACTAAATGTAAATAGTCTAGCTGCCTGACCGTGGTACTAATAGGATCAAATAGAACACCTGTAATTTTCTTCAGGTAGCTTTATATACTGTAACCAGACAAGCCTGCCTGTCAGTAGGAAGATAACAGGAACGGATCTAGCTGTACACTGTGAGCAGGACGCACTGTACTAAATGTAAATAGTCTAGCTGCCTGACCGTGGTACTAATAGGATCAAATAGAACACCTGTAATTTTCTTCAGGTAGCTTTATATACTGTAACCAGACAAGCCTGCCTGTCAGTAGGAAGATAACAGGAACGGATCTAGCTGAACACTGTGAGCAGGACGCACTGTACTAAATGTAAATAGTCTAGCTGCCTGACCGTGGTACTAATAGGATCAAATAGAACACCTGTAATTTTCTTCAGGTAGCTTTATATACTGTAACCAGACAAGCCTGCCGGTCAGTAGGAATTTAACAGGAACGGATCTAGCTGAACACTGTGAGCAGGACGCACTGCACTAAATGTAAATAGCAGGAACGGATCTAGCTGAACACTGTGAGCAGGACGCACTGCACTAAATGTAAATAGCAGGAACGGATCTAGCTGAACACTGTGAGCAGGACGCACTGCACTAAATGTAAATAGCAGGAACGGATCTAGCTGAACACTGTGAGCAGGACGCACTGCACTAAATGTAAATAGCAGGAACGGATCTAGCTGAACACTGTGAGCAGGACGCACTGCACTAAATGTAAATTGCAGGAACGGATCTAGCTGAACACTGTGAGCAGGACGCACTGCACTAAATGTAAATAGTCTAGAAGATAACAGGAACGGATCTAGCTGAACACTGTGAGCAGGACGCACTGCACTAAATGTAAATAGCAGGAACGGATCTAGCTGAACACTGTGAGCAGGACGCACTGCACTAAATGTAAATAGCAGGAACGGATCTAGCTGAACACTGTGAGCAGGACGCACTGCACTAAATGTAAATTGCAGGAACGGATCTAGCTGAACACTGTGAGCAGGACGCACTGCACTAAATGTAAATAGTCTAGAAGATAACAGGAACGGATCTAGCTGAACACTGTGAGTTGGACGCACTGCACTAAATGTAAATAGCAGGAACGGATCTAGCTGAACACTGTGAGCAGGACGCACTGCACTAAATGTAAATAGCAGGAACGGATCTAGCTGAACACTGTGAGCAGGACGCACTGCACTAAATGTAAATTGCAGGAACGGATCTAGCTGAACACTGTGAGCAGGACGCACTGCACTAAATGTAAATAGTCTAGAAGATAACAGGAACGGATCTAGCTGAACACTGTGAGCAGGACGCACTGCACTAAATGTAAATAGCAGGAACGGATCTAGCTGAACACTGTGAGCAGGACGCACTGCATTAAATGTAAATAGTCTAGATAGAAGATAACAGGAACGGATCTAGCTAAACTGAATACAGTGTATATATATATATGCAACACCTGGGATGCATATATATACACAATACACTGTAAGTGCAGCTAACTGACTGACTGTTCTGCCTAATCTATCTAACTCAAATCAAATGACACTGTCTCTCTCTCTCTCTATCTCTCAGCACACCGGAACACACACTACACAGGGCCGCCGTGCAGGCGGCCTTATATAGTGTGGGGTGTGTACTAAATCCCCTGAGCCATAATTGGCCAAAGCCACCCTGGCTTTGGCCAATTACAGCTCTCTCTACTGACGGCGCTGTGATTGGCCAAGCATGCGGGTCATAGTGCATGCTTGGCCAATCATCAGCCAGCAATGCACTGCGATGCCGCAGTGAATTATGGGCCGTGACGCGCCACACGAATTTAGCGCGAACGGCCCATAACGTTCGCAATTCGGCGAACGATCGAACAGCCGATGTTCGAGTCGAACATGGGTTCGACTCGAACACGAAGCTCATCCCTAGTCACTACTTTACTGTTTTACCATGACTTCCAGAACACTATCTAACCATATCATATATAAGGGTATCATTTACTACTACTAATTCCATAATAATATTTATCAACATCATATACAAGGGTATCTTTGGGTACATTATCTGTACATTACTCAATATTACTAATTATATTTCAGATTACTAATGTTTATAATCTATAAATTAATATTTTGTTCCCAGACATTCCTTCATTCTGACAAGTTCTCCATCACTATTGCTGTCACATGGACATCACCCCATTATCCAGACACTGCTACTCCATCACCCAATGCCACTTAGACATATCATGCTGCCTCAGCTCCCGTGCTGGGGTTTGTTGCCTCTGGCTCGCTCCGTGCCGTTTGCCATGAGTCGCATTCAGTGCCAGGGTTGGTAAGTGTGTGTCTTTTGACCAACCATTTTATGACTAGATCTATTTTACTCCTCTCTACTAAGATGGAGGTTTATTTTATGTATATATTTTACAGGTATGCACTGCATCAGCTCCTGATGAGTGGAGAAAACCATCCACGAAACGCGTCGAGCTACACTTGATGCTTCAACTTTAACTTTGCACTTGACGTCATCATTATTTCTAATATTTTGATATTATTACTAGTATTATGCTCCTGTAATATTAGGTCCCGGGTACACCATTTCTGGTACCCACTATGACCATCATTATTACCATGCGATAAAAACTCCAGCTACCAGGTCCCGGGCATGCCATTTCCGGCACCTATTATGATTATGATTATCATTATGGCTATGTGATTATAATTTTAGTTACCGTTGTACCATTATTATTTCTATTACGATCTACCTAGTATGATTTTGTATCTACTGTATGTAATTTTCTATACTACATGCTTTATCTCTATGCTAAAAACATATATGTGTGTATACATATGTGAAATCCTTGTACTCTATTTACTATGATTATTAAATTTACATTTCCTAACCCTCCGCATTCCAACCGCTTCATTTAAAGTCCCAACTCCCTTTTTGTATGTAACAGATGCTCAGTTTGGCAGTTTTTCTGTGCCATACCACACCGCAAATTTGTATAGACAAGTTAATACATATATGCAATAAATAGAGGGACTCCGTAACCACCTTCGGAATAGTTATTTATAGTACCATTTACTTTAGCAGGTCACCCCAGGTTATGCTTTAAATGTAGCAAAACTGGCCATGTGGCGAGTGTTTGTACGATCCTAAAGTGTAATCTTTGTGGGGAGGTTGGCCACCTCAGTTCTACCTGTGAGAAGGTTAAGTGCAATCTATGTGGTAGGCTTGGCCATTTCCACAGAGATTGCCCGGAAGCCTTCCATAACATGGGTTAGGAATCTGTAGATGATGAACTGTTGGCTGCAGCAGAACATCTAGAGGAGGAGACCCTCATGAATGGGGCTATCTTGACTAGGGAGGAGGTGGACCTAGAGGACCAGGAGACTACCCCCGAACCGATAGGCAGTGTTCAGCAGGCTGAGGAGCAGAGGTCATGTGTACGCTATTCATCTGTTTCAGTTCCTGTCTCTGTGGAGAACATTCTCGGTCACAAGAGAAGGAAAAAAAAAGATAAGTCTACCCGTAAACCTGAAAGTGAATGGACCTTCGTGCAGAAGCCAGCTAGGAAAGTGAAAGGGGCACCAGAAGTGGGGAGGGCAGTTTACACCAACAGGTATGAAGTCTTATCAGATTTGGATCCTGAGTCCTATACTTTAGCAGCCCAGGAACTGGAGGAGGAATTACAAAGGGTGGAAAGGGAATTTGCGGCTGGCTCAGAGGATGACCCGCCCACAAAAAGGCATCCGCCCCTGATCCTGTATACGCAGAATCTGATATGGAAACTGGTAGTCGACAAAGTGACTGTGATTCTGACTTATAATAATGGGAGGTTTACCTTTAATTGTCTTTACTATGATGTCAGGACTGAGGAACATAAGGGGTTTGGCCACACCTAAAAGAAAATTGGGCTGTAACCAGGAGAGGTCCATGGATATATGTATAATAATGGGCTTCTCTTCAGAATATTGCAGATTTAGGTCTATCTGAAGTGAGACAAACTCACGGAAGGGAATTTATATATAACGTTACATTTCTATTTATGATTTTTCTTGACCTATTTTGAGTTTTTGACCTAGAGAATATTTCAGTAATTGTATTTATGTCATCATGAATGTTAGTCTGTTACCACGTATTCTGTTTGTTTTTACAAATAAAAATCTCCATACATACAGAATAAGAACAGAGGATTACACCCAGCATACAGGACAAGGGAAGGGGTACTGTGCAGAGTCCATACATACAGAATAAGAACAGATACTGAGAATTACACCCAACATACAGGACAAGAGAAGTGGTACTGTTAGGTACCTGGTAGTTGAGCCCGACTGGTAGAAGGAGACCTCTCTTAAGCGCTGGTTCAGGAGCCACTGGAGTGGGAACAGTGGTCTCCTGAGCACAGTGGGTAGGAGTGCCTGATGCGGTTTCTTGCGATGGCCGACACAGGAGCTGAGGAGACTTCCTCCGGGGTGGCTGTATTGCGGATGCAGGTAAGCAGAAGCGGATCCGTTAGCAGGCAGGTGGAGGATATTGCAGCAGCAGAACCTGGAGCTGGAAGAGCAGGTGGTGAGCAACATCACAGGACACAAGCAAAGCAGAGTCAAACAGTCTGTATCGGCAGGAGATCAGGCAGGTATATGGCAGAAGGGATGATCACAGAATAGTCAGGCAGGCAGGTGTTCGGCAACAGGTAACAAGATATCAGCAAGGTCAGGCAGGCCGGGTCGGGTAGGAGATAGTAGAATAGTCAGACGGAGCCGGGTCAATAGTAATAGTAACAACAAGCAGGATACAGGAACTCAGGTGCAGAGCTGCAGACGAACAGCACCTGATGGGAGTAACTGACACCTTTTTAAAGGGACTTTGGCGCCAAACAGCGCTAGCGTGAACGGGCGCGCGTGCACGCGTGAACGGGCGCACGCGGGAGCGCGCCAGCGCCCCCCCCAGTGGGAAATTCAGCTGAACTGCTCTAGAAAAGCCTCTCGTGCACCTACGTGCACGCAAGTTAGCCCGATGACCACCGACATGTCCCTGACAGGTACTGTGAAGAGTCCATACATACAGAATAAGAACAGATACTGAGAATTACACCCGACATACAGGACAAGAGAAATGGTAATGTGTAGAATTATAGCCTGCATATATTTTTTTCCCAGTTTACAGAACTCTGCCTTTCTAGAAGCAGACTGCTGAATAGTTTCTTGTACCAGGCGCTTTCAGACAGGCGGCTGCTCCCTGGGTTACACTGAACACAGAACACATTATTTAGATTGAACATTTTCCAGCAGAGCAGAGAGTAAATAGTGTAACAGAAAGCAACAGACCATTTTTTTTTTCCAGAAATTGCTCTCTCCCTGGAAAGCCTGCCCCTGTATGTGTTCTGTTATACAACTGGTATCGTGGTGTTTCAGCAGACATACTGCCAAAAGCCAATTCTCCATCTTCATGGAATAAAAGGTATTTAAAATGTTATATTTTTCTTTATTGTGAATGCTCTGCCTATATGTCACGTACTTGGTAGGTGGAGCCCGGAATGCAGAGAATGGCCTCTCGTATGCCTCTGATTTAAGAACCCCTGAAGGTGTGAACAGGGACTCGAAAGTACAGAGGGGCACAAGTGCCTGACTGGAACACTGAAGTAGAAGGCAGGATCCTGTAGTCAGCAGGGAGGTGCACTGTAGTCCTGTAGCAGGTTGCAGACAGCAGGGTGGTGCACTGTAGTACTGTAGCAGGATGCAGATAGCAGGGAGGTGCACTGTAGTCCTGTAGCAGGATGCAGATAGCAGGGAGGTGCACTGTAGTCCTGTAGCAGGTTGCAGACAGCAGGGAGGTGCACTGTAGTACTGTAGCAGGATGCAGATAGCAGGGAGGTGCACTGTAGTCCTGTAGCAGGTTGCAGACAGCAGGGAGGTGCACTGTAGTACTGTAGCAGGATGCAGATAGCAGGGAGGTGCACTGTAGTCCTGTAGCAGGTTGCAGACAGCAAGGAGGTGCAGGTCAAGGTACTGGCGGGCAGATCAGGTACAGAAGGGCAAACCAAGAGAATAGTCAGAGTCCAAGCCAAGATCGGGGCGGGCAGCAAGCAGGTAAGTCAGGAACAAGCCAAGTAAGTACTGGATACAGGAAAACTGGTAACAAGGTAGCAGGGGTCTCAGGAAACGCTGTAGACCGGACAGCAAGGCAGCATTGAAACAGTCTTCTTTAAATAGCCTATCTTTGGCGCCAAGTGGCGCTATTGCGCATGCGCGTACGTTTGTTAGCACTATTAGCGCTATTGGCGCTATTGCGTGTGCGCCAGTGCCGGATGGCGCTTCTATGCACAGGCATTCGTTTAACCCTCAATCTGCTGGGAAAACTGCAAGAGGGCTTTTCCTGACACTATATCTACTACAAATACATATATTAAAAGCCTTGTTGGTGCTATAAGTAGGTGGTACACCCTGGGGTGTATTTCTTAAAAATCTGCATTTCTATTTGTTCTGGTGAAACTGCAAGTACATTCCTTTTGTATGATATACCAAGATGTTGTGAGAATGTGCCAAATTCAGATGTTCTTATTGTATTTTTCTCTATTGGTGGAATGTTCTTATTGTATTTTCTCTTCTGGGTCAATGTCCTTATATTTTCTCTCCTGGATCAATGTTTTTATATTTTCTCTTCTGGGTCAATATCCTTATATTTTCTCTTCTGGAACAATGTTCTTATATTTTCTCTTCTGGGTCATTATCCTTATATTTTCTGTCCTGGGTCAATGTCCTTTATATTTTCTCTCCTGGATCATTGTTCTTATATTTTCTCTCCTGGGTCAATATCCTTATATTTTCTCTCCTTGAACAATGTTCTTATATTTTCTCTTCTGGGTCAATATCCTTATATTTTCTCTTCGGTGTCAATGTTCTTATATTTCCTCTTCTGTGTCAATGTTCTTATATTTCCTCTTCTGGGTCAATGTTCTTATATTTCCTCTTCTGGGTCAATGTTCTTATATTTCCTCTTCTGGGTCAATGTTCTTATATTTCCTCTTCTGGGTCAATGTTCTTATATTTCCTCTTCTGGGTCAATGTCCTTATATTTTCTTTCCTGGATCAATGTCCTTATATTTTCTCTCCTGGATCAATGTCCTTATATTTTCTCTACTGGGTTAATGTTCTTATATTTTCTCTCCTGGATCAATGTCCTTATATTTTCTCTACTGGGTTAATGTTCTTATATTTTCATTTCTGAATCAATATCCTTTATAATATTTTCTCTCCTGGTTCAATTTTCTTATAGTCATTTCTCCTCTGGTTTTAATGTGTTTGTAGCATTTTCTCTTTTGGTCAAAGGTTCTTAGGCTATACTTTTTAGGATGTATAAACCCGGCAAATATACAACTGTATACCAGCATTCGCTCTGCTCCTTAGCCCTATGTTTAGGCCTTCTACACACGGATGTAATAATTCACTGATGTTTATATGCAGGATCTTGCTGTCAGAAATCCTCACAATCATTCTCAGTGACTTTAAAATTCCTGTTAATACTGCTTCTTCTAAACTTCTTAGTCTAACCTCCTCCTTTGAGATGAAGCAATGGGTACAGGCTTCTACTCACTCTGTTAGCAATATCCTTGACCTTGTTTTCTCCTTCCTATGCACTCCATGTTTCTTCCCTCCTATGCATTCCATGCTTCCTCCCCAACAATCCTTTTCCTTTCTCTTATCACTACCTTATTAATTTCACTCTCTCGCTCTCCTCCACCTCCTCTACCTCCAACTGCCTAACAGTTACCCGTAGAAACCTTCGGCATCTCAACCCTTCTCTTTCTACTCTGCTGCTGACCACCTCTATAACAAAATCTCATCCCTGTCCTGCTCCAACCTAGCCACTTCTGTCTACAACAGTTCACTGTCATCCTCCCTAAACAAACTCGCCCCCCTTACTATGGCACAGAATCAGGTCCCAACCCCTACAACCTTGGCAAACAGATGACACCAGAAGTCTGAAAAAACATAGCCACACACTGTCCATAATGTCCTTTATAAATGTCCAAATGTCTAAAGGATAATGTTCCACACTGTCTAAAAATAATGCCCCAAATGTTCACAAAATAATCTTCCATGATATCCATAAATAACATCCAAAATGTCCGCAAAATAATGTTCTAAATGTCCAAATACAATGTCCAAAAAATAATGTTCCATAATGCCCAAATATAACATCCCAAATCTAAAAAAAACCTTTCATGATGTCCAAAAAATAATGTCCCAGATGTCCAAAAAATAACATCCCACAATATCTATGGGCTATCTATGGACATAATGTAACAAATATCTAGAAACTAATGTCCAAAAATAGGCCCCTTTCACACGGGGCTGACTCCACCAGGAGTCTACCTGCTCAGTGGGGAATTTGTCCGCTGATCCCCACTAAGCAGGCATATGGCTGGTCTGTGTCTGCTCCGCTTATGCAGAACGGACACAGACACAACCTGTTCTCCTCTATGGGCAGTCGGATGTAAATGGACTGCCTGTAAGTTTATACCCAACTGCCATCTGATCCACTAAACCAGTAACCTCCAAACTGTGGCCCATGAGCCAGATGTGGCCCTTTGCTTGCCCTTATCTGGCCCTTGGAAATTCCTCCCACATATATGAAGCGCTATTCCTCCCACTGATATCAAATACTAAATATTAATTATTTCACTGAAAATAATGATGGGGCACTATTCCTCCCACTAATACCAATGATGGAGCACTATTTCTCCCAGTGACACCAATGATAGGGCACTATTCCTCCCACTGATACCAATGATGGGGCACTATTCCTCCCAATGACACCAATGATGGGGCACTACTCCTCCCACTGACACCAAAGATGGGGCACTATTCCTCCCATTGACACCAATGATGGGGCACTATTCCTTCCACTGACACCAATGATGGGGCACTATTCCTCCCACTGACACCAATGATGGGGCACTATTCCTCCCATTGACACCAATGATGGGGCACTATTGATCTTTTATTAAAAAGATTCAAGCAACCAATTTTATACAAAAGTAAAAAAACAAAACCATAGTACAAAACTTCAACAGAAATCCAAGGAATACACATCCATGTTCAGAATATATACAATATATACATAATCCACTACCAAAATTATTTACATAAAGCAGCAGAGAGGGCCTAAGAGGCACAACCCATCACCTATGTACGCAGCCATTTATCAAAAATGAATCCCAAAAAAAATAATAATCTAGGGTGATAAGAGACAGACAGCCACACCCGGGAAAGAGACTCCTGGCAGTCAGGGAGGCTTGAAACCCCTCCACGCCTTCAACCAAGCCCCCTGACTCCGCTTGTCTCTCTCAAGTACCCGAATCTTCTCCACCTCATGCAGAATGTCATACACCACCACCTGAACAGGAAGGATTTTATGCCGAATGCTGACCTGACACCGTGCGTTCCAAGTGAAATAACGGACTACTAGGCCAACTAGAAAAAGTGTATCTAAACAAAAACCACCACCAGTATTGAATGCTCCGTACACCCACTCAGCATAACCCAGCCTGGAGAGGAAAGGAACACCGAGGGCCCGCCCCACCTGTTTGTACACCTCTATGTTAAAGGGGCAATGAAGCAGAAAATGGTCCATAGTCTCCTCCTCACCTGCACACTCCTCCCGAGGACAGCTACGATCCACCCCACTGCGGAATTTCAAATTGCCCCTAACATAGAGCCTCCCATGGAAGCACAACCAGGCCAGATCCCTGAATTTAGGGGGTACTCTGTCCAAATTAATAAGTCTTAACCCTGCCCTCAAAACTGGGCCTGGGCAATCCCTTAAGGCCAATGGGTCATGAAAGACTTCGCTCAAGACTCGGCTCATAAGGACTTTCCTCGGAACCGATCTGAGATCTTCAGCCGACAATCGCCACTGCCGTAGTAACTTCAGGCACGGAGCGACATAGGCTGGTAGCTGACCACGATGACCCCTGAGATTCTTCACTTGGCCACCTTCTTCCCAAAGTCGTAGAAAAGGCCTAAACCAAGATCTAAATATGCCTGCCCATCCAGGAGGTTCCACTGCAAGCATATTACCAATATTAAACTTGAGAAAAAGCAGTGAAAAGAAAAGAACTGGGTTGACCATACCTAAGCCACCCTCCCTCCTGGATAGATAGGTGACATTCCTCTTGATGGGGTTCAGTCTGTTCCCCCACAACATCTGGAAGAACACACTACTGACCCTAGCATAGAGAGACACTGGCAAGATGCAGACAAAGCTGACATACAAGAAGATCGGAATCAGGTAAGGCTTAATCAGATCAACCCTTTCCCTCATAGATAACTTCCATCTCTTCCAGCTGACCACCTTAGTATTGGCAATTTCCAGTCTGCCTTCCCAGTTTTTGAGGCCATAATCGCCAGGTCCAAATTCAATGCCTAGAATCTTAATTCTTTCCTGGGGCACTGGAAAGGTGTCCGGGAGATCAAAACCCTCACCTTCCTTTCCCATCCAGAAAACTTCAGTCTTTTCCTGATTGATCTTGGAGCCTGATGCTTCAGAATACCATGATGTCAGAGAGACCACCTCCTCTGCTTCATCCGCCCCAGTGACAATCACGGACACATCGTCCGCATAGGCAACAACCCTCAAAGGCGGCTCACCTGGGAGCCCCACTGGCACCCCACACAACATGCCGCTCTCTAGCCTCCTGATGAAGGGGTCGATTACAAACACATAGAGCAGGGGACTCAGGGGACAACCCTGGCGCACCCCGGAGCCAACCTCAAAGGACTGCCCAACCCAACCATTAACAAAAGGAAAGCTTTCTGCCCCCTTATACAAGACTTTTAACCAATTGACAAAACCACCCGGCAGACCGTACTTACTAAGGAGCAACCACAGGTACTCATGGTTAACACGATCAAAAGCTTTTGCCTGATCCAATGTCAGCAAATACTTTCCCCAGCCTGCAGCCCTGCATCGCTCCAAGGCCTCCCGGACAGCTAAAACTGCTGTGAAGGTGAACCTACCCTGGACCGAACAGTGCTGATGGCGAGAAAGCAAAGACTCTGCTACTGACGATAGGCGCCAGAAAATGATCTTTGCCAGTATCTTTCTATCGACATTAAGAAGGCTGATGGGGTGCCAATTCTCAATCATCGAAGGATCTTTACCCTTTGAAAGAAGAATCACAGCTGAGTGCCTCATGGAAGGGGGAAGTACCCCCTCTGCAAGGCAACTGTTAAAAACCTCTACCAAATGTGGGGCCAGAATAGGCTTAAAAGCTTTGTAAAACTCAGCTGTCAAGCCATCCGGTCCAGGTGACTTTTTGATGGCAAGCTGTTCAATTGCTCTCATCACCTCTTCAACTGTGATCTCCTCTGTCAAATTCATCAATGGGACATCTTCATCATTTAGACCTGGAGTAGAGTCCAAAAAGCTTTCCATCTTGTCACGGCCAAGCTCTTTCCTCCCAAGAAGGTCAGAATAAAAGGACCTCACGACCTCCAGAATCCCTGACCTGGACTTTGTCAAGGAACCTGTACTGTCCTTAAGGCCAACGACCGTTTTAACAGCTACACCTTGTTTGCAGTTCTGGTAAGGGTCAGGCGAGTGGTACTTCCCATAGTCCCTCTCCAGAACCAAAGAGGCATGCCGGTCATATTGACACTTCCTGAGAAGGAGTTTCACTTCGGAGATTGCCCCAGGATCTCCTCCTCTCGAGACAAGAATATCCAGCTTCCTCCGTAAACGTTGGTAGGTCATGTATTTATGAAACTGTTTTCTATTGGCTAGGCCCCTGAAGAATCCAGCGATCCTCTTTTTGGTCAGCTCCCACCACTCAGCCTTGCTGCTACAAAAGTCCAGGATGGTCACCTGTGCCTGAAAGAATTCCTCAAAGGATTGTCTAACATGTTCTTCCTTGAGTAGAGTCGAATTCAATCTCCAGATGCCCTTACCCCTCTGAGGGGCGTCTGAAGCATTCAGGACCACAGATAGCATACAGTGATCAGAGAACTCTACTGCCTGCACCACTGGGGGTGAGAAAGCAGAGGTCTCCTTAAAAAAAAAAACCTATCTATTCTACTCTGACTATTACCTCGATGAAAGGTGAACCCAGTGTCATCCGGGAGGTGCTTAATGTGCACATCCACAAGACCAGCATCCCTAACCATACTATTTAAAAAAACGCTATCATATCCCAGCCTGTCCTTGAAGTCCTTCCTGTCCTTGGGCCTAGTTACTGTATTAAAGTCACCTCCAAAGACCACTTGCCGGGATGTAAAAAGAAATGGCTTGATCCTTGTAAAAAAGCATTTCCTGTCCCACTTTGTGTGCGGCCCATAAACATTAATTAGGCGCAGGTCCTGCCCTCCCACAAGGACGTCTAAGACCATACATCTCCCAATCTCCACCTCAATAACCCGCCGGACAGTTACCATGCCGGTTTTAAACAACACCGCCACACCGCCGTAAGGCTCGGCCGCAAGAGACCAGTAAGATGGACCATACCTCCACTCTCTCTTGGCCATATGAATATCTGCCAAGGAGGTGAGCCTAGTCTCTTGCAAAAATAAAATTTCAGCATCTAATTGGCTGAACAAAAAGAAGGCCATAGAACGAGCTCTTACTGACTTAATGCTGGCGACATTTATTGTCACCACTTTTAACGGAGAGGGAACCGCCATTTGGGTTATTGGGTGGATTGCTTCTTAGCTCCCCTCTGCTGCTCATCACCAGATGCCTCTCTCTTTCTTGAGGCCGCCTCAAACTCCATTTCGGAATCAGAACTTCGCTCCGAAGAAGCTCCAGATGAAGAGATATCCCAATTAGAGGACCTATAACGGTTGGAGACAGGCACTGGAGCCTGTTCCGTCCTCACCACCTGCTTCTTCCGCTTCCCAACCTTCCTTCTCTCCTCCAGGTACTGCAGGTCAGCTTCAGAGATGCCCTCATCTCTTACTTTTTTCTGTGAAGTCTTTCCACAAGACTTCTTTACAGAGGAAGAAGCAACCTTTTTAGTACATGTTACCACTCCTGGTGGGGGGGGGTGCTCCCTTTGAGTCAGACTTAGGAGGAGTAGACTCCTGGGGGGGAACTGACTCGGGGGGCACAGACTTGGAAGGTTCTGACACATGAGGAGAGGGTACAGTAGGCTGGGGGGAGACAGATACAGATACAGAAGGAATACTTACAGACACAGGAGGGGTGGCCACAGGAACTGGGGAGGGATCCTGATCAGGACCAGGGGAGTCAGTCACCGCAGAGGAGGATGGTACACCAGGGGCCTCACCCTCCATCCTGTCCAGCCTTGACATGTCATCAATTACCTCCTTCTCCATATTGTGCCAGGCTTCAGGACATCTGCTGTAGGGGTGGCCAAGGCGCAGGCACAGGTTGCACCTGATCATCTCGGTGCAGTCCTTGGCCATATGACCCTGACCCCGACACACTGAACATATCAAGGCTAAACAGGAGGAGCTCAAATGCCCCTTTTCTCCACAGCGGTGACACAGCTTCGGCTGACCAGGGTAGAAAATAGTCATCCTATCCCTCCCTATAAAAGCTGAGGAGGGCAGGTGACGGACAACATTCCCATCCCTGGCCAACCTGACTGTAACCGACCAACACCCAGTCCAGATGTTACGCTCATCAAGTATTTTATCGGGCTTAGTCAATACCTCACCATAATTCTTTAACCAGACCTCTAAATCTCGAGCAGGAACACTCTCATTAGTGAGAATAATTGTGATTTTTTTCACTGTAGACCTTTGTGAAACTGCAACTGGGGTCAGACCTTCCCATTCGGGTCTTGACCTGCACCGAGCCTCATATCTCTCCCAGAACAGGTCAAGACCCTCTGGCCTGGTGAAACTGATGGTATAATCCCGTGTCCCAGCAACATGTATTAGGGCATACAGATCGCTTGCCCCAAAACCCATCTCCAAAATCATGTCCACCACTGCACGCCATGCTGGAGGGATTGCACCACCTTCCGATTTAAGAATCACTACATTTCGTCTCAGACCCCCAGCAGAAGCCAGAGACCCAAGACCAGATCCTGGGGTGCTCAAGGTGATAGGTCGCAGGGGGAAAACCCTCTTGGGGGCGGAGCTACCAGGAGCAGAGCGTACCACCTGAGCAAATGTAGGCTTATCAGGGCCAAGGCCCCACACTTATGTAACATTAGTCTGTACATTACAATTATTATTATTATCTGCTGGAATGGAGTTGGTAGGACTGTCCATCACACTTGTGCTGGGAAGATTTTTATCAGTCACACAAACATTCACATTCCCATCAGGAATAGTCACAGTTTCTGATGTAATACCAGCTGTCTCCTGAAGCTGTGCTGTAGAGTCTTCAGCAGCTGTGGGGCAAACAACTTTAGACTCAGCTAAAGGGAGGTTAATTGGTTCTGTTGAATCTTGTAGTTCCTCTGCAGGAATGTCATTTTTTAAATGCATTTTTTGCTGCACTGCAGCATCAGCAGGCACAGCATTGCTACACATGGGATTAGCAGCCTGATTGTCACTGGGCACATTGTCAGTATCAGTCACAGTGTTCACAAAAACAGTTTTATGAACCACATGAGGCTTGACAGGCTTTACCTTGTCAGGCACATTATCAGCAATGTCCTCCTCATGAAATACCAACTGATCACCCCACATAGGAGACTCCATTGCTTGGATTACCCTGAGCATGCCTCCTGAGTCCTGGGAAGGCATGGGGCTGCTTACCTCTCCCTGAGGGGGCAGGGGGTCTGAACTGGGGGTCTCCTCCTCCACCTCCATTTTTGTCATCCTGGCAAACCTTCGGTCATTGCAGAATTTTTCCTTAAAAGGACCATCTCTGCCTTCCATCATGGCCACAATGGTTTCTTGGTGTTCCACCCGGACCTTGGCCAGTTGGATCTCCGGATCCATGGATCCACGTCTCTGGCTATGCAAGCCCTCACGCTGCCTTCTCAAGCGCTTCAGCTCCGCTCTCAGTTTATAGAGTTTGTCTCTCTCCCTATTCAGGACCTTAATCCCGGCCACCACTCGCTCCTGAATTGCCTCTGAGCCTTCATTCTCACCAGGGGCAGAGAGATCACAAGCCATGGTTTGCACAGGGGCAGGCATGTCACCTGATGGGCCAGGAGATGGCTGGGAGCTTCCAGCAGGAGAGGCCCTGCTGGCCTCCATGGCTTCCCCAGAAAGGAGCCAGGAGAGCTGGGAGAGATTTCACCACCACTCCCCTCTCACACGGATCACCTGTAGCAGCTCCAGACAGCTTCATCCTGACACACCTGTGCTCCAATGATGGGTGGGGCACTATTCCTCCCACTGACACCAATGATGGGGCACTATTCCTCCCACTGACACCAATGATGGGGCACTATTCCTCCCACTGACACCAATGATGGGGCACTATTCCTCCCATTGACACCAATGATGGGGCACTATTCCTCCCACTGACACCAATGATGGGGCACTATTCCTCCCACTGATACCAATGATGGGGCACTATTCCTCCCACTGACTCCAATGACAGGAGTCTATTCCTCCAACTGACACCAACAATAGGGCATTATTCCTATCACTAATACCCAATACGAGGCACAATTCTTCTTTCTACTGACCAAAGGTACTAAAAACTTGTTTTACTCCTACTGACCACAGTCCGGCTCCCCTAAAGTACAGTAAACTGGCCCTTTGTTTGAAAAGTTTGGAGACCTCTGTGCTAGAGGGATGGGGAATAAATCCCTATTCGTCTGTTTTTGGCAGATCGTTTGGATGTTGGCCGGTGTAAACAGACACATGTCCATTTATACCTGCAAAGAGGGCAATGGAGGGTCTGATCGGAACCGCTTGAAAAAAATGACAGGTGGACCCGATCAGTCCGCTCATGTGAAAGTGGCCATAATGTTTATGATGACCAAAAAAATGTAAAAAAAAATGATCTAATGTCTAAAAAATCATGTTCCAAATGTAAAAAAATAAAATAAAATAATGTTCCACAATATAAATGACCCACAATGATTCTCTCCCTCTTAGCTAATTACAAAATGCCAACCTTGATTCAATGCTCTCGTTTACCCACTTAAAGCGGGAGTCCCGCGAAAAATTTTTTTTTAGATGTCAGCAGCTGCAAATACTGCAGCTGCTGACTTTTAAAATAAGGTCACTCACCTGTCCCGGGGTCCAGCGATGTCGGCACCCGAGACCGAACCGTCCCTCAATCCTCGGGTGCTGCCGCCACCATTCTCAGTGAGGGAATCAGGAAGTGAAGCGTTGTGGCTTCACTTCCCGATTCCCTACTGCGCATGCGCGAGTCGCGGTGCGCTTTCTCAATGGTCCCCGCTATCTCCTGGGACCTGTGTCTTTCCCAGGAGACAGCGGGGGAGTGCGGGAGGGGGTGTGACTCCCATGGGAGTCTATTCCCAGAAGTGGGTGCAGATACCTGTCTTAGACAGGTATCTGCACCCCCCTCCCCCCTGAAAGGTGCCAACTGTGACACCGGAGGGGGGAGGAATCCGATGAGCGGAAGTTCCACTTTTGGGTGAAACTCCGCTTTAAGGACTGAGCTTCTTTCTGAGATTTGGTGTTTACAAGTAAAAAACTGGGTTTTTTTTGCTAGAAAATTACTTAGAACCCCCAAACATTATATATATATATTTTCTAACACCCTAGAGAATAAAATGGCGGTCATTGCAATACTTTTTGTCATACCGTACTTGCGCAGCGGTCCTACAAGCGCACTTTTTTTGGAAAAAAATCTATTTTTTTAATTAAAAAATAAGACAACAGAAAAGTTAGCCCAATTTTTTTTATTGTGAAAAATAATGTTACTCTGAGTAAATTGATACCCATCATGCTTCAAAGTTGTGCTCGCTTGTGGAATTGGCGACAAACCTCTACCTTAAAAATCTCTGTAGGCAACATTTAAAAAAACTCTACAGGTTGCATGTTTTGAGTAACAGAGGAGGTCTAGTGCTATAATTATTGCTCTCGCTCCAACGATTGCGGCGATACCTCACATGTGTGGTTTAAACACCGTTTTCATATGCGGGTGCTGCTCACGTATAAGTTCGCTTCTGCATGCGAACTCGTTGGGACGGGGCCCCTTAAAAAAAAAAAATCAATTTCTTATTTATTATACCTTTTTATTTTTTATTTTTAAACTTTTCTTTAAAAAAAAAAAAAAATTGTGTCACTTTTATTCCTATTACAAGGAATGTAAACATCCCTTGTAATAGAAAAAAAGCATGACAGGACCTCTTAAATATGATATCTGGGGTCAAAAAGACCTCGGATCTCATATTTACACTAAATTGCAAAGAAAATAAAAAATAATTGAATGTCATTAAAAAAAAAAAAAAAAATGTCCCTTAAAGAGCATTGGGCGGAACTTACGTTTTGAAGTTTTTTGAGCACATGCAGTTATTGATTCATTTTTATGTGCAAGACCCCCTGTTTGTGCCCAATTGTGACCTATTTTACTAAGAGCTCATTTTATTTTTTCACATTTTGTGGAACTCGTCATCTCAGCATTTTGTTTTTTGGCCAGGAATTCTGCTTTAACATCTGTAATATCTAAATGTTACTTTTTTAGGTGCTTTAGCCTGACTGTAAAAAAAAAAATAAAAAAATAACAGATCCCTTGACTCACCCTTGACTCAGCAACTGTGAAAAGCTTGGAATAAAAAAATTATTGGCATGAAGAGGACTGTAAGAGACGCCCTGGTGAACGCTCTGGAGAACCTAGAATCCAACAGCTTCAAAAAATTTAAAGGAAAACTCAGTGATGTGAAAGTTGATGAGAAATATTCTGTTATACCAAGGAGCCGCTTAGAAAATGCAAATGTAGGCCAAATCGTTGATCTGATCTTGGATTACTATAAAGATTCTTACGGGGGTAATATTACACTGGAGGTTCTACACCACATCAATGAGAGGAAAGTAGAAGAAAAACTACGTAAAGACTTGGGAAAAGGTAAGAAAAAAAAAAAATGACAGTTTTATGGCATTTTTATTAATATTTTTTTTTTACTAGTAATGGCGGCGATCTGCGATTTTTATCGTGTCTGCGACATTATGGCAGACACGTCGGACACTTTTGACACATTTTTGGGACCATTGTCATTTTTACAGCGATCAGTGCGATTAAATTGCACTGATTACTGTAAAAATGACACTGGCAGGGAAGAGGTTAACGACTAGGGGGCTAGGGAAGGGATAAGTGTGTCCTAGGGAGTGATTCTAACTGTTAGGGGGCGTGGCTACAAGTAACACATCACTGATCACTGCTCCCAATTATAGGGAGCTGTGATCAGTGACAGTGTCATTAGGCAGAACGGGGAGATGATTGTTTACATTAGCATCTCCCCGTTCCTCCTCACCGTAAGACGATTGCAGGTGTCCCTGTGGACATCGAGTCTGCGGGACCCGCGGTCGGACTCACGGAGCTTGTGGTAGGCACGTGCATGCACCGGCGGGGGAGCGCACGTGATGGCACGGCAGCAAATTCAAAGGGACGTATAGGTACGCCCATTTGCCTGTCCGTGCCATTCTGCTGATGTACATCGGCGTGCGCCGGTCGTTATGTGGTTAAAGGTGATATAAATAAACACCAGATAGTGATAAGCAGCCCTATGAAGGGTGAGTCCAGCAACCCTTCATAGGGCTGCTTACCACTATCCGGTGTTTATTTATATCACCTTTAAGCGCTGCTTCAACCTATGAATTACATATATGAACTTCTTGGGTTGCTTCCTTTCAGTAATAGCTTATTATAGCAGCAGCTCATTCATTCATTTATTGTTTTAACTGCTTCCTGCCCGCCGTACGCCAAGTGACGTCCTCGGCTTTGAGCGGGGATATCTGAGTGATGCCTGTAGCTACAGACATCATCCAGATATCGTCTTTTAGAGCCGGCGAATCTGCGCACCATAAGAATGATCATAGCGGCTGTTCCGCCGCTTGATCGTTCTTATGGGAGGCGAGAGGGGACATCCCCCCCCTCCCGCCACCCTCCGGTGCTTGTACCTACTCACCGCTACGATCGGTGAGTCGGTCACAGGATCCACCAGCCCCGGATGTTTAGCATATAGATTTCTGGCGGACCAGATGGTCGCCTAAGTTTCTAGGATCGTTCGGAGGCCGGGTGCGATGTTATGACGTCCCGCCCTCTGTATTAAAAAAAACGGCGCCGCTTCGGCTGGGAAGCGGTGATCGTTTTTTTTTTTTTTTTTATTTCAGGCTTCTAAGCCTAGAGGTGAGATGTGGGGTCTTATTGACCCAATATCTCACTGTAAAGAGCACCTGTCGTGCTTATTCCTATTACAAGGGATGTTTACATTCCTTGTAATAGAAACAAAAGTGATCAAAAAGAATTTTTTGGGAAAAAAAGTGTCAAGCTAAAATAAAAAAAGTAAAATTAACAATTAAAAAAAATATATATTTTTTTTTTAAAGTGCCCCTGTCCCCGTGTGCTCGCACGCAGAAGCGAACGCATACATAAGTCTGGCCCACATATGAAAACGGTGTTCAAACCACACATGTGAGGTGTCGCCACGAACGTTAGAGTGAGAGCAATAATTTTGGCCCTATACCTCTTCTGTAACGCAAAACATGCAACCTGTAAAAATTTTTAAATCGTCGTCTAAGGGAATTTTTAAATAGCAAATTTTGGCGCCATTCCACGAGCGTGTGCAATTTTGAAGCGTGACATGTTGGGTATCTATTTACTCGGCGTAACTTCATCTTTCACATTATGCAAAAACATTGGGCTAACCCAAAAAGACGCATTCGAAAAATTGCTGTGCAAATACCGTGCTAAATAAAAAGTTGCAATGACCGCCATTGGATTCTCTAGGGTCTCTACTAAAAAAAACATATATAATGTTTGGGGGTTCTATGTAATTTTCTAGCAAAATAATTATGATTTTTACATGTAGGAGAGAAATGTCAGAAATGGCCTGGTAGGCAAGTGGTTAAAGTGTTATTTGTCCATAAGCGCTGGATCTGCTTGACTTTGTTTGCTTTTAATTGATATTCTATTATATTCTTTTATTTTCTATTCTATTTTTTTCTATTTTATTCCACAGCCTTAGTAGGAATCATCATCTTATTTAACGTTTATACCATACTGTATTTATCGCAGTATGTTTCCAATTCAAATATATTTTCTAGTTCAAATTCCTTTTTTAAATTTAAATTCGGATAAATAGTTTTGTTATAATGTATTTCGGATTTTTGGAAATTCATTACTACCCTGTTTCCCCGAAAATAAGACCTAGCGTGATTGTCAGTGATGGCTGCAATATAAGCCCTACCCCCCCAAATAAGCCCTACCCTGTTTCCCCGAAAATAAGCCCTACCCTGAAAATAAGACCTACAAGGACTTTAACTAGGGCTTATTTGGGGGGTAGGGCTTATATTGCAGCCATCACCGACAATCACGCTAGGTCTTATTTTCGGGGAAACAGGGTATAGAATACATCAGAATCTCTGAATAACTAAAACATTGTCCACATCTTGATTCATAGTAAAATTAATATATAACATATCTACCAGCCACACAATGGGGGTTATTTACGAAAGCCAAATCCACTTTGCACTACAAGTGCAAACTACAAGTGCAAAGTGCACTTGAAATTGCACTGAAAGTGCACATGGAAGTGCAGTCGCTGTAGATCTGAGGGGAACATGCAAGGAAAATAAAAAAACAGCATTTTAGCTTGCACATGATTGAATAATAAAATCAGCAGAGCTTCCCCTCATTTCAGATCTTCCCCTCAGATTTACAGCGACTGCACTTCCAAGTGCACTTTTAGTGCAATTTCAAGTGCACTTTGCACTTGTAGTTTGCACTTGTAGTGCAAAGTGGATTTGCCTTTCATAAATAACCCCCACTGTGTGTTTTCACAGTTGACTGGAGATTTCCTAATCTGTGAAGGCTGCACCTGAAGAAGCACTGCGCACCCAAGTGTTGTAATATGTTGGCCGATTTATGTATAATGTTGTATTGGAGTGCCATGTTGACCAGAAATTCAGTTGAGTTGTCCAAGCCAACTGAATTTTAACATATCAAGGGGACATCTGAAGACCCTTTGATGTGTTAATCTTATGCAAGTCTACCTAGTTGTGTGAGGTATGGCCTGTTAACCTAATTGAACATTTCAAAGGGTACATTGTTTAAAGAAGTATTTATTGATGGTAATTAGACTTGAGGGGGTAACAATAAGATCAAAGAGTATTTTGGGTTGACCTAGCAGAAACTCCCTCCTAGTGTACTAATATTTCAGGGGGGACTATTCAAGCTAGCAGTCAGTCCTGTCTGTGTGTGACTATGAAGGGGCAGATCTAGGAAAAATGGGACTCTAAATTATATTTACTCTGTTGGATTTTTGTCATTTGTGGACTTTGGACTTTGTTCTGTGTTGGAAGTCAATAAAGTGCATCTCTATGGGAGAATTGGGTTGCTGCGGAAGAGTACTTACATCATCATCATAATAACTACTAATTGATTATCCACCCAATATAATATTTCAGATATTTGTCATATCACTACATTATATATAATATATCACTACACCAAGTACCTTCGGGAGCACCTTGGATCGAGCGCTGGAATGTTTTTGATGGTTTAGTGATTGTGTTCCTGATAATTCTAGGTGTGATGTATAGTGAACCACCCACTGGGCGTCTTAGTTCTTCCAGCTAGTTATAACTGGAAATAGTATGAGAAAGGAGGTATGGTGCCCAGCAGGGGACACTCTATGGGTTATCTGGCACACCTGGACATGTTGGCTAGCTGAGGTGCAAGTAGCTGATGACAATGGAGACAATTTCAATTGCTGTAGGTATTTAGCTTTTTGTATTACAGGAAGCAACTGGCTGAATATTCTAAAGAGAGGTAACAGGATATAACAAGGGGTTAAATTCCGTTTTACATTTAATCATTTTTTTTGGACAGGTTCATTCAATATATTTACCCTTCAGATTTGTGGAAGTAAATATAATGATTAAAACAACACACAAGTAATACAGCAAAAAGAGATTTACTTAGCTTTGATTAAAGATGTATTACAGATGATACAACACAGATAAATACAGCATATTCAATCCAGGGGAGTTCATAACTCCTTCAATTGAAGACGTTCTTGGAGACGATGGTCCTTGATTTGTACTTCCCTTCTAAATCCAACTCAAACTTGGGACTGCTCTCCCAGGCATTTTTATATGGCAGGGAAAACAATAGCTACAACTGACGAAAAAAAAAGGTCAAAGGTTCCCAACTTCACATAGCATAATTAAGCAGATGTCTCATGCATTAAGCATGTTGTATATAGATAAAAGTGATTACTTATAAAACTATTACTAAGTTTCTTGTAAATCAATAACTAAAGATATATATCAGTATAGACCCATACAACAGTGAAGTGAAAGTGTACACCTTTATTGTTTGGGATAGAATAGGTAAAGAATAAAACCCCATCAGTTTATTTTTCGTTGTCCAGGTCTTGCTAGGGAGATTCTATTCACTTTCCGCCCTAGGGACACAATGGGAAGTTAGAGAAAATCTCTCTAAACTGGGAAGAAATCCTCTAAGACAGTTGATCCAGTGTCAGCTTCAAAAACGTTGGATTACCCAGCACTTTTTGAGTAGCTGACAATGATCAACCGGACAATGAGAGAAGGTGCATCTCCTAGTGAGGAAACAAACAGCATAAAAAACCCATTAGACCTGCAATTCCTTCTATACTCTATACAAAACTAAAAAAAAACAAGCGTGAGTATACATGAACCTTACCTTGCCTTCTTTCAGATAATTCTCCATCCCTTACTGTGGGATCAGTGATCACAATGGAAGCCCCCATCCGCCTAATTGAACACACAGAAAATGATAAGCTTGTGGTGAACCAAAAGGCCATCAACATCCTCTCCAAGTCCAACCAACCAGTGGTGGTGGTGGCTATTGTTGGCATGTATCGAACAGGGAAGTCATATCTGATGAATAAATTGGCTGGAGCTCAAAGTGGTAAGTGGTCAGTTAGTATAAAGCCATGAAACTATTGTTGATCTTTTCTAAAACAATTGTCTACATTTCTTCCATGTACGCTTTGACGTGGGGTCCACTGTTCAAGCTCAAACCAAAGGCATCTGGATGTGGTGTGTTCCTCACCCTATTAAGGCAAATCACACTCTGGTTCTCCTGGACACTGAAGGTCTTGGAGATGTAGAGAAGGTGAAAACATATGTTACTTCCAGTATATCTCTAGTGGTTGTGTTAGTTTGTAATATTTTTTATTACAGGTACTTTTATAGTGTTGTCAATGTATGCAGCACTTTACATATTTATTGTACATTCACATCAGTCCCTGCCCTCAAGGAGTTTACACTCTAAGATCCCTAGGTCACATTCATTCATACTAGGGCCAATTTATCCAGGAGCCAATGACCCTACCAGCATGTCTTTGGAGTGTGGGAGGAAACCTACTCTGGGACAGGGAGAACATACAAACTCAAGGCAGGTAGTGCCATGATTGGGATTTGAATCAACTACCCTAGTGCTGCTAGGTGTAACTGCTAACTACTTAGCCACTATACATTTTTTACATGTACTGAAACATACCTGTTGTTCCGGCAAGAAATCCAATATTATTTTAACTTGTCCACTAAATTTAAGACCCCTTTCAAACTGGGCCGCCCATAGCGTCGGCGATAAAACACCGCTATTTTTAGCGGTGTTTTACCGTCAGATTAGGGGCGCATTTTGGTCACTAGCGGGGGAGCTTTTACCCCCCGCTAGCGGCCGAGAAAGGGTTAAAAATGCCCTCAATGCACCACAATAGCGGCGTTTTGCCGGCGGTATCCCAGCGCTGCCCCATTGATTTCAATGGGGAGCAGTGGTGGAGGAGCGGAGGAGCTCCTTCACCACTCCAAAGAAGCTGCTGGCAGGACTTTTTCTAACGTCCTGCCAGCGCAGTGCTCCGGTGTGAAAGCCCTCGGGCTTTCACACTGGAGACAATGCTGCAGCTCTTTGAGGGCGGATTGCAGGTGCTATTTTTAACACTATAGCGCCTGCAAAACGCCCTCAGTGTGAAAGGGGTCTAAATCTTAACCACTTCCCGCTAGGCCTATAGCAGAATGACTGCCGGGCGGTGGTTCTATTATCCTGACTGGACGTCATATGACATCCAGCAGGATAACATGCCGGCGCGCGGCCACGGGGGAGCGCTCGCGGGGGCGCGCAGTGCAGCGATCACGAGTGTGGCATGTCAGTCTGACACGCTGCATCTCCGATCGTGGTAAGAAGCCTCTGATGGAAGCTTTTTACCAAGTGTTCAGCTGTGACCAATCACAGCTGATCATCACGTGAACCAGGAAGTGGCGGTAAATAGCATTCCTCGGTTCGTGCTGACAGGGAGAGTCGATCTGCGGCTCTTCCTGTTAGAGGGGGGTCTGTGCTGATAATCAGCATATTGATTATCAGCACAGCCCCGTCAGATGTGCCAAAAAGGTGCCCTTCAGCTGCCAGTCAGTGCCCCATCAGAAAAAGCTGTAGGTGCCCATCATAGTGACAAATAGTGCCCATATCAGTGCCAATTAGTGTCCACCACAGTGCCAATCAGTGCCTATCACAGTGCCAATCAGTGCCCTACAGTAACACCTATTAGAACCTCATCAGTACCTCATCATCAGTGCTGCCCACCAGTGCCACCTGTCAGTGCCGCCTGTCAGTGCTCATCATGGCCGCCTGCCATTATCCATTACAGCCACTTGTCAGTGCCCACCAGTGCCCCCTGTCAGTGCCCATCAGTGCCACCTATCAGTGCCCATCAGTGCCGCCTATCAGTGCCCATCAGTGCTGCATATCAGTGCCGTCTATCAGTGCCCATCAATTCTACATATCAGTGCCTCCTCATCAGTGCCCAGCAGTGCCAACTCATCAGTGCCGCCTCATCAGTGCCCATCAGTGCCGCCTCATCAGTGCCCATCAGTGCCGCCTCATCAGTGGACGTCAGTGAAGGAGAAAACACAATTTTATAACCGAAACAAAGAAAAACTTTTTTTTTTTTCAAAAATTGCTGCCTTTTTTAGTTTGTTTAGCAAAAAATAAAAACCCCAGGGGTGATCAAATACCACCAAAAGAAAGCTCTATTTGTGGAAAGAAAATTATAAAAATGTAGTTTGTGTACAGTGTAGTATGACCGCGCAATTGTCATTCAAAATGTGACAGCGCTGAAAGATGAAAATTGTCCTGGGCAGGAAGGAGCGAAAGTGCCTGGTATTGAAGTGGTTAAACAATGTTATCACATTTCCCAGCTTTTGTTTTGCCATCCGTGTTGTACTTAGGAGATTCCTCTTCACTTCCTGTTAGAAAATGACAGGAAATCTCAATAAACTGAGAGGAACTCTGTTCATTCTTCAGTAAAATCATAGGCGAGTTGTCACCCAGACAAGATAGCTTTAGATGGCCATGTAGGATTAGACCAGGGATGTACAACCTTTTGACCTTCCTGGGCCACATTGGAAGAAGAAGAGATGTCTTGAGCTACACATAAAATGCACTAACAATAAAGCAACTGAAATCTGGGGCCACGCGGCACCCACTTGCCGGGCACAGGTGGGAGTCCCTGCATTTTCCACCACTGGTGTTATACCAAACACAGCATCCCTGGCCTCCTTCCAGGCATGGCTGGGCCTGGCTTGTCTGTGCTGGCCACCGCTGCGGATGCTATGCTATTCCCGGCATCCCTCCATGCTTAACTCTCTTGCACCACATGTGGCCCATGGGCTGCAGGTTGGACAACCCTGGTTTAAACAGGCTTTATATAGGAGACAAAGAAATTACGGTAAATCCCAACTTCAGATAAAAACATCTTTTTAAGTAATCACAGACACATTTGTTTTCCTGTTGGAAAAAAGTTTAAATCATATGAGTAAAAATGACCATGCATTTTTTTTAACTTTCCCAACAGTTTAGCTTTAATCCTAACCAATAAATCTAATCCTAACTTAAAATGTATACCTAGCCAAAATATTATTTTTCATTTTTGAAGGAATAGGGAAGGTTTAAACCCACTATTGGGCATTTTTTTGGTCATGTCCTGTTGTGGAAATTTACCTTCACTTCCTGTCCTGGCGACACACCAGAAAATGAGAGGAAATCTCCACAAAGTGAGGGGAAATCCCTGCTTAGATAGCTGACACACTTAAAGATTTCAACACAACTTTTGATCTGGTGGCACATTTTTGGATTTTCCCTTCAATGACACTGTGTTAATCGTCTATAACAGAAATAGGAAAGGCAGGATCTTATCCACAGATATAAAAAAAAGCTATTAAAACTGGACAGAGGACCTAGACCTTCTTTGTTCTATCCAAAAACAAACCAAAATGTGTTACATCCTACAATTACTTATGCCGCATAGACACGACCAGAATTTACAGAAAACTTGGTCATGCGGACCGGAGTACATTGGACAATTCGATCGTGTGTGGGCTCCAGCGGACTTTTTTTCCCCAAAAGTTCGACAGACCTAGAAATGAAACATGTTTCAAATCTTTTCGACGGATTTGAGTCCGGTCGAAAAGTCCGCTCGTCTGTATGCTAGTCCGACGGACAAAAACCGACGCTAGGGCAGCTATTGGCTACTGGCTATCAACTTCCTTGTTTTAGTCCGGTCGTACGTCATCACGTACGAATCCGTCGGACTTTGGTTGATCGTGTGTAGGCAAGTCCGTTCATTCGGAAAGTCCGTTGTAAAGTCCGTTGTAAAGTCCGTCAAAGTCTGCAGGACAAAGTCTGCCGTGAAGCCCGGTCGTGTGTACATGGCATTACTTACCTACTTGGATATTTCCATAAATGTAATTCTATTTATTTTTAGGGAGATTGCAAGGGAAACATCAAGGTTTTTTCCCTTGCTATCTTGCTTAGCAGTGCCCTGATCTACAACAGCAAAGGAATCATCGACCAGGACGCCATAGACAAATTGAGGTACGTTTTGATAATATCACAATTAACCAGTACACATTGCTTGTGTAGTACCAGGGCTTTTTTTCTGCGGGAATGTGGGGGAACGCAGTTGCGACACCTCCAGGACTGACTGTATGTATTGATGCTCACTGCTGGGGGATCTATTCTAGCTGAAGGGGATCTATTTTTGCGGGGGGGGGTGGGTCTGTTGTTGCTAAGGCAGTCTATTATTGCTGGTAGGGGACCTATTGATGCTGGGGGTGGGTCTGGGTCTTATGTTGCTGGGAGAGATCTACTATTGAGGAAGAGGTCTACTGATGCTGGCTGTGCAGAGATCTGTTGATGCTGTCGGGAGTCTATTGTTGCTGTAGGGATATTTTGTTGTGGGTGGCCCATTGTTAGGGGGATCTATTGTTGCTGGCTGCTGGGGATCTATTTTACTGCTTTTCTTGTTATCATTACCAATTTCCATACAAATTACTTAACACCACAAAATAAAACTTGGTTCTGTATTGTCTAAAAGGGCAATACTGGGAGGTGGGTAGGGTATGGAACCAAGGAATGGTGCTCAGAGGTGGGTAGGGGTGGAGTAAAGGGGTGACACTGAAAAGGGAGCGTCCCAGCACCTATTGAGAAAAAAGCCCTGTGTAGTACGCTGTCCTTCTGCCCTGCTGCTGCATCCCACACTTTCTGCCAGTGAAAATTACAGTTGTAAGTTTCTGTGTAAATACAGGAGCTGTTGAAGTTTCTTCTGTCAAAAAATGAAGTGTCTGCACAGTGTTTATAAACATCCTTCAGACTCAAGATAGAGAATACAAAGTAACTTTCTTACTTTCATATCTACTGTGTCACATTTACCCCTAAGCAGGTCATACAGTGCCTTGTAAAAGTATTCATACCTCATCCCCCTTGATATTTTCCCCATTTTGTCATGTTACAATCAAAAACATAAATGTATTTTATTGGGATTTTTTGTGATAGACCAACACAAATTGGCACATAATTGTGAAGTGGAAGGAAAATGATAAATGGTTTTAAATTTTTTTTTACAAATAAATATGTGAAAAGTGTGGTGTGCATTTGTATGGCGCCCCCCCTGAGTCAATACTTTGTAGAACCGCCTTTCGCTGCAATTACAGCTGCAAGTCCTTTTGGTGTTGTCTCTCCCAGCTTTGCACATCTAGAGAGGGACATTTTTGCCCATTCTTCTTTACAAAATATCTCAAGCTCTGTCAGATTGGATGGAGAGCGTCTGTGAACAGCAAATTTCAGGTCTTGCCACAGATTCTCAATTGGATTTAGGTCTGGACTTTGACTGGGCTTTTTTGTATAACACATGAATATGCTTTGATCTAAACCATCCCATTGTATCTCTGGCTGTATATTTAGGGTCCTTGTCCTGCTGGAAGGTGAAGCTCCGCCCCAGTCTCAAGTCTTTTGCAGACTCTAACAGGTTTTCTTCTAAGATTGCCCTGTATTTGGCTCCATCCATCTTCCCATCAACTCTGACCAGCTTCCCTGTCCCTGCTGAAGAAAAGCATCCCCAAAACATGATGCTGCCACCACCATGTTTCACGGTGTGGATGGTGTGTTCAGGGTGATGTACAGTGTGAGTTTTCTGCCACACAGTGTTTTGCTTTTAGGCCAAAAATTTCAATTTTGGTCTCATCTGACCAGAGCACCTTCTTCCACATGTTTGCTGTGTCCCCCACATGGCTTCTCACAAACTGCAAACAGGTCTTCTTATGGTTTTCTTTCAACAAAGACTTTCTTCTAGTCACTCTTCCATAAAGGCCAGATTTGTGGAGATCACGACTAATAGTTGTCCTGTGGACAGATTATCCATCCTGAGCTGTGGATCTCTGCAGCTCCTCCAGAGTTACCATGGACCTCCTTGCCCAGCCTGTCAGTTTAGGTGGACGGCCATGTCTTGGTAGATTTGCAATTGTGCCATACTCTTTCCATTTTTGGATGATGGATTGAACTGTGCTTTGTGAGATGTTCAAAGCTTGGAATATTTTTTTTTTAAAACCTAACCCTACTTTAAACTTCTCCACAACTTTATCCCTGACCTGTCTGGTGTGCTCCTTGGCCTTCATGATGCTGTTTGTTCACAAAGGTTCTCTAACAAACCTCTGAGGGCTTCACAGAACAGCTGTATTTATACTGAGATTAAATTACACACAGGTGGACTCTACTAATGAGGTGACTTCTAAAGGCAATTGGTTCCACGAGATTTTAGTTATGGGATATCAGAGTAAAGGGGGCTGAATACAAATGCAACCCACACTTTTCACATATTTATATTGAAAAAAAAAAATGAAAACCATTTGTCATTTTCCTTCCATTTCACAATTATGTGCCACTTTGTGTTGGTCTATCACATAAAATCCCAATAAAATATATTTACGTTTTTGGTTGTATCATGACAAAATGTGGAAAATTTCAAGGGGTATGAATAGTTTTTCAAGGCACTGTAGATGGCTTCTGCATTTTTCACCTATAGCAGTACCCTTTCCCATACCCTACCGGTACTCAGTTATCCCTAGGACTTACACACAATGCTATAGTGCCTGGTCACCACGCCGGGGCAGGTGCAAACTGAGCAAAGCAAATAGATCCTTGCGGTTGGCAGACAGGCAAAGTGGTTCAATGACAGCCCGGGTACAAGTCAGGCAAGGTTCAGAATAGTCAGGGGCAATCCGTAGTCAAAAGACAGGCAGAGTTCAGAGAATAGTCTGATATCCAATCTGAGGTCATCGACAAGGGAATCCAAACAGCAGAGCAGGACAGATAAACAGGCAGCTTTAGCACATGTAATGAGCGATATCCCATGCGCGATCAAGGTAAAGAGCCAATGAAAATGGCTCTATACAAAGTGACTGGCTGTGTCCAGACACAGCCCGTTACATGTGATGTCCTTGTACACATTGCTTGTGCACCCCCAGGGGTGCGCAGCACGGAGATTTGGGATGAGGTGTGTTCTTTGGACACAGCCCATCCATGATTAGGGTAAAGAGCCAATAAAATTGGCCAACCACAGCTGGTCATAAATGTCAACAAACCACGATAACTCGCTGTTACCGGGTTCTCCTCCTCACACACCGATCTAGTGTGAGGAGGAGATTGTGGTAACAATGAGTTACCATTTGCAGCGTAATGTACTATCTCCAGATTGCCCCAGTAATAAAGAGTGCCTGCCTGTGAGCCCATCAGAGTGCCTGTATACCTTTCTGCAGCCCATCAGAGTACCTGTCTCCAGCCCATCAGAGTACCTGAGTACCTGTCTCCAGCCCATCAGAGTACCTGAGTACCTGTCTCCAGCCCATCAGAGTACCTGAGTACCTGTCTCCAGCCCATCAGAGTACCTGAGTACCTGTCTCCAGCCCATTAGAGTACCTGAGTACCTGTCTCCAGCCCATTAGAGTACCTGAGTACCTGTCTTCAGCCCATCAGAGTACCTGAGTACTTGTCTCCAGCCCATCAGAGTACCTGTCTCCAGCCCATCAGAGTACCTGAGTACCTGTCTCCAGCCCATCAGAGTACCTGAGTACCTATCAGCCCATCAGAGTACCTGAGTACCTGTCTCCAGCCCATGAGAGTACCTGAGTATCTGTCTCCAGCCCATCAGAGTACCTGAGTACCTGTCTCCAGCCCATGAGAGTACCTGAGTACCTGTCTCCAGCCCATGAGAGTAAGTGAGTACCTGTCTCCAGCCCGTCAGAGTACCTGAGTACCTGTCTCCAGCCCATCAGAGTACCTGAGTACCTGTCTCCAGCCCATCAGAGTACCTGAGTACCTGTCTCCAGCCCATGAGGGTACCTGAGTACCTGTCTGCAGCCCATGAGAGTACCTGAGTACCTGTCTCCAGCCCATGAGAGTACCTGAGTACCTGTCTCCAGCCCATGAGAGTAAGTGAGTACCTATCTCCAGCCCGTCAGAGTACCTGAGTACCTGTCTTCAGCCCAGAGTACCTGAGTACCTGTCTCCAGCCCATCAGAGTACCTGAGTACCTGTCACCAGCCCATGAGAGTACCTGAGTACCTGTCTCCAACCCATCAGAGTACCTGAGTACCTATCTCCAGCCCATCAAAGTACCTGAGTACCTGTCTCCAGCCCATGAGAGTACCTGAGTACCTGTCTCCAGCCCATCAGAGTACCTGAGTACCTGTCTCCAGCCCATCAGAGTACCTGAGTACCTGTCTCCAGCCCATGAGAGTACCTGAGTACCTGTCTCCAGCCCATCAGAGTACCTGAGTACTTGTCTCCAGCCCATCAGAGTACCTGAGTACCTGTCTCCAGCCCATGAGGGTACCTGAGTACCTGTCTCCAGCCCATGAGGGTACCTGAGTACCTGTCTGCAGCCCATGAGAGTACCTGAGTACCTGTCTCCAGCCCATGAGAGTACCTGAGTACCTGTCTCCAGCCCATGAGAGTAAGTGAGTACCTATCTCCAGCCCGTCAGAGTACCTGAGTACCTGTCTTCAGCCCAGAGTACCTGAGTACCTATCTCCAGCCCATCAGAGTACCTGAGTACCTGTCTCCAGCCCATGAGAGTACCTGAGTACCTGTCTCCAGCCCATCAGAGTACCTGAGTACCTGTCTCCAGCCCATCAAAGTACCTGAGTACCTGTCTCCAGCCCATGAGAGTACCTGAGTACCTGTCTCCAGCCCATCAGAGTACCTGAGTACCTGTCTCCAGCCCATCAGAGTACCTGAGTACCTGTCTTCAGCCCAGAGTACCTGAGCACCTATCTGCAAACCATCAGAATGCCCGAGTACCTGTGTCCAGCCCATCAGAGTACCTATCTGCAGCCCATCAGAATTCCAGAGTACCTATCTCCAGCCCATGCCTCATGGAATATATGTTGGACGTTTGCTTTCCAAAATGGGGTCATTTTGTGGGCGCTTCCATTGTCCTGGTGCTTGTTTGGGTACAGTGTTGCATGACTGAGTAATTGTCATTGTAAGCGTAGGAGTGCTGAAAGCTGAAACTTGGTCTGGGCAGGAAGGGGGTTAAAGTGTTGAAGTGTTTAAAACAAAAAAATAAAAAATAAATAATACAAGGGGTATTTAAAAGGTTTCTGCACTGTTATATATACAGTATTTACTGTAATAGAGTTCAGAAACTATGGAAACTTTTTGAAGAACCCTCGTAAATATCATCTCAGTGACATATACTGTATCTCAGATGTTTTTCCCATATAATAATGTTAAACAATGTGCACTAGTCCACAGTTATTATGGTTGTTATAACACATTTCGTGTTTCAGTGGTTGACCCCAGGTGCCAATCCAACACACGCTCCTCAGAAGTGTTCAGTGCAATGGTCCATTAAAAGGACGTGCCCAACACAAAATGAGAACCCAACCAGAGCCACTGACCCTTTAACTATTAATGGGTCAGATAACACTTATTAGTAATACAGCTATTCCTTTTCTTCTGGAAGACATTCAGCATATATCTCTCAATAAGATGTTAGACCACAGACCGAGGAACAATAAAGAATAGAGCCATCATTGTGCAACTTGCATATTTATTAAAACTTGCTCACCAACAGTACACTTTCCTAACAAGAAACCCAATAGGATTCACATTAAATAGTTACTTATCAAAATTTGATGGTAAAGGTGGCTACCATTACCTTAAATTTTGTGATCTAATCTTTAAATCTAAAATTTCTGAGAGGTATCAAAATGGAATAAATGTACGTTTCACATCTTTTAACATTAACAGGTTTGTCGGAGAAATTTCTGAATTTATCAAGATAAAATCAGAGGACAATGAGGACGAGGAGGAGGAATTTTCCAACCATTTCCCCATCTTTATCTGGGCTGTGAGAGACTTTCATCTGGAACTTACGCTTGATGGGCAACCGATCTCAGAAGATGAGTACCTGGAGAATGCTTTAAAGCTTAATCGTATGTACCATGGCTTTTTTTTCACTTCAGCAGAATATCTGGAGTTATTGTACTGTAACCATTACAGAAAATACAGGATTTTTTTTCTTTAACTGCCAATTGTGGCACTGTCTCTGTTTGTCCGTGAGGGAAAATCCCAAAATCTGTCACCTGAAAACATAAAGTGTTAGTAAACCCACAACAGTAAAATCAGTCTTTATATACAGTGAAGCATGCTTGTCATACTCACTGTGGAACCTAAGGGGTTAATCCTCTGCATTGTGTAAAAAGGCTGCTTGATCCTGTCTTCTCTGATCCTTGCCATCTTCCATTGTCCCCAATCCATCTCCTCATAGAACAGAGCCTTGGGGACACTCTGCACATGCTCAGATTGGTGCGTATTGCTAGAGAGCTTTTTTTTTTTTGAGAGAGTGCATGTGATTAACACAGGGTCAATCAGCACTGTCCAGAAAGAGGGTCAGGGGTCATGCAGCCTCACAGGATAATCAGAAGAGAATAAAAATTCCTCCTACAAGCTTTAACCAGTGCTCGGCCTGACACTGATAGAAGTCACAAGACAGCTATATACTGCCGGTGAGAAAAGGTATTTAGCAGTTTATATTTACTAAAACTATTGCATTTCCATGTTCTGTGTACTGTGGGTGACCAGATATAATGAATGCAGAGTCCTGGGTTTAGTAACACTTTAACCACTTCAGGCACCCCCCCCCCTTTCCGCCCAGGACAATTTTAAAGTGGAGTTCCACCCAAAAGTGGAACTTCCACTCATCGGATTCCTCCCCCCCTCCGGTGTCACAGTTGGCACCTTTCAGGGGGGAGGGGGGTACAGATACCTGTATATTACAGGTATCTGTACCCACTTCCGGCATAGATAACAGAATCTGCGGTTATTTACGCCACTTCCTGTTTCCCCCCTGCTGTCTGCTGGGAAACACACAGGTCCCAGAGACAGCAGGGACCAGCCGTATTGCGCTGCGCGACTCGCGCATGCGCAGCAGGGAACCGGGAAGTGAAGCCGCACGGCTTCACTTCCTGATTCCCTTACCGAAGATGGAGGCGGCAGCACCCGAGGACCGAGAGACGGTTCGACCTTGGGTGCCGACATCGCGGGCGCCCTGGACAGGTAAGTGTCCATGTTTTAAGAGTCAGCATTAGTCAGTATTTGTAGCTGCTGACTTTAAAAAAAAAAATTCGGCGGAGCTCCGCTTTAAGCATTTAGTGCTGTCGCACTTTGAATGACAATTGCGCAGTCATGCAACACTGCACCCGAACAAAAATTTTATCATTTTCTTCCTTTTGGTGGTATTTGATCACCTCTGGGGTTTTTGTTTTTTGCTAAACAAACTAAAAAAAAACAACATTTTTGAAAAAAAAAGATTATTGTTTCTTTTGTTTTCTCCTTCACTGATGAGCCGCCACTGATGGGCACTAATAAGTTGGAACTGATAAGGTGACACTGATGGGCACTGATGAGGAGACACTGATATGTAGAACTGATGGGCACTGATAGGTGGCACTGATGGGCACTGACAGGAAGCACTGATGGGCACTGACAAGTGGCTGTGATGGGCACTGACACGTGGCTGTGATGGGCACTAACAGGTAGCACTGTTTGGCACTGATAGGCAGTACTGATTGGCACTGACAGGTGGCACTGATGGACAGCACTGATGATGAGGTACTGACAGGTGTTATTGTAGGGCACAGATTGGCACTGTGATAAGCACTGATTGGCACTGTGGTGGGCACTGATTGGCACTGATATGGGCACTGATTGGCACTGTGATGGGCACCTACAGCCGTTTCTGATGGGGCACTGACTAGCAGCTGATGGGCACCTTTTTGATTATGAGCACAGACCCCCCCTCTGACAGGGATAGCTGCCGATCGGCTCTCCCTGTCAGCACGAACTGAGGAAAGCCATTTACCAGCACTTCCTGGTTCAGGCGATGATCAGCTGTGATTGGTCACAGCTGATCACGTAGTAAGGAGCCTCCATCAGAGGCTCCACACCACAATCAGAGATGCAGTGTGTCATATGACGCCCAGTCAGAATAACTGAACCACCGCCCAGGAGTTAATCTGCTATAGGCCGGGCGGGAAGTTAAAGAAGAAACCTTCCAATATGGACACCGTATTGTAAATGATTTCCTTTACTTTACAGAAAATCGCTCCCACTTCCTGTCTTCCATTCTGGAGATAAGACGTGAAGGGGGAAAATCTCTCCATTGCTCAAAAATAAACCAAACAAAATGGGTAAGATCTCCCCCCACCAGGTGGTCATTGGTCCTGGAAGAGGCAAGCCATGATCTGTTGGGTCAAGCTGATCATCAGCGGGTGCATGTTTTAGGTAATAGTTAGTCCTGGCAGAGTTGGGAATGGTTCATCTATGGGGGATGTGGAGAAAGGTCACACAAATTGCTGTTTTGGGGTGTGTTGAATGGGTATGTTCAGAAATATGTTGGGAAAATAAGTGGGATTACAGAAACTTGTCAGTAGACATGCCAAGGTTATACAAAACAACGAGAAAGACAGCTCTGCTGAAGAGAGAAAGAGACCACCTTGCCAGAAAGACTGACCTGTTTAAGAGATTGCCATATTAGAGAGACTCAGAAAATGTCTCCTGGTCATTGAATGTGATAACTGTTACCAAGAAGTGTCAGCAATGTTTAAATTTCCTAAGACTTCCCAGGAAAAATGGCCTAGGGAAAAACATCCTGGAGTCCTTCTATCGCTCCTCCATTGAGAGTGTGCTGACTTACTGCATTTTAGCTTGGTATTCAAACTGCACACTAGCAGAAAAAGCTTCCCTTCAGAGAATAATAAATGCTGCACAGAAGGTTGTGGGCTGCAGATTAGCTTCTTTAAACAAAATGTACAAGTCCCGTTGTGTCAGCAGGGCAGGCAAAATAGTGAGTGACTCGTCCCACCCTGGAAACTATCTTTTTGAACTCCTGCCATCTGGCAGGAAGTTCAGAATCATAAATGTGAGGACAAACAGATCCAAGGAAAGTTTCTTTCCAAGAACTATCAAGGCCGTAAATGGTAATTTGGAATATTAGTATTTAATTGTAGGTGATTTGGCTTTGCTGCTGTTACTGGGGTTCCTTTTAGGCTTTTTACATGGGGGGCATAATTGTCTATATGTGTGTATGTTGAGGTTGTTATATATTTACACATGTGTGGAGCTTATATACCGTATATACTTGAGTATAAGCTGACCCGAATATAAGCTGAGGCACCTAATTTTACCACAAAAAACTGGGAAAACGTATTGACTAGAGTATAAGCCTAGGGTGGGAAATGCAGCAGCTACTGTAAGTGGAAAAGAGGGTCAACAATGCCCATCTGCAGCCTCACTGTGCCATCTTCATGTCCCACTGTGCTATCTGCATGCCCCACTGTGCCATCTCCATGCCCCACTGTGCTATCTCCATGCCCCACTGTATGATCTGCATGCCCCACTGTCATCTGCATGCCCCACTGTGCGATCTGCATGCTCCACTGTCATCTGCATGCTCCACGGTCATCTACATGCCCCACTGTGCGATCTGCATGCCCCACTGTCATCTGCATGCCCCACTGTGCGATCTGCATGCCCCACTGTCATCTGCATGCCCCACTGTGCGATCTGCATGCCCCACTGTCATCTGCATGCCCATAGGCATGCACACAGGGTGTGCTGGGTGTGCCTGGGCACACCCTAATCACCCTGTGTGCATGTGTCTGTATGCCAGCAGGGAGATGGGAAAGATCTTCCTCTTACCGGTTCCACCATAAGAGAAGCGCTTACACACTTCTCTTTCACTGTGCTGGCAGGGAGATCAGTGCTGGGTCCATATTTCTGTAAACACACGCACATGTGTGTTGGAGCTTTGGGGTGCACACACTAATGCAATAGCCTGCGCACAGCTATGTGCATGCCCCACGGTCATCTGCATGCTCCACTGTGTCCATCTGCAGCCACATGTACCTGATCTTCTGATCTCCCAGCGCTGTGACATGCAGTCTAGTTGGCAGCCGTGCAGTGAAAGCCCCGCCTCCACCTCGTCCTCGTCCGTGACGGAACACTGATTCATTTTCCCAGCAGTGAATCAGTGTTCCACCTATCACGGACGAGGATGAGGAGAAGACGGAGCTTTGTTACACTGGACGGCCGCCGACTAGACTGCATGCCACAGTGCTGGGAGATCAGACGCATGAGGCTGCAGATGGGCACAGTGACTCGAGTATAAGCCGAGGGGACTTTTTCAGCACAAACAAATGTGCTGAAAAACTCGGCTTATACTTGAGTATATACGGTACAATTTCATTGTAATGTGCGTTGCAATAACAAGAAAGTATTTATCTGATCTTATCTATTGTATAATGCCACTTTCACATGGGGCACGTTTGTTTAGACGGACTCCACTTGATCAATGGGGGATGGATCCATAGATCCCCCCTGAGCAGGTGGATGACAGATCCATCTCCACTCACTGTGCTGAGATGGACCTGTCAGAGCACCACTCTCCTCTATGGGGAGAGCGGATGAAAACAGACAATTTTTCCATTTTCATCCGTTCCCATCCGATCCGCCAGGTGGATGCAAAATAGGATCACCATCCGTCTGGATTTGGCGGACCTGACATTGGACCACACGTCCACACAGACTGATACTGATCGGACCACACGTCCACACAGACTGATACTGATTGGACCACACGTCCACACAGACTGATACTGATTGGACCACACATCCACACAGACAGCTTTCAGGTGGCACAGAACAATGATCACCTGACTCCACACGAATATATAGGCTCTCCCAGCAGGCCAAGGGATTCATGAAAACCCCTGCCCATTAACTGGCATACCCCATATACCCATAACCTGACATTGCGTTGCCCTTCTCATATCTAGTACCACCAAGTACCCGGCCACCTAGTGGTAGAAGAGAAAAGTACAACAAGGCCAAACTTAGGAAGAAATCAATAGATCCCTATCAATCAACCAGGATAACTACTCCTGGCAAGTAAATTTGTGAGGTGCAACCCTTCCTAAACTCCAGGGTGCTACATCGGTATTATAAGTGTATAAAACAGCGCTAATAAATGAAAATCAGTGTTGTGAAAACATAAATAAAATTAAACATAACTCAATAAACATAATAATATCTAACTTATAAAGTGGGAAAGTGAGTGAAAAAATATCACTAGGGGGCAGGAGGCGGAGCCTAGCGGAGCAGACATGCATTGTTAGAGCTCCACACCGCTGAGGAGAGAAGAGAAGGACAAAGCGGAGCCTGCAGGCTCAAAAGGTATCCATTTGAACCTTTTTGCCCCAGGGAACAAACTGTGAAAGTTTGGGCAGGAAATATGGTACTGGGAGGAAACCGTGGCAGAAATAAAAATCACCTCACAAAGAGCTCACAGACACTCACTGCAGCTGAAGCAGCTCCAGTCACCTCACAATATACAGCATCAGGGCGCACTCACAGACAGAAAATGTCACAGCAAGACTCTCCATTTGAGTCAGATACAGAACAAATCCTCTCACAAACTTCTCCACAAGCCTCCTCAGTATCCCCAGAAATATTATTACAATTTGAAAAGATGCTTCATAAGGCTTTAAAACAAACCTCAGACCAAATAACAAAAAGCCTAACCAAAGAAATAAGAGAGCTGGGAAACCGCACCACAGCCTTAGAAATAAAAATGGATGAAATTGAAATTACAACCCAAGAAAATATAACAGAATTGGAACAATTAAAAAAAGAGAATTTAATACTTCAAACTAAGCTCGAAGATTACGAAAATAGAGCCAGACGTTCAAACTTGCGCATAAGGGGAATACCTGAAACTATGACAGACCTGCAATCTACTATTACTGCTCTATTACAAGAACTAAAGCCAGATATCCCTATTGAACGTTTAGAACTGGACAGAGTACACAGAGCCCTCACAGCCAAAAAGAAAGATGGACCCCCACGTGATATAATCACAAAATTTCATTATTACAGAACGAAAGAACAAATACTAATTGCTGCAAGAGAAAAAAAGGAACTTAATTTTCAAGGACACAATTATCAAATTTTTGCTGACCTATCCCAACTTACTATTACTAAAAGACGATCCATGAAACCCCAACTAATGGAACTGCAACGCCACAACATTATGTATCAATGGGGCTTCCCCTTTTCAGTCAGATTTAACTACCAAGGTACAATTTACAGAAGCAGATCAGCAGATGAACTACAACAAACCCTTTTAAAATTAAATCTGACAGAACCCACAAGCAGCAACTCTCCCACACGCAGAAGAATGGCATCATCTTCACCTTCAGGCAGCACCCAGAAAATTTCAGAACAAAATGGGAATCATCATTCTCACAAAAGAGGCCGTCATGGACCAAGAAGATTCAATGGACTGACATCCTAATTCCTGATATCTCTTCATTTATTATACTAAGAGATGGTTCTCTATAAAAAACCTATATTTATAACTGAATGTAACTGCATTCTGATAGTCACACACTGTGTGGGATCGTTACATTCCAGTTATATTTCTTATTACTTCTGATTCATATAGCCTTAGAATATATAAGTGAAATAAGGAAATTCTTGTTCAGTTATGTATTATCAGGTAATAACAATAGATTTATTACTTTTTAGGACAAATATGTTCAATAATCCAGAAGTAATGGAAGCTTTTTCTTTCTTTTCTTAAAACAAATATATTATTATCTAACTAGTTCCTAGAATTATGTTTTTGTTTATTCTAATCTGAAGCAATACAACCTCAATTTTATGAGTTAACATATCTAAAAAGTTACATATGAATAAAATATGTAATTGTTTACTCTTAAATGGTTAAAATCCCAAAATAATTCAAACTATCTTCATCAATACCAAAGTTATTAACAGTACCTTTCTAACTGAATTATTTAGCCTAGGGCAAGACTAACCATATACAACCACCCTGGAATAAATAATTTCAACAAAAACTATATTCTGCACTCCAATTAATGAAACATCATTTTGATGTCTTTTGACATAGCACTTCTCTCCTGTAAGCGGAAGATCCGTGTACCCCCATTAGCCCTCCTCATTCTCCCAACCATATTATGTGGGAGTGTGACGAAGGCACTTATTCCCCTGAGAGAGATATTTACTCTCTTTCACGGGTAAATTGTGATTACTTGCAAAAAATAATTTATACAATGTATCATTTAATCTCATATGTTTTTTGTTTACTCTTTACTCCAGAATTCACTGGTTTCTTTTCTATCTATTCATCTCTTCAGTCCACACAGGTTGATCTGCGCAGTCAGCTCTGCATAACAAAAAGTAAGTCAAAACTATTTGATCTATTGCCATGGCACCACTGAATATACTTTCCCTGAATGTTCAGGGAATAAATGTCCCTCAAAAAAGGACCAAAGCCTTCCGTACTTTCCATAACAAGAAGGCTCACATAGTATGCCTCCAAGAAACACACTTCACCAAAGATTCTACTCCAAAATATATTTCTCCTTTTTATCAACAAATTTACACGGCTTCTGCCTGTACCAAGCAAAAGGGAACTCTAATTGCATTTCACCGATCCACACCATTCACCTTATCATCAGAAATTAAAGACCCAGAAGGTAGATACCTGATACTCATGGGTTATATAATGGATACAGCAATCACGGTGATTTCCTACTACGCTCCTAACAAACAACCTACACCATTCCTCTCACATATATTACAAGTGATTAATACACATAAAATAGGAACAGTGATAATGTGCGGGGATTCGAACCAGGTCCTCCTCCCATTTCTAGATAAATCACCTTTTACACCATCCAAAATAACCTCTAGATTACCTTTTTCTCAACTTCTTTCCAAATACAATCTGGTAGATTCATGGAGAGAAAGTAACCCAATGAAAAAGAAATTCACTTATTTCTCGCACCCTCATCAAACCTTCACCAGAATAGATCATATTTTTCTAACAATAGGAATGATACCAGAAATTATTGCATCAGATATAATTCCGATTCCGTGGTCTGACCATAATGCAGTATACACTACTATAGCCTCAGCCATACCAAAAGCGCATGACCCAACGTGGTACTTACCGGACATAATGCTCAAACACCCACTACATCAGATGGCCATTGAACAAGCTTTAAAGGAATACATATCAATTAATAATACAACAGACATCTCCCCAATAACACTGTGGGAAGCTCATAAGCCTGTCTTGCGTGGTTCAATACAAAGACAAATGGCACTATTTAAACGGGAACGCAAAAATCTAGCAAAAAAACTAGAACTCAATTTTAATGCAGCCTACATATCATTTCAAATCCAAACCTTCTGGAAGGAAGTTTTCGTGATTGCATCTAAAATATTTAAAAAGATAATACAACCAGATCCATATTTAACTTTACTTAATCTAAAACCGGAATGGTTAACACTCTCTCAATTCAAACTTATGATCCAACTAATAACGGCTGCAAAACAAACAGTGGCCAAGGCATGGAAATCTCCTACATTGGTACTAGCAGAAACAATTCACAGAATGAATAATACAATGTCCCATGCTAAGATGGTAACCATCGATCAAAATCAAATTCCAAAATTTGAAAAACTTTGGCACCCTTGGATAAAACAACAGTTCCTGTCAAATTTCAATGACTCTGTCCTGTTGCCATGGTAACAGATTAAATGACTTACAGAGACACCCATTCTAAGGCTTCAAAGAGAACTAAAAAGAATAATAAACTGACGAGCGGGACAACCTTGTGGACCATACCTCTACCTTTCAACCCTTTTTCTTCTTTCTCTTTCCTTTTCTCCACCTTACGATTAAAGCTCATTATCAGAATTTATTTGACCTATATACACTCTACTTGTAAACAATATGTATAGTAGGTATAAATCATTTAAATACCTACAAAAGTAACTAAGGAAATGATATATATCTTTAATTTAGGTTTACGTGAACCCAATGTTTAATATTTGAAATTTCATGATATTTACCTATATAAACCCTACTGTAAAACAGTGAGCTTACTTTATAGATCCTTGTAAACTTACTTTATGTATCTTTATAACATTGTATACTCAATAAACTTCTTTTGACAAGGAAAAAATATCACTAAATAAACCAAAAGTCCATCAAAGCCCATAGAGAAAGGCGCTGGGTAAAAAATATATGTATGTATATGTATATATATTTATGTAATATATGTATATGTATGTATGTTTCTCATTGAGGGAGAAAACTTTTTTATAACAGAAATGAAGGAAAACTTTTTTTTTCCAAAATCTTCTGTCTTTTTTCATTTGTTTAACAAAAAATAAAAAACCCAGTGATGATTAAACGCCATCAAAAGAAAGCTCTATTTGTCTAAAAAAAATGGTAAACATTGTTTTTGTACAGCATTGCATGACCGCGCAATTGTCATTCAAAGTGTGAGAGTGTGCCCGGTATTGAAGTGGTTAATATTGGTTAAATTCTTCCAAATTCCAACATGTAGGGCCCTTTTAGTCCTACCCACATACTGCAGGTGGCACGGGCACTCTAAGAGATTGACAACATTTTTAATGGAACAGGTAACAAACTGATTAATTTTATTCACTTTTTGGGTAACAGGGGACTGAAAAGACTTTGTTCTAACAGGATGAAAGACACAACACCTACAGACCAGGCATTTCCTACATGGGGAAAAAACCCTTAGAGCCCTTCTACACGGGGGTGGGCGGGCATCAGTGGTAAAGCGGTGCTATATTTAGCGCCGCTTTATCGTCGTTTAAGCAGTGCTTTTCGCCGCTAGCGGGGGTTAGAGCCGCCCACAAAGCGCCGCAGCAGCGGCGGTTTGCCGGCGGTTTGGTGGCACTGCCCCATTGTTTTCAATGGACAGGGGCGTTTTAGGAGCGGTGTATACACACCGCTCCTATAGCGCTGCAAAGATGTGGCTTGCAGGACTTTTTTTACCGTCCTACAAGCGCACCGCTCCAGTGTGAAAGCACTCAGGCTTCCACACTGGAGAGACAGGAGAGGCACTTTACAGGTGCTATTTTTAGCGCTGTAGTGCCTGTAAAGCGCCTCAGTGTGAAAGGGGTCTTAAAGATTACTAAAAAAAGTGGGTCGTTCTGGATGTTCAATAACATTATGAACAACCAAATTCTTTTAAGTCTGGGTTTTTTAAAAATTACTTTAGGTTTGTCAGGTAAAATATGTCTCAACACTCTATCATCATCCTGTGGTTTAACCTCTTGCTTACTGGGCACATTCACCCCCTTCCTGCCCAGGCCAACTTTCAGCTTTCAGCACTGTCACACTTTGAATGACAATTGAGTGGTCATGCAACACTGTACCCAAATTATATTTTTATAATTTTTTTCACACAAATAGAGCTTTCTTTTGGTGGTATTTAATCACCACTGGGTTTCTTCTTTTTTTTCGAAAAAAAACAAAAAAAATTCTGAAAATTTTGAAAAAACAAAACAGTTTTATGGTTTGTTATAAAATTTTGCAAACAGGTAATTTTTCTCCTTCATTGATGTGCGCTGATGATGCTGCACTGATGGACACTGATAGGTGGCATTGGCGGGCACTGATGAGGTGGCACTGGTGGGCACTGAGAGGTGGCACTGATGGGTGGCACTGAAGGGCATTGATAGGTAACACTGAAGGGCACTGATGGGTGGCACCGATGGGCACTGCTAGGTGACACTGATAGGCAGCACTGATAGGTGGCACTTATGATGAGGCACTGATTGACAGCACAGGTAGGCATTGATAGGTGACACAGGTGGGCATTAATAGGTGGCACAGGTTGGCACTGGTAGGTGGCAGTGATTGGTGACATTGCTATGCACTGGCAGGTAGCACTGGTGGGCACTGCCAGGCGGCACTAGTGGGCACAGATAATCTGGTGATGTCTCACTCTCTTGAAGACCGATGTCCCTCTGACACAAGCCGGTGATCAGCTTTTGTTTTTCTGCTCACACTGTCAACCCAAGCAAAAAAAAGATGATTACTGATCTTTTGTTTACATCACGTAATCAGCTGTCATTGGCTGACAGCTGATCACGTGGTAAGGAGCGGGGACTCCAATCTGTGATCAGCCGAGTCCCATTGATTCAGTGATCACAGAGCGCGCCGCACGCACCCTGCAGGCAGCTCATGCACGGGAGGACATCTTTTGACGGCCTCCCAGCAAATAAGGTCCGCGCTGTAGCCATCATTTGGCTATAGCACGAGCGCGAATTGGTTAATATCTTTATGAGAGAGACTTGGGGCATTGACAGCTGAATGATCAAGCGGTCTGGAGCCAGCCATCCATGCATCCATCGATCCATTCATATGGGATCCTGTTTCATCTAAATGCTGTTTTAGACCTCATATAATATGAGGTCTAAACTACAGGTAAGCGTCTTTCCTTTTCACATGGTGGTTGGTGCACTTTGGGTTCATCAAGATTTTGACAGTGGATTTCTTATAACCAACACTTTTTAAAGTTTGTTTTTCCACTTTTCAGCTTGCTTAGCATGGGATATACTTATATACACACAAACACACATTGCATGCATTGCCGTGTTACAGTGCCATTATTTTGAATGGCACCCCAATGCACTAAGGCAGGGGTCTCCAAACATTTTAAGAAAAGAGCCAGTTTACTGTCCCTTAGACTTTAGAGGGGCCGGACTTTGGCCAGTGGGAGAAGAAAATATCCTTGCATCAGTAACAATGCCCCATCATCATTAGTGTCTGTGGCAGCAATAGTACCCAATAGTATAGTGGGAAAAATAGTGTTCTATCGTTGGTGTCAGTGGGGGGAAAAGTGGCCCATTTTTGGTGTCAGTGGTAGGAATTATACCCCATTGTTAATGTCATTAGGAGGAATAGTGTCCCAAGAGCCGTATAAAGGCAAGCCAAGGTCCGCAGATTGGAGACCAAAGCACTAAGGCAAAGCACAGCAAGACACCATATTGTTGTGTTGCGTATTGTATTACAGAATGTGAGACACTTTTTGGGACCTTTTGGTACATCGGGGGCCCATTATTTTTAATGGGCTGCCTTAATGCAATGAACAATTACGCACAATGAAAATATAAATGGTTCCTAAGAATATTCTTACTAATGTACGCAAGTTTAAATAATATTAACACTTACCCATGACCCTAAAGACTTAAATAACTGCCCTTTCTACATTTTTTCTATACTCTACAAACAGCTGAAAAGACAACAAAGGACAAGGACTATAACAGACTGAGAAAGCGCATTCAGATGTATTTTAAAACTCGTAAATGCTTTACCTTTGGGTTTCCTGCTACGGATTTCGAGGGTCTTAAGAATCTGGAAAAGGCTTCGGCACTGAGTGAGAATTTTGTGGCTCAGTGCCAGAAATTTTGCAACTACATTTTCCAACAAGTTGGTGCGAAGAGTGTCGGGGACATGCTAGCGGTCACAGGACACCGTGAGTTAATTAAGTTGTTTTAATAGTACTCAACATTTGTTGTGTTTCTACAGAGATGCTTTTTTCAAGTGCAAGCTGCTTTTTTGGCAGGTTAAAGGCCCCTTTCACACGGGCGGTCCTATCAGCGGACTCCGCTTTGCTCAGTGAAGGATCATTCTAGTGATCCTCTCTGAGCAGGCAGATGACGGGTCCATCTCCCCTATGGGAAAATCGGGTGAAAACTCAACGCCCCTTGAAGTCCTCACTGACAAGCGGCAGAGCCTAGGACTGTCCTCACTGACAAGCGGCAGAGGCTAGGGCTGTCCTCACTGACAAGCGGCAGAGGCTAGGGCTGTCCAACAGCTCCAGTGACCATTTTCAAGATACTATCTCCTACAATGAAAACAGGCAATGCATTCCACCTTGGGTTTAGCCTTTACGCATGTGGTGGATGGGCAAATGTTAATCTTTTTGGATGTGGAACTCATCCATGGAGGAAACAGGATTATTGATAAAACCCATTTCAAGCCCCTTGGTGGTAATTCTTATCTCCACTACAAGAGTTGCCATCACCCATTACGGAAAATACATTTACTGAAAGGACAGTTTTGAACGATAGAAAATAACTGTAGCAACAAATTGGATTATATTAACAAAAGCAACATCCTAATAAACCACTCCAGTGAGCTGATCAATGAAGCATTTGATTATTAAATTATTTTAGGGAATCCCTGCCAGATGGAAGTGTTAGAAACACAGACAGGAAGAGAGAATCCAAAGTTTGGTTCATTACGCAGTACAACAGTAATCTTAGGTCCATCAGAAGGGCTGCTCAAAGGAAACGGTTTAGTTTGCTTCAGGACCATAAACTTGGACCTACAGTATACTACCAAAACAAGCCAATATACAGTCATTTTCAAGAAACCAGACATATTAAGAATATAACCGTTCCAAGTAAGTTAGTGGGACATGCCTGATGTAATAAGGAACATTCCCTGTTTAACATTAGAAAGGGCATTTTTACGTGCAAAAAGCCTAATGTGTTCATTCATACAGCATTGTCAAGGTTTCTTCATTGGCAGTGTGGGACAATTACTGTATATTCCATCAATCAATCAATTTATCACCTGCTCTAATGATCATGTAGTCTATGGTCTCATCCTTCCAGACGGCTTAATAAATATAGGCTGAACTAAAAGAAAAAGAAAAGGGGAACACCAGACTTATTGAATGTGGTTCCTTGACCATAATGTCCGTTGTTATTTCACTTTCACTTTCAATTGGAAATATATATTTGATAGGTTCATTTTTATGTTAATCAAGCTGTTCTTTTATATTTTAATAACATTTAAGAATTTAATAACATTTGTGAATTTATAGGATTACCCCAGACACTTTTTTATTTATTTATTGTGTCCAATAGGTTTTGTTTTATTTTTACTTTCGTTAATACGTTATTTAATAGTCAGTGTTCTTATCGTACATCACGGGACACAGAGCCATAGTAGTTACTATGTGGGTTATAGGCCACCTTCAGGTGATGGACACTGGCACACCCTAAATTAAAAAGTGCACTCCCTATGTAACCCCTCCCACTGGTGGGAGTACCTCGTTTTTTTTTGCCAGTGTCTAAGGTGTTGGTCACAAGTAAAGATGTGCTGTACTGAGCTCCACTGGAGCAATCCTTGCTGGGGCTAGCCATGCAGCCGGATCCATTCAAAGTGTCTTTTTTGGCCGAATTGAATGGTACCCAGGCCTCGTATCCGAAGAAACAAGGTCTTCCCTGTACCGCTTCTCTTTTAGAGAGCTGGACCCTGGGATCCAGTACTTTTTGATATTAAGGCCATCAAGTTATTACTGGCAGTGGTGCTATTACAGGTCCAGGATTGTGGGTTTCCTTGAGGATCCCCAGCTCCTGAAGGTGTAATGGAACCCACTGTGAAGGGTGAAGATTGGGTCTGTTGGTTTACCACAGAAAACCCTGCGGCGGGAAAGGTAAGTGGAGTTTTCTAAGAAATTTTTAACATTTTCTTATGAATGTCTCCTTTAACCTCCCTGGCGGTATTCCCGAGTGTGGCTCGGGGTTAAAATTCAGGACCATTAGCGGTAACCCCGAGCCACACTCGGGATTGCATCGCAGGATCCTGGTGCCTCCTTACTTACCTTGTCCCCGGGATCCTGCGATGTCCCCCGCAGTGTCCGAGGGCTGTGTCCTCCTCCGAAGCCTCTCCGTGCCAGGCTCCGTTCCCTGCGAGCGTCGCGACGCACGGGGGCGGAGCCTGGCGGCAAATTAAAAAAAATGTAAAAAGCATAACACATACAGTACTGTAATCTTACAGATTACAGTACTGTATGAAATCATTTCACATCCCATTTGTCCCCAGTGCTCTGGCCCATGCCCTGCATGCAGTTTTATATTGCATATACTGTTCTTTCTGCCTGGAAACTGGAGATTGTCCATAGCAACCAAAAAGTGTCCCTTTACGTCAAAAATGGCTTTAGACCAGCTAGAAAACAGCGATAGTAAATTAGAACACTTGCAGAATTGAGCAATAGTGAATCGTGTGGAAATTTATTTTATTACTATTTATTTTTATTTTTTTTAATTATTATTTTTTTTTTATTATATTATAATTTATGTTTTTGTGTTTCAAACTTTATCATACCCGGGATATCTACTAGACTCTTGTTTGGACAGATTTAAGTGTGTTATTGTTAAGAATTACAGACCTACAATATAAAACGCCAAATTTCCATGCAAAATAATTGTACCGCTTTCAGCACCTAAAATCAGAAAGAATCATACCGCCAGGGAGGTTAATTTAGTAAATACTGTCATGCCTCTGTGTCACCACTGGGGGCTGTATTGAGCATTCATGTCATGCTTCTCAGAGAGCCCACACTGTGTCTTGAAAGCTGCAGATGCTTCTTCCTCCGACCAAACAGCAGACCTCCGTTAAGTCTGGGAGAGTTCTCTCTCCCCACCAGATGCCTCTCTGCTGGTTTTATTCCCCTCTTCAGTGGAGAAAGAGCGCTGAAGATTTGAAAAAAAAATGGCACAAACGGCATGCTGCTTGGTGGCTTCCAGACAACCCCCTCACCATTTCTGCTTCCCTACCTTGACCTCATAGGATCAGGAGCCCACACTCACGTGGGAAAAGCTATTTTTAAAAAAGGAGGGGAAGGGCTGTAGGCGACGCGGTGGCGAGGCGTAGCGCGGCATTGGTGTCCTCCAACATTCAGCGCAGGAAGGTATGTTTTTAAAAAGGCACCATGTGTGTTGTTGCAAGCTGCGGAGGGACACAAGAGCAAAGGTAAAACAGATGTTTTGTTTGCATAAGACTTTGGTGACACAGGCATTTCTTTGACACATTTACTACTGCATCAGGTTGAGCATTAATAGCAGCGACAGAGCTGGACTATTGCTCAAGCAGTGGATGCATTCCTTCTGATAGTACTTCTGCTTTGTGCATTGGGCTATGCTCAGAAAGGGGTGAAAAATACCTCAAAAAGGGCTCTAAAAAGACTTTTATAAGTCACACGGAAGCCTAGATCCATCCCAGTAAAGATGGCATCCTCCCCTGAGAGTAATATGGCTGGTTAGAGTGAGCCATCAGGAGGGGCAAGTGTTGCAGCTGCTCTTAAACACTGCAGCCCCTGTGTAAATTACTAAGGAGTTTTTTCTTCAACCATTTTAAGTTTAAAGAAAAAGATTGATACTTAATCGCATCCCAGAGTGGGACTAAGTGTAGAAGGTCCCTGTCCATTGCTCAGGACCCTCTTACTGAGGAACATGGAGCAAGAGATGACAAATTTCTTTCAAAGGACCAGGAAGAGGCTAAATGTCTCCTCTTCCAAAGAACCTTATATGGAAGTGTCAGGTTCGCAGGAAAGGTTGTTGGTACAGTCTCTCACTGAATTGGTCCGCTCCACATTTTTACTGCCAGTAACGCAGTCAGCGGATGAGCCCATCTCTGGTTTGGGTTCCCTAAAGCCTCCCAATTCTGATTCATGTTTTTCCTATCCATTCTTGGCTAAAGAAGCTAATGTGTTCTGAGTAGGAGCACCCAGATGAACAGTTTTTTCCTCCGAAAAATTTTTCAATACTTTATTCTATGGAGGGGGAGTTTTATAATGGGGAATTCCAGCAATTGATGCTGCTATATCCTCTGTAAACATGACTTGTCCAGTAGGCAATGCTCATATGCTAAAGGATCCAACAGATAAGAAGTTGGAGTTCCTTAAAAAAAAAATATATATATAAAACTTTTTTGCTTGCAGGTTCAGTCAGAGCTGGCAGTGATCGGGGGATCTCGGTCCTTATAGGACCAGTTTATAGAGGTACTCAAAGTTATTCCTGATCAGCAGGACCAGGATTGGTCGGGATATCAGAAGCGTTGTGTTTTACAGTAGATGCTATGAAAGATTCTATTCTCCAAGCCTCACGGCTCATGCTAGGGCTGGTACATGTGCGTAGAATCCTATGGTTGAAAAATTGGTCAGCCAAAGGGCCATGCAAAAAGCTCTTGGCTATTTTCCCTTTTATGGGAACGGTTATTTAGAGACGATCTGGATAAGTATATCCAAAGAATTTCTAATGGGAAAAGTTCCCTTTTACCGCTTGAGAAGAGTTTTTCTTTTAAACGTGCTCCTTCTCCAGTGCCAGGGGCATTAGCCCCCAGGCAGTCACGATGGCCTCCACCATCAGGTTCAAGAGGTAAACCTCAGGGTCGGTCCCAGGGTCAAAGGAGGACCTGGGGGAGGAAACCCACAAAACGGAATATTTTTTTTTTTTGCAAATACCTTATTGTTTTTTTCCAACAAGAAATGGATAATGTAGCAGACAAAATGAACGTGTTTATGTATGACCTGAAGAGTCAGGTAGGACCAAGTATTGGTAGACCTAAAATTCCGCAAGCAGGCAGGGTACTGAAGAAGCTTAACCGCTTCAATACCAGGCACTTAGACACCTTCCCGCCCAGCCCAATTTTCACCTTTCAGCGCTGTCGCAATTTGAATGACAATTGCGCGGTCATGCTACACTGTACCCAAACAAATTTTTTATCATTTTGTTCCCACAAATAGAGCTTTCTCTATTTGTTGGAAAATTTTGAAAAAAAACAAGTTTTTCTTTGTTTCTGTTAAAACTTTTTGTAAATAAGTATGTTTTCTTCTTCAATGACGGGCACTGATATGGCTGCACTGATGGGCACTGATACGGCGGCACTGATGGGCACCGATGAGGTGGCACCAATGAGGTGGCACTGATGAGGTGGCACTGACAGGCACTGATGATGGGCACTGATAGGCGGCACTGATGGGCACTGATAGGTGGCACTGATGGGCACTGATAGGTGGCACTGGTATGCAGCACGGATGGGCACTCATAGGTGGCATGGATGGACACTTATAGGCGGCACTGATGGGCACTCATAGGTGGCATTGATGGGCACTCGTAGGTGGCATTGATGGTTACTTATGGGTGGCACTGATAGTTGGCACAGATGGGCATGGATGGGCACTGATATATGGGCACTGATGGGCACAGATGGGCACTGACAGGTGGCATGAATGGACACTGATGGGTGGCATTGATGGCACTGCTTGTTTGCAGTGATGCCCCTAAGGGTGGCATTGCTGGGCATCACTGCAACATGATGGTGCCAATCAGTGCCCATTTGTGGGCACTGATTGGCAAAAATTTGGCACACTGGGCACATGTGGATGGCCATGGGGTACATACCTGGCCATCCACATTTTGCCCCTTCCCTGGTGGTCCTAGTGGCGATCCCTGGTGGTCCAGTGTGGTGATCTGCGGGGGGAGCTGCGCTGATAAACAATCAGCGCAGACCCCCCCTGCCAGGAGAGCCGCCGATCGGCTCTCCTCTACTCGCGTCTGTCAGACGCAAGTGAGGAAGAGCCGATCAACGGCTCTTCCTATTGACAGCGTGATCAGCCGTGATTGGACACGGCTGATCACGTGGTAAAGAGCCTCCGCCGGAGGCTCTTTACCAAGATCGGTGGAGCGGTGTGTCAGACTGACACACCGCTCCACCGATCGCCGCGATGCGCGCCCCCGGGGGCGCGCTGCGGCATGTTATCCTGCTGGACGTCATATGATGCCCAGTCAGGATAACAGAACCACTTCCCGGACATCAATCCGCCATAGGGCGGGCGGGAAGTGGTTAACAAGTGTCAATACAGATAATACATATAACTATATTTATGTAAAGGGTGGAGTAACAGAGGAGCTAAAGTCACTGGTGCAAATACAGAGCGGGGGTGACAACATTCAGACCCTTCAGCATCACCCTTCTTCGGCTCCAAACCGGAGATAGAGAAAAAAGAGAGGCAGGCGGTATGAGGGTTCCGATGTTATACCTCCTGGGGGGAATGTGAAGGCGCCAAGACAGTGATCTGGTAAGGACTGGATATGGCCCATTGCGATTCAGAGAGCAGGTAACTAGGGGTTTGGGAGGAGAAGGGTTCATGATTTGGAGACTATGGATGGGTCCCAGGCTAAGAGAGGTACATAGATATATATTTTAGCAGCATTACACCACAGTAATTATGTGGGCTATGGTTTAATGGTAAGTATTCGGAGAGCCTCTATTGCTGATGGTCGTTAGAGAATTGGAGGAGCGAGAAGAGGGTGGAGATGACCTGGTGTGGTATGACATTGAGAAGGGGAGGCAACACCCATTGAAGTTAGTAGCGGGGAGGGTGAAGAATATAAAAGGTGTGAGTGATGATTGAATCAGGTACAAGTTTATGCATTTCATATCCAGATCTTAAGGTGAGTGTAGACCAGCAGGAAGAAAGAGGGTTCCAGGAGAAGTTGAAGAGGAGGATAGGGAACCAGGAATGTGTGACGTTGGTAGTGTTGTAGCGATGAAAGATGCCCATTTGCGTTTGAAGCGGGGTGAAGGATTACGTCTGGATAGGTGTGCATTAAGGATTTCTTTATCCAGCAAAGATGTGAGATCATTTACGGATTGACGGGGGGCAGGGGAGGACCATTTTTTGAGTATGGCACATCTGGCTGACATGAAACAAGTTGATAACCAAGCTAAATTGTGCTGACCGGTTTCTTGCTGAGTATTTTGGTCTTTTGTTGAGGGGGCTGCCAGGTAACCAAAAAGCAAGTGAAAAATGTCCTCCGTGGGGGGGGTGTCCCGTGACCTGTAGTGCAAGGTATTCCACCTGTTTCCAGAAGGAGGAGATATGAGGGCAGAGCCAAAGTCTATGAAGTAGAGAAGGTTTCTCCAGGCGGCACAGGGGGCAGAGGTGTTTGTGAGATTGTTGAGTAGTCGGCAAAGCTGGGATGTAGCCACGGTGCATTATTTTGAACTGTTCTCTCCAGAATTCATTGGTTACATAGGAGCAGGTAGAGTTGTATCCACTGCGACTCACTGCTTCTGGAGAATTTAGGTCAGAGTTCCAAGATGCGATAGATGTTGCCAGTAGTGGTTTACTGAGACGTGTGTTTAGAGGTTTGTAGATATCAGATATTTTGAATTGGTGACGTTCCAGAATAGAAGTCTGAAAACGTTGGATTTTGTTCGGGCACAGCCTAGAGACATGTTGAATAGCCTGATGGATGAGCAGAAAGTGGTGTCGTGGAAGCTCGTAGTGGTCCAAAGTTTGGGAGACCGGTTTGGCGTGTCCCGTATGCAAGTCGAATAACTGGACGAAGTGTTTCAGTTTTTGATGAGCCCAGAGTTTGAGACCTGAGGGAGATGTGGTAGACGTGAAGAGTGGATTCTCTTGGAATGGAAGGTGTTTGGAGACCCATGGGGAAAGGTTTATTTTGCATCTGACCTCATGCCAGGCTATCATCGTGTCTCTAAACAGCAGGTTTTGGTGGAGGTGAGGAGGGGTGGACCATAGTGAAGTGAAGGAGAGCCGGTTAGCCATATGGGGCAGCCAGTTGGGATTCCTGCTCATGATTGGAGTACCTAGAGGAATTTGATATCCAGTCCAGGCATATTCTCAGGAGACAAGATAAGTTATATACTCTAATATTGGGAAGGTTGGCACCCCCCTCGCTCCTCGGGAGGAATAGTTTGTTCAATGAAATACGGGGGCGTCGTCTCTGCCAGAGATAAAGTGATAAGGCTTTGTGTAGGTTTGTATGTCTTTGTGACATAGTAATAATGGTATTGTCTGGAGGAGATATAGGAGTCTGGCAAACCTGACCATTTTGAACAGATGACACCTTCCGAAGAGTGAGATGGGGAGATCCATCCATGTCTCCAGTTCAGATACTATTTTAGAAATTACTGGGATGAAATTTAGGTTATATAAGGAAGAAGGAGTCTTACCAATCTTTATTCCTAGATAGATAATGTGAGGTTTTGCTACAGAGAAGATGGAGGAGGAAGCCCAGGGAGGGGTTCTAAAGTGAAACAAAGGGAGGATCTCACTTTTGGCAAAATTAATACGTAACCCTGAGAGAACTTTAAACATTGTAAAAACATCCTGGATAAATAGCATGTCGGAGGCCGGTTTGGAGGAAAAGATGAGTTTGTCGTCTGCAAAAAGGGCTAAATGGAGTTCCTGTTGGCCTAGATGCATGCCATGTAGGGAGGGATGGGAGAGGAGATATAGTGAGAGAGGTTCAAGGGCCAAATTAAAGAGCAATGGGGAGAGGGGACATCCCTGTCTGGTGCCCTTGAATAACTTAACGGTTTTTGAGATGAGGCCTGCGGCTACAATGTTTGCAGTAGGGGCGGCGTACATGGTCTCGATTAGGTGAAGGAAGGGACCTGAGAAGCCAAAATGATGTAGTACTGAAGACAGCCAGGAGAAGCTGACATTATCAAAGGCTTTCTCCGCGCCTAGGGAAATTATGGCTATATCGTCATTGGTTTTGGATCTGGCATGTTTGAGTACCGTGAGAACTTTGCGTATGTTAGAGGATGCGGATTGGCCTTGGGTGAAGCCAGCTTGCGCTGGGTGGATAAGGGTTGGCATGATTTTGGCCAGTCTGTTGGCTATGATTTTGGAGAGGATTTTAGTCTAGATTCAGTATTGATATGGGCCTGTAGGAGCTGGGTTCTGAAGGATCCTTTCCTTTTTTGGCTATCAACTTGATGTGGGCTTGGTAGGCGGATGGTAGGTAGTCACTTGGAGGATGGACTGTTAGACCCTTGCAGGGTGGGAACAAGCGTGCAGGACATAAGTTTGAAGAACTCAGGTGTGTACCCACCTGGGCCTGGGGCTTTCCCGTTAGCAAGGCAGGAAATAGTTTTTTTAATTTCCTGTTCGGTGACTGGGGAGTTGAGTTGAATCAGAAGAGTCGGGTCAATATGAGGGAGTGGAACTTTCTTTAGGACTTCCTGAGCAGCGTTCAGGTTGGAGGGTATGGGCTGTATAGGGCGGTATAGTACTGTTCTAGAACAGAGCTGATATCGGTGGGGGAGGAGCATAATATTCCTTGGGTGTTTTTCAAGGAGGATATGTGCGTGGGAACATGTGCACATTTGCATAGCCTCGCTAGTAATTTCCCTGGCTTATTACCAAATTTATGGTATTGTAGCTTGGAATGAGTTTTAAGTATGCGTTCTTGGGCTGCCGCCCACTGATCAAAGTTTGTTTTGGCCATGTGCTAAGACTCACGGTTCGAGGGGGTATTGTTAGTGGATAGTTAAGCCTGGGCATGTCGTAGGCGGCCACTGGTTTCCCAAAAGCTTGTGAGGACCTTTCTTTTGTATTGAGTGGCGAAGGCAATAATCCTGCCTCGTAATACGATTTTGCCTGCATCCCAAAACAGGTTTGGGTCTGGGCGGTGCGGGGCATTGGTCGAAGTGTACTCCGTCCATGTCTCATGCAGGGTTTTCTGGAGGTCGGGGTTATGGGTCAGGAATTGGGGGAAGCGCCAAATTTTTGTAGTGGGTGGATGGTTGAAATTGCATAGTGATATGGACACTGGAGCATGGTCGGATATGGCAATGTCATGAATAAGAGTCTCTGAGGTTTTTGTGAGCAGTGCTGAGTTACATAGCAAGTAGTCTATTCTAGATAGTGTGTGGTGGGGGGGTGAATAGAAGGAGTATTCCCTGCCTTCCGGTTGTGATAGACGCCAGGGATCGATAAGTTGGAGGGCTGCTGCAAAGGAGTTTAAAAGGGTTGTGGTGGGTTGAGACGCGGGTTGTGCGGTGGGGTTTCCACTGCATTTGTCTTCTTGGGTGTCCCTTACTGTGTTAAAGTCGCCTCCTAGCAGAAGGGGGTATTGTATGTAAGGGGCTAAGTGCGTGGCGACGGCCTGGAAAAAAGATTTTGTGTGGGAGTTGGGCGCATATATATTAGTGAGTATGAGGTCTTTAGAGGAGAGTCGGAGGTGTAAGGTCAGGAGGCGTCCCTCCACGTCGTGGTCAGAGGATATAACTTCACAGGAAGGGCGTTTATGAATGAGGATCAGAACTCCTTTACCGTTAGTGGAGGCTGAGCGGTGAGTTTGCCCCACCCACAGTTTATGCATTCGCCAGAAGTCAGCCGATGGGAGGTGGGTCTCCTGGAGGAGTGCTATGTCTGTTTTTAGCCGTTTTAGGTGTCGGAGTATGGCCTTGCGTTTGTTAGGGGACCATTCCATGAAACAATTTTCATGGCATCAAATGGTGATAGGGCTGGGTTAGTGTAGGATGTGTGACAATTGGCAGTGGTGCTAACAGATAATTATACGGTCTGTCTCAGAGACAATGGGAGAGAGAGGGAAAGAGGAGGGAGGAGGGGGGTGGGTATGTGCACCAGGCTAGGTGAAGAAGAAATGTAAGTGTGATGATAGGGTATAAACAGATAGGGTTTAACAAATATAAAACTCACAGTATATGGGAATCCGAGACTTCGCTTTTTTCCTCACATAGCAAACACCATAGGACAGCGTTACCGGAGAGGGGGACTCGAGTACAGTGCCAGTGTGCATCCACCAGTTACTGAATCGTGGGGTGATGAGGTATTGGTAGGTCACCTAACGATGCAGTTCAATACAGATCGGAATCATGTCGCGCATCTCCGGAAGGCTGTAGTTTGGATAGAAAAACAAAAACAAACAAGTCAAGGCAAACAGTAATCATTAATTAATCAAAAGAGTAAAACGATAGGATAAACTGAACAGCCACACAAATGTGTTGACCATAAAAATCTCCTGGAAGGCCAGGATGTTGGGATAGCGCTTTGGCTCATAGATCCTGTATGGAACTCTTCATCCGTGTTTTGGTGTTCCCGGATTATTCGAGTAGCGAATTCTTTTTGGGGGGTCTTTCGAGGTCTGCGTTGCTTCCTGGGGCCTGCGGGGCATCGGCTAGTATCCATGGGAGAGAGCTCCTGCGGGATATGCAGATGCGCCTGAAGATAAGAGGCTGCGTCTTCTTGGTGTGAGAAAGATTTTGTCTCCCCTGCCTGGTTAGTGAAGCATAGTATAGCTGGGTATACTAGAGTGAACTTTACTCCCTTGAGGTGGAGAGCTGAGCAGATAGGTTGGAAGGTTTTGCGTTTGCAGGAAACTTCTTGCGAGTAATCAGCAAAAATCAGTAGCTTATGGCCCTCCAATTGAAAGGAATTGGCATTTCTGAATGATTTTAAGATGGCAACTCTATCTGAGTAGTTCAAATAACGAACTTTTATTGGGCGGAGGGAGCGTCTGTCGTTAGAAGGGGCTCCCACTCAGTGCGCTCTTTCCACAATAAAGGGAGTGGTAATGCTGAGAGCCGCAGGGATGCGAGTGTTACAAAGGTCTGTCAGAGAGCTAGAATTAGAAGCTTCCGGGAGGCCTATAATCCTGAGATTGTTACGACGTGAACGATTTTCCAGGTCATCAAGCTTTTCCAAAATATATTACTGGGTTTGAAATGCCTGGTGTGCCGCTGCCTGAGAGCTCTGTGCTTCCTCTTCTAAATCAGACAAGCGCTGCTCAACCTCAGTGAGCCTGCATGCCTGCTCTCTTATCTCTCTCTGGAGCTGTTTGATCCCTGCAGTGACTGCCCTGTCCACTGCAGCAGTGATTGTAGGGGAGAGTAAAGCTGCCACTGCCTGGGCCATCTTGTTGTACTGATCATCTTCCATGGCCAGAGACAGTGCAGCATTGTGGGCTGTGTGGACAGCAGGCGCTGTGAGGGAGCCGTTGTCCATATTGGGAGGCAGAGAGGTGTGCAGGGATGGAGCGAGTTCCGCGGCTTGAGCGGGGTTAGTGTCGCCCGTTATCAGGTACCGTTCCATAGGCAGAATAGCGGGGGATGTGCAGGGCTCGGTAGGTGGAGCAGGAGGGGTGTCTGGCGGACAGGAGCCGGTTTATTGTGCAGTCCTTGCCAGAGCCGCTGTCTCTCACTCCCGCTACATGAGGCGCCGGAACCGGAAGTCCAAATCGGAATATTAAAGCCTCCTTATGAAGGAGCGCCCCCGGTCGCTCGAGTGGGGGGAAGGCTTCTACAGTTTTCAAGGGTCTAGCAGGAACAATGTCAGGACAGATGGGTGGCTTCCTCAATTTCTCTAGGTTATAAACTAGAGTTCCGAGAGTTCCCCTCTCCTCGTTTTCTCAGATCAAACGTTGCCAGAGATCCAGTGAAAAAGAAGTTTCTCTTTCTAGCTTTGGATCATCTCTTGTATAAAAGAGTGATATCAGTGGTGCCCTTGGAAGAAGCAAGGTTTAGGGTTTTATTCAAACCTGTTCACAGATCCAAAACCAAACGGAGATGTCAGACCCATTTTATGTATCAAAGATCTAAACCGTTTTTTGAATATCTGTTCTTTTCACATAAAGTCAATCCGATCAGTAGTCTCCATCCTACAAGGGGGAGAACTTCTGGCTTCAATCGACATCAAGGATGCTTATCTCCATGTGCCGTTTTTCCCCGCTCACAGAAATGTCTACACTTTGAGGTAGAAAATCTTCATTTCCAGTTTGAAGCTCTGCCTTTTGGTCTAGCTACTGCACCTCGAGTATTTACAAAGGTCCTGGCTCCACCTTTGGCCAGGTTAAGGGCTCAAGGTATAACAATAATAGCCTACTTAGACAATCTTCTCTTAATAGATCAATCGGTAGCCCACTTAAACCAAACTTTGTTCACCGCAGTCAGCTACCTGGAATACCTAGTTTGGATTCTCAACCTGGAGAAATCCTCCTTATAACCAATAAAGAGATTGCAGTACTTGGGGCTGATCATAGATACAGCTCAGAAGAGAGTGTTTTTTGCCCCGGAAAAGGATCAGTTCCATAAGGGAACTGATTCAGTTGGTGGAAAACAAAGAAGAATCGTTCCTTATGCGCAATTTCATTCAAGACTGCTGCAAAAAAGTATCCTGTCAACTTGGAATAAAAGGGTCCAAGCTCTGGACTTTCCAATGCATTTATCCCCCAATGTGCGTCAGAGCCTCAATTGGTGGTTGATATCCAAGAATCTTCAAAAAGGAAAAATCCTTTCTACCTGTTACCTGGAAGGTGGTAACAACAGATGCCAGCCTTCTAGGCTGAGGAGTAGTCCTGGAAGAAGCATCTGTCCAAAGGAAATGGTCGAAATCAGAGATGATCGTGCCCATCAATATTCTAGAGATTTAGGCAGTATGCCTGGCCCTCGAGGCCTGGACGCCCAGACTATGGAATCGATCCAATCTGACAATGCCACAGGTGTGACCTATATCAATCATCAAGGGGGCAGGAGAAGTCATGCGGCCCAGAAAGAGGTGAATCATATTCTATCTTAGGCAGAAAACAACATTCCTTGCCTATAAGCAATATTTTTTTCCAGGGATAGAGAATTGACAGGCGGACTACTTGAGTCACCAACAATTGTTCCCGGGGGAATGGTCCCTTCATCCCGACATCTTTCTGTCAATATGTCAAAGATGGGGAATTCCGGATGTGAATCTGTTTGTGTCCAGGTTCAACAACCCGGAGGGTTTCCTCTGGGTACTCCGGTTTCCTCCCACACTCCAAAGACATGCTGGTAGGTTAATTAGATCCTGTCTAAATTGTCACTAGTATGTATGAATGTGAGTTAGGGACCTTAGATTGTAAGCTCCTTGAGGGTAGGGACTGATGTGAATGTACAATGTATATGTAAAGCGCTGCGTAAATTGACGGCGCTATATAAGTACCTGAAATAAATAAAATAAAATAAAAACAACAAGATCGACAACTTTGAGTCAAGGACAAGGGATCCCGATGGCACACGGAACAGATGCCTTGGTTTTTCCGTGGGATCAGTTTTTCACTGATCTATGCATTCCCTCCTGTTCTGCTGCTTCCGCGCCTTCTCTCAGGATCAAGCAAGAAGGGAAGGAGGTGATTCTTGTGGCCCAGGAGATCTTGGTTTGCCAAGATCATAAAGATGGTGGTAGGGGACCCTACCACTATGGCCAGACCTTCTCACGCAAGGTCCGGTATTCCATCCTACCTTACAAACGCTAAAATTAGCGGTTTGGCTATAGAGACCCACATTCTGAAAGATCATGGGCTGTTAGCTTCAGTAGTTTCTACTTGGTTAATGCTGGGAAGCTGGCCTCCAGAGTCCTATACTATAGAATCTGGAAAGCATATGTCTCCTAGTGTGAATCCAGGGGTTGGCACTACAGGAAATATGTCATAGGTAGGATCCTTGAATTCCTACAGATAGGATTAGGAATTAAGCTGGCCTTGAGTACTATCAAAGGCCAGATGTCGGCCTTATTGGTCTTTTTTCAATGATCACTTGCTTCACTCTTTCTGGTTCGTAGGGGGTAAAGCGGATTAATTCTCAAGTTTGGTCACCCCTGAACCCTTGGGACTTAATTTTAGTCCTGTTGGCTTACAGAAGCAGCCTTTTCGGCCAATACGAGATATTCCCTTGGTCCTCTTGAAGGGGGAAAAATAATTTTCTTGGTTTCCATATCTTCTGCAAGAAGAATATCATAGTGGGCTGCTCTTTCTTGTAAAGAGCCATATTGGTTTATTCATAAGGATGAGGTTGTTTTGCGGCCTCATCCTGAATTCCTACCGAAGGTAGTATCGGGTTTTCATTTAAACCAGGATATTGTTCTGCCTTCATTTTTTTCCAGAACCTTGTTTCTGTGGAAGAAAGGTCACTACATTTCTCTTGATGTGGTGAGGGCGGTCAAGGTCTATTGAAAGTGACCGCTCAGATTCAAAAAACAGATGTTTGTTTGTGTTACCAGACGGTCCTAAAGGAGGACAGGCAGCGTTGAAATCTACCATTTCTAAATGGATTCGCCAAGTGATTGTTCATGCTTATGGTTTAAAGAGGAAAATTCCTTCTTTTCATATCAAAGCGCACTCCACCAGGGCTGTTAGTGCTTCTTGGGCAGTGCATCACCAAGCCTCCATGGCTCAGATCTGCAAGGCCACAACTTGGTCTTCAGTCCATACATTTATCTACTTATCAAGTAGATGTAAAAGATCATGAGGATATCGCCTTTGGGCGCAGTGTACTGCAGGCTGCAGTATGAGTCCTCTAGTCTCTTGGTGCCCTACTTTTGTTGTGTCTCCCTCCCTTCAGTTGGCATTGCTATGGGACATCCCACATACTAACTACTATGGCTCTGTGTCCCATGAGGTACGATAAGAAAATAGGATATTTATAACAGCTTACCTGTAAAATCCTTTTCTTTGAAGTACATCACGTGAGACAGAGGTCCCTCCCTTCTTTGGTATACACGTGTATTGCTTTGCTACAAAACTGAGGTACTTCCACCAGTCGGAGGGGTTATATAGGGAGTGCACTTTTTAATTGAGGGCGTGCCAGTGTCCATCATCTGAAGGTGGCCTATAACTCACATAGTAACTACTATGGCTCTGTGTCCCGTGATGTACTTTAAAGAAAAGGATTTTACAGGTAAGCTGTTATAAAAATCCTATTTTTGCTCTTGGTTACGATTTTGATAGTAATATGTATGACATATTTATCAATCCAGATCCACCCCCTCCCCTTCTGTAGTTACAGAGTGCTCCTTATAAACCCATTAGTGAATGTGCATGCCAGGCTTGAGAAAGAGGGTGGTACCCTGGAAACTCACTGCCTGCTGTCAGCGACATCTGGGAACATCTGGAAACACACTGTGAATAGAGGATGCAGCTTCTGCTTCCTGACATCTGTCTATTTGCTTTACTGTCATTTAACATTTTTTTCAATAAACTGTTAACGGTTGTACTACTAAATAGAACCTTCTGTGTGTTCACATATACCAGGGGTCCTCAAACTACGGCCCGCGGGCCAAATCCGGCCCTCCAGCGTTTTTTATCCGGCCCGCCGACTGCCCCTTTAACATCGCAGCACTCCCCCTGCCCTCTGCTACTTTTATCACACAGGACGGGAAACATGACAGGTCTGGACAAAGGACCTTTTGTGTTAAGAAGCAGGTGATTGGTTACTAGGCATCGGGGCAGTCCCAGGAATCAATCACCTGCCTTTCACTTCCAAAGTCCCGCCCTTTGTCCGGACCTACCATGCTTCGTGTCTTATGTGATACAGGTAAGTGCTGAGTGGGAGTGCTGTGATATTATACAAGGGGCAGCAGTGTAATATTGATATGGGGAGTCTGTGATGGGGGATCTGTGATATGGGGGGATCTGTGATATGGGGGGGATATGTGATATGGGGGGATCTGTGATATGGGGGGATCTGTGATATGGGGGATCTGTGATATGGGGGATCTGTGATGGGGGATCTGTGATATGGGGGGATCTGTGATATGGGGGATCTGTGATGGGGGATCTGTGATATGGGGGGATCTGTGATATGGGGGGGATATGTGATATGGGGGGATATGTGATGGGGGATCTGTGATATGGGGGAGTCTGTGATATGGGGGGGATCTGTGATGGGGGATCTGTGATATGGGGGAATCTGTGATATGGGGGGATCTGTGATATGGGGGGGATATGTGATGGGGGATCTGTGATATGGGGGAGTCTGTGATATGGGGGGGGATCTGTGATGGGGGATCTGTGATATGGGGGAATCTGTGATATGGGGGGATCTGTGATATGGGGGAGTCTGTGATATGGGGGAGTCTGTGATACGGGGGGGATCTGTGATGGGGATCTGTGATGGGGAGATCTGTGATATGGGGAATCTGTGATGGGGAGTCTGTTATGGGGGGATCTGTGATGGGGAGATCTGTGATATGGGGGGATCTGTGATATGGGGGGATCTGTGAAATGGGGGATCTGTGATATGGGGAGTCTGTTATGGGGGAGTCGGTGATATGGGGGGATCTGTGATGGGGAGTCTGTTATGGGGGGATCTGTGATATGGGGGAGTCTGTGATAGGGGAAGTCTGTTATGGGGGAGTCTGTGATATGGGGAGATCTGTGATATGGGGGGATCTGTGATGGGGGAGTCTGTAATATGGGGAGTCTGTGATATGGGGGATCTGTGATGGGGAGATCTGTGATATGGGGGGATCTGTGATGGGGAGTCTGTTATGGGGGATCTGTGATGGGGGAGTCTGTTATGGGGGAGTATGTGATATGGGGAGTCTGTTATGGGGGAGTCTGTGATATGGGGGATCTGTGATGGGGAGATCTGTGATATGGGGGAATCTGTGATGGGGAGTCTGTTATGTGGGGATCTGTGATGGCGGAGTCTGTTATGGGGGATCTGTGATGGGGGAGTCTGTTATGGGGGGATCTGTGATGGTGCAGTCTGTTATGGGGAAAGTCTGTGATGGGGTATCTGTGATGGGGGAAGTATGTGATATGGGGGAGTCTGTTATGGGGGGAATCTGTTATGTGGGGCTTTGTGATGGAGAGGAGTTTGTGTTGGGGGGCTTTGTGATGGGGGGATCTGTCATGGGGGGGCTTTGTTATGGGGTGAGTCTGTGATGGGGGGGGGGTCTGTGATTGGGAGTGGTTCTGTAATGAGGGGAGTCTGTGAAATACTGATAAGTTCATATTGATTACAATTGTTCTTTATTTTAAATATTGTACTGTTATTTTCCTGTTTTTTTCCACTACAAATAAGATGTGTGCATAGGAATTAGTTCATATTTTTTTAAACTATAGTGCGGCCCCCCAACAGTCTGAGGGACCATGAACTGGCCCTCTGTCTAAAAAGTTTGAGGACCCCTGACATATACCCTAGTGACCCTGGATTTCTGAGCAAGCAATGCATGTGCTTAGGCAGGTGAAAAATATTCCTCTATCCAGTAGGTGGCACTGTGCCACTCTACAGATAGAGCTGAGTTTTTAAAGAAAAATTGTTTCTTTTAGAGACTTTGTAGTTGGGTACCATAGCCCCTGGTCCCACCTACACTTGGTGTAGTGGGCAGGATAATCAAAGTTCATTCTCTTCCGAGGATGAGGGCCTTATTACCACCATGGCACCTCTGGAAGCAGTTCTGTCAGCCTCAAGGCTGCTGGGAGATTTTCGTCACGCCAATACGTCACTTCCTTGCTAGGCGAGAGCGAGGATTGAATCGCAAGCCGGCTGCAAACGAGGCTTGCACCGCACGCCGGCACGGGATTCACAGGGCGCCATCCCTACACCCAATACCAACTGCTGGAATAGCTTGGTGCCGGCTCATGGGCACCTGGAAATGTGAGTGTAATACTTTCTTTTTAAACTGAGTATTAATAAAAGTTTTTACATATTGCGCAATGATCATTGTCTGTTTCTCATGAGGAGGACATGGTCTATATATAGCGCATTGGAGTCAGCAACAATACGGAGTATGTGGAGTGGTTATCCCTAATAAATGAACCAAAGGCGCAGTCTAACCGGCATCTGGTGACTGACCAATCCAGGTGGTGGTGTTCTTGGCACTAAAGTGGTGAAGGGGTCACGAAGAGTCACGGATAACATATACTACAGAGATCTTGGCAACTATTGCACATTGCATTTTGCACATTAAAGCGGAGCTCCGCCGAATTTTTTTTCTTGTAAAAGTCAGCAGCTACAAATACTGCAGCTGCTGACTTTTAAAACATGGACACTTACCTGTCCAGGACGCCCGCGATGTCGGCACCCGAGGCTGAACCGTCTCTCGTCCTCGGGTGCTGCCGCCTCCATCTTCGGGAAGGGAATCAGGAAGTGAAGCCGTGCGGCTTCACTTCCTGGTTCCCTACTGCGCTTGCGCAAGTCGCGCAGCGTAATACGGCTGGTCCCTGCTGTCTCTGGGACCCGTGTGTTTCCCAGCAGACAGCGGGGGGGAACAGGATGTGGCGTAAATAACCGCAGATTCTGCGGCTATCTACGCCGGAAGTGGGTACAGATACCTGTAATATACAGGTATCTGCACCCCCCCCCCCCCCACGAAAGGTGCCAACTGTGACACCAGAGGGGGGGAGGAATCTGATGAATGGAAGTTCCACTTTTGGGTGGAACTCCACTTTAATATGGACATTTTAGTTTGGTTATAAATATCACGTATCAATTTTTGTATATATTTATGTTATAATATATGTAATATATACCCACTAGGGTGAGTAATTGGGGCACTATTGTATGTAATATAGAATTTTGGGGGGTATAATGATTGTGTAAGTTTGGAATATATATAGAGTGGTGTGTTTTAGAGTAGCACATTCAACACATATATATTTTTTATTTTTTCACCTAGTGGTGTAGTTTTTTGATTGCAGCAACTCATTTTTAAATTATTTAAATTGTTTGCGCCGGTGACACACATTTGTTCATTTTTACCATTTTTATATCCAGCCACTTTCATTGCCACCAGGTCTCCACCTCTTGTTTGTTCTCCTCGGCCTTCCCGAGAGCTGCTCTTTGCAAAAATGGTGGCGGAGACAATATCACCAGTGCCGACCCCGGACCTCTGGTGGTGGCTCTGGCGATATAGCAGCATGGAGGTCTCAGAATCTGGTGGCAAGCTGCATCTTGATGACAAGTGAGTGTTGCATCTCTGGTGGCAAGTAACGAGCTGCATCCTTCTTTCTCTTTCCCTCTCTTTCTCCCTCCACCCCCCTCTTCCTTCCCCCTCCATCCCTCTTTCATCTCAGACTCTAACCACACACGTTAACCCACGCTCACAAACAAATGCCCCACCCCAAATTATAATAAGTCTTTGCCTACAGACAAAAAAGTGTCACTATATGTTTCTGACAATGTTGGCAACTATGGGAATGGTCCACCTTAGATAGTTAAGTGACTGGAAGGCCTCTAAGGAAAAACCACTCTGAATTTACCACTCTGGCTGAATTACAGTGGAAATTCTTTCTTCAGAAATATCAAGAGGGTGAGACCATCCTACACTTTGCAGTGGCCATTTAGCAGTTGTGGTTAGAGGAAAAAGATTGCCAGGGCAGTGCTGATATAGGCTCCCTAGACAGAGTACTGCAGGATCAGTTCACTGCAGGGGTTGCTGCTGGCCCAATAAAGAGGGCCCTACAAGACCAGATGAGACCAGTGAAACTTAAAGTGATTGTTATTTTTATAGGAAGAAAAAAACAAGACTTTACAAACATGTTATACTTACCTGCTCTGTTGCAGTGGATTTGCACAGAGCAGTCTGGATCCTCCTCTTCCTGGGTCCTTTTCTGGAGATCCTGGCTCCTACCTCCTGTTCAGTGCCCCCACAGCAAGTAGCTTGCTATGGGGGGCACCCAAGCTGAGTCACAGCTCCCTCTGTCCATTCAGACACTGAGCCCCGACCCGGCTTTGCTGCCTCCCTCCCCTGATTGACTAGCTGACTTTGACAGCAGCGGGAGCCAATAGTGCCGCTGCTGTGTCCCACCAATCAGGAAGGAGAATCTCAAATGACTGAAACACTCATGGACATCGCTGGATGGGGAGGGAGCTCAGGTAAATGTTAGGGGGGCTGTTGCACGCAGAAGGCTTTTTATCTTAATCCATTGGATGCATTAAGATAAAAAACCTTCTGCCTTTAAAACCCCTTTAATGTTGTCATGTTGGAGATAGTTGAAAGGGAACAAGTAGACACTGAGGCCAAGGTGGAAGTGATCAAGATGGATAAACAGCTACTTCTGAGAGATGATGCTACTGCCCCCTCCCTTTTCTACCTTAGAGACAAATTGGCAAAATCTATCATGTCAATCCATCAAGAAATTGTGGCTGTCAAAAAGAACATGGTTCAAATCGCCTTGTTTGGAAATCTGTTAAAACTAGATCTAATGAGGACCAGAAGCGCTGATGGTGTGATCCCTGGGGGGCACACTACGAGAAACTGTGTAGGAGAGAGAAAGCCGCATCGCTCCAAGTAAGCCATTAAACTAGGAGTTCCCACGGCAGGGGGGTGACCCATGGGAACTATTACTATATATACCTGTACCTGTAATATATCCATGGTTTGACTCTAAAATTATATCTTCATACCTCATGGTCTCCATGGCATTGGATGGACAACAGGCCCAGTGTTTGATAGATAATAGATCAGAGGTGACTACCATGGACTATGACTTTTATCAACAGCAATTCAAGGTGTTTGCAAGGTTGGATCACTCCTGGTTGTCCCTGAAAGCTGCTCCTAGTGGATTGTGTCACCTGGATGTTCAATCAAGTCATCGACCCAACAACAGATCATGTTGAATATAGTAGTGATCCAGGAATCCTCCACAACTAAGGCGACAGTGGTCCTGGGAATAAATGTCCTGTGGGAGCTGTATATAACTAAGCTGCTTAAGAATTACACCTGCTAGACCAATAGGCTCTGCCTGCACAAGAGTTCTCTTTGTAACAACAACCACTATTTTAACACCTACAGAAGCATGTACTAGTGTTTGCAACTGGACTCGAAGATTTTGATCACCACCACACCAGTGCAGTGTTGACTCTGCCTGTCTCCTGTACTGACACTTGCCTGTTTATTAACCACATTTCTTCCTGCTGCCTCAACCAAGCATTTGCCTTCTTGCTGACCATGTCTCTGACTGAACTGACCTATCTGCACTTCCCACTGATTAAGTTTCCCACTTGGCCAGGAAATTTTTCAGGTCTGTTATTGCTGATTTGCACCCTTTTCTCAGCTTCCATAATATCATTGACTTGTTACATCCAATGTTCCATAGAGGGCATAGTGGGTGTCTGTGGCTTTTTCCAATAAACTGGTATTAACCCCTTAGCAGTATCTAATAAATGGGGAACAATGCTCCCCTTATAGGCCCCCATAGGACTCTGTCAGAAACCATGAACTAGACCGAGACAGAAGTACAGTAAAATGACACTTTTAAAAAGGTAAATAGAGTAAGCGTAGTCAAAGCATAGCCAGAGTCCAGTAACCAGATCGGGTAGTCAGCCAAGCCAGAGTTCAGTACCCAGATCAGGTAATCAGCCAATCCAGAGTTCAGTAACCAGATCGGGTAATCAGCCAGGCCAGAAGTCAGGGATCCAAGTAGAGGAATAGCAAGCAGGATAAGGAGCCAGAAGGTATGTCAGCAAAGCCAGTCTTTAAACAGGAACGCAGGAGATGGGTTTTTGTGATGTGACCAAGCTGAAGACAGGAATGAAGTGAGCTGGAGATCTTTTAGTAGGCGGGACTGACGAGCAGATCCACAACAGCTGGTTAACTGTGGAGAGAGATGAGAGCTGGCAATTAGCCGACAGCTGAGTGGCCAGCTCAGAGAAGGAAGGCTGAGCCAGCTCTGACAGTACCCCCCTCCTCCACGACCCCTGCCACTGGGCTTGAAGGGAAAACATCTATGGAAATCACGGAGGGGGGCAGGAGCATGTACGTCAGAGGATGAGACCCAGGAGCGTTCCTCCGGACTGTACCCCTTCCAATGCACCAGGTACTGTATGCGCCCACGGAACCTATGAGAGTCAACAATGGATTTTACCTCATACTCCTCATGGTTCTCAACCTGTATAGGGCACCATGGTGGTAAAACGGTTGCAGACCAACGGTTTCAATAAGGAGGCACGAAACACATTTGAGGTGTGCATACTAGGAGGAAGGTCCAATGTGTAAGCCACTGGGTTGATTCTACGAAGGATACAGAAAGGCCCAATAAACCGAGGTGCGAACTTCAGTGAAGGAACACGAAGTCGGAGGTTGCGAGATGACAGCCAGACCCTGTCCCCAACCTGGTAGGAAGGAGCAGGCAAGCGTCTGCGGTCAGCATGTAGTCTGTACCTATCATTAGCATGATGCAAAGCCTCCTGGACTTGTGCCCAAGTGGAACGAAGACCACGGAGATGCTCCTCTAGCACAGGAATACTCTGTGGAACAAACGAGTCAGGCAGCATGGAAGGTTGGAAACCATAATTCGCCATAAACGGAGACAATCGGGAAACAGAATTCAAGGCACTGTTGTGAGCAAACTCTGCCCATGGTAATAGGTCTGACCAGTTGTTGTGATGGTCAGAAATATAGCAACGTAGGAATTGCTCCAAGGACTGATTGGCTCGTTCTGCGGCCCCATTAGACTGCGGTTGATACGCAGAGGAGAAAGCAAGCTGAATTCCCAGCTGTGCACAAAAGGCTTGGCAGAACAGGGACACAAACTGACTACCCCTATCAGAGACAATCACCTTGGGTAGCCCATATAAGCGAAAGATCTCCCGAGCAAAAATGGAAGCCTGTTCCTTAGAAGTGGGCAACTTCTTAAGTGAAATACAATGACACATCTTTGAGAACCGGTCAACCACCATAAAGATAGCTGTGTTGCCCTGGGAGTTGGGCAACTCCACAATAAAATCCATAGACAGGTGGGTCCAGGGCCTCTCTCCACTGGGTATGGGTTGTAGGAGGCCCACTGGAAGGTGTCGTGGAGTCTTGCTCTGAGCACACACGGAACAGGCAGCCAAGAAGGCAGTTACATCAGCACGTAGACTAGGCCACCAGAATTGTTGGGAAATGGCCCAAATTAGTTGATTCTTACCAGGGTGGCCAGCTGCCTTGGGAGAATGGTAAGTCTGAAGCACAGCAATACGGCGACAATCTGGGACAAAGCAGCGGTCACAAGGTTTCTCAGGAGGAGCATCGACCTGAGCAGCAAGAATTTTGTCACCCAAAGGGGAAGTAAGACTGCTGCGAACCGTAGCCAGAATACGATCAGGAGGAATCATAGGAACCGGAACCGACTCCAATTTGGAAGTGGAGGAAAATTATCGTGACAAGGTGTCAGCCCTTACATTCTTAGTACTGGGTAAGAATGAGACAATGTAATTGAAACTTGACAAGAAAAGAGCCCATCGTGCCCTTCTGGGAGAAAAGCGTTTAGCCTCAGACAAGAATGTGAGATTCTTATGGTCAGTAAGAATGAGAACCGGCACAGTGGTACCTTCGAGGAGATGTCTCCATTCTTTCAGGGCTAAAATGATTGCCAACAGCTCTCTGTCACCAATCTCGTAATTGCACTCGGCAGGTGACAATTTCTTGGAAAAGTAGCCACAAGGATGCATAGCACTCTCAGAGGTAGAATGTTGAGACAGAAGGGCGCCAACACCAGTCTCAGAAGCATCAACCTCAAGGATAAAAGGTAACATAGGATCAGGATGTGCCAACACAGGAGCAGAAACAAAGGCAGCCTTGAGACTTTCAAAGGCCTTAATGGACTCCGGAGACCAATTCTGTGGGTTACCGCTCTTTCTGGTCATATCGGTCAGGGGCTTGACCATAGATGAGAAGTTACAAATAAACTTCCGATAATAGTTGGCAAAACCCAGGAAACGCTGCAGAGGATGTAACCCCACGGGTCGAGGCCACTGTAGGACTGCCGAAAGTTTCTATGGGTCAATCAAAAAACCAGCAGTGGAAATGACATAGCCCAGGAATTTAACCTGTTCCCGATGGAACTCACACTTCTCCAGTATACAATAGAGATTGTTCTCTCTTAATTTCTGAAGCACACGACAGACATCTGTGTGGTGGCTCTCCAGGGACTTGGAAAATATGAGGATATCATTGAGATAAACCACCACACATAACTGCAACAAATCTCGGAGGACATCGTTAATAAATTCCTGGAAAACTGCCGGGGCATTACAAAGGCCAAAAGGCATTACAAGATACTCATAATGGCCTGTTGTTGTATTAAACGCAGTTTTTCACTCGTCGCACTCCTTAATCCGCACGAGATTGTAAGCCCCTCTCAGATCAAGCTTAGTGAAAACCGTTGCTCCCTTGAGGCGGTCAAATAACTCTGTAATCAACTGGATTGGGTAGGCATTCTTAATCGTGAACCGATTGAGACTCCTATAATCAATACAAGGTCTCAGTTCACCGCTCCTCTTCTTCACAAAGAAGAAACCAGCACCAGCAGGAAAGGAGGATTTGCGGATGAAACCCCGAGAAAGTGCTTCTGCAACATACTCCTCCATGGCTTTATCCTCCAAGACCGACAAAGGGTAAACCCGGCCATGAGGGGGAGTGGCACCAGGTTGAAGGTCAATTGCGCAATCGTATGGCCAGTGTGGAGGCAAACTACCGGCTTGACCTTTGTCAAAGACATTGCTAAAATCACGGTACTACTCTGGCAGGGAGGAGAGTGAAGAGGTACACAGGACCTTGGCTACCCTCAGGAAGCATGTTTCACTGCATTGTGGTGACCAGGAGAGAACCTCAGCATGGAGTCAATCAAAAGAGGGGTTGTGCCTCTGTAACCAAGGATAACCAATAACCAGCGGAAACTTAGGAGAGAAAATCACTTGGAATTGGATTATCTCATGGTGAAGAGCCCCTACGGCCACGGACAATGGAACCATCTCATGAGTCACATGGGTAGGCTGTAAAGGTCTCCTGTCAAGAGCCTCAATGGCAAGTGGAGTGGAGTGTCATGCAGCTGCAGTGGAATCGAGTGCTTTGATACAAAGGCAGCATCAATGAATAGGCCTGCAGCCCCAGAGATGATTAGAGCCTGTATCTCGATAGACGACTTAGCCCAAGAAAGGGTGACCGAAACCAGGGGCTTATCCTTCTGGATAACTGGGGACGACACAACACCACGTAAGGTCTGTCCATGACAGGACCTCAAGGTTCAGGTGTTCCCAGGATGGGTAAGACAAGACTTCAAAAAGTTACTTGCTTGGCCACAATAAAGGCACAATCGTTCCCTCCTCCTAAAGCTCTCTCAACCGCAGAGAGATGCGTGAAGTCCAAGTGTATGGATTCATCTTCACCGACCGACTCGGTACTAGGAGGCATGGGAGGTGAGGGAGACACGGTTGGGACTGCAAAGCTCGGAGGCAAACGTACAGGAGGCTTCCGCAAGCGCTCCTTAAAAGAAAGTCTTTCTCTGAGTCTGGAGTCAATGAGGATGGCAAACGAGATCAAGCTCTCCAGTTCAGTGGGTATATCTCGGGCTGCTATCTCATCCTTGATGGAATCTGAGAGACCATGAGAAAAAGCAGCCATGAGGGCCTCATTGTTCCAAGCAACCTCTGCTGCCAGAGCACGGAACTCAATGGTGTAGTCGGCAACAGTTCTCGTCCTCTGTTTGATGGACATGAGGCACTTGGCAGCAGAAGTGGATCATGCAGGAACGTCAAATACCCTTTTAAAGGAGGCCATAAACTCAGGGTAACTCAAGACAACAGGTTTCTGCGTCTCCCATAGAGGGTTAGCCCAGGCCAAGGCTCTCTCAGAAAGCAAAGCTATCACAAACCCTACTTTGCTTCTGTAAGTGGGAAACGCCTGGGGCAAAATCTCAAAGTATATCTCAACTTGGTTGAGAAACCCTCTGTATTGAACTGGATCGCCCCCAAATCGCTGGGGAAGCGGGGCGGAACCAGACTTACCTCTTATAGAGGTAATACTCAAGGCGGGTGACTGCACAGAGACTGGCGCAGCAGCAGTGACGGGCTGCAACTCAGGTTGTACCGGAACAGCGATAGTGGGGGATTCCAGGTGAGGCGTGCGACTCAGGAACATTTGTAACGCCATGGCAAACTGATTCATGTGGTGATCTTGCTCATCCAATCTGGAAAAAATATTACCAACAAGTGGATTGACTGTATCTTCTGAATTCATGGCCTTCGCCTACTGTCAGAAACCAGGAACCAGACCGAGACAGAAGTACAGTAAAATCACACTTGTTTATTAATAAAAATAAAAAGGTAAATCGAGTAAGCGTAGTCAAAGCATAGCCAGAGTCCAGTAACCGGATCAGTTAGTCAGCCAAGCCAGAGTTCAGTAACCAGATTGAGTAATCAGCCAAGCCAGAGTTCAGTAACCAGATCGGGTAATCAGCCAGGCCAAAAGTCAGGGATCCAAGTAGAGGAACAGCAAGCAGGATAAGGAGCCAGAAGGGATGTCAGCAAAGCCAGTCTTTAAACAGGACTGCAGGAGCTAACTTTTTGGGACCCTATACCACCTCAACAAGAGGTTATAATTAGTTTCTTGTATTTTTTGTACAGATAGAAGAAGAGGTATGTACCAACCTCAACACCTTACATATCAGTGTGTCCAAAAAAGAGCACTCTAACTTTGTCTCCCGTTCCCTAAAATATCTAAGACCTGTAAAAGTGGAATGTTGATTCAAAAGGTTATAAGAGATAGATAGTAATCCTCTAGCCATGGACTGCTTAAGCCATAAAGATTCAAAGCTGGTAAGAGCATCCAATGCGCTGATATCCCTCAGGTGGGTAATACTAAAGTGAAGTAATTGCTGGTACCTCCATGCATTAAATGGGAACATACCATATGCTTCCCTAAGTTCCTCCAACAGACACATTCTCCAATCTTGCAAAAACCTAAGGCAGCTAGTATCTCCTATTGTCGCCCAAGCCCTAAAAATAGACAGGGATTCACCCAGGGAAAACCAGCAGAAGCCATGTAATGGAAGTAGAGGGGATATTGATGGAGGTTGTGCCTGTTTATTAACAGAGTGCCCTCTAATAAACAACTTTTGTGCTTCCTATAATACATTTTTAGAAATTCATCTGTTTTATTGATCTCAAAATATGATATCATTGCTTCAGAGGCCACTGCCAAGGCCGTTGAGTCATTCAAAATATCATTGATGAGCCAGGTCCAATCCCTCTCCATACTACCCAGAGGCTGGATCATGAATGACACCTGGGCATGATCTGATAAAGTAATCTACTCAGTAGTATCACAATATATAAGTAGTACTGGTCTAGCCAAAACAGGTCAATTCTAGTATAAGTCCTGTGGATCTTGGAATAGTAGCTATAGTCCCTTTGAAATGCATAAGCAACTGCCAGCAATTGGCACAATTGCAAATCCCACCTATGAAACAATAAAGCACCTAACTAACCATACAAAAAAGAAAAAAAGGCCTTGCAGAGACCTGATAGAGACCTGCGACCTGTATCTCAGGGCCTTTGCGAGCATTCCAAATGGACCAGACTTCAAACATAGGGAGCCCTCCTACAGTGAGGAACCCCCTTTCCTTCTCCTGGACAAAACATAACATAAAAAAAAATTGCTATAAACTTAGAAGTTCGAGATTGCCCAAACTGATTGACCACCCATAAGGGTATTGCTTCCTATGGTACCATCAAGCTTCCATTACACATCACAAGAGCACCCAGGATACACATAGTAACTGCACCTTATGGTTTATAGTTTGTTTTTAATTCCTACTGGAATAAAGTGGATTCCAATTTTGGACTGGCTCAGGACTTTACTTCCAGATCACAACCTATTTCTATAAAATGTGGTTTACCTACAGTATATCCATTCATTTAAACCAGCTGCTTATAGATTTATTTTATTACCATGAGACAACAGTCCCTAACGGGACAAAATTTAGGCATAGTTTATTATTCATTACTTTCCCTAAAGAACTCTTTGCGTTCTGGTTGATATTGGGTGATATTGGTTTCTACAGGTAAACCATTCCATCCAGTGGTTTACCAGGCAGCAGCAAGAGTATGGGACTGTATTACATGTATTTTGAATTATGGCTTCCCCTATTGCTGAATAAGACTCTTAGTGATGGGCTCTTTTTTTGTATTTGTTGCATTAAACCAGTCCAGACATTACCATAAAATTCAACCATTTTAAACAAAAACAACAAAAAAACTTTCCCAATAAGGGTTTCCCACCCTCAAAAAAAAATTGTCCAATTAAGCATTAAATTGTGGAATCTGATTTAAACAGAAATCTAGCAAATCTTTTCCTGGAAGTACCACCCCATACTGAAACAAAAACCCATACCTCCATAGACATCAAGGAAATCAAGTGTGCTACCAGGAAAATAAAGGGATCTGCCATATACTTCCAAAATAATAAAAAAGATATACTTTTATTTTACATATGTATCACAAAATATTCTCATAAGAAATACCATATCCATAAAATATATAAAACACGTGCATTATATACATTGACTCTAATATGGATAAGCATGCCAACGCATTTCACAGATCCACCACTTCTTCAGAACTAGGCCATACAATATTTTTTTTTATAGAATTGTAACGGTTGGTTGCTACGAGTTACAGTATCCACACATTCCACCCTGCTGTCAGACATCCATTAGACACACTCCTTTAGTCAACGAACATTCTCTTCCTTGTTTTTGTTGTTTGTTTAAGGGATTAACTTGGTTGGGGAAAGGGACATGGGATGCCCATAGGATAAATTAGTACTTTGAAGAATATAGTAACTGCATCACATTTCTCAAAAAGGACAAGATGGCTGACCCTAAACTTGACAGACTTTAACCTCAGAACACTTCTTCCTCCAGCACACTACTTTACTGTCACAGTCTTAGTAAACTTATCAAGCCATCAGAACATGACTAGGCCTCACTCTGAATAAGTCCGTTAATTTACTTGATGACCCTTTGTAGGCCAAGGCCTGCAGAACCCTTTTAAGGGAGCAACCGTTTAGAAGAGAAGAATAAATGGTGATGGAATACTGATCTCAGCAAGTCCGACTTGCAAATCCTGCCCGCCCTCATGCTGCATCGATTTGACACAAACGCCACAGTCTTTCTCTCACTGGCTCTACAGCTAGCTCCCCTGAAATGCCTCTTCCACATCTCTCCACTGTGCTTTCCACTCACTGACACCTGCCCTGGATCCTCCCTGAAGGACTTACTCCGGACGTGCGGACCAACTGTGTCCTCCAGCTCCTGTTCCAGGACACCTCTTCTATGACCGTGTAAGGAGAGGCTCCCTCCCAGCTCCCAATGTCCTCCACCTGAGGTACACCTCCCCCAGATAGGGGTTCCCTCAGGCACGACAGTCTAACACTCCATCCTTCAGTTCACCCAGCCGACAACTCCTCCCCCCAGCAGGCTGACCATGAGTATATGTAGGAGGCTTGCCCCCTGCCAATCCTAGTTGGGGATTGGTCAGAGCTCCTCACATGTACCCCATGTCACTCCAGCTCTCTGCCCTGCCCCTTTTCCAGAACATTCTCCCTGGAAACAGAGGAGGCACCCAAGAACTAAAGTATATGTCAGTCACCTACTACTACACTAAACCACTCCCCTGCCCCCACATCAAAATAAACAGGCCTAGCTCGCAGCATAGGCCTGCCTAAATTTACCTGCACTGGCAGCTTACACAAAAACCCTTACACCTAACACCTATCTAAGGTAGAGGGTGCTACAGAATGAAATAATTTTAAAAATTAATACACTCTAAGTTATAATGAGAATTCTTAAAGTGATTATTTAAAAAAATGCAGTGCTGTGGTAATCCACCACAAAACTATCTCATATTATAGTCCAACATAATAATCACAAACACCCAGTGCCACCAACCAGTGAGAATTATAAACAGCAAAAGTTAAAAGTGAAAGTTCTTCATGTCCAAAAATGTGAAAATGACAAAATCTTCCAGCCTACACACCAGTGTTTCAGTGCTCCAACTCTCTCAACAGACAGAAACATTTTAGAATATTATGCCTCTTATTACAGATCGGCATGCTTGCGTCTATATGATAGTATTGCAGGCAAATCAGTACATCTCGTTCCCCATATTTCAAAGTTCCTCTGTACATATAGCTCCCCAATTCGGATATGGAAAAAGATAAGGACTCCAATAGTGTAAATCCATACAAAATACACTCTTTTTTATTCAAAGCAAAGAAAATAGTGCATCAATCCAGCTAATAACATCAGCCCCAAGTGACAGTAGCCCCTACATGTGCACAAATATCAAGATCATCCCCTCAAAGTGCTGGTATCTCACCCAAATCTGAGCGGAAAGCCACCTCCCACGGACGCTGACCTCACTTCTGGTTGCCATGCCCCAACAGGTTTCGACCCTCAAACTTTGTCGAGGGGATGGATGGAAGGCATGGCATCCCGGTATTTATCTCTGCCTCTCTCAAAGATTTATCCCCTTATCTCCACAGGCTCAATCAAATGCAGCACAACATACAGAGCTTGCAGAACTGATGAACTTGTATGTACCTGGAGAGAAAACTGGTTACAGGAGCATGTCCAAAGAGTGGTGGTTAATGACATATTTTCTGAATGGTCTGAAGTTGTGAGCACGGTACTCCAAGGCGCGGTCCCAGGACCAATTCTGTTTAACTTGTTCACAGACAACATAGAGGTTGTAAAAACTAGTTGAATCTCAATGTTTGCTGACAATACAAAGCTAAGCAGGACAACAATTTTACAGCAGGAGATAGAAACTTTACAAGAAGACCTCAATAAAATATAGAGGTGGGCAGCTATATCAAGATGAGGTTTAATATTAATAAATGACAAGTAATGCATTTGTGAGCTAAAAATATGAATGCTAAAAATATGAGGTTACTAGCTAGTAGACATGTGCACTGCCGAAACATTTGTTCATTTTCGTTTCATTTGTTTTCTGGTTTTTTTTTTGAAAATTCAGAAATGTGAAAATCCTGAATTTGAAAATTCAGAAATTTGGAAATTTGGAAATCCAAAAATTCAAAAATTCAAAAATCTGTAAAAAAGAAAGGAAAATCCGAAAATTCGAAAGAACGAAAATCTGAAAAACCAAAAACTAATAATAACTAAATATTAAATTATAGGTATTGGAATTTCCTTTCACATTTGGCTGTTAGTGAACATAATGAATACAAATTTATCTGAAGTTACAAATTATCTGAAATAACGAATGCCACATCTAAACAAATGGAATGTAATGAAATAATAATAATAATAAGTTTTTATTATTAATATTATTACTGTTATTTATTATTATTAATTTGTTACGTTCCATTTCTTTAGATATGGCATGCGTTTTTACGAATAATTTGTAACTTCAGATAAATTCGTATTCATTACGTTCACTAACAGCCAAATTTGAAGGAAAATTCCAATACCTATAATTTAATACTTAGTAATATTTAAGTTATTATTAGTTAGTTATTATTTCTGATTTTTGAATTTTCACATTTTTGAATTTTCATACTTATTTTCGGATTTTCATTCTTGATTTAGGATTTCCGAATTTCCGAAAAAATTTGTGAATTAACAAATTTGTCTAAATTAGTTGAAAAACGAATTTGGAACTAAACAAATTGCACATGTCTACTAGCTAGGGGGAGAACCTCTGGGGGAATCCAGGATGGAAAAAGATCTGGAGGTCCTAGTAGATCACAGGCTCAACAATAGTATGCAAAGTCAAGCTGCAGCAAGCAAGGCCACCAGATTATTAGCATATAATAAAAAGGGTATTTACTCAAAAGATAAGAGTATAATTCTACCACTGGTTCGCCATCCAGTTCTGGTCACCAGTCCTCAGGAAGGATGTGCTGGTACTGGAGAGAGTCCAGAGAGGGGCAACAAAGTTAAAAAGGAGTCTGGAGGATCTCAATTATGAGGAGCAACTACGACCATTACATTTATTCTCCCTGGGGAATTAAGAGGAGGTATATACAAATCTTTAAATGGTGGAGTCTAACATTGGGAGGAAGCTATTTAACCTAAGGTCTCTAAAGAAGACGTTTGACCACAACATGAATGTAGATGAGATGTGGTTTAACCTTAAACTGCTTAAGGGGTTTACTGTTAGAGCAGTAAGGATATGGATTTCTCTCACACGTTTGGTGGTATCAGTGGGAATGTAGATCATTTCAAAAAACTTTCTGTGTCTTAGTGAACGCTATTTACAAGGATACATTTTTCCATGTCCCAAATCCTTTGACCAGTCTTCCATTTCCTGAACCTTCCAGTCTGTGGATCTGTACATGCCACCTCCTTTTAGATATGCATCTTAGTGAACACAATGTACCATAATGCTCAAAAAGATTTTACAGAGAAATATTGCAGAGTGATACATGACTTGCCAGTTCCAATTACCTGTGTAATGTGTATTCTTGCAGTCAATAAAATTGAGAAAAAATAAGACAAATGTCTTCTTCGGAACCTGATTTGTTATCTTGCTTTTTTAGAATGAATGTGGTTTATCATTCATTTCAGTACACTTTATTTGTCATATAATTAAATTTCTATGTTAGAAACTTGGGCCACCCAAAGTCTAACTCCAGCGCTACTTGTGCATGTGCTAGAGGGTGCACACAAGAACAAAAAAAAAGACATTAACTAGTTTGTTTAAAATACAAGAGATCTAAACAGCTTCAAGGAAAAAAAATACATTTTTATTTTTTCATTACCTTTAGAGTTGGGGGAGTTGACAAAAATTTACATTGAAGCTATAACCAACTCCAGATTTGCCTGCATGGAGAAAGCGGTGGGATCTTTGGTTGAGCAAGAAACTCGGGCAGCCATTGAGGAGGCGACAAAGTACTATGTGGACAAAATGAAGACCATTCAGCTGCCCACTGAAACATTGAACGGCCTCCTGGAACAGAGCAAAAAGTATGAGGATGAAGCTTGCCAGATGTTCCAAAAGAGATCCATTAAAAGCAAAAATTCCACATCCTATCAAGAATTTATGGTGAGGTTTGATGCCAAGATGTTTTATCCTAAATTGTGCGGTAATGGATGTGGCATGTTACGTTTATTTATTTGTTTTTTTATTTTATTTTTTTCATGCAGGCAGTGTAAGTACTGGAAAGGATAAGCAGCAAAGGAAACCAATCAGTTGTGCTGCAACACTTAAAGAAGGAACCGAGTATGCAATGATTACATGACAAAAACAGAACTTATAAAGTCCAGATTCAGTTTAATTCAGGCTCTTATCTCATAAAAATCCAACAAAGGGTTCCCCTTCATCGGGGCTTGATACTGTTGAACAAAGTGTACACTGGACTGATAAAATTAGAGGGATCCTGAGGGGTAATTGAGATTAAGGCTCAAACAGCATTGAGCAATCATTCTTATTATTACCCCTTCCCTCTAATTATATCAGTCCAGTACACACTTTGTTCAACAGTACTAAGCCCTGATGAAGGGGAACCCTTTGAACCCCCAAAACATATTGGCTTGTTAAGACAAGTCTAAATCAAACTGAATCTGTGCTTTAAATGTTCTGCTTTAGGCCCTTTCCTTCTTTCACACTCGGAAATAAAACACAACAGAGGTTCTAACCCCTCTCATCTTATCTCTCATCTCATATATACAGTATCTCACAAATGTGAGTACACCCCTCACATTTTTGTAAATATTTTATTATATCTTTTTATTTGACAACACTGAAGAAATTACACTTCGCTACAATGTAAAGTAGTGAATGTACAGCTTGTATAACAGTGTAAATTTGCTGTCCCCTCAAAATAACTCAACACACAGCCATTAATGTCTAAACCACTGGCAACAAAAGTAAGTACACCCCTAAGTGAAAATGTCCAAATTGGGCCCAAAGTGTCAATATTTTGTGTGGCCACCATTATTTTCCAGCACTGCCTTAACCCTCTTGGGCATGGAGTTCACCAGAGCTTCACAGGTTTCCTTGCGCTCCTCCGCCTTCCGGGATGCCCCACAGATGCTCAATAGGGTTTAGGTCTGGAGACATGCTTGGCCAATCACCTTTACCCTCAGCGGGACATCGTGGTGGTGGAACGGGAGTAATTAGGGGACAGTATAACCCCACAGACGCAGACAGAGGAGGCGGGAGTAAATGCAGCGGGACCGGGAGGTGGAAGGCTGACAGGGAGAGGCGGCGGGTAACTGAGGTGCAGACCGGAGGAGAGAGTGTGAGAGACTGATTGGAGAAACGGTGGCACTGAAGGTTACTGACTGACTGACTGCTAGTATCAGATTACAAGGGGAGGCTGTGTAGAGTGACACAGAGACACAAATAATAAAAACTGATTGACAGTGTATGTGAGTACCGAGCATTGTGTGTATTGTGAGTACCGAGTATTGTGTGTATTGTGAGTACCGAGTATTGTGTGTATTGTGAGTACCTGGGTATGGTGAGTAATGTGAATACCTGTGTATTGTGAATACCTGTGTATTGAGAGTATTGTTAGCACATGAGTACCTGTGTATTGTGAGTACATGAGTACATGTGTATTGTGAGTACCTGTGTATGGTGAGTACCCGAGTACTGTGAGTACCCATGTGCTGTGAGAACCCGTGTGCTGTGAGAACCTGTGTGCTGTGAGAACCTGAGTGCTGTGAGAACCCGACTGCTGTGAGAACCTGAGTGCTGTGAGAACCTGAATGCTGTGAGTGCACATGTGCTGTGAGTACCTGAGTGCTGTGAGTGCAGGTGTGCTGTGAGTACACGGGTGTTGTGAGTGCACATGTACTGTGAATACCCGAGTGCTGTGAGTACAGAGTGTTGTGAGTACCCGAGTGCTGTGAGTACCTGAGTCCTGTGAGTACACGTGTGCTGTGAGTACCCGAGTGCTGTGAGTACCCGAGTGCTGTGAGTGCACTTGTGCTGTGAGTACCCGTGTGCAGTGAGTGCAGGTGTGCTGTGAGTACTCGAGTGCTGTAAGTGCACATGTGCTGTGAGTACCCGGGTGTTGTGAGTGCACGCGTGCTGTGAGTACCCGAATGCTGTGAGTGCACGTGTGCTGTAAGTTCTCAAGTGCTGTGAGTGCACGTGTGCTGTGAGAACTTGAGTGCTGTGAGTACTCGAGTGCTGTGAGTGCACGTGTGCTGTGAGTACTCGAGTGCTGTGAGTGCACGTGTGCTGTGAGTACTCGAGTGCTGTGAGTGCACGTGTGCTGTAAGTACCTGCGTGCTGTGAGGAAACAAATGCAGCCACCACATCTAATGATTGGTAAGCTGCAATATACTACCTCTTCATTTGGGGTTTAGTACAATTTGAAGTATAGCTAATTACAGATAGAGAAGGTAATTGAATTTTTTTCAGGATGCAAGCAATTATTTACAGCATTGGTGATATGAGTTTCCTCATACTGGTAAACCTTCACATCAATACAGGCACTGGGCTGACTACTATCACTGCTTACTGAGCCCACTGCTCCAGACTTTTTGCTACCTGAGACAAACTTTAAAATGAAACTTCCACATTACTAAAGCTTGCATATTTCCTTTCATTAGGAAAATGTACGTAAAGAGAGAAATGGTTTTATCTCCATAAATGAGGAGAAGTCTCGGGAGATGTGTAACTCTCTCATCAAGAAGCTTTCCTTGACCTTCGAGAAGGCTTTGGACGGGGGAGTGTACAACATACGAGGAGGACATGAAAAGTTCAAGCAAGACTTAAAAGCCATAGAAGAGAAATATAAAATGGAAAGAGGAAAAGGTGTAAAGGTCTGTGGACTGTATATCTTTGAAATACTAGAAAACATAGAATATATAACAGTCATTAGAAAAATCATTGATTTCTTGCATTGAACAAATATTTATGCATACATGTCATGATCATTTTTGTTGATACTGGGCACCATGGCCACTTTGCCTTGGCACTATCAAAGCCCTATGTTTTTTGTTTGGATATATTTGATTGTGTAATCGAGGCCGTCTTAACTACGGGGCAAAAGGGGAAGCTGCCCTGGGCCCAATCATTTTTGTGAGCCCCAAAGCAGCTGCCCCTTGAGCTGCTCGCAAATAGCTTACTTACCAACAGTCCCAGGACAGTCTTGCTAATTAGTCCATAGTCCCAGGATGTGCCGGCAGGCTGGGTCCTGATTTTCAGTAATGTGAAGAATGTCTCTTTACTATTTCCCCTGGTCACCATGGTGACCAGACACTGAGTCTGCTGCATTAGTATCAGATAGGATCTGTGGGGAGACAGCCGATGGGTCGGTGGGCAAGCTCCATTCCTTGCAAGGAAGCTACAGAAAACCACACCCTGGTCCCACCCCCTCCCCAGCAGCATAGCTTGTTTTCAATTTTATGTATTGCATGCTGCTGCAGAAAGAACATCTCTACACTAAGTCTCAAAATAATTAAAGTGGATGTAAACCCGAAATTTTTTTTTTTTTTTGTCTGGCACAATATAGAGTATGGGATTTCAGATCAGCTGTGCCCAGTCTTGCCACAAAGAGTTAATCCAGCTCTGAGCAATCCTCATATCTTTTTTCAGTGAAATAAAATGGACAAACTGTAAAAACTTTGTCCGTTCTTCCCCCTTGCTGTGATTGGCAGGTGATTTACATATCTTGTGCACTAGCCTAAGACATGCATTATTTTTTAATTCCCCCCTCCTCCTTTCTTCAGCAGCTCTGCAAGGATTGGCTGTTCCACACCTCAGCATGATTGGGCATTCTGAAGTCATGTGGGGACTTTTCTGGGTTTTGACTGGATGTTAGTGATCATAGCAGAAGTTCAGTGTAAGAAATACACAGGAGAAAATGCATGTTGATAAGGGGAATGTAGAGGTGGACAGGGAGTCTACTGACATCACGACTCCACCCACTGAGCCCTGGAAAACAGACCCACCCACAGAATCTGTTTTTTGGGTCTCATAGCAGACAGAGGGGAGACATTTGACAGATAAGTATACATGCAGGAGGCATGTATATCCTTCTAGATAACCAATATTGCAGTACTTTAGAAAGGATGAGAGTGGGTTTACATCCACTTTAAGTAAGCAGTACTGGTGCTGGGGGTACAGTGGTGACAAATGGTATGGTTGATATACATTACGGGTACAGAGGTTTGCAAGAGGAGTATTGAGGGGAAGGGCAGTGGTGGCAGGGGGCACATGGTTGCATAGGAGTGCAGGTGTGGGAGGGGGTACAATGTGAAGAGGTATTTGTGTGGAGGAACACAGTGCTGGCAGTGGTGTGTTTTTGGGTATAGAGGGAGGGTGAGGGGCATTGGTGTCAGATGTGTATGGTGGGAGTGCAGTTGTGGTAGAGGTATGTTGAAGGTGGGGTGGGGGGTAGTTGCAGAGGTGTGTAAGGAGTAGGGATGAGCTTCGAGTTCGAGTCGAACTCATGTTCGACTCGAACATTGGCTGTTCGCAAGTTCACCGAACAGCGAACAATTTGGGGTGTTCGCGGCAAATTCGAATGCCGCGGAACACCCTTTAAAAGTCTATGGGAGAAATCAAAAGTGCTAATTTTAAAGGCTAATATGCAAGTTATTGTCATAAAAAGTGTTTGGGGACCTGGGTCCTGCCCCAGGGGACATGGATCAATGCAAAAAAAAGTTTTAAAAACGGCCGTTTTTTCAGGAGCAGTGATTTTAATAATACTTAAAGTCAATCAATAAAAGTGTAATATCCCTTTAAATTTCGTACCTGGGGGGTGTCTATAGTGTGCCTGTAAAGGGGCGCATGTTTCCTGTGTTTAGAACAGTCTGACAGCAAAATGACATTTTGAAGGAAAAAACTCATTTAAAACTACCCGCGGCTATTGCATTGCCGACAATACACATAGAAGTTCATTGATAAAAACGGCATGGGAATTCCCCAAAGGGGAACCCCGAACCAAAATTAAAAAAAAAAAATGACGTGGGGGTCCCCCTAAATTCCATACCAGGCCCTTCAGGTCTGGGATGGATATTAAGGGGAACCCCGGCCAAAATTTAAAAAAAAAAATGACGTGGGGTTCCCCCTAAATTCCATACCAGACCCTTCAGGTCTGGTATGGATTTTAAGGGGAACCCCGCGCCAAAAAAAAAAAAAAAAACGGCGTGGGGTCCCCCCAAAAATCCATACCAGACCCTTATCCGAGCACGCAACCTGGCAGGCCGCAGGAAAAGAGGGGGGGACAAGAGTGCGGCCCCCCCTCCCTCCTGAACCGTACCAGGCCACATGCCCTCAACATTGGGAGGGTGCTTTGGGGTAGCCCCCCAAAACACCTTGTCCCCATGTTGATGAGGACAAGGGCCTCATCCTCACAACCCTGGCCGGTGGTTGTGAGGGTTTGCGGGCGGGGGGCTTATCGGAATCTGGAAGCCCCCTTTAACAAGGTGACCCCCAGATCCCGGCCCCCCCCCTGTGTGAAATGGTAAGGGGGTACATAAGTACCCCTACCATTTCACGAAAAAAGTGTCAAAAATGTTAAAAATGACAAGAGACAGTTTTTGACAATTCCTTTATTTAAATGCTTCTTCTTTCTTCTATCTTGCTTCATCTTCTGGTTCTTCTGGCTCTTCTGGTTCTTCTGGTTCTTCCTCCGGCGTTCTCGTCCAGCATCTCCTCCGCGGCGTCTTCTGTCTTCTTCTCCTCGGGCCGCTCCGCACCCATGGCATGGGGGGGAGGCTCCCGCTCTTCTCTTCTTCTTTTCTTCTTTTCTTCTTTTCTTCTCTTCTTCTCTTCTTCTTCATTTTCTTCTCCGGGCCGCTCCGCAATCCATGCTGGCATGGAGGGAGGCTCCCGCTGTGTGACGGCGCTCCTCGTCTGACAGTTCTTAAATAACGGAGGGGGGCGGGGCCACCCGGTGACCCCGCCCCCCTCTGACGCACGGTGACTTGACGGGACTTCCCTGTGGCATTCCCCGTGACGTCACAGGGAAGTCCCGTCAAGTCACCGTGCGTCAGAGGGGGGCGGGGTCACCGGGTGGCCCCGCCCCCCTCCGTTATTTAAGAACTGTCAGACGAGGAGCGCCGTCACACAGCGGGAGCCTCCCTCCATGCCAGCATGGATTGCGGAGCGGCCCGGAGAAGAAAATGAAGAAGAAGAGAAGAAGAGAAGAAGAGAAGAAGAGAAGAAGAGAAGAAAAGAAGAAAAGAAGAAGAGAAGAAGAGAAGAGCGGGAGCCTCCCCCCCATGCCATGGGTGCGGAGCGGCCCGAGGAGAAGAAGACAGAAGACGCCGCGGAGGAGATGCTGGACGAGAACGCCGGAGGAAGAACCAGAAGAACCAGAAGAGCCAGAAGAACCAGAAGATGAAGCAAGATAGAAGAAAGAAGAAGCATTTAAATAAAGGAATTGTCAAAAACTGTCTCTTGTCATTTTTAACATTTTTGACACTTTTTTCGTGAAATGGTAGGGGTACTTATGTACCCCCTTACCATTTCACACAGGGGGGGGGCCGGGATCTGGGGGTCACCTTGTTAAAGGGGGCTTCCAGATTCCGATAAGCCCCCCGCCCGCAGACCCCCACAACCACCGGCCAGGGTTGTGGGGATGAGGCCCTTGTCCTCATCAACATGGGGACAAGGTGTTTTGGGGGGCTACCCCAAAGCACCCTCCCAATGTTGAGGGCATGTGGCCTGGTACGGTTCAGGAGGGAGGGGGGGCCGCACTCTCGTCCCCCCCTCTTTTCCTGCGGCCTGCCAGGTTGCGTGCTCGGATAAGGGTCTGGTATGGATTTTTGGGGGGACCCCACGCCGTTTTTTTTTTTTTTTTTGGCGCGGGGTTCCCCTTAAAATCCATACCAGACCTGAAGGGTCTGGTATGGAATTTAGGGGGAACCCCACGTCATTTTTTTTTTTAATTTTGGCCGGGGTTCCCCTTAATATCCATACCAGACCTGAAGGGCCTGGTATGGAATTTAGGGGGACCCCCACGTCATTTTTTTTTTTTTAATTTTGGTTCGGGGTTCCCCTTTGGGGAATTCCCATGCCGTTTTTATCAATGAACTTCTATGTGTATTGTCGGCAATGCAATAGCCGCGGGTAGTTTTAAATGAGTTTTTTCCTTCAAAATGTCATTTTGCTGTCAGACTGTTCTAAACACAGGAAACATGCGCCCCTTTACAGGCACACTATAGACACCCCCCAGGTACGAAATTTAAAGGGATATTACACTTTTATTGTTTGACTTTAAGCATTATTAAAATCACTGCTCCTGAAAAAACGGCCGTTTTTAAAACTTTTTTTTGCATTGATCCATGTCCCCTGGGGCAGGACCCAGGTCCCCAAACACTTTTTATGACAATAACTTGCATATAAGCCTTGAAAATTAGCACTTTTGATTATTCATGTTCGTGTCCCATAGACTTTAACGGTGTTCGCATGTTCGAACGAACTTTTTTCCTGTTCGCATGTTCTGGTGCGAACCGAACAGGGGGGTGTTCGGCTCATCCCTAGTAAGGAGGTACAGTGGTGACAGAGTTGGTGGAAGGGGTACGATAATGTCAGAGATGTGCGGTGGGAGTGCAGTTTTTAGCAGAGGTGTCATGTGCTCATTGAGTGCAGAGTTAAATGAGCAGGTATTTGTTGAGGATGCTAAAGTGATTGCAACGGTGTGGGAGGAGCAGTAGGGATCTGTTGTAATTTATAGCAACCAGTGAGCAGGAATGATAAGCAGCAGCCTCTAGCAACCAATCAGTGAGCAGTAATGTACAGAAATCTCTAGCAGCCAATCAGTGAGTGGTAAGGATGTGCAGTAACCTCCAGCAGCCAATCAGTGAGCGTTAAGGATGTGCAGTAACCTCTAGTAACCAATTAGTGAGTGGTAAGCATGTGCAGTAACCGCTAGCAAACAATTAGTGAGCAGTAAGGATGTGCAGTAACCTCTAGCAACCAATCAGTGAGCAGTAAGAGCAGTAAGGAAGTGCAGTAACCTCTAGCAACCAATTAGTGAGTGGCAAGGATGAGCAGTAACCTCTAACAACCAATCAGTCAGCGTTAATGATGTGCATTAACCTCTAGCAACCAGTCAGTGAGCAGTAATATTATCTTGTAAGCTTTGGCAGCCAATCACAATTGCTGCCTGATCTACTGCAGTAAACAGATTTTGAGTCTAGCTGCTATTTATTGTATGCCTCAGAGTGGGGGGGGGAGCCCAAGAAAATGATTTTCCCAGGGTCCAATCAATAATAAAGATGGTCCTGTGTATAATGTGTAAATAGTTATTCAGTCACCTCTCTTACTCCTCTCTTCCCATTCCTGTGACAATTGTACTGTTTTGGATTTTCCATCACTTTCTCAGATGTGATAGGGAGGAAATGCTCAGGGTAGAAAATACACTGAAAACTGAGCATGTGCGGAGCTGCCAACACTGCTCTGCAAAATCCCTATCTGAATTGGGGACATGGACAAAAGGGGGAGACAGAAAACAGCAGGATCAACCAGGCTTTTTGCAGAATACAGAAAATAAATCTCAGTGACTGAGTGAGTATGAACAGCATGTAATACACCATTTATTGATCATTTTTAATTATGTGGGTCTAATGACACTTTAATACTTTAACCAGTTTGGCTCCAGAGCAATTGTTTTCTTTGTCGCATACATGTAAAAATCGAATTTTTTGATAATAAAATTGCATAAACCCCCAGAATATTATATATTTTCTGAAAGCTGAGGACCTGTAGAATAATAAAGGTGACAGTTGCAATTTTTTTTTTTACGTCATGTTTGTGCAACTGTTTATTAAATTTTCCGGAAAAAATATAATAAAATGAGTTTTAGTGCAAAACCACACCATATAATACCCATTTTTGGTTAAAGTATAAAAGATGAGGTTGCAGCAAGTAAATAGGTACAGTACCTTACATTCCATGATCTCTATGAGCTTGCCACATCTTACTACTGGGGTTTTTCCCTATTTCTCCTTGCAAAGCTGCTTCAGCTCCTTCAAGTTGGATGGTTTGCGCTTGTGAACAGCAATCTTTACGTCTGACCACAGATTTTCTATTGGATTGAGGTCTGGGCTTTGACTAGGCCATTCCAACACATTTACATGTTTCCCCTTAAAGTGTTGCTTTAGCGGTGTGTTTGGGGTCATTGTCCTGCTGGAAGGTGAACCTCCATCCTAGCCTCAAATCACACACAGAGTGGTACAGGTTTTGCTCAAGAATATCCCTGTATTCAGCACCATCCATCTTTCCCTCAACTCTGACCAGTTTCCCAGTCCCGACTGCTGAAAAACATCCCCACAGCATGATGCTGCCACCACCATGTTTCACTGTGGGGATGGTGTTCTTTGGATGATGTGATATGTTAGGTTTGCGCCAAACATAGCGTTTTCTTTGATGGCCAAAAAGTTAAATTTTAGTCTCATCAGACCAGAGCACCTTCCTCCATACATTGTGGGAGTCTCCCACATGCCTTTTTAGATGTTGGACTATGCAGCATTATTGACTGATGTACCATAAAATGAGACCCAGAACACTTAAATGTGTGAAAGCAGCAGTCACAATAGAAGCAACAAGGGGGAGGAGCTCTCACCAACAAATCTACCAAACATTGACCCTCTAAGGTGCCCATAGACAGGTGACATCATCATTATCCCGTATCTGTGATTTCAAGAGATTAAAATGACAGGGTTTTGGTCTATGAAAATATCGGACTGTAGTGGGTGATGTAGTGGAATCAGGGTTGTAGAACTTGTAAAACGTTGTTACCAATGTTCCCTTTCTACAGGCGGAGGAGGCCCTACAGCAATACATCATATCCAAACAAAGGGCTGAAATCATCATTATACAACAGGACAACGCTCTAACCCTGAAAGAGAAGGAGGTGGCAGGTAAATGATGTAATCAATGTCACTCACTGCCACAGTCTTGTTAATAATATAAAAAATAATAGTGCTTGACCTCCCAAAGCAGTTGTACAATAATGACATTAATGACTGTTACCTGATATCTGTTTATTTACCGGTATTTTGATTTAAAAAACTGCTAACAAATACTGTATAGGAAATTATCTTTTATCTTTTTGTACTATTTTTTCTTTCAAAATTGTCGCTCTTTTTTAGTTTATAGCGCAAAAAATAAAAAATGCAGAGGTGATCAAATACCACCAAAAGAAAGCTCTATTTGGGGGAAAAAAAGTACGTCAATTCTGTTTGGGAGCCACATCGCACGACCGCGCAATTACCAGTTAAAGCGACGCAGTGCCGAATCGCAAAAAACGCTCTGGTCTTTGGGCAGCCAAATGGTCCGGGGCTGAAGTGGTTAATGTACAGTACACTTATTGGAATTTTTTTTTTTTTTTTTACCAAAGACATGTAGCAGAATACATTTTGGCCTACATTTCTAAAGAAATTACATTTTTCATTTTTTTTTTTATTGGATATGTTTTATAACAGAAAGCAGATAAATATTATTTTAGATTAAAATGTCAAATTCATTAATTTTCAATCTTTTTTAATTTATGTAATAAAACATATAAACCCCAGTGGTGATCAAATTCCACCGAAAAAGTTCTATTTGTGTGAAAAAGAAATAAATGATAAAAATGTCTTTCGGGTACAGTATTGCATGACTGAGCAATTGCCAGTTAAACTAGCACAGTGCTGAATAGCAAAAAAATGGTCTGGTCATAAAGGGGGTAAAATCTTCCGGGGGTCATAAATTATTTTTTCACATTCTCATTATGCTCTTTTTCAGAGGAAAACAATCGAAGAAGAATTCATGAAATGGAACAAAATTTCCGAAGACAGTCAGAAGAGCAGAAAAGGCAGAGGGATGCTGAACACCGGGCCAGCCTCCAACAGACCATTAATGAAATGACAAAGCACATGCAGGAAGAGAGAAGAATGATGAATGAGAAGGCCAGGGTAATAAGATATATTTTTTTGCTATAACTGTCTTAAAGTGGTTGTAAAGGTTCGCATTTTATTTTTTAAAAATAACAAACATGTCATACTTACCTCCACTGTGCAGCTCGTTTTGCACAGAGTGGCCCCGAACGTCATTTTCTGGGGTCCCCCAGTGGCTCTCTCGGCTCTTCCCCGCCTCAGATAACCCCCTCTGGGAAGCGCTCTCCCAAGGGGGTTACATTGCGGGCGCGCTCCCGAGTCCTATATTCGGGGTTCATAGCCGCTGAGTGCAGGACTCGGTCCCGCCCCCCCCGCCACCCGCGTCATTGGATTTGATTGACAGTCACTGAGCCAATGGCTGTACTGCTATCAATCTATCCAATAAAGAGCCTAGAAGCCCAGGCAAAGGAAGAGCGCGACGTGGGACTTTCCAGGGATCAGGTAAGTAAATCGGGGCCCTGGGGAGCTGGTAAACGTCATATGTTTTTCACCTTAATGCATAGGATGCATTAAGGTGAAAAAACATGAACCTTTACAAGCCCAATAAAGGAACTGCCTCCAAAGACCATTACTGTCTGTGTAGAGTCAGTGGTATCTCTGTGCAGAGGTTTAACACTCCCCTGCTGAATCAGCAAAGTTCATGCTCCCAGGGAATATGTTGGACTTCTGCAGAGAGGCCACTGTTTCCACAGTGAGCAAGAGCGTTTCTCTGCAGCTTGCTGGCAGGGGGCTTTCTACTGAGGCTGCAACTGTTTTCTAAAGAAAATGAGCTGAGACTGTGGCCCCCTTTTGTTTTGATGCAGCTGGAAAGGGTTAACTGATTTAAACTGAATATAAACTGGCCCACTTAAAGTGTTACTCTAAAAAAAAAAAAAAAATCTGTTCCCTTACAGCGGGATTCTGGCCCTAGAAAAAAAAATTAAAAGTCAGCAGCTACAAACACTGTAGCTGCTGACTTTAAATAAGTACTTTCCTGTCCTGGGTGCCCGCGATGTCGGCCGCCTGAGGCCGACCCGTCTCTCGGCTCTCGGGTCCCGGCACCGCCATCCTAGGTAAGGGAAACAGGCAGTGGAACCTTGCAGCTTCACTGCCAGTTTCCTACTGCGCATGCGCGATCGGCGCGGCGCTCTGTGCATGGCCCCGTGGTGTTCTGGGAACACACACAGTTCCCAGAAGACAACGGGGCCACTCACCGAGGAGCAGAACACGCCGCAGAATAGGAAGAGGCAGATTAGAAAGACTGCCTAGCAACAAGGGTTTAGGTAAGTTTAAGAAAAAAAATTTTTCAAATTTTTTTTAAATTTTTTTTTAGTGCTTATACTGTGTCATTTGGCCCCCCGTATCACCTGATATTCCTGGCTGATCCTGCCTGGTTCTGCCCTCCCCTTTGTAAACTGATCACGGGTTATCTTGGCTGCTGAGCCCTGACACCGTGGTCAGTTTACGTGCCTCAGTCATCCGCAGCTCTCCTGTCCTCCTCTGTCCTCTCTCCTCCCTTCCCTGCCTGCTTGTCTGCTTGTACCAGTGCCTGCCCTCCCTGCTTGTCTGCTCGTACCAGTGCCTGCCCCCCTCCCCTCCCCTCCCTGCTTGTCTGATCACACCAGTACCCGCCACCTCCCTTCCCTGCTAGCCTGATCGTACCAGTGCCTGCCCCCTCTCCTCCCTGCTTGTCTGCTCATACCAGTGCCCGTCCCCCTCCCTGCTTTTCTGCTTGCACCAGTGTCCGCCCCCTCATTTCCCTGCTTGTCTGCTCGTACCAGTGCCCGCCCCCCTCCCCTTCCTGCCTGTCTGCTCGCACCAGTACCCGCCCCCTTCCTACTTGTCTGCTTGCACCAGTGCCCGTCCCCCTCCCCTCCCTGCTTGTCTGCTCATACCAGTGTCCCCCCCTGCTTGTCTGCTTGCACCAGTGCCTGTCCCCCTGCCCTACTTGCCTGTCTGCTTGCACCAGTGCCAGCCCCCTGCCCTCTCTGCTTGTCTGCTCATACCAGTGCCTGCCCTCCCTGCTTGTCTGCTCATACCAGTGCCCGCCCCCTGCCCTCCCTTCTTGTCTGCTCGTACCAGTGTCCCTGCCCCCTGCCTTCCCTTCTTGTCTGCTTGTACCAGTGCCTGCCCCTGACTTTCCTTCTTGTCTGCTTGTACCAGCACCTGCTGCCCCCTGCCCTCCCTTCTTGTCTGCTCGTACCAGTGCCTGCCCCCTTGCCCTCCCTGCTTGCCTGCTCGTACCAGTGCCTGCCCCCTGCTTGTCTGCTCGTACCAGTGCCCGCCCCCTGCCCTCCCTGCTTGTCTGCTCCTACCAGTGCCCACCCCCTGCCCTCCATTCTTGTCTGCTTGTACCAGATGCCTGCCCCTGCCTTCCCTTCTTGTCTGCTTGTACCAGCGCCTGCTCCCCCCTGCCCTCCCTGCTTGTCTGCTCGTACCAGTGCCCGCCCCCTGCCCTCCCTTCTTGTCTGCTCATACCAGTGCCCACCCCCCTTCTTGTCTGCTTGTACCAGTGCCCGCCCCCCTGCCCTCCCTGCTTGTCTGCTCCTACCAGTGCCCGCCCCCTGCCCTCCCTTCTTGTCTGCTCATACCAGTGCCCGCCCCCATCCTTGCTGCTTGTCTGCTCATACCAGTGCCTGCCCCCATCCTTCCTGCTTGTCTGCTCGTACGAGTGCCCGCCCCCTGCCCTCCCTGCTTATCTGCTCTCTGCTCATATCAGTGCCCGCCCCCCTGCCCTCCATTCTTGTCTGCTCATACCAGTGCCCGCCCCCCTGCCCTCCCTGCTTGTCTACTCGTACCAGTGTTCCTGCTCCCTGCCCTCCCTTCTTGTCTGCTCGTACCAGTGCCTGCCCCCTGCTCTCCCTGCTTGTCTGCTCATACCAGTGCTCACCCCCTGCCCTCCCTTCTTGTCTGCTCGTACCAGTGTCCCTGCCCCCTGCCCTCCCTTCTTGTCTGCTCGTACCAGTGCCTGCCCCCCTCCCTGCTTGTCTGCGCGCAACAGTGCCTGTCCCCCTACCCTCCTGGCCTGTCTGCTTGCACCAGTGCCCGCCCCCCCTGCCCTCCCTGATTGTATTGCTCGTACCAGTGCCCGCTCCCTGCCCTCCCTTCTTGTCTGCTCGTACCAGTGTCCACCCCCCGCCCTCCCTGCTTCTCTGCTCGTACCAGTGCCCGCCCCCTGCCCTCCCTTCTTGTCTGCTAATACCAGTGCCCGCCCGCCTTCCCTCCCTGCTTGTCTGCTCATACCAGTGCCCACCCCCTGCCCTCCCTTTTTGTCTGCTTATACCTGTGCCCACCCCCCATCCTTCCTGCTTGTGTGCTTGTACCAATGCCTGCCCCTGCCCTCCCTTCTTGTCTGCTCGTACCAGTGCCCACCGCCTGCCCTCCCTGCTTGTCTGCTCTTACCAGTGCCCGCCCCCCTGCCCTCCCTTCTTGTCTGCTCATACCAGTGCCCGCCCCCGTCCTTCCTGCTTGTCTGCTCATACCAGTGCCTGACCCTGCCCTCCCTTCTTGCCTGCTCATTCCAGTGCCTGCCCCCCCACCCTCCCTGCTTGTTTGCTCGTACCTGTGCCCGCCCCCTGCCCTCCCTTCTTGTCTGCTCATACCAGTGCCCGCCCTCCCTGCTTGTCTGCTCATACCAGTGCTGCCCCTACTCTCCCTCCTTGTCTGCTCGTACCAGTGTCCCCGCCCCCTGCCCTCCCTTCTTGTCTGCTCATACCAGTGCCTGCCCCCCCTACCCTCCCTGCTTGTCTGCTCCTACCAGTGCCTGCCCCCTGCTTGTCTGCTCGTACCAGTGCCTCCCCCCCTACCCTTCCTGCTTGTCTGCTCGTACCAGTGCCTGCCCCCTGCTTGTCTACTCGTACCAGTGCCTGCCCCCCCTGCCCTCCCTGCTTGTCTGCTCGTACCAGTGCCCGCTCCCTGCCCTCCCTTCTTGTCTGCTTGTACTAGTGCCCACCTCCCCTGCCCTCCCTGCTTCTCTGCTCGTACCAGTGCCCACCCCCTGCCCTCCTTTCTTGTCTGCTAATACCAGTGCCCGCCCCCCCTTCCCTCCCTGCTTGTCTGCTCATACCAGTGTCCGCCCCCCGCCCTCCCTTCTTGTCTGCTCGTACCAGTGCCCACCCCATCCTTCCAGCTTGTCTGCTCGTACCAGTGCCCGCCCCTGCCCTCCCTTCTTGTCTGCTCGTACCAGTGCCTGCCCCCCCTGCCCTCCCTGCTTGTTTGCTCATACCAGTGTCCCTGCCCTCCCTTCTTGTCTTCTCGTACCAGTGCCCACCCCTCCTCCCTGCTTGTCTGCTCGCACCAGTGCCTGTCCCCCTGCCCTCCTTACCTGTCTGCTTGCACCAGTGCCCGCACCCCCTGCCCTCCCTGATTGTATTGCTCGTACCAGTGCCCACTCCCTGCCCTCCCTTCTTGTCTGCTCGTACCAGTGCCCGCCCCCCCCGCCCTCCCTGCTTCTCTGATCGTACCAGTGCCCGCCCCCTGCCCTCCCTTCTTGTCTACTAATACCAGTGCCCGCCCCCCCATTCTTCCTGCTTGTCTGCTTGTACCAGTGCCTGCCCCTGCCCTCCCTTCTTGTCTGCTCGTACCAGTGCCCGCCCCCCCTGCCCTCCCTGCTTGTTTGCTCATACCAGTGCCTGCCCCCTGCTTGTTTGCTCGTACCAGTGCCCGCCCCCCTGCCCTCCCTTCTTGTCTGCTTATACCAGTGCCCACCCCCGTCCTTCCTGTTTGTCTGCTCATACCAGTACCTGACCCTGCCCTCCCTTCTTGTCTGCTCGTACCAGTGCCTGCCCCACGCCCTCCCTGCTTGTTTGCTCATACCTGTGCCCGCCCCCTGCCCACCCTTCTTCTCTGCTCGTACCAGTGCCTGCCCCCCCTGCCCTCCCTGCTTGTCTGCTCGTACCAGTGCCCGCCCCCTGCCCTCCCTGCTTATCTGCTCTAACCAGTGCCCGCCCTTGCCTTCCCTTCTTTTCTGCTCGTACCAGTGCCTGCCCCTGCCCTCCCTTCTTGCCTGCTCGTACCAGTGCCTGCCCCACCGCCCTCCCTTCTTGTCTGCTCGTCCCAGAGCTCGCCCCCTGCCCTCCCTTCTTGTCTGCTCGTACCAGTGCCTGCCCCCCTACCCTCCCTGCTTGTCTGCTCGTACCAGTGCCTGCCCCCTGCTTATCTGCTCGTACCAGTGCCTCCCCCCTACCCTCCCTGCTTGTCTGCTCATACCAGTGCCTGCCCCCTGCTTGTCTGCTTGTACCAGCGCCCGTCCCTCGCCCTCCCTGTTTGTATGCTCCTACCAGTGCCCGCCCCCTGCCCTCCCTGCTTGTTTTCTCGTACCAGTGCCTGCCCCCTGCTTGTCTGCTCATACCAGTGCCCGCCCCCTGCCCTCCCTTCTTGTCTGCTCATACCAGTGCCTGCCCCCCTGATCTCCCTGCTTGTCTGCTCGTACCAGTGCCCGCCCCCTGCCTTCCCTGCTTGTCTGCTCGTATCAGTGCCCGCCCCCTGCCCTCCCTGCTTGTCTGCTCTCTGCTCATATCAGTGCCCACCCCCCCTGCCCTCCCTGCTTGTCTGCTCATACCAGTGCCTGCCCCCTGCCCTCCCTTCTTGTCTGCTCATACCAGTGTCCGCCCCTGGCTTCCTTTCTTGTCTGCTCGTCCCAGAGCCCGCCCCCTGCCCTCCCTTCTTGTCTGCTCGTACCAGTGCCCGCCTCCCTGCCCTCCCTTCTTGTCTGCTCGTACCAGTGCCCGCCTCCCTGCACTCCCTGCTTGTCTGATCCTACCAGTGCCCGCCCCGTGCCCTCCCAGCTTGTCTGCTCGTACCAGTGCCCGCCCCCCTGCCCGCCCTGCTTGTCTGCTCATACTGCCCTCCTCCTGCGCTCCCTTCTTGTCTGCTCGTATCAGTGCCCGCCCCCTGCCCTCCCTGCTTGTCTGCTCTCTGCTCATATCAGTGCCTGCCCCCCCTGCCCACCCTTCTTGTCGGCTCGTACCAGTGCCCGCCCCCCCGCCCTTCCTTCTTGTCTGCTTGTACCAGTGCCCGCCCCCCTGCCCTCCCTGCTTGTCTGCTCGTACCAGTGCCTGCCCCCTGCTTGTCTGCACATACCAGTGCCCGCCCCCCACCCTCCCTGCTTATCTGCTCATACTAGTGCCCGCCCCTTGCCCTCCCTTCTTGCCTGCTCATACCAGTGCCTGCCCCCTTCCCTCCCTGCTTGTCTGCTCTCTGCTCATATCAGTGCTGCCCCCCGCCCTCCCTGCTTGTCTGCTCCTACCAGTGCCTGCCCCCTGCACTCCCTGCTTGTCTGCTTGTACCAGTGCCTGCCACCTGCTTGTCTGCTCGTACCAATGCCCGCCCCCCTGCCCTCCCTGCTTGTCTGCTCATACTAGTGCCCTCCCCCTGCCCTCCCTTCTTGTCTGCTCGTATCAGTGCTCGCCCCTGCCCTCCCTGCTTGTCTGCTCTCTGATCATATCAGTGCCCGCCCCCCTGCCCTCCATGCTTGTCTGCTCATACCAGTGCCCACCCCCTGTCTTCCCTTCTTGTCTGCTCATACCAGTGCCTGTCCCCTGACCTCCCTGCTTGTCTGCTCGTTTCAGTGCCCGCCCCCTGCCCTCCCTTCTTGTCTGCTCGTATCAGTGCCCGCCCCCTGCCCTCTCTGCTTGTCTGCTCGTATCAGTGCCCGCCCCCTGCCCTCCCTGCTTGTCTGCTCTCTGCTCATATCAGCGCCCACCCCCTGCCCTCCCTGCTTGTCTGCTCATACCTGTGCCCGCCCCCTGCCCTCCCTTCTTGCCTGCTCATACCAGTGCCTGCCCCTGCCTTCCTTTCTTGTCTGCTCGTACCAGTGCCCACCCTCCGCCCTCCCTTCTTGTCTGCTCGTACCAGTGCCAGCCCCACTGCCCTCCCTGCTTGTCTGCTCTCTGCTCATATCAGTACTGCCCCCCCCCGCCCTCCCTGCTTGTCTGCTCATACCAGTGCCCACCCCCTGCCCTCCCTGCTTGTCTGCTCGTACCAGTGCCCGCCCCCTGCCCTCCCTGCTTGTCTGCTTGTACCAGTGCTCACCCCCCTGCCCTCCCTGCTTGTCTGCTCATACTACTGCCCTCCCCCTGCCCTCCCTGCTTGTCTGCTCATATCAGTTCCCCCCCTGCCCTCCCTGCTTGTCTGCTCATACTACTGCCCTCCCCCTGCCCTCCCTTCTTGTCTGCTCGTATCAGTTCCCCCCCACTGCCCTCCCTGCTTGTCTACTCTCTGCTCATATCAGTGACCGCCCCCCTGCCCTCCCTTCTTGTCTGCTCGTACCAGTGCCCGCCCCCCCTGCCCTCCCTGCTTATCTGCTCATACCAGTGCCCGCTCCCTGCCCTCCCTGCTTGTCTGCTCGTACCAGTGCCCGCCCCTGCCCTTCCTGCTTGTCTGCTCATACCAGTGCCCGCCCCCTGCCCTCCCTTCTTGTCTGCTTGTACCAGTGCCCGCCCCCTGCCCTCCCTTCTTGTCTGCTCGTACCAGTGCCCGCCCCTGCCCTCCCTTCTTGTCTGCTCGTACCATCGCCCACCCCCTGTCCTTCCTGCTTGTCTGCTTGTACCAGTGCCGCCCCCTGCCCTCCCTTCTTGTCTGCTCGTATCAGTGCCCGCCCCCTTCCCTCCCTGCTTCTCTGCTCTCTGCTCATATTAGTGCCTGCCCCCCTGCCCTCCCTTCTTGTCTGCTCGCACCAGTGCCTGCCCCCTGCCCTCCCTTCTTGTCTGCTTGTACCAGTGCCCTCCCCCTGCCCTCCCTTCTTGTCTGCTCGTATCACTGCCTGCCCCCTACCCTCCCTTCTTGTCTGCTTGTGTCAGTGCCCACCCCCTGCCCTCCCTGCTTGTCTGCTCACTACTCGTATCAGTGCCCGCTCCCCTGCCCTCCCTGCTTGTCTGCTCATACCAGTGCCCGCCCATTGCCCTCCCTTCTTGCCTGCTCGTACCAGTGCCCTTCCCCTGCCCTCCCTTCTTGCCTGCTCGTACCAGTGCCCGCCCTCTCTGCTTGTCTGCTTGTACCAGTGCCCGCCCCTGCCCTCTCTGCTTGTCTGCTCCTACCAGTGCCCACCCCCCCTTCTTGTCTTCTCATACCAGTGCCTGCCCCCTGCTTGTCTGCTTGTACCAGTGCCCTCCCCCTGCCCTCCCTTCTTGTCTGCTCATACCAGTGTCCGCCCCCTGTCCGTCTTGCTTGCCTGCTCGTACCAGTGCCCGCCCCTGCCCTCCCTTCTGGTCTGCTCGTACCAGTGCTCACCCCCTGCCCTCCCTGCTTGTCTGCTCATACCAGTGCCTGCCCCCTGCCCTCCCTTTTTGTCTGCTCGTACCAGTGCCCGCCACCCTGCCCTCTCTGCTTGTCTGCTCGTATCAGTGCCCACCCCTGCCCTCTCTTCTGGTCTGCTCGTATCAGTGCCCACCCCCTGCCCTCCTTGCTTGTCTGCTCATACCAGTGCCCGCCCCTTGCCCTCCCTTCTTGTCTGCTCATACCAGAGCCCGCCCACCATCCTTCCTGCTCATCTGCTCATACCAGTGCCCGCCCCTGCCCTCCCTTCTTGTCTGCTCTTAGCAGTGCCTGCCCCCTTTCCTTCCTGCTTGTCTGCTCGTAACAGTGCCCTCCCCCTGCCCTCCTTTCTTGTCTGTTCGTACCAGTGCCTGCCCCCTGCTTGTCTGCTTGTACCAGTGCCCTCCCCCTGCCCTCCCTTCTTGTCTGCTCATATGAGTGCCCACCCCCTGCCCTCCCTGCTTGTCTGCTCTCTACTCATATCACTGCTCGCCCCCTGCCCTCCCTGCTTGTCTGCTCGTACCAGTGCCTGCCCCTTGCCCTCCCTTCTTGCCTGCTCGTTCCAGTGCCCGCCCCCTGTCCTTCCTGCTTGTCTGATCGTACCAGTGCCTGCCACCCCTGCACTCTCTGCTTGTCTGCTCGTATCAGTTCCCACCCCTGCCCTCCCTTCTGGTCTGCTCATACCAGTGCCCACCCCCTGCCCTCCCTGCTTGTCTGCTCATACCAGTGCCTGCCCCCTGCCCTCCCTTCTTGTCTGCTCCTACCAGCGCCCGCCACCCTGCCCTCCCTGCTTGTCTGCTTGTACCAGTGCCTGCCCCCTGCTTGTCTGCTCATACCAGTGCCTGCCCCCTGCCCTCCTTGCTTGTCTGCTCATACCAGTGCCCTCCCCTTGCCCTCCCTTCTTGTCTGCTCATACCAGTGCCCGCCCCCATCCTTCCTGCTTATCTGCTCATACCAGTGCCCGCCCCTGCCCTCCTTTCTTGTCTGCTCGTAGCAGTGCCTGCCCCCTGTCCTTCCTGCTTGTCTGCTCGTACCAGTGCCCTCCCCCTGCCCTCCTTTCTTGTTTGTTCGTACCAGTGCCTGCCCCCTGCTTGTCTGCTTGTACCAGTCCCCTCCCCCTGCCCTCCCTTCTTGTCTGCTCATATGAGTGCCCGCCCCCTACCCTCCCTGCTTGTCTGCTCTCTACTCATATCACTGCTCGCCCCCTGCCCTCCCTGCTTGTCTGCTCGTACCAGTGCCCGCCCCTTGCCCTCCCTTCTTGCTTGCTCGTACCAGTGCCTGCCCCCTGCCCTCCCTTCTTGCCTGCTCATAACAGTGCCCACCCTCCCTGCTTGTCTGCTCGTACCAGTGCCCGCCCCTCCTGTCCTTTCATGTCTGCTCGTACAGTGCCGTCCCCCTGCTTGTCTGCTTGTACCAGTGCCCTCCCCCTGCCCTCCCTTCTTGTCTGCTCGTATCAGTGCCCGCCCCCTGCCCTCCCTGCTTGCCTGCTCTCTGCTCATATCAGTGCCTGCCCCCTGCCCTCCCTTCTTGTCTGCTTGTATCAGTTCCCCCCCTGCCCTCCCTGCTTGTCTGCTCATACTACTGCCCTACCCCTGCCCTCCCTTCTTGTCTGCTCGTACCATCGCCCGCCCCCTGTCCTTCCTGCTTGTCTGCTTGTATCAGTGCCCGCCCCTGCCCTCTCTGCTTGTCTGCTCCTACCAGTGCCCACCCCCTGCCCTCCCTTCTTGTCTTCTCATACCAGTGCCTGCCCCCTGCTTGTCTGCTTGTACCAGTGCCCTCCACCTGCCCTCCCTTCTTGTCTGCTCGTATCAGTCGCCGCCCCCTGCCCTCCCTTCTTGTCTGCTCATACCAGTGTCCGCCCCCTGTCCTTCCTGCTTGTCTGCTCGTACCAGTGCCCGCCCCTGCCCTCCCTTCTTGTCTGCTCGTTCCAGTGCCAGCCCCCTGCCCTCCCTTCTTGTCTGCTCGTACCAGTGCCCGCTCCCCCTGTCCTTCCTGCTTGTCTGCTCGTACCAGTGCCCACACCTTCCCTCCTTTCTTGTCTGCTCGTACCAGTGCCTGCCCCCTGCTTGTCTGCTTGTACCAGTGCCCTCCCCCTGCCCTACCTTCTTGTCAGCTCATATCAGTGCCCGCCCCCTGCCCTCCCTGCTTGTCTGCTCTCTACTCATATCACTGCTCGCCCCCCTGCCCTCCCTGCTTGTCTGCTTGTACCAGTGCCCGCCCCTTGCCCTCCCTTCTTGCCTGCTCGTAACAGTGCCCGCCCTCCCTGCTTGTCTGCTTGTACCAGTGCCCACCCCTCCTCTCCCTTCTTGTCTGCTCGTACAGTGCCTTCCCCCTGCTTGTCTGCTTGTACCAGTGTCCTCCCCCTGCCCTCCCTTCTTCTCTGCTCATATCAGTGCCCGCCCTCTGCCCTCCCTGCTTGTCTGCTCTCTGCTCATATCAGTGCCGGCCCCCTGCCCTCCCTTCTTGTCTGCTCATACCAGTGTCTGCCCCCGTCCTTCCTGCTTGTCTGCTCGTACCAGTGCCCGCCCCCTGCCCTCCCTTTTTGTCTGCTTGTATCAGTGCCCACCCCTGCCCTCCCTTCTTGTCTGCTCGTACCACTGCCCACCCCCTGCCCTCCCTGCTTGTCTGCTCATACCAGTGCCCGCCCCCTGCCCTCTCTTCTTGTCTGCTTATACCAGTGCCCGCCACCCTTCCCTCCCTGCTTGTCTGCTCATACCAGTGCCTGCCCCCTGCTTGTCTGCTCGTATCAGTGCCCGCCCCACTGCCCTCCTTGCTTTTCTGCTCATACCAGTGCCCGCCCCTGCCCTCCCTTCTTCTCTGCTCGTACCAGTGCTGGCCCACTGTCCCTCCAGCTTGTCTGATCATACTTGTGCCCGCCCCCCCTGCCCTCCCTGCTTGTCTGCTCTCTATTCATATCAGTGCCCACCCCCCTGCCCTCCCTGCTTGTCTGCTCGTACCAGTGCCCACCCCCGCTCTATCTTCTTGTCTGCTCGTATCAGTGCCTGCCCCCTGCCCTCCCTGCTTGTCTGCTCTCTACTCATATCAGTGCCCACCCCCCTGCCCTCCCTGCTTGTCTGCTCGTACCAGTGCCTGCTACCTGCCCTCCCTGCTTGTCTGCTCATACCAGCGCGCACCCCCTGCCCTCCCTTCTTGTCTGCTCGTATCAGTGCCCGCCCCTGCCTTCCCTTCTTCTCTGCTCGTACCAGTGCCTGCCCCTGTCCTCCCTTCTTGTCTGCTCGTACCAGTGCCCGCCCCCTCCCTGCTTGTATGCTCATACCAGTGCCTGCCCCCTGCTTGTCTGCTCGTTCCAGTGCCCGCCCTCCTGCCCTCCCTGCTTGTCTGCTCATACTAATGCCCCCCCTGCTCTCCCTTCTTGTCTGCTCGTGCCAGTGCCCACCCCCGCTCTCCCTTCTTGTCTGCTCGTATCAGTGCCTGCCCCCTGTCCTCCCTGCTTGTCTGCTCATACCAGTGCCCGCCCCTTGCCCTCCTTTCTTGGTTGCTTGTACCAGTGCCCGCCCCCTGCCCTCCCTTCTTGCCTGCTCATACCAGTGCCCTCCCTGCTTGTCTGCTCATACCAGTGCCCGCCCCTGCCTTCCCTTCTTGTCCGCTCGTACCAGTGCCTGCCCCTGTCCTCCCTTCTTGTCTGTTCTTACCAGTGCCCGACCCCTGCCCTCCCTGCTTGTCTGCTTGTACCAGTGCCCACCCCCACTCTCCCTTCTTGTCTGCTTGTATCAGTGCCTGCCCCCTGCCCTCCCTGCTTGTCTGCTCATACCAGTGCCTGCCACCTGCCCTCCCTGCTTGTCTGCTCATATCAGCACCCACCGTCAGCCCTCCCTTCTTGTCTGCTCATACCAGTGCCTGCCACCCCTGTCCTTCCTGCTTGAATGCTTGTACCAGTGCCAACCCCTGCCCTCCCTTCTTGTCTGCTTGTACCAGTGCACGCCCGCCCTGTCCTTCCTTCTTGTCAGCTCATACCAGTGCCTGCCCCCTGCCCTCCCTGCTTGTTTGCTCATACCAGTGCCCACCCCCTGCCGTCCCTTCTTGTCTGCTCATAGCAGTGTCCGCCCCCATCCTTCCTGCTTGTCTGCTCGTACCAGTGCCCGCCCCTGCCCTCCCTTCTTGTCTGCTTGTACCAGTGCCCGCCTCCCTGTCCTTCCTTCTTATCTGCTCATACCAGTGCCCGCCCCTGCCCTCCCTTCTTGTCTGCTCGTACCAGTGCCCGCCCCTGCCCTCCCTTCTTGTCTGCTCGTACCATCGCCCTCCCCCTGTCCTTCCTGCTTGTCTGCTTGTACCAGTGCCCGCCCCCTGCCCTCCCTTCTTGTCTGCTCGTATCAGTGCCCGCCCCCTTCCCTCCCTGCTTCTCTGCTCTCTGCTCATATTAGTGCCCGCCCCCCTGCCCTCCCTTCTTGTCTGCTCGCACCAGTGCCCGCCCCCTGCCCTCCCTTCTTGTCTGCTTGTACCAGTGCCCTCCCCCTGCCCTCCTTTCTTGTCTGCTCGTATCAGTGCCTGCCCCCTACCCTCCCTTCTTGTCTGCTTGTTTCAGTGCCCACCCCCTGCCCTCCCTGCTTGTCTGCTCACTACTCGTATCAGTGCCCGCTCCCCTGCCCTCCTTGCTTGTCTGCTCATACCAGTGCCCGCCCCTTGCCCTCCCTTCTTGCCTGCTCGTACCAGTGCCCTTCCCCTGCCCTCCCTTCTTGCCTGCTCGTACCAGTGCCCGCCCTCCCTGCTTGTCTGCTCGTACCAGTGCCCGCCCCTGCCCTCTCTGCTTGTCTGCTCATACCAGTGCCCACCCCCCCTTCTTGTCTTCTCATACCAGTGCCTGCCCCCTGCTTGTCTGCTTGTACCAGTGCCCTCCCCCTGCCCTCCCTTCTTGTCTGCTCGTATCAGTGCCCGCCCCCTGCCCTCCCTTCTTGTCTGCTCATACCAGTGTCCGCCCCCTGTCCGTCCTGCTTGTCTGCTCTTACCAGTGCCTGCCCCTGCCCTCCCTTCTTGTCTGCTCGTTCCAGTGCACGCCCCCTGTCCTTCCTGCTTGTCTGATCGTACCAGTGCCTGCCACCCCTGCCCTCTCTGCTTGTCTGCTCGTATCAGTGCCCACCCCTGCCCTCCCTTCTGGTCTGCTCGTACCAGTGCTCACCCCCTGCCCTCCCTGCTTGTCTGCTCATACCAGTGCCTTCCCCCTGCCCTCCCTTTTTGTCTGCTCGTACCAGTGCCCGCCACCCTGCCCTCTCTGCTTGTCTGCTTGTATCAGTGCCCACCCCTGCCCTCTCTTCTGGTCTGCTCGTACCAGTGCCCACCCCCTGCCCTCCTTGCTTGTCTGATCATACCAACGCCCACCACCCTGCCCTCCCTGCTTGTCTGCTTGTACCAGTGCCTGCCCCCTGCTTGTCTGCTCATACCAGTGCCTGCCCCCCTGCCCTCCTTGCTTGTCTGCTCATACCAGTGCCTGCCCCTTGCCCTCCCTTCTTGTCTGCTCATACCAGTGCCCGCCCACCGTCCTTCCTGCTTATCGCTCATACCAGTGCCTGCCCCTGCCCTCCCTTCTTGTCTGCTTGTAGCAGTGCCTGCCTCCTGTCCTTCCTGCTTGTCTGCTCGTACCAGTGCCCTCCCCCTGCCCTCCTTTCTTGTCTGTTCGTTCCAGTGCCTGCCCCCTGCTTGTCTGCTTGTACCAGTGCCCTCCCCCTGCCCTCCCTTCTTGTCTGCTCATATGAGTGCCCGCCCCCTGCCCTCCCTGCTTGTCTGCTCTCTACTCATATCACTGCTCGCCCCCTGCCCTCCCTGCTTGTCTGCTCATACCAGTGCCCGCCCCTTGCCCTCCCTTCTTGCTTGCTCGTACCAGTGCCCGCCCCCTGCCCTTCCTTCTTGCCTGCTCATAACAGTGCCCACCCTCCCTGCTTTTCTGCTCGTACCAGTGCCCGCCCCTCCTCTCCCTTCTTGTCTGCTCGTACAGTGCCTTCCCCCTGCTTGTGTGCTTGTACCAGTGCCCTCCCCCTGCCCTCCCTTCTTGTCTGCTCGTATCAGTGCCCGCCCCCTGCCCTCCCTGCTTGCCTGCTCTCTGCTCATATCAGTGCCCTCCCCCTGCCCTCCCTTCTTGTCTGCTCGTATCAGTTCCCCCCCTGCCCTCGCTGCTTGTCTGCTCATACTACTGCCCTCCTCCTGCCCTCCCATCTTGTCTGCTCGTACCATCGCCCGCCCCCTGTCCTTCCTGCTTGTCTGCTTGTACCAGTGCCCACCCCTGCCCTCTCTGCTTGTCTGCTCCTACCAGTGCCCACCCCCTGCCCTCCCTTCTTGTCTTCTCATACCAGTACCTGCCCCCTGCTTGTCTGCTTGTACCAGTGCCCTCCCCCTGCCCTCCCTTCTTGTCTGCTCGTATCAGTGGCCGCCCCCTGCCCTCCCTTCTTGTCTGCTCATACCAGTGTCTGCCCCCTGTCCTTCCTGCTTGTCTGCTCGTACCAGTGCCCGCCCCTGCCCTCCCTTCTTGTCTGCTCGTTCCAGTGCCCGCCCCCTGCCCTCCCTTCTTGTCTGCTCGTACCAGTGCCCGCTCCCCCTGTCCTTCCTGCTTGTCTGCTCGTACCAGTGCCCACACCTGCCCTCCTTTCTTGTCTGCTCGTACCAGTGCCTGCCCCCTGCTTGTCTGCTTGTACCAGTGCCCTCCCCCTGCCCTACCTTCTTGTCTGCTCATATCAGTGCCCGCCCCCTGCCCTCCCTGCTTGTCTACTCTCTACTGATATCACTGCTCGCCCCCCTGCCCTCCCTGCTTGCCTGCTTGTACCAGTGCCCGCCCCTTGCCCTCCCTTCTTGCCTGCTCATACCAGTGCCCACCCTCCCTGCTTGTCTGCTCATACCAGTGCCCGCCCCTGCCTTCCCTTCTTGTCCGCTCGTACCAGTGCCTGCCCCTGTCCTCCCTTCTTGTCTGTTCTTAACAGTGCCCGACCTCTGCCCTCCCTGCTTGTCTGCTCGTACCAGTGCCCACCCCCGCTCTCCCTTCTTGTCTGCTCGTATCAGTGCCTGCCCCCTGCCCTCCCATCTTGTCTGCTCTCTACTCATATCAGTGCCCGCCCCCCTGCCCTCCCTGCTTGTCTGCTCATAACAGTGCCTGCCGCCTGCCCTCCCTGCTTGTCTGCTCGTACCAGCACCCACCGTCTGCCCTCCCTTCTTGTCTGCTCGTACCAGTGCCTGCCACCCCTGTCCTTCCTGCTTGAATGCTTGTACCAGTGCCCGCCCCTGCTCTCCCTTCTTGTCTGCTCGTACCAGTGCACGCCCGTCCTGTCCTTCCTTCTTGTCAGCTCATACCAGTGACCGCCCCCTGCCCTCCCTGCTTGTTTGCTCATACCAGTGCCCGCCCCCTGCCGTCCCTTCTTGTCTGCTCATAGCAGTGTCCGCCCCCATCCTATCTGCTTGTCTGCTCGTACCAGTGCCCGCCCCTGCCCTCCCTTCTTGTCTGCTCGTACCAGTGCCCGCCTCCCTGTCCTTCCTTCTTATCTGCTCATACCAGTGCCCGCCCCTGCCCTCCCTTCTTGTCTGCTTGTGCTAGTGCCCGCCCCCTGCCCTCCCTGCTTGTCTGCTCATACCAGTGCCCGCCCTCCTGACCTCCCTTCTTGTCTGCTCGTACCAGTGCCTGCCCCCCTGCCCTCCCTGCTTGTCTGCTCTCTGCTCATATCAGTGCTGCCCCTCGCCCTCCCTGCTTGTCTGCTCCTACTAGTGCCCGCCCCGTGCCCTCCCTGCTTGTCTGCTCATACCAGTGCCCAACCCCCCGGCCCGCCCTGCTTGTCTGCTCATACTACTGCCCTCCCCCTGCCCTCCCTTCTTGTCTGCTCGTATCAGTGCCCGCCCCCTGCCCTCCCTGCTTGTCTGCTCTCTGCTCATATCAGTGCCTCCCCCCCTGCCCTCCCTTCTTGTCGGCTCCTACCAGTGCCCGTCCCCCCGCCCTTCCTTCTTGTCTGCTTGTACCAGTACCCGCCCCCCTGCCCTCCCTGCTTGTCTGTTCATACCAATGCCTGCCCCCTGCTTGTCTGCACATACCAGTGCCCGCCCCCCACCCTCCCTGCTTATCTGCTCATACTAGTGCCCGCCCCTTGCCCTCCCTTCTTGCCTTCTCATACCAGTGCCCGCCCCCTGCCCTCCCTGCTTGTCTGCTCTCTGCTCATATCAGTGCTTCCCCCCCGCCCTCCCTGCTTGTCTGCTCCTACCAGTGCCCGCCCCCTGCCCTCCCTGCTTGTCTGCTCTTACCAGTGCCTGCCCCCTGCTTGTCTGCTCGTACCAATGCCCGCCCCCCTGCCCTCCCTGCATGTCTGCTCATTCTAGTGCCCTCCCCCTGCCCCCCCTTCTTATCTGCTCGTATCAGTGCTCGCCCCTGCCTTCCCTGCTTGTCTGCTCTCTGATCATATCAGTGCCCATTCCCCCTGCCCTCCCTGCTTGTCTGCTCGTACCAGTGCCCGCCCCCTGTCCTCCCTTCTTGTCTGCTCGTACCAGTGCCTGCCCCCTGACCTCCCTGCTTGTCTGCTCGTTTCAGTGCCCGTCCCCTGCCCTCCCTTCTTGTCTGCTCGTATCAGTGCCCTCCCCCTGCCCTCCCTGCTTGTCTGCTCGTATCAGTGCCCGCCCCCTGCCCTCCCTGCTTGTCTGCTCTCTGCTCATATCAGCGCCCACCCCCTGCCCTCCCTGCTTGTCTGCTCATACCAGTGCCCGCCCCTGCCATCCTTTCTTGTATGCTCGTACCAGTGCCCTGCCTCCGCCTTCCCTTCTTGTCTGCTCGTACCAGTGCCAGCCCCACTGCCCTCCTTGCTTCTCTGCTCTCTGCTCATATCAGTGCTGTCCCTCCGCCCTCCCTGCTTGTCTGCTCATACCAGTGCCAACCCCCTGCCCTCCCTGCTTGTCTGCTCGTACCAGTGTCTGCACCCTGCCCTCCCTGTTTGTCTGCTTGTACCAGTACCCACCCCCCTGCCCTCCCTGCTTGTCTGCTCATACTACTGCCCTCCCCCTGCCCTCCCTTCTTGTCTGCTCGTATCAGTTCCCCCCACTGCCCTCCCTGCTTGTCTGCTCTCTGCTCATATCAGTGCCCGCCCCCCTGCCCTCCCTGCTTGTCTGCTCGTACCAGTGCCCACCCCCTGCCCTCCCTTCTTGTCTGCTCGTACCAGTGCCTGCCCCCCCTGTCCTCCCTGCTTGTCTGCTCGTACCAGTGCCCGCCCCCTGCCCTCCCTTCTTGTCTGCTCGTACCAGTGCCTGCCCCCTGCCCTCCCTGCTTGTCTGCTCATACCAGTGCCCGCCCCCTGCCCTCCCTGCTTGTCTGCTCGTACCAGTGCCCGACCCCTGCCCTCCCTTCTTGTCTGCTCGTACCAGTGCCCGCCCCCCCTGCCCTCCCTGCTTATCTGCTCGTACCAGTGCCCGCCCCCTGCCCTCCCTTCTTGTCTGCTCGTACCAGTGCCCGCCCCTGCCCTCCCTTCTTGTCTGCTCATACCATTGCCCACCCCCTGTCCTTCCTGCTTGTCTGCTTGTACCAGTGCCCGCCCCCTGCCCTCCCTTCTTGTCTGCTCGTATCAGTGCTCGCCCCTGCCCTCCCTCCTTGTCTGCTCGTACCATCGCCCACCCCCCTGTCCTTCCTGCTTGTCTGCTTGTACCAGTGCCCGCCCCCTTCCCTCCCTTCTTCTCTGCTCATATCAGTGCCCGCCCCCTGCCCTCCCTGCTTTACTGCTCTCTGCTCATATTAGTGCCCACCCCCCTGCCCTCCCTGCTTGTCTGCTCATACTACTGCCCTCCCCCTGCCCTCCCTTCTTGTCTGCTCGTATCAGTTCCCCCCACTGCCCTCCCTGCTTGTCTGCTCTCTGCTCATATCAGTGCCCGCCCCCCTGCCCTCCCTTCTTGTCTGCTCGTACCAGTGCCCGCCCCCTGCCCTCCCTTCTTGTCTGCTCGTACCAGTGCCTGCCCCCCTGCCCTCCCTGCTTGTCTGCTCGTACCAGTGCCCGCCCCCTGCCCTCCCTGCTTGTCTGCTCGTACCAGTGCCCGCCCCCTGCCCTCCCTTCTTGTCTGCTCGTACCAGTGCCCGCCCCCCCCTCCCCTCCCTGCTTATCTGCTCATACCAGTGCCTGCCCCCTGCCCTCCCTTCTTGTCTGCTCATACCAGTGCCCGCCCCTGTCCTCCCTCCTTGTCTGCTCGTACCATCGCCCACCCCCTGTCCTTCCTGCTTGTCTGCTTGTACCAGTGCCCGCCCCCTGCCCTCAATTCTTGTCTGCTCGTATCATTGCTCACCCCTGCCCTCCCTCCTTGTCTGCTCGTACCATTGCCCACCCCCTGTCCTTCCTGCTTGTCTGCTTGTACCAGTGCCCGCCCCCTTCCCTCCCTTCTTGTCTGCTCGTATCAGTGCCCGCCCCCTGCCCTCCCTGCTTTACTGCTCTCTGCTCATATTAGTGCCCACCCCCTGCCCTCCCTTCTTGTCTGCTCGCACCAGTGCCCGCCCCCTGCCCTCCCTTCTTGTCTGCTTGGACCAGTGCCCTCCCCCTGCCCTCCCTTCTTGTCTGCTCGTATCAGTGCCTGCCCCCTACCCTCCCTTCTTGTCTACTCGTGTCAGTGCCCACCCCCTGCCCTCCCTGCTTGTCTGCTCACTACTCGTATCAGTGCCCGCTCCCCTGCCCTCCCTGCTTGTCTGCTCATACCAGTGCCCGCCCCTTGCCCTCCCTTCTTGCCTGCTCATACCAGTGCCCGCCCCCTGGCCTCCCTTCTTCCTTGCTCGTACCAGTGCCCGCCCTCCCTGCTTGTCTGCTCGTACCAGTGCCCGCCCCTGCCCTCTCTGCTTGTCTGCTCGTATCAGTGCCCACCCCCTGGCCTCCCTTCTTGTCTTCTCATACCAGTGCCTGCCCCCTGCTTGTCTGCTTGTACCAGTGCCCTCCCCCTGCCCTCCCTTGTTGTCTGCTCGTATTAGTGCCGCCCTCTGCCCTCCTTTCTTGTCTGCTCATAACAGTGTCTGCCCCCTGTCCTTCCTGCTTGTCTGCTCGTACCAGTGCCCGCCCCTGCCCTCCCTTCTTGTCTGCTTGTTCCAGTGCGCGCCCCCCATCCTTCCTGCTTGTCTGCTCATACCAGTGCCGTCCCCTGCCCTCCCTGCTTGTCTGCTCGTACCAGTGCCCGCCGCCTGCCCTCCCTTCTTGTCTGCTCGTACCAGTGCCCGCCCCCCCTGCCCTCCCTGCTTATCTGCTCGTACCAGTGCCCGCCCCCTGCCCTCCCATCTTGTCTGCTCATACCAGTGCCCGCCCCTGCCCTCCCTCCTTGTCTGCTTGTACCAGTGCCCGCCCCCTTTCCTTCCTGCTTGTCTGCTCGTACCAGTACCCGCCCCCTGCCCTCCTTTCTTGTCTGTTCGTTCCAGTGCCTGCCCCCTGCTTGTCTGCTTGTACCAGTGCCCTCCCCCTGCCCTCCCTTCTTGTCTGCTCATATGAGTGCCCGCCCCCTGCCCTCCCTGCTTGTCTGCTCTCTACTCATATCACTGCTCGCCCCCTGCCCTCCCTGCTTGTCTGCTCGTACCAGTGCCCGCCCCTTGCCCTCCCTTCTTGCTTGCTCGTACCAGTGCCCGCCCCCTGCCCTTCCTTCTTGCCTGCTCATAACAGTGCCCACCCTCCCTGCTTTTCTGCTCGTACCAGTGCCCGCCCCTCCTCTCCCTTCTTGTCTGCTCGTACAGTGCCTTCCCCCTGCTTGTGTGCTTGTACCAGTGCCCTCCCTTCTTGTCTGCTCGTATCAGTGCCCGCCCCCTGCCCTCCCTGCTTGCCTGCTCTCTGCTCATATCAGTGCCCGCCCCCTGCCCTCCCTTCTTGTCTGCTCGTATCAGTTCCCCCCCTGCCCTCGCTGCTTGTCTGCTCATACTACTGCCCTCCTCCTGCCCTCCCATCTTGTCTGCTCGTACCATCGCCCGCCCCCTGTCCTTCCTGCTTGTCTGCTTGTACCAGTGCCCACCCCTGCCCTCTCTGCTTGTCTGCTCCTACCAGTGCCCACCCCCTGCCCTCCCTTCTTGTCTTCTCATACCAGTACCTGCCCCCTGCTTGTCTGCTTGTACCAGTGCCCTCCCCCTGCCCTCCCTTCTTGTCTGCTCGTATCAGTGGCCGCCCCCTGCCCTCCCTTCTTGTCTGCTCATACCAGTGTCTGCCCCCTGTCCTTCCTGCTTGTCTGCTCGTACCAGTGCCCGCCCCTGCCCTCCCTTCTTGTCTGCTCGTTCCAGTGCCCGCCCCCTGCCCTCCCTTCTTGTCTGCTCGTACCAGTGCCCGCTCCCCCTGTCCTTCCTGCTTGTCTGCTCGTACCAGTGCCCACACCTGCCCTCCTTTCTTGTCTGCTCGTACCAGTGCCTGCCCCCTGCTTGTCTGCTTGTACCAGTGCCCTCCCCCTGCCCTACCTTCTTGTCTGCTCATATCAGTGCCCGCCCCTTGCCCTCCCTGCTTGTCTACTCTCTACTGATATCACTGCTCGCCCCCCTGCCCTCCCTGCTTGCCTGCTTGTACCAGTGCCCGCCCCTTGCCCTCCCTTCTTGCCTGCTCATACCAGTGCCCACCCTCCCTGCTTGTCTGCTCATACCAGTGCCCGCCCCTGCCTTCCCTTCTTGTCCGCTCGTACCAGTGCCTGCCCCTGTCCTCCCTTCTTGTCTGTTCTTAACAGTGCCCGACCTCTGCCCTCCCTGCTTGTCTGCTCGTACCAGTGCCCACCCCCGCTCTCCCTTCTTGTCTGCTCGTATCAGTGCCTGCCCCCTGCCCTCCCATCTTGTCTGCTCTCTACTCATATCAGTGCCCGCCCCCCTGCCCTCCCTGCTTGTCTGCTCATAACAGTGCCTGCCGCCTGCCCTCCCTGCTTGTCTGCTCGTACCAGCACCCACCGTCTGCCCTCCCTTCTTGTCTGCTCGTACCAGTGCCTGCCACCCCTGTCCTTCCTGCTTGAATGCTTGTACCAGTGCCCGCCCCTGCTCTCCCTTCTTGTCTGCTCGTACCAGTGCACGCCCGTCCTGTCCTTCCTTCTTGTCAGCTCATACCAGTGACCGCCCCCTGCCCTCCCTGCTTGTTTGCTCATACCAGTGCCCGCCCCCTGCCGTCCCTTCTTGTCTGCTCATAGCAGTGTCCGCCCCCATCCTATCTGCTTGTCTGCTCGTACCAGTGCCCGCCCCTGCCCTCCCTTCTTGTCTGCTCGTACCAGTGCCCGCCTCCCTGTCCTTCCTTCTTATCTGCTCATACCAGTGCCCGCCCCTGCCCTCCCTTCTTGTCTGCTTGTGCTAGTGCCCGCCCCCTGCCCTCCCTGCTTGTCTGCTCATACCAGTGCCCGCCCCCCTGACCTCCCTTCTTGTCTGCTCGTACCAGTGCCTGCCCCCCTGCCCTCCCTGCTTGTCTGCTCTCTGCTCATATCAGTGCTGCCCCTCGCCCTCCCTGCTTGTCTGCTCCTACTAGTGCCCGCCCCGTGCCCTCCCTGCTTGTCTGCTCATACCAGTGCCCAACCCCCCGGCCCGCCCTGCTTGTCTGCTCATACTACTGCCCTCCCCCTGCCCTCCCTTCTTGTCTGCTCGTATCAGTGCCCGCCCCCTGCCCTCCCTGCTTGTCTGCTCTCTGCTCATATCAGTGCCTCCCCCCCTGCCCTCCCTTCTTGTCGGCTCCTACCAGTGCCCGTCCCCCCGCCCTTCCTTCTTGTCTGCTTGTACCAGTACCCGCCCCCCTGCCCTCCCTGCTTGTCTGTTCATACCAATGCCTGCCCCCTGCTTGTCTGCACATACCAGTGCCCGCCCCCCACCCTCCCTGCTTATCTGCTCATACTAGTGCCCGCCCCTTGCCCTTCCTTTTTGCCTTCTCATACCAGTGCCCGCCCCCTGCCCTCCCTGCTTGTCTGCTCTCTGCTCATATCAGTGCTTCCCCCCCGCCCTCCCTGCTTGTCTGCTCCTACCAGTGCCCGCCCCCTGCCCTCCCTGCTTGTCTGCTCTTACCAGTGCCTGCCCCCTGCTTGTCTGCTCGTACCAATGCCCGCCCCCCTGCCCTCCCTGCATGTCTGCTCATTCTAGTGCCCTCCCCCTGCCCCCCCTTCTTATCTGCTCGTATCAGTGCTCGCCCCTGCCTTCCCTGCTTGTCTGCTCTCTGATCATATCAGTGCCCATTCCCCCTGCCCTCCCTGCTTGTCTGCTCGTACCAGTGCCCGCCCCCTGTCCTCCCTTCTTGTCTGCTCGTACCAGTGCCTGCCCCCTGACCTCCCTGCTTGTCTGCTCGTTTCAGTGCCCGTCCCCTGCCCTCCCTTCTTGTCTGCTCGTATCAGTGCCCTCCCCCTGCCCTCCCTGCTTGTCTGCTCGTATCAGTACCCGCCCCCTGCCCTCCCTGCTTGTCTGCTCTCTGCTCATATCAGCGCCCACCCCCTGCCCTCCCTGCTTGTCTGCTCATACCAGTGCCCGCCCCCTGCCCTCCCTTCTTGCCTGCTCATACCAGTGCCCGCCCCTGCCATCCTTTCTTGTATGCTCGTACCAGTGCCCTGCCTCCGCCTTCCCTTCTTGTCTGCTCGTACCAGTGCCAGCCCCACTGCCCTCCTTGCTTCTCTGCTCTCTGCTCATATCAGTGCTGTCCCTCCGCCCTCCCTGCTTGTCTGCTCATACCAGTGCCAACCCCCTGCCCTCCCTGCTTGTCTGCTCGTACCAGTGTCTGCACCCTGCCCTCCCTGTTTGTCTGCTTGTACCAGTACCCACCCCCCTGCCCTCCCTGCTTGTCTGCTCATACTACTGCCCTCCCCCTGCCCTCCCTTCTTGTCTGCTCGTATCAGTTCCCCCCACTGCCCTCCCTGCTTGTCTGCTCTCTGCTCATATCAGTGCCCGCCCCCCTGCCCTCCCTGCTTGTCTGCTCGTACCAGTGCCCGCCCCCTGCCCTCCCTTCTTGTCTGCTCGTTCCAGTGCCTGCCCCCCCTGTCCTCCCTGCTTGTCTGCTCGTACCAGTGCCCGCCCCCTGCCCTCCCTTCTTGTCTGCTCGTACCAGTGCCTGCCCCCTGCCCTCCCTGCTTGTCTGCTCATACCAGTGCCCGCCCCCTGCCCTCCCTGCTTGTCTGCTCGTACCAGTGCCCGACCCCTGCCCTCCCTTCTTGTCTGCTCGTACCAGTGCCCGCCCCCCCTGCCCTCCCTGCTTATCTGCTCGTACCATTCCCCCCCCCCTGCCCTCCCTTCTTGTCTGCTCGTACCAGTGCCCGCCCCTGCCCTCCCTTCTTGTCTGCTCATACCATTGCCCACCCCCTGTCCTTCCTGCTTGTCTGCTTGTACCAGTGCCCGCCCCCTGCCCTCCCTTCTTGTCTGCTCGTATCAGTGCTCGCCCCTGCCCTCCCTCCTTGTCTGCTCGTACCATCGCCCACCCCCCTGTCCTTCCTGCTTGTCTGCTTGTAC